>NW_027422640.1:0-1200000 GCF_048934315.1 Petromyzon marinus
AGTTTGGGATACCACTACTTGAAAAAAAAAATACCGTACCATTGAAAATTAGTTTAATGTTTGTCTCTGACCGAATTCGCGAGCACAAATCAGATTTGAAACACGGCAGAACAAATTCTGCCGTAGCTGACCACTGTTACAACGCTGTGGGTGATCACGGTATAGTTTTCTCCGATACCAAGATTCTCTGCAAACCCACGGGTTTTTATCAGAGATTTGTCCACGAGGCAATTCAGATTTACAAACACAGACACAATTTCAACCGAGAGGATGGTTTCAAATTAAGCAATCATTGGAAAGATGTTCTAAATCAAACCACACATTAAACTAATTTTCAATGGTACAGTAATTTTTTCTTCAAGTAGTGGTATTCCAAACTTTCACAGCTGCTTATTTCACTCCACACACTCACTCCACTCACTCACTCACTCCGTTCACTCACTCCACTCACTCCACTCACTCACTCCACTCACTCCACTCACTCACTCCACTCACTCACTCCACTCACTCCACTCACTCACTCCACTCACTTCACTCACTCACTCCACTCACTCCACTCACTCCACTCACTCAATCCACTCACTCACTGCACTCACTCCACTCACTAACTCCACTCACTCACTCTACTCCCCCCGCCCCCCCGCTGCTGGTCCGTCATGGTCCCCACCCGCTCCTGGTCCATCATGGCCCATGCACCTCCTACGTACATCATGCTCATTTTTATGCTAATTCCTTTGTCAAGCGTTTTGCTTCCTCCCACATAGCTTAAAGGACGCGACCTGGGCTTGGCTGTTTTCACTCCAACGCTGTCCTCATGACAGCACGGTCCCTTCACCTGATGAAGGCCACTTGTGTTGTGGCCGAAACGTCGTGTTTTTTGTTATTTTCTTTTTTACCTACGTGACTTTACCGAATAGAACTAAAGAGTATGGATCCTTGCAGCCACGAAAGCTTCAAATCTAGAATTGATAACCTCTACGGGGAGGGCTTTCACCTATCTGTTAGAGCTTTCAACAGACTACGGGACAATAAGTCAAAGCTCATCGAGACGCTGACCTTCCTCAAAAGATGCCGCGACAACAAGGTAATACCCATCGCTTTCACACTAACATCTGCTGCTGTATCCTCACCGAATTCTAAACAGATTCTGTTTAAGGCCAGCCTATCTTTAATCTCAGAGAGGATAAGACTACTCCGTTTTGACTCGATACTTTAGACAGGACTCTCCTACAAGCTCTTTTAACGCTAACACAAAAATGTCACCTGCTGATTGGAACCACGTAGACAACATTACTGCTTCTTCTGCCGATTCACTTTCAGTCAAATACAAAGCTAACCTGATTTCTAAATTCAACCACCTATCGAAGAAGAACCCAGTCCCACATATAACAAAACTAGACGTTAACAAAATCGTCATTAATCAGAGTAGCACCCCGATTTCAGACAATCTGAAAACAGTACTGGCTAGAGGGCTAAATTTTGCTGTCACCCCGAAACATATTCCTGTAGATATCATCTCTCAGGTCGATGCGGCCCTTAAAGGCATAGGACACATCCAAGCATACGTTGCGAGAGCTGAAATAGCCACTATTCTTAAGAATGCTAAGAAATTTTGATTTAAAGCTTTCGTGCCTGCAGTAATTCATATTCTTAGCTCTTTCGGTAAAGTCACGTTGAAGGGAAACAATAAAACATATAAAACAATAAAAAAAATCTCACGACGTTTCGACCATAACACAAACCGTCGTCATCAGGTGTGTTGGTTTGCATCAATTTATTTATTTTTAAACGGTGTATTTTAAACGGTGTTCTTTGTAAGCCATCTGGCTACCATGAGAGATCCGTTCATGAGGCTATCCACATATACAAGCACAGAGACAATTTCAACCGAGAAAATGGATTCTGGCTTAGCAATCATTGGAAAGATTTGATAAACCATTTCAGGTCTTAATTGATTGTTCACGCTTACAGTGGCTTTCAGACAGCATACATTAATTTTTCGTCTCCCCCCTCCTCTTTTCAGAACATAGATGGACTAGTCCTTCTAAATAAACTGCCAAATCGCTGCGCGTGGCGCTGATGTTTTTTTATAAATATATAAATGCACCGTTTAAAAATAAATAAATTTATGCATACCGACACCCCTGATGACGACCGTTTGTGTTATGGTCGAAACGTCGTGAGAATTTTTTTATTGTTTTATATATATTTTATTATTTTATTGTTTCCCTTCAACGTGACTTTACCGAAAGAGCTAAGAATAATGCTAAGAAACCCATTAGCAACATAAGCAAAAATGAACGCTCTGAACTCGCGAATTTAAAAACCACAAGTGATATAGTCATCCTCTCAGCCGACAAAGGCAACGCTACTGTAATTATGGATAAAGATTGTACAACAACAAAATCCAGAACCTACTCAACGATTGAAGTTACTCAAACATTAAAAATGACCCTACTAATAGCCTAACTATAAAAACCAACAAGATCATCACAAGTTCGACCTCCCTAATCGAACCAACTAAACGTCCCTCCTTAAAACCTTCTGCTGCAAGACCCCCTAGATTCTATGGTCTCCCCAAGATTCATAAAGAATGCACTCCACTACAACCCATCGTATCCACGATCAACTCCCCTACCTATAAGCTAGCACGTTTTCTGTCAGATACCTTGCTACCTTTCACTGGCAAGACCTCCTCAGCAGTACTTAACTCAGCTCATTTGGTCTCTATGGTCAAAGACGTTGTACTGTCCCCTGACGATATCCTTGTCAAGCTTCGATGTGGTCTCCCTGTTCACCAAGGTCCCGGTACCTGATACCATTGAAATAATTGAAAATTTGGTCCAACATGGACTAGACCCCGATACACCTGCGCTGATTAGACACTGCCTCACCAATACCTACCTACTTTACTTGGAATGGCAGCTTCTACAAACAAAATGAGGGTACCCCATGGGTTCTCCCTTATCACCAGTGATAGCCAATGTTTTCATGGAGAAATTTGAATCAGACGCCATCCAGACTTTCACCCTCAGACCTTCCCTGTGGAAGAGATATGTGGATGACACTTTCGTCATTTGGCCTCATGGCCTCCCAGCTTTGAACCTTTTTCTACACCACATCAATTCTAGACATCCCGCCATCAAATTCACCATGGAAGTGGAGAAAAATGGCAAGCTACCATTCTTGGATGTTCTGTTTGAGAGGAGACCTGATGGCTCACTGGGGCATTCTGTCTACAGGAAACCCACCCACACAGATTCCTACTTGAAACCTGATTCCCACCACCACCCAGATCAAAATAATTATCTCATCAAAACGTTATACCACAGGGCACATTGCATTTCGGACCAACAACACCTGACCAGTGAATTAAAACATGTACACCTGACCCTCAAGAGAAACGGATACTCTGACCATACCATCCGCCAAGCTGTTTCTCCCTCCATACAGAAACAACCACTTGATACTCCGGTCAAAACCATCACTCTACCATATATAGCAGGCGTTACTAAAAAGATCTCCAAAATTCCAAACAAACACAAGATCCTGGTCCGGTTCAATACAGTGCACAAAATCCGTGACCTGATCCCATCCGTGAAGGAAGTCGTTCCTGACTTACAGTACCCCGCGGTTTACAAATTGAGCTGCACTTGTAGTGATTGCTATATCGGGGAGACGAAGCGACATGTCTGACAGAATTCGCGAGCACAAATCAGATTTGAAACACTGCAGAACGCATTATTCTGCCGTAGCTGACCACTGTTACAATGCTGTGGGTGATCACGATATAGTTTTCTCCGATACCAAGGTTCTCTGCAAACTCACGGGTTTTTATCAGAGATTTGTCCACGAGGCAATTCAGATTTACAAACACAGACACAATTTCAACCAAGAGGATGGTTTCAAATTAAGCAATCATTGGAAAGATGTTCTAAATCACTCACTCCACTCACTCACTCCACTCACTCACTCACTCCACCCACTCACTCCACTTACTCACTCACTCCACTCACTCACTCCACTCACTCCACTCACTCCACTCACTCACTCACTCCACTCACTCACTCACTACACTCACTCACTCACTCTACCCCCCCCCCCCCACGCTGCTGGTCCATCATGGCCCATGCACCTCCTACGTACATCATGCTCATTTTTATGCTAATTCCTTTGTCAAGCGTTTTGCTTCCTCCCACACAGCTTAAATGACGCGACCTGGGCTTGGCTGTTTTCACTCCAACGCTGTCCTCATGACAGCACGGTCCCTTCACCTGATGAAGGCCACTTGTGTTGTGGCCGAAACGTCGTGATTTTTGTTATTTTCTTTTTTACCTACGTGACTTTACCGAATTGAACCAAAGAGTATGGATCCTTGCAGTCACGAAAGCTTCAAATCTAGAAAAAAAAGCATTACTACAGATAATACATAGGAAGGCCTTTATCTAGCAGTACAGCAAGTGGGTCTGTGAATTCCATCTGGTTGCAGAACTGTGAGTGTTATTCTCTCATGTGCAAGGTGGAGTTTCTCCCGGTACTCCGGTTCCCTCCCACACAAAGCCAAACACCTGTTTCATGGAAATGGTCAGCCGTTCCAGGGCAGGCTTAAAAAAATTAGTCTTGGGATGCCGGTGATGTTATCGCAGATAGATGGACAACATTGTTATTATCATATTTGAAATTCTCTCTCTCTGCTAAGAGCACTCTTTCCCTCTCCTCCACACAAAAAGCTGAGACAAAGAACCCCTAATAGCCATACAGGGTCAAGTGCTCTTTGGGAAAATGGCTCAGCCTATTTCTTATCTCGTAACACCCATGTCCCCAAAATGCAGCTCTCCCCTGAGCGCCGTCTTTAGCAAATACACTCGGCTCCACATTCTCCTTTACTGCATCAATCCATCTCTTTTCCAGCCTGTGTGATGTCCGTTTATAACTCTCTATCTGCCCCAACATAAGCTACTTGAGCATGTGGAGGCTGGCTATGTTGGCTAGATGACCCAGTCAACTCAAGCATTGCCCGTTGGAAGAGCTCACGTGATGTGAGCTCACAATCCAGCCTGGTTAAACCCAGGATGGATGGGCATAAGTAGGAGAGGGGGACGATGCCAACCCCAACTGCAAGCGATGATGAAATTATTTATTACAACTTTCATCAGCTGGCTGAAACCAGGCCACTGTCGGTTTTAATGGGGTCCGAGATGGACACCCACCACCAGAGTGGAAGACTCTCAAGCGCATCTTCCTGTGACCAAGCCACCATTACCTGACTCCCGATAATGGGGAGGTGAGCCCACCGTTACTTGAGATTCGCAGCTTCCCACACCGCATTCATTGTTTTATTCAAAAGAAGAGCCACTCCCTGTTTTGCAGTTTCCAATCCCATGTTTAGGACTGTCCATGCCTCAGTGGTTGGTACTATGCAACCTACGACTAAAATTAAAATGGACATCCAGAACGCAATGAGAAGAGGCACTCGAGAACAAGGAGACGAGGAAGTATGAAGAGGAAATCTTCAGCAGAATCAGGGGGGAAAAATTTTAAAACCTTAGTATATCAGGGAGAGCGATCGCGGAGACACGGACTTTGGAGACAACTCGGTGTTTATTTACCAGCTTCACATTCCCTATTGCCGTACTTAAACTGGAGGAAGGGCCTTTGCTATTGATGCCCGTAGGGTCTGGAATGTTATTGCCAATAAACTGCAACTTGAATCACTACCTATGAGATCTTCACTCAAAACTGCTCTAGAGGAGTTGTACAACCCTAGCTGCCACTGCTATTCAGTGGCCTAAAATATGGCTCTAGATTTTGGTGTTATAATTAATTTATGTAGTTTATTGTAAAAAAAATTCGGTCACAGTCCCTATGATCACTGTTACATTGGATTTATGGCTTTTATTTTGGTGATTTCGAAAAGTTTTTTTTGTTTTGGCCATGTTTTTTTTATTGTAGTACGGAGTTGACTGATGGCCTTAATCTTAGTTGTCTTGTGGTTGTTGTTGTTGTTGTTATTTTGACTTGCATCCCACTGGGATTTTTGCGCACAGCGTTGGTGTACGGTGCTATTTCAGGAATATTTTGATATTTTTTTCCTGTATTTTCTGTTTGCACAGTCACATAATCACTTTAAGACGTTTTCTTGTTCATGTTTTTTGTTTGTTGCGGTTGCACCCGATTCAAGAGCCGAATGGCTCACAGGGCTATACCAAATAAATGAACTATGAACTTATTATTGGTACTTACAGCACACACGGCGTCGCTAGGCAACCGAGCGCGAGGAAAGGGGGGTTGAGATGGTGTTTCTTCATTTGAGTTTAGAAAAAAGTTGATTGGCAACTTGCAGCAACAAAAACATCATCGTCAACATCATCAACATAATGACTCATTCCTATTGGGTTCCAGTTATGGTGGTTGCTTTGGTGACGGTGGTTACTACGATGATTGCTGTGGTGATGGTGGTTTGCTGCTAGAGTGAATGTGGTTTCTATGCTGTGATTGCAACTATGTTGATGGTGATTGCTGTGTTGTCATTGCCATATTGGTGGCTGTGGTGATGGTGGTTGTTGCTAGACTGATTGTGGTTTCTACGCTGTGGTTGCTGCGACAGTGATGGTGGTAACTACGGTGATTACTGTGGTGATGGTGGTTGCTGCTATGGCGATGGAAGTTGTTATAATCATGGCGGTCTCTACGGTGACCATCGCGGTGATGTTGGTTGCCGCGATTGCTACGGCAGTTGGCGTGGAGATGCACGCAGTGGTCCTGGCAGTGGGGCAGATCCAGGAGCTCCTGGGCGAAGGACTCCTGGGTGCGAGTCCAGGACAAGACGCGAGACTCTCCGCTGGAGAACTCCGCCTTGAGAGATTTCAAGTTACGCGATCAGAGCTGCCTCAACGCATCCAGGGGGTCCTGAGAGAGACACGGAGACTCGTGAACTCGCACAAAGACGCACGCTAAGACTCGCAAATAAACTCACCTCATGATTCAAAGACTCGCACAGAGACACGGAGGCTTAAACAGAGACACACAGACTCACAGCTTCACGAGCAGCGCTGCCACTCGCTCACAACTCGCCCACCCGCTCACCCACTCACTCACCCTCCCACTCACCCACCAGCCAGTTACCCATTCACCATCCAGCAATTCACCTACCCCTTCACCACCCAACCACTCAACCACCTGCTCACCCACTCGCTCACCCAGCCGCTCACCTCCTAACCCACCCACCACTCATACACCTACCCGCTTGCTCGCTCACCCACTCACCACCGGCTCACCAACTCGCTCGCCGATTTGCTCACCACTCACTCGTCCACCAACTCGTCCACCCACTCACTCGGTCACCCACGCTCTCAACCACTCACTCACCATCCACCCATTCCTTCATTCACACACTCACCAACCACCTACTCACCCGCCCATCCACTCACCAACCCACCCGCTCACCTACCCACCCACTCACCCACCCGCTCACTTACCCGCTCACTCACCCACTCACACACCTGCCATCTGCTTACCCACCCACCCACCCGCTCGTCCACCCACCCGCTCACTCGCTCATTCACCTACTCACACACCCACCATCTTGCTTACCCACCCATCCACTCACCCAATCGCTTACCCACTCACTCACCACCCTCCTGCCCACCCGCCAACCCACTCACCAACCATACCCGCTCACCAACCCAAGTGCTCAACCACCCACCTGCTCACTCACCCACCCACTCACACACCTGCCACCTGCTCAACCACCCACCCACTCACCCATTCGCTCATCCACTCACTCACACATCCACCCAACCACTCACCACCCACCCATTCATCCACCCACTCACCACCCACCCACTCACCACCCACCCACATCCACCTGCTCACCAACCAATCCATCCACACATTCACCCGCTCACCCATCCACACATTCATCCGCTCACCCACCCACACCCATCCGCTCACTCACCCGCTCTTGGGAGGATAGACTTTTAGTTAGTAAAACATCTGTAAACAAATCAGGATTACTTGTTTTACAGATGATAAAATAGATCAGTAGACAGGGGCTGTATGCGTTTCTACGTTGTAATTTATATTCTGCACAAAGGCGACTCCACAGCAGCTGTGGCGAGGCAAGGCCGGCGATCACGAGAGCCAGATGACAGCAGATAACTCGAGAGAAGCACGCGTTATCGTCTAGCTGTGGGTGTGCTCAACTGCGCGTGTGTTTGTGGCTAAATGCGAGAATGTGGATCGGTGTGTTATTAAATTACGAGGCTGCAATAAGATCCTTGTATGTATGTCGACCTTCTGTTGCACCGTGCTTAGCCAACCGTGATAATCGGACATTACTCAATTGTATTTTACATCGAGCAATCAGCACCCCTACGTGCAGAGCAAAGCCGCTTGCAGGTGAAATGCTGAGTCGCCTTCTTATTGTGCAAAAAAAAGTTGCCACTGGGGGTGCCCTTTAGAGGTGCAAAGGGGATTGCATTCCTCGCAAACCACGTGGCCCAGCTTTGCCTTTGAGAGGCAGTCGCGCCGTGCAGGCGTCCCAGTGTCAGCGCTGTCACCACCGTCACCACCGTCACCATCGTCACCACCGTGACTATCGTCACCACTGTCACTATCATCACCACCCACACCATCGTTACCACCGTCACCACTTTCCCATCGTTACCACCGTCACCAACGTCACCACCCACACCATCGTTACCACCATCACCCTCCACGTGTAGGATTCACGGCATTTGAAGGGACAGGGAGTCATCTTAGATGAAAAACCATACATAGGTGTGCAGCATGCATGCACCCACCCTCTCCAACTTATCTAGACCAACAGCTCAGAAAAACTGAATTTGTGACCAAGTTGTCGTTTAGACCGGCGGTCCCCAACCTTTTTGGCACCAGGGACCAGTTTCGTGGAAGACAATTTTTTCACGGACTGGGGGGGGGGGTCATCATTGGGCCTTTCCCCCTTTTCAAAGAAACTCTCCAGCGACGTTTGTTTTTTGCTCATTTTGCCGAGGGTTAGCTTGTGGGATTTATACCAAAACTGTGACTGAGACAAGTGCGCAGTGCGGGAGAGAGGCGCGGACGGAAGTGGTAAATACAATAATGGGCAGGCCACGCGCAGACTAAAATAAGTTACGGATTCCGACTTCTCATAAGGAGCGCGCAACCTAGATCCCTGGCATGCGCAGTTGACAGTAGGGTTCGCGCTCCTATGAGAATCTAATGCCGCCGCTGATCTGACAGGAGGCGGATCTCAGACGGTAATGCAAGCGATGGGGAGCGGCTGTAAATACAGATGAAGCTTCGCTCGCTCGCCCACCGCTCGCCTGCTGCTGTGCGGCCCGGTTCCTAACAGGCCACGGACCGGTACCGGTCCGCGGCCCGGGGGTTGGGGACCCCTGGTTTAGACCACAGACTCAAAGCGTTGAGAACACGTGGCCGTCCCAGCAACAGGCAGCAGTGAGACAAAGACAACTGTGGACCGGTTTCGTCTAATTAGGACTCATTAGTGCAGGACGGTAATCAATACTTTCTCTTGCCATATGCCTCTGGCAGCCCCATATATGGAGATGACCTTTACACTATGGTGACCCCATAGACAGTTGTCTAAAGGTAACAGTAATCAAATCTGTAAATGATGAGAAAACCAATCACAACAAATATAAATTATGCAGGCTGGAAACAATAGATTTCACAATGGTATCAGTGAAAATAGTATACTTGTTTTTTTACGGTAAAGTCACGTTTACACGTTCAGATACAAAAACACTCCGCATGTACCCTCCCCGAGCGAATCTAAGTAATTAAATATAAAACAAAAACAGCACCATGCATTACTGCTCTACTTTGTAGTCGCGAAAGTCTAGTGTGACAAGTCTTGATCAAATCGTGTTTATGCATATACACGTGCCTGAGTAAACATTTTAACGATGATAATCCTCTACAATTGAAAAAACATCGCATTAAGAAGATCTGTGTATGGGAATATTTACAAGGCC
Organism: Petromyzon marinus; assembly: GCF_048934315.1. Taxonomy (NCBI): domain Eukaryota; kingdom Metazoa; phylum Chordata; class Hyperoartia; order Petromyzontiformes; family Petromyzontidae; genus Petromyzon; species Petromyzon marinus. The sequence goes on from NW_027422640.1 coordinate 10,002, forward strand.
TAAAAGTTGCACAGCGCATACGACTTAGGGGTCTACAGCTGTACGCACTGCCGTGCAGTTGAAATCCTTTAAATTGTGAGAAAAAAATCACACGCGGACAGAGTTATTTGTGGTTGGCGCACTGCTTTATGAACCACATGTATTAGACAGTCACCCACAGAAGTGGATATAACAGAGCTACCTCTAATTACAAATGTAATTTTCTTCTTGATTTCCCTGCATCTGCCCTCATTCCCCTCCACCAAATAAAAAAATTCTTCTGCACGAGTTATTTTCAATCTCCCCTTTAATTCTCACACTTTGCCTCTCCTCCAACTCCAATGGCTTCTCGTTCACTACCGCTGTCTTTTAAAATACCTGTCGCTGGTCTTTAAACCTCTCCATGGACTTGCCCTACATAATTTTGCCTCTTTCATCTCCTTCCATGTCCTCTCTCGTCCTCTTTGTTCCCAATTTTCTGTCTCTGTCCCTCCTCTTTGTGCCAAATCTCATTTATGGTCCCTCTACTTAACCTTTTCCATTCCTCCCTTAAAGCCCCACCTCTTCTCCATTGCCCATTCTCTACCTCTTCTCTCCCCTTAAGCCTCCACTCCTTCTCGTCCCTACTCTTCTCCGATCCCATTACTGTCTATCGCTGTCACGTATTCCTCAAACGTCGTACACCCCTGCCATCTAAATCATTCCATTCTGTCACTGCCTTGTGCTTGTTATGTCAAGAGAGAAGGCACTCTATAAATATACACCAAAACCACCACCGCCACCACCGTCACCCACCGCCACTAAGAAAAGGAACAGATTTATTTGTTGGGTCTGGAAGTGGCCAAAGTGCAAGTCGGCCATGAAAAATGTTTACATTTAAAATTACACCGCTACCAATTAAAACATTAAACACAAACACAAAGGTTGTCTGTATAACCTCAACGGACTCTTGAGGCAAGTGCTTTTAGCGAGCAACTATGAAAGCCAGCATGGTACACAATGGGGAGGGTGGCCAGCACCATGCCTGGCCGCCTTTATCTCCTGAGTAGTGATGTTTACACACCGCACCAGGTACTCATTGGAGGCTGAGTCGACCTCGGGTTAGCCCAAAACCACTTTAGTTCATCGGTACTGGTGTTGCCAAGTTCATCGCGCAATACGCGAAACACTATACAATTACCGAATAATACGCATACCCACACAGGCTTGTGCATGTGTGGGTGGGTTATTTATACAGCAGTATGCAGCATGGCAGTCAGTCGGCACCTTCCACAATGCACGTTTGTTATTCATGAGGGTGCACATCCTGATGTATTCATTGGCTGATCACCCGAAGCCACCGTGTGAGCTGAGAGTTTCTCGATCTTACCGGGTACTCGATAGAGCTGAGAAATGCACTGCGGTCAATACTCAGTCATCATTTAGAGGTAGAGACCCAGAGATGAAGAGAATCCTTAGCAGCCCGTACATATTAATGGATAGCAGTGATGGTCCCAGCTGCTGACTTGTACACCAGGGGTGAAGAATTGAGACAAGGCTGTGGTCCCAAGATAATTTCACTCCTTCCATTTGTTTTGTATTGAGTGGCATCCTGACGGACACGACACGGTTCAGACGCGGCCACCAGCTCAAAAAACACGTACAGAACAAACCCTGCGCAGAGAAGCATGCAGAGACGCGTGCTCGAAATCACACCAAGACAGAGGAACGCGCAGATGAGAGAACATACACAGAGGTAAGATCCCTCCTCATGTTGACCATGATGAGAAGGAAAGAGCAACACGCAGATAAAAACGTTTCTGGAAGTGACGATGGCTGATGATCAAGAGTAACTTGGAGGGGAGGAGGTGGGAAGCTCATGCACAGGAGGTGCTGGGGCCGATTGTCACAGCGCAGGCGTCACGAGAAGTGACGTTGGTTTGGGGAGGCCTTCATCAAACAGTGGATTTACCACTGGTGATGATCCCCATAATGATGATGAATGCATGGGCAGTCCACTCACATTCGTGCATAATCAGGTGCACGTCCACTCCCCTAGTCACCCCTCCACTAATCTCACTCCCCGAGTCACCCCTCCACTCACCTCACCCCCATTCCCCGAGTCACTCTCACCTCGACTTCTCCACTCTATCGCCAGTCGCCCTGAAGAGGCCCAACTCCGGAGCCTCCCCCAGTGCCACGTTCACTCTCAGCACGAACATTGTGCGGTGCCACCCCCTCCTCTGCTGCATCCCTCCAACTCTTCCTCCGCCATTGTGAGAATCGGCTCCACGAAGGGTCCCACGCTGTCCCCGTCCCTCAATGGACTCGTGTCCTTTGTTGATGAAGGCCATTTAATAAAATAATGATAATTAATTATGCACGCACACAGGTCACCAAAGTAGCCTCAATAGACATGTTAGGGCAAGTTGTGGAGCCTTGTGCTGTGGAACACACGAGGGGGTGGTATGTATTTTGTATGTTGAACTTCTTTTGCACGGTACGTAGCCAACCGTGCTAATCGGAGGTGCAGGGGAAGGGCAACAAAGTAAGCACAAAAAGTAGTTCCAAAGAAATGAGTTTTCAATCTAGATGTAAAAGTGCACAGCTCCAGTGGCTTCTAATATCAGAAGAGCGTTCGAGACGGCCGCAGAAGCGCTTCTGAAAGTGCGATGCAGCGACTGCCTTTGTTCGATGGTTCGCCAAAATCCGCTGTGGGGATGTGATGTGGCCAACACCATGCACGCGGCCACCTTTGTCTCTCCCAATTGCTGATGTTTATTATAGACACTGCACCAGGTACTCTTTAGAGGGTGAGTCGACCGAGGGAAGGTTCAGGACTGGGTCACACAGACACACACACACACAGAAAAAGATGCCCTATGTCAAATCCAGAGGCTTCTAAGAAAATGGAGGTGTAAGACGGACACAGCTATTACATGGATGAAGGTGTAATACAGATATTTGTGTTAAGGTGGTGCTGCTCACCTGAAAACAATAACAAAAATCCCACCAATCATTCATCTGTTTAATCTTTGATTGGAAAACGCTGGGCGAGACCTGCGACATTCGAGTGAGCTCACCTACTCGCTCACAAACACAACACTCAACCCAGTCAATCAACATGTTACACACCCTAAATATGACCCGCCTTGTCCTGGGGAAGACCTGCAACATGCTACTGAGCTCACCTCTTCACTCACCTACTCACCCACTATTGCTATGTCATCCACACACCCACACACTCGCTTATCTTAACAGACCTCAATAATTGACATTTAGCTCCTGAAGATATTGCTACATGCAATAAAACGCGAGTGTGTGAGTGATTGATTGAATGTGTAAGTGAGCGTCTGGTTGCGTGAATGAGTGAGCATGTGAGTGCGTGTGTGAGTGTGTAAGGTGAACGGTAGTGTATCGGCGAATGTGCTGTGCTACAAATCTGGTGATCCGAGTTCAAATCTCGCTCACCAGTCTATGGGTCTCTGTGTAAGTCTTTACCTCTCTGTAAGTCTATGGGTCTCTGTGTAAGTCTATACCTCTCTGTAAGTCTATGCGTCTCTGTGTGTCTACAGGTCTGGTAAGTTTACTGGTCTCTGTGTGAGTCCATGGGTCTCAATGTGAGTTCATGGGTATCTGTTATCATCATCTGTGTTTGAATGAGTCGATGGCTCTGTGTGATTGACTCCAAGTCTCTCTGTTCGAGTGAGTTTATGGCTTTCTGTGCGAGTCTATGTCTACGTGACTTTACCGAAATAACCAAAGAGTAATTCCTGCAGTCACGAAAGTGCCAAATCAAGTTGGAGACTATGTCTCTCTGTGTAAGTGAGTACAACATATCCTTGCTTAACGCGGGGGTTGCGTTGTCGAAAATTGCTGCTTAAAGCTATTTTACGTCAAGCAGAAAACTTTTCTACAAGAAAAAACGGTAAAGGGGGAGACTCCGTTTTAGCACAATATAACTTTTATTATTATTTTTAATTGAGAGTACAGTACACTGTTTTCTATGTTTATTTTAATTGTGTTGTGTATATGTAGAAGATCTATATTATAATCTTTATTTATACTGGAGGAATCTAAAAAGCCCTTTTTCAGATTTCCAGTTGGCGTGGTACAGAAAGTTACAAGAACAAACGATGCAAAAACACAATCGAAGTGAAAAGTATAGGAAAGGTAAGCAAATCACAAAAAAATTAAAATAAACTATTTTTATCTTACCTAGTAAAGCCCTCTAAGCTATTAGCTTCTATTTCAGAAGCGAACTGGCCACAAATGATAGATGAATGAAGTAGCTTATGACGTGGAAATTTATAGCAGCCAAATAATAATAAAAAATTGTGTTACATTTATCAAAATACATACAAAGGACATGAAAGGGAGATATGATGAGTGAAAACTATAAGGGAGTGAGTGAGATGACACTACACACAGATGCTGGAACAAAGGCTGAGGAAGAGGATGACACGCCACGTAACACAGTGCGCACCGGTACAGCATCAGCTCCCAGCAATACAAAACAACGCTGCCAACACCCACACCACTCATAAGAGCAGTCCGTCATGTGCTAATCGAGTTATAGTGGGTGTGGTGTGCGCTAAGCGAAACACATTACATAAAAGACGAGGATGTACTGCATATAGTCCTCTGCGTGAGTGAGTCTATGTCTCTCTGTGTGAGTCTGTGCGAGTGACTCTATGGTTCTCTGTGTGGGTTAATCAATGGTTCTCTGTTTGAGTGAGTCTATGTGTCTCCATGTGAGTGAGCCTATGGCTCTGTGTCAGTGAGACTTTGGCTCTGTATGAATGTACTCTGTGAGTGAGTCTATGGCTCTCTGTGGGAGTAAGTCTCTAAGGCCACCACCATCTTGCCCCCTGCCCAGTGCGTCCACCTGGTTGAGCTGCAGAAGTCTATTGTCCACCGCTCCAGACCGCACAGATATCCGACGTCCACCTCCAGCACAGACACCAGCAGATTCTTAAACCTGGTGGTGGAAGGACACGAGAGGGGTAATAGTCAACCACCATTACCACCATCAATACCACCATTACAACCACCAAAATCACCGCTATCGTTAACACCACCATCAATATCACCACCTCCACCACAACGATCACAATCAAAATTAAAATCACAATACTCTTTGGTTCTTTGTGTAAAGTCACATAGGTAGAAAAAATAATAGATCACGACGTTTAGATCGCAACACAAGCAACCATCATCAGGTGAAAAAATATAGCGAGAAAGCTGCTGAAACACGAAGTTATATTGGCTTGAGATAAACTCAGCCCAAGGGTAAGTGGGCGGGGCTAGAGGTAGAATTTGCATGTAAATACAACGCCACATCGTGGAAAAGGAAAGAGAGACACAGACACCGAGAGACATCCACACACAGAGAGAGGCACACACAAAGAGACACACGAGAGATGCATATAGAGAAAAACACACCGGCAGAGAGAGATACCCACACAGACAGATGCAGATAGAGATAGACACAGAGAGAATTACATAATTGCCCATGAATTACTATGGTGTGACAATGCCAATTACCAATGTCAAAGGGAACATCAATGAATGGTAAATGTGGGGTAATATCCCCAGAAGAGCATGTAGACTACATTAAAAATTAAAATAATCAGGCAATATAATATCACATATGGGTTCTGTTTAAAGTTTACTTACGACAAATAATACTGAAATAATTGTGCTCCATAGATTATCTTAATGGTCAAGTTACATAACCATCACGGAATCACTTAAGCTGACCATTTAAAAAGACGTTAATTGCAAGATGTTGAGCAAAGGAAATTGTTTGGAAGTTCATCTCACACCAAGTACATGTTACTATAAATCTAAATCTGCATAGTTCTCAATCAGCAAAGTCGCAAACATGTTTTACCACAAGCAAGGAGTTCGGTGTAAAGCTGTTAAGCAAATTAACCACTGCACACGATTTTAAAGTTCTCTGCCTCAAAGACAGCACTCTACCAAGTGTCACGACGCAGCTGCGCATGCCGCATGACAATAGGCGGAGTGAGTGAATCTAAGGAGACACTGACCCTGTCAAAGGGGATCCCATGTCTAGAGTATTTGTGGCTGGTGCTACACATTTCTAACGTGATTAGCCATTTAGCTGATCTATCATTTGTGGAAAGGTCGCTTCTGGAAAACAGCCACATAGCTCAGTGGGTCTCACCTGGTAAAATAAAAATAGTTTATAGAGTTCGTTCTGCCTTAACGCGTGTTTTCATAACGCCATTTGGATATAGCATGATGAATGTATTAGGGAACACGTTTTATGACAAGGATGCTAAGTGGATATAACGCGATTGAGTCAACAGAACCAAGTCGCGCGAGTAGGAATGTGCGGTTGTACGGATGCCTGGGCACAGCGTCACACGAGGCATTGGGATGCTGCTGGATGCTTCCTGATGCTCCCCACGCGCCTCAGTCTTTGTTCAGCCGACACACGCATCTCACGCTGTTATCACGGACTGTGCTTTACCCTGTATTAGTCATTGTAACGAGGGAGTTTACACAACGCGGTGTTATTCAGCAACGCAACTACCGCGTTATAGAACACTGCAGTAAATATTGTCGCGGTGTGGAAGGAGCAATGAACGTCATCTTGTGGCATGGAAAGGCATCGCAGCCCTAGCGAGCAGCCAGAGACAAAGCCTGCACGCACGGCAAAGTTGTGATTGACCCGGGGACTATTAGCAAGTGACACGTATGGACTAATGGTTACTCTAAATGACGATGTTGACGTTGGTTATAACGTGCTACATATATGCTGAACGCACATCGCATTAGCTCTGACTAATAGCGTAGGTTTTTTAAAAGTTATCGTTTACAATGGTTAATTTGTATATCATGCCAAGTGAGTAATTTGCGTGTGGACCCTGACAGCGGCACTCAATGTCCAACTCTTGCGAATGCTCTCAGGGGATCTTTACCGTGCGCTGCGTTCACTCACTCAGCCCCAATCTCCCTATCGTGAACTCACCACTCACCCACTCACTCACCTCACCCTTCAACTCACTCACCCTCCTCACCTATTAATTCTCCTCATTAACTCACTCACCCTGCAATCCACTCCCTCACCCCCCCTCCATCACCCGGCACTCACCGCCTGTCCGTGACCACCTCTCCCGTGCCTACAACCACAAACACCACCACCACCTCTCCCGTGCCTACAACCACAAACACCACCACCACCTCTCCCGTGCCTACAACCACAAACACCACCACCACCTCTCCCGTGCCTACAACCACAAACACCACCACCACCTCTCCCGTGCCTACAACCACAAACACCACCACCACCTCTCCCGTGCCTACAACCACAAACACCACCACCACCTCTCCCGTGCCTACAACCACAAACACCACCACCACCTCTCCCGTGCCTACAACCACAAACACCACCACCACCTCCTGCTGCTGCTGTCGCGGTCTCCGCGTGGCACCGCGGGCCCAGGGGGAGGCCTCGCGGCCCAAGAGCGGCGCCACGGCGCCCCCCCTCCCGATCCTGGCCCCTCCCCCTCGTCCCTCCTGGCCCCTCCCCCTCGTCCCTCCTGGCCCCTCCCCCTCGTCTCTCCTGGCCCCTCCCCCTCGTTCCTCCTGGCCCCTCGTCCCTCCTGGCCCCTACCCCTCGTTCCACCTGGCCCCTCCCCCTCGTTCCTCCTGGCCCCTCGTCCCTGCTGGCCCCTCCCCCTCGTCCCTCCTCCTCCCGCTCGCGACGTGGGGTGATCTCGCCCCCCCACCGCCCATTGCAAGAATCGCGGGAAGCGGTCGCGGGGCCGACGCGCGCCGCCTCTCGTGATTAGCTCGCTTCGCGTCACGTGGGGAAGGCGGAAGAGGAGTATGGGGGAGGAGCTGCGCGGTTAGGGGCGGGGCCGTGGAGTCACGTGGTTGGCAATGATTGACAATAAGTGGGCAGGGATGGCTGTTACGTCAAAGCGTACGTCACATCCGGTAATGAAGTTATATAAATAACGCCCCTTCGTGACGTGCCTCACACTTGCTTCTGTCCCGCGTGCCGTCAACAAGAGCTGAGCATGGCGCTGCTGATCGTTGGCGTTCTGCTCTTGGCCCTGCTTGGGATGGAGATCTTCATTTATCTTCGGTTTACGCTTTCCATCTCAGACTTTCACCGCGAGACCACGACGCTGCAAACGGAGAGGATGGGCCAGCAGAATGTGGAGCTCTGTCAGAGGAACAAGACGCCCCATCTGAAGCTACAGTATCAGCAGGAGGAGTTGATGGATAACCGAGAGACTCTCCAGAGAGAGAACAGGGGCCTGGTTCAACAGCTTAAAGAGCGCCAGTTAGAGCTGGAGTCCACGAGAGTGCCTGGCTGCGAGCGTGCGTCTCTCCGTGCGGATTTTCTCCGAGACTGCAATGCAGCACAGCGGCAAATGTCGCTGCACTGTAAAAAGGAAGGTCTCCGTAGGTCGCTGCGCATCCACCTGAGGGAGTTGAACTTCCTGAATCCACAGAGAGGGCAGGAGCAGTTTAGGCTGCGCGGGAAGCTGGCGCGTCACGAGGAAAAGTGGCACGGCGAAGTGCAGATGCGCAAAGAGTGCCGGCATCTCAGTAGACAGCTGAAAGAGCTGAAATGCGCCATTTCTCAAATTTACAAAGATGCCACCACCACCAACGCCACTGCCACCGCCGCTGCCACAGCTGCCACCACCGCCACCAAGCCCAAGAAATGAAGAGATGTATTAATTGGGTCCGAAAATGGCTGAAACGCAAGTCGACCATTTAAAAACATTGGGGCAATTTAGAAAATTACACCGCCCCAATTAAAACATTATTCACAAAGACAAACGTTCCCCGTATAGATTCAAGAGACTATTGGGGCAAGTGCTATTAGCAAGGAGCAGCACCTAAGAAGGCCTCCACAATACAATCACAAGCACAAACACAAAGGTCCCCCATGTAGCCTCAACACACTGTTGGGGAAAGTGTTGTACAATATATATTTATCTATGTTTAACTTATTTTGCATCACATGTAGTCAACCATACCAATGGGAGATGTTGTTAATGAATAGTACAACTTTTGGATTCCATTACAGAGAATCGTTAGTGAGTCGAACAATTCATAAGTCTGAATAAAATAGTGTACTGTATTTAAATTCACATACTGGAAGTGTTGTAAAATGTATTACGGTTTAACAAAAATTTTGAAGCATTGTTAAAGTCATAACACGGAATATTATACATTTGCAAATAATGCTGTAATAAATACTGTATGGTAAACAAAAAATAAAGTTACGTAAATAGGACAAAAAATATGTTTTTAATGTCACTTACCTTGAGTCTGGATGTGGGACCGTTTGTCGGGAGGGGGCATAATGAGTCCCCATAACTGCACACGGTAGGGTTGGGGGTGAACGCCCGCAAGCACACACACACAACAGCGACAGTCATCCCCCGAATAGCCTAACCAGAATGTTGGGGCAAGTGCTGTTAGCCAGCAGCGCCTATGAAGGCTGGAATGTCGCACGAGGGGGTGCGTGGACAGCACCACGCCCGGCTGCCTTTGTCTCGCCAGTGGTGATATTTACACACCACACCAGGCACTTATTTGAGGCTGAGTCGATCGACGGAAAGCCCAGCAACCATTAATATAATCGTTAAAGGTGTTGGTCGTGAGTGGGAATCGAACTGGGATCGGTGGGATGGTAGACAGTGTTCACCATTGCACTATCTCTCCCCACACACACACTCACAGGGGTATATGCGTCCGTGCACACACGCACAACAAGAAGACAATAATCGCCGTTTGCCCCTAAGTGGCAGTGACATCACCACAGCGCTTTTGTGCGGTGCTTGGTGCATTTTGAGGTCACTTGAAGTGTCGAAGGATGGCTGGCAGGAAGTCATGAATAGACACAGGTACCATGGGTTGACTTAAGGTGATGACGGGCAGATGCAAAAGCCGTGCTCCCCACTGTGCCAAATTTCAGTGTTTCAGTCGTATAGCACTCTGCTCATTGTTATGAGTGTCGCTCCGCTGCCCTACGTTATTGCTGGAGGGCAACTGCCTCCACCTCCCCAGTAGAGTCTTTCATGAACCTCCTCCACATAGGCCTATCGCGACACTGCTGCTACCAGTCATCAGCAAGTTCAATCAGCTCCACATCCTTCTGTACCACATCAGTCCATCTCTACTGTAGCCCATGCCGCGCCTGTTTAGCATGATCTATCCGCCCAAATTGAAGCTGCTTGGGGATGCGGTGACAGTGCATATAGACTTCATGACCCAGCCAATGGAGCCTGACTTGCCGGAAGAGCCCACTGATGAGCCTTTGTCCAGATATTTCAGGAAATTTTGGCCTCCTCACAAAGTCCAGTCTGGTTAAACCCTGGATAGATCGTAGGCAGGCTAGACCAAATGTTTCAAACCATTGCAGATAATCCTATAGAGAGAAATAAGGGAAGGCATAACTGTGGTCCAGAAGACATGAAGGTTTGTATGGAGTAACAGATCAGGTAGCTTCCATACAATGTTACACACCTGATGAAAATATAATGCCGCTCGAAGGAATCGAAGTGAGACCTCGGCTCCCAAAACAGAGTTGGTCATGAGCACACTGCCCAAGTACGGAAATATCTCCACTCTCTCCACAACTGCCTCAAAATACCTGGGGAATTGAGGGAGGGGAGCATTTTGATGATGTAAAATACCCAGGGAGGTGATTTGATTTTGTGGGGCTGATGGTAACGGCCCATATTTTAGTAGCATGTTCCGTGTTTAGATGGAGTGTCTCCAACTCCTTAGAGTGGGCAGTAATCACCAGATCATCCGCATTCATAATATGGTTTAACTATAGAGAGCCATACCATGACCGGACTCGTGCATCGATCAGCCTCCCATTATATCTATACCAGATATAAATTCTACTGGTACATCCATGGAAATCGTCTCATTACTAAGTAGTCAAAGAAAATGTTAAGTCGTGTAGGGGCCAGAGGACATCCATGTCGCACATTACTCACATATTCTATCATCCCTTAACTCCATTATATCGATTTCCCATGAGACACAGCAGTTGTTTTTCTATTGTTTATATATGCTTTTCATTACTGTAACTCTGTGTTTTTATTTAGCTTTTGTTATTTTGGTGATCCAGGTCTCTCTTGCAAATGAGAATCATCCTAGTCTCTTTAGTTCTCGCCTGTTTTAACTAAATAAATTACTACTTACTCCATTATGAACTCACTCACTTCCCTTACTTTATGACTCACATAAATACGTCCTCTCCTTCCTCATGAGTCATATATTGACCTGATAACCCAGGCAACCACCTGATCATTCACTGTGCCAACATCACTCACGCACTATTTCACAATCTCACCAATGACCTACTCATCCCATCACTCACTACCTTACTCACCATCCGCTTCCCTCATTGACCCACTGGTAAAATGGAAATACGCAGTCTAACACTCACGTGTTTAAAGAAGCTCCTTCGCAGGTTAGATTGTCTAGATGATTTATTTCACGATAACGTATTTACAACGCAAAAGTACGACTCACATGAACCTTCCCTCGTACAGTACCCTGCATCTGTTTCCACCCATCAACACTGACACCACTATATCCTTTGCCATCTAAGAGAAAGGAAGTAGAGACGGTTGAGTCTGCTGGAAGAATGTACCAAGGAAACTGCTGGAAGCTGCCAGGGCGAGGCTGAGTGGGTAGAAAAGGGAGAGCGAGGCCCGCAATTGGGGCGCTAGCTCGGAGACTGAAGGACGACTGCAGGTGGATGACATCGGGGCCGACTGTTGTACATGGTGGAAACCATTAAGAAAGATTGTTCGAGATGAATGTAGTGGAAAACACTGGGGCTGCAGATAGTCATACCCTTGTGAAGCGTGTGAGTTGCACTCTCTTCTCAAAAATGGAACCTGCAAAGAAGCTTCTGGTGGCAGTGGTGGGATACAGTCTACAAGTTCAAGAAGGAAGACCCGCCGAAGAGCTCCTGCAGAGAACGAGTTATCAACCCTAAGCGCTCCAGGTTTTTCAAACTCGGCAAATGGCGGGAGTGAGAGCCGGACCCCGTTGGCAGCCAAGTTCCCGATGGAAGTGGATGCTCCGCCAAAGACCCAAGAACCAGCATCGCCGAACAAAGAAAATTGGCGGCAGCTGTTGGACAGGTTGGACCACCTTACCTCAGTGGTGGATCGACTGATAATTTCGATGATGAAGAAAAGAGAAGAGGAAGGAACTGGTAGTGCGCGGCTGAAGCCAGATCCATCTCCACCATGGACCGCAATGGCGAGGAGAAAGCGCCATAGGGCAGCAGCCATCGCTTCCCCCCGTCGAGCAGCAGGCGGGAACCAATCAAATGACTCAACCACAACTAGAAGCTGTTCAACAGACCTTGACCACCATGCATAAAAATACGGGAGGCGATTGTATTGCATTCATCAAAAGATTTGAAGCAGCTGTTAGAGTAAGCCGATTGATTGACGATGAAGTGCTACGACTGCTGCCTACGGTGTTGGATGACAGAGCACTATTGGCCTTCTTTATGATCCCGGAAAATCAACCTGCCACAACCCAACAAGGTTGTCAAGGGATGGCCGATGTTTTCTGTCCTGCGTCCAGCGCAAGGCAGCAATTTTCATCCTGGAGAAGAGGAGATAGCGAGCCACTGATGGCTTATAGAAGTACCTTGCATGCGGTTGCAGATGTGGCATTTCCAAGGATGGACATGACAACCTGAGACGTGCTAGTGGCGGAGCGGCTACAAACTCTCCTCTATCAAAGTGGCATTACATTGCCGATTTTGCCAGAGAGTGAGCAAACTTCAATGTAGTTTGCTAAATGCCTCTGGGCACACACAGATCCCAGGGCACCATGTGAAGTAGCAGCCCATGTGACAAGGGTGATGGAGAATGGAGGAGCAGGAGGACCAATGGAGCCAACAGGGACAGCAACAACAGGGACCGCCGCAATGCCCAGCATGGAGGGTGATCTGCAGGCGACCTTGGAAGAGATGGCTGTGGCCATCCAGGGGTTCAACAATTCAAGGTGTCAACTACAGCATCAGCGACCATGGCACAACCACGGAGGAATTCAGGACCATGCGGTGATGTACTGCTACCACTGCGGGAGGTCGGGCCACATCGCGAGAGGTTGCCGAGGGGAAGTCATCCCGAGACAACCAAGAAACACCCAGGCGTGTCGCCTGTACACCCAGCCAGATCACACGTGCACCTCATTTCCAAAACCCTCATCACCAACATCACTAGCACACCACTCGATCACATCGACCTGGAGTGAAACAACAGGGAAAATTCGGCCAACATCTCGGGCTAAGTGGAAAAAGTTAGTGAGATCGGTCGTAGCAGCAGCGACAGGAGCAGCATGGTGTAAACCGACCCTCCCTGACTCGCCGAGACAGGTGATGTCAATAAACACAGCAACGATAGAAAATGATGTACCACCCACAGATCATGATCTTGGGCTGATAAGGACCGAATGAATCCGATTGCAAAAACAGGATGAAATTATACAGTCATTGGCTGCACAGGCAGCTGAATGTGCTCAAACTGGTCAAAATGGGGAGCCATTCATCCCATGGCGAGGACTCCTGATGAGGTGGGACATGAAGATGCAGCGTTGTTGCCTAGTGGTGCAAAAACCCTTGCAAAAACAGTTGCTACTAGAAGTGCACGCCAAACAACAAATCCACTTGGGCCACCGAAACACATTGCTCACACTGCAGGCTCGATATTTTTGGCCAGTGATGTGAAAAGATGTACGCGAGCGGGTAATCATTGTCAGGAGTGTGCAAAAAGGAAACCTGCTCCCCATCCTATACAGCCTCCACTGCAGTCGATCGCAGTGGTGAGGGTAAACGAACTAGTAGCGTTGGATATCCTGGGTGCATTTCCTAAAACAGCAAGGATAAAATAAATATTTGCTCGAGGGGATGGAGTATTGCACACACTGGCTCGTTGCATGGCCGATACATGACCAAACGGCTGCAATAATAGCAGAAGCCTTTCTCCATGGCTATGTATTGGACAAGGGCCCCACTGAGAAACGTCTAGCAGGCCAGGGTCAGAATTTTTCTACTAACCTGTTGAGAGAGGTTTGTAATATCGTGGGCACTAAGAAAAATTCGAACGCCACCATACCACCTGCAGTGTGATGGACAAGTAGATAGGCTTAACCGCACGCTGTCCGCAATGTTGTGCCATGTTGTAAATGGTGATCAGATGGACTGGGACTTGCACATCCCAGGGGTCCTAGGGGCATATTGTAGAGTGCCACATGCATCGGCCAGGCTCTTCCCCTTCTTTTTGATGTATGGGAGAGACCCTGAGCCACCTATTGAGGACCAACTGGTGGCTTTCCCTGCTAAAGTTGTGTCGTCACCAGCCTCCCTCAGACTGCCACTAAAAAAGCTCTGTGAAGCTCGTGAAGCCGCGATAGCAGAGTCAGGCAGATCGCAAATAGCAAACAAACGGTTGCCGAAAATAACGGAGACGCCTGTACCCTTTGAACAGGGTGATCGGGCCTGGTTACACTGTCCTGAGGTCCGGGTTAGAAAATCCGCCAAACTACACCATCCTTGGCAAAGCCCAGTGGAATTGTTAAAATCCTCTGCCCGCAAAGTGTTCGCATCCAAATGGGACGCCAGAGATGGGTGGTTAATCCGAGTCGCCCTAAACCATATAGAGAACTGATGTCACAAGGGATCGTTCAGGCTCACAAAGCCGTGTCCAGGGGCGTCGTGATGAATGCCAGGGAGGGGAGCATCCTCCTCACAGAAATACTGCCCCCGCACTCTCCTCTCAGGATCGACCGGAATGAAGATGGCCACGATGAGGGAGGCCGACGGACTAATTTAGAGAGGTGCCGAGAAGGAGTGTCACCGGGTCGAATGTGCTGCTCGACCACACCTACAGTACATATTGATGGCTTGTTGTAAATGTAGGGCTAATGATGTTGCGTATTGTTTGCCTAAGAATGTACACCTTCAATAGGGCAGCCCACGTAAGAGTGTGGTGATGATACTGAATGGTCAAGTTGGGTTGTAATGCCTTCCCCCCCTTGATTCAAGCGCCTATGTTAAGCATTAACCCAGAGGTTAAATGTGTTGTACTCCATGCCCACATCACTGAATCCCGTGTGCGATCCCATTGATTCCCACATAGAGTTCCCTATTACTGGTAGGAACGAAGTTGTAAACTGAGTGTACCAGCCTGCAATAGATGAGTGTACCAGCTTGCAATAGATTAATGCGTCCGTCCGTCCCCTTTCAATACTTTAACGAAGTGAAATCTCGTGCTATTGGGGTGTAAAAATAAAATTGCGCAAAATTCCAATGTTCCTACCAGCCCACCCTGCAGGGACCTGTTAAATTAGAGTTTTAGCCGGGACAGGTATTTTTATGGGCAGAAGAGGGTGATGTAGGGTACTGTACATGGCAAAAGTTATAGTGGTGTCAGTGGAGATGGGTGGAAACAGGTGCATGGTACCGTACGAGGGAAGGTTCGAGGTAGAAGACGGTAAAGTTTGCTGGAATAATCTTAAATTAAAGCTTTCATGAATGCAGGGATTCATACTCTTTGGTGGAGACGATAGCACAGAGTGGTGTACCTTCTTTATGATTCTGATATTTCCATCCTACCTGCCTATGTCAGCTGTTATTTCCGACTCTTTATGTCTCTCTCTATGCCTCTCTCTTAGCTCTCTCATGCTTACATGTCCTTTGGATTGCACTCTCATGCCTTTGGATTCCACCACTCTTCGATATTACTTTAACATGCTAATCTCTCACATTAACATGGCCACTTTGATGCCCTCTACGAGGAGGCCGCTCTCCGTTCTTACATTTACATGCTAATTTCTCACATTAACATCACTGGACCCGCCCACTTATTTATGGCCCTTGGGCTACACCCATTTCAAACTCTTTTAAACATTCTGCCTCAACAGCAGATCATGCTTTGCCATCTCATGACGGACGCTTGTGTTGCACCCAAAACGTCGTGATTTATTTTATTTTATACCTACGTGACTTTACCGAAAGAACCAAAGAGTATGGAAGATACCAAGTCAGCTTCATCCCCATGGTGGTGTTTAGGCGAAAGTTTATCTATGAGTATATATAGGCTGGCTAACAGGTATGAAGTTACTCCTTTGGTGGTAATATACAACAAAAACAATAATAAATGTATAACCATTGTCATGGGTGAAGTCTTCCCATACTGGATCAGTCATGGAGATTGTTTCACCATACGCCATCATGCTTCTCAACGTGGGTTGATAACGAAAAGGCTCATGGCCAGTTTGTTTGATGTTAACTATAACCGAGAATCAAACTCAAGTGGACTGATTCATAGTGCAATGCACAAACCATTGTGACACCGTTCCACTCGTATGTACAAGTTAACAGGGAAATTAAAAAACTATGCCATGTTTTTTGTTTACTGTCAATAAAATGAGAAATTAACATTGCCACGTTGGTCAACCCGTCGTCTGAAAATTACGAGATGTACAAGTCAAAAGTCTTAGGTATAATGCAGACAAGGGTTTTGGTAGTTGGACGATTTCAGAATGGGTTGCAGGTGACAATCCTAATCAAATTACAATTTTCAAGATCGTGTGCATAGGTCTGTTGTAGACAAAAACAACGGCCTGCTGATAAAGCATGTCCTGCATTCTTACATGTGTAAAGAAGCTCCTTCGCAGGTTTCATTTTCTAGATGATTTATTCCCGACGATAACATATTTACAAGGTGAGAGTACGACTCACACGTTGCACAAGGCTATGACTATCTGCAGTCCCGGTGGTTTCTAATAGAGTAGATTAATCTCGAACAGTCTTTCTTGATGGTTTCCACCATGTTGATTTCCAACAGTCGGCCCCGATGTCATCCACCTGCAGTTGTTCTTCAGTCCCCAAGGCATCACCCCATTTGCGGGCCATGCTCCCCCTTATATACCCGCACGGCCACGCCCTGGTAACTTCCAGCAGTTTTCCCCGGTAGATTCTCTCAGCAGACTCTATTGTCTTCTACTTCACTTCTCTTGGATGGCAAAGTTTATAGTGGGGGCAGTGGAGATGGGTTGAAACAGGTACAGGTTACTGTACGGGGGAAGGTTCGTGTGAGTCATACTCTTGCGTTGTAAATACGTTATCGTGAAATAAATCATCTATCAAATGGAACCTGCAAAGGAGCTTCTTTACACATGTGAGTGTAAGCCTGAGTACAATCTCACGTGTTGGTGCTGTCGAGTATTTTAATTTTACCAGTGGGTCAATGAGGGAAGGGGATGATGATTTATGTAGTGATAGAATGGGTGGGTCATTCTTGAGAGCATGAAAAAGTGCGTGAGTGAGGTTGACACAGTAAATGATCGGGTGATTGTGTGATCAGGTAAATATATGACTCATGAGGAGAGAGAGGGAGTATTTACGTGAGTCATAGATTTAAGGAAGTGGGTGAGTTCATAATGGAGTGAGTACCAGTTTATTGAGTTGAACAAGGCGAGAACTAAAGCGACCAGGATGAGTCTCATTTGCAAGAGAGACCTGGATCACCCAAATTACCAAAGCTAAATAAAACACAGAGTTACAGTAATTAAAGCAAACATACTATTTTCTTCTTTCGATAAAGCATATATAAACAATAGAAAGACAACTGCTGTCTCATGAAAAATCGACGTAATGGAGCTAAGGGATGATAGAATGTGAGTAATGTGCGACATGGATGTCCTCTGCCCCCTACACGACTGAACATTTTCTTTGACTACGTAGTTTGAGACGATTTCCATGGATGTACCAGTAGAATTTATCTGGTATAGATATAATGGGAGGCTGATCGATGCCTGAGCCGGTCATGGTATGGCTCTCTATTGTTAAACCATATTATGAATGCAAATGATCTGGTGATTACTGCCCACTCTAAGGAGAAGTTGGAGACACTACAGCTAAACATGAAGCATGCTACTAAAATATGGGCCGTTACCATCAGCCCCACGAAAACAAATCACCTCCCTGGGTATTTTACATCATAAAAATGCTCCCTTCCTCAATTCCTCATGTATTTGGGGCACCTGAGGAGAGAGTGGAGTGGGCAGTGTGCTGATGATCAAGTCCGTTTTGGGAGCCGAGGTCTCATTTAAAATAATTCGAGCATTATATTTTCATCAACTGCTCAACAGTGTGGAAGCTACCTGGCATGTCACTCCATAAAAATCTTCATGTCTTCTCGGCCACAGTTATACCCTTCCTTATCTCTCTCGAAAGGAACATTAAGGTTAGCTTGCCCACGATCTATTCAGGGTTTAACCAGACTGGACTTTGTAAGCTCACAGATTCCTAGAATATCTGGACAAATGCCCATCTGTGGGCTCCTCCAGCAAGCGAGGCTGCGTTGATTGTGTCATGCAGTCCATATGCAGTCACGGCATCCCCAAGCAGCTTCAATTTGGCTGGATAGATGGTGCTAAATGGGCGTGGTACGGGGTAGAGAAGAGATGGACTGATGTGGTGCAGAAGGATGTGGAGCTGATTGGACTTATTGATGACTGGTATCAGCAGTGTCATGATCGGCTTCTGTGGAGGAGGTTCATGAAAGGTGCTGCTGGGGAAGTGGAGGCAGTTGCCCTCCAGCAACAGCATAGGGCAGAGGAGCGAGGCTCAAAACAACGAGCAGAGCGCCAAACAACTGACACAAATAAATTTGGCACAGTGGGGAGCACGGCTGTTGCATCTGCCCATCATCTTCCTAAGTCAATCCATGGCACCTGCGTCTATTACATGACCTCCTGCCAGCCAGCCTTCGACACTTCACGTGGCCTCAAAATGCACCGAGCATGGCACAAGTGCTGTGGTGATGTCACCGCCACTTAGGGGTGAACGACGGTTGTTGCGTTGTTGTTGTGCGTGTGTGCACGGACGCATGTACGCCTGTGAGTCTCGTGTATGGAGAGATAAAGAGAGGCAGCCGGGCAGGGTGCTGGCCATTCACCCCGTGTGCCATTCAGAGCTTCATAGGCGCTTGCCCCAACATTCTGGTAAGGCTATACAGCGGATGATTGTCGCTGTTGTGTGTGTGTATGGACGTTCACCCCCCTCCCACCGCCCCCGTGTGTGCAGGGACTCATTACGCCCCCTCCCGACAAGCAGACCGGCATCCGGACTAAAGGTAAGTGACAATAACAGATTTTTTTTCCATTTAAGTAACTTTATGTTTTGCTCACAATACAGTATTTATTAGAGTGTTGCATGCAAATGTACGATATTTTGTCTTATATATGACTTTGTTGATGTTCTATGGGGTATGTTTGTCTTTCTGAGTAATTTTTAATTAGGGTGGTGTCATTTTCACAATTTCCCCAATATTTTTAAATGGCCGACTTGCGCTTCAGCAATTTTCGGAACCAATGGCTAAATCTCTTCATCTTCTTGGGCTTGGTGGTGGTGGCAGAAGTGGTGGTGGAAATGGTTGCGGTGGTGGAAGCTGTGGCAGCGGCGGTGGAAGTGGCGTCGGTGGTGGTGGCATCATTGTACATTTGAGACACGGTCCATATTAGCTCTTTCAGCTGGCTACGGAGATGCAGGTTCTCTTCTTGCAGCCTCTTTTCCCCATGCCACATGTCCTCGTGACGCACCAGCTTCCCGCGCAGCCTAAACTGTTCCTGCCCTCTCTGCGGATTCAGGAAGTTCAACTTCCTCAGGTGGGCGTGCAGCGACCTCCGGAGATCTTCGTTTTCACAGCGCAGCGACATTTGCCGCTGTGCTGCATTGCAGTCTCGGAGAAAATCCGCATGCAGAGACTTGCTCTCCCTGCAAGGCACTCTCGTGGGCTCCAGCTCCAACTGGCGCTCTTTAAGCTGTTGAACCAGGCTCCTGATCTCTCTCTGGAGAGTCTCTCGGTTCTCCATGAACTCCTCCAGCTGATGCTGTAGCTCCAGACGGAGCATCTTGCTCTTCTGACAGAGCTCCACATTCTGCAGGCCCATCCTCTCCGTAGACAGCGTCGTGGTCTCATGGTCAAAGTCTGAAATGGAAAGCGTAAAAAGAAGATATATGAATATCCCCATCCCAAGCATGGCCAAGACCAGAACGCCAACGATCAGCAGCACCATGCTCAGTTCGAGTTGACGGCACGCGGGACAGAAGCAAGTGTGAGACACGTCACGAAGGGGCGTGTTATTTATCGTGACGTCATTACCGGATGTGACGTACACTATGACGTAACAGCCATCTCTGCCCACTTATTGTCAATCATTGCCCACCACGTGACTCCACGGCCCTGCCCCTAACCACACAGCTCCTCCCCCATACTCTTCTTCCGCCTTCCCCACGTGACGCGAGCCAATCACGCGAGAGGCGGCGCGCAGTCGGCCCCGCGTCCGCTTCCCGCCATTCTTGCAATGGGTGGCGGGGCCGCTCAGGGTGGGGCGCGGGGCGCGGGGGCGAGTTCACTCCACGTCGCGAGTCGGGAGGAGGGACGAGGGGGAGGGGCCAGGAGGGACGAGGGGGAGGGGCCAGGAGGGACGAGGGGGAGGGGCCAGGAGCGGGAGGGGGGGGGAGCTGAGAGCTGCGAAAGTTTGGGGTACCACTACTTGAAAAATATACTGTACCACAGAAATGAGTTTATGTTTAGTTCGATTTAGAACATCTTTCCAATGGTTGCTTAATTTGAAACCAACTTCTCGGTTGAAATTGTGTCTGTGTTTGTAGATCTGAATTGCCTCGTGAACAAATCTCTGATAAAAACCCGTGGGTTTGCAAAGAACCTTGGTATCGGAGAAAATTATATCGTGATCACCCACATGGTTGTAACAGTGATCAGCAAAGAATTCGTTTTGCTGTGTTTCAAATCTGATTTGTGCTCGCGAATTCGGTCAGAGACATGTCGCTTTGTCTCCCCGATATAGCAATCACCGCAGGTACAACTCAATTTGTAAACCCCAGGGTACTGTAAGTCAGGAATGCCATCCTTCACGGATGGGATCAGATCACGAATTTTGTGTACTGTATTGAACCGGACCTGGATCTTGTGTTTGTTTAGAATTTTTGAAATCTTTTTAGTAACGCCTGCTATATATGGTAGTGTGATGGTTTAGGCCGGAGTATCAAGTGGTTGTTTCTGTATGGAGGGAGAAACAGCTTGGCGGATGGTACGGTCAGAGTAACCATTCCTTTTGAGGGCCAGGTGTACATGTTTTAATTCACTGGTCAGGTGGTGTTGGTCCGAAATGCAATGAGCCCTATGGTATGAAGTTTTGATGAGAGAATTCTTTTGGGCTGGGTGGTGGTGGGAATCAGGTTTCAAGTAGGAATCTGTGTGGGTGGGTTTCCTGTAGACAGAATGCCCCAATGAGCCATCAGGTCTCCTCTCAAACAGAACATCTAAGAATGGTAGCTTAAATTTCGATTTAAAGTTTTCGTGACTGCAAGGATTCATCTTCTTTGGTTCTTTCGGTAAAGTCACGTAGAATGAGAATAAAATAATAAATTGATAAAATAAAATAACACAATAATATTCTCACGACGTTTCGGCCACAACACAAGCGGCCTTCATCAGGTGAAGGGAACGAGACTGTCTGGAGGACAGCGCTGGAGTGAGAAAGCCACGCTGAGATCACGACCTTTAAGCTGTGTGAGAAGAAACAAAGCGCCTGACAAAGGAATTAGCATTTAATTTAGCATTGAAATGGCTGAGTGATTAGCTTGTGACTGGTCACAGAAAATGCTATATTAAAGTTAAAGCATACACATCCGCAAAGGCACCCCTTGACAAAGGAATTAGCATAGAATTTAGCATTGAAATAGCTAAGTTAAAGTATACACATCCGCAGAGGCACTCGTTGACAAAGGAATTAGCATAGAATTTAGCATTGAAATAGCTGAATGATTAGCTTGTAACTGGTCACAGAAATAGCTATGTTAAAGTCAGAGCATATACATTCACCGAGGCACCTAGTACAAATCAAACAGGAGAATTTAGCATTGAACTAGGCGAATTTAGCATTGAAATAACTGAGTGATTAGCTTGTGACTGGTCACAGAAATGGCTGTTGAAGTTAAGGCCTACACATCCGAGCTATTCACTGTAACTGGGTATACAATACAATATATAATGAATACTATATCATGAACCAAAAAAAATACTAAAATATAAATTACCTCAATGTTATCAATAAACTCTATATTCTCCAATCAGCTAAGCTACCAACAATAAGTCGTTATATATCACAATGCTATATGGCGAAAAATGGGTGGATTCTTACCCTCAACTTTAGCAACACGGATAGCTTAACCGTGGTTAATGGTATGGTTTACAACATGGAGTATAACAGCGCCTCGCAGCTGTCTCTCTCCCCCTCCTCTGTTCCGACCATCGATGAACTCGTCCGTCTGAACGGGACCCGTAGCTATCCGTGGTGCTAAAGTTGAGGGTAAGAATCCACCCATTTTTCGCCATATAGCATTGTGATATATAACGACTTATTGTTGGTAGCTTAGCTGATTGGAGAATATAGAGTTTATTGATAACATTGAGGTAATTTAAATTTTTGTGTTTTTTATTGGTTCAGTATATAGTATTCATTATATATTGTATACCCAGTTACTGTGAATAGCTCAGATGTGTAGGCCTTAACTTCAACATAGCCATTTCTGTGACCAGTCACAAGCTAATCACTCAGTTATATCAATGCTAAATTCGCCTAGTTATTTCAATGCTAAATTCTCCTGTTTGATTTGTACTAGGTGACTCGGTGAATGTATATGCTCTGACTTTAACATAGCTATTTCTGTGACCAGTTACAAGCTAATCACTCAGCTATTTCAATGCTAAATTCTACGCTAATTCCTTTGTCAAGGGGTGCCTTTGCGGATGTGTATGCTTTAACTTTAACATAGCCTTTTCTGTGACCAGTCACAAGCTAATCACTCAGCCATTTCAATGCTAAATTATGTTAATTCCTTTGTCAAGGCGCTTTGTTTCTTCTCACACAGCTTAAAGATCGCGATCTCAGCGTGGCTTTCTCACTCCAGCGCTGTCCTCCAGACAGCCTCGTCCCCTTCACCTGATGAAGGCCGCTTGTATTGTGGCCGAAACGTCGTGAGAATATTATTGTGTTATTTTATTTTATCAATTTATTATTTTATTCTCATTCTACGTGACTTTACCGAAAGAACCAAAGAAAATGGTAGCTTACCATCTTTCTCCACTTCCATGGTCTTGTTCTTCTGACAGAGCTCCACATTCTGCAGGCCCATCCTCTCCGTTTGCAGCGTCGTGGTCTCGCGGTAAAAGTATGAGATAGAAAGCTTAAAACGAAGATAAATGAAGATCTCCATCCCAAGCATGGCCAAGAGCGGAACGCCAACGGTCAACAGCGCCATGCTGAGCTCGTGTTGACGGCACGCGGGACGGAAGGAAGTGTTGAGGCACGTCACGAAGGGGCGTGTCCTATATCACCGGATGTGACGTACAGCCATCCCTGCCCACTTATTGGCAATCATTGCCCACCACGTGACTCCACGGCCCCGCCCCTTACCGCGCAGCTCCTCCCCCATACTCTTCTTCCGCCTTCCCCACGTGACGCGAAGCGATCCAATCACGCGAGAGGCGGCGCGCGGTAGGCCCCGCGACCGCTTCCCGCCATTCTTGCAATGGGCAGCGGGGCCGCGCAGGGGGGGGGCGGTGGGGGCGGGGGGGGCGGGGCTGAGTTCACTCCACGTCGCGAACGGGAGGAGGATTGACGAGGGGGAGGGGCCAGGAGGGACGAGGGGGAGGGGCCAGGAGGGACGAGGGGGAGGGGCCAGGAGGGACGAGGGGGAGGGGCCAGGAGCGGGAGGGGGGGTGCCGTGGCGCCGCTCTTGGGCCGCGAGGCCTCCCCCTGGGCCCGCGGCGCCACGCGGAGACCGCGACAGCAGCAGCAGCAGGAGGTGGTGGTGGTGGTGTTTGTGGTTGTAGGCACGGGAGAGGTGGTGGTGGTGTTTGTGGTTGTAGGCACGGGAGAGGTGGTGGTGGTGTTTGTGGTTGTAGGCATGGGAGAGGTGGTGGTGGTGTTTGTGGTTGTAGGCACGGGAGAGGTGGTGGTGGTGTTTGTGGTTGTAGGCACGGGAGAGGTGGTGGTGGTGTTTGTGGTTGTAGGCACGGGAGAGGTGGTGGTGGTGTTTGTGTTTGTAGGCACGGGAGAGGTGGTGGTGGTGTTTGTGGTTGTAGGCACGGGAGAGGTGGTGGTGGTGTTTGTGGTTGTAGGCACGGGAGAGGTGGTCACGGACAGGCGGTGAGTGCCGGGTGATGGAGGGGGGGGATTGCAGGGTGAGTGAGTTAATGAGGAGAATTAATAGGTGAGGAGGGTGAGTGAGTTGAAGGGTGAGGTGAGTGAGTGGGTGAGTGGTGAGTTCACGACAGGGAGATTGGGGCTGAGTGAGTGAACGCAGCGCACGGTAAAGATCCCCTGAGAGCATTCGCAAGAGTTGGACATTGAGTGCCGCTGTCAGGGTCCACACGCAAATTACTCACTTGGCATGATATACAAATTAACCATTGTAAACGATAACTTTAAAGTCCGCTATTTGTCAGAGCTAATGCGATGTGCGTTTTGCATATTTGTAGCACGTTATAACCATCGTCAACATCGTCATTTAGAGTAACCATTAGTCCATACGTGTCACTTGCTAATAGTCCCCGGGTCAATCACAACTTTGCCGTGCGTGCAGGCTTTGTCTCTGGCTGCTCGCTAGGGCTGCGATGCCTTTCCATGCCACAAGATGACGTTCATTGCTCCTTCCACACCGCGACAATATTTACTGCAGTGTTCTATAACGCGGCAGTTGCGTTGCTGAATAACACCGCGTTGTGTAAACTCCCTCGTTACAATGACTAATACAGGGTAAAGCACAGTCCGTGATAACAGCGTGAGATGCGTGTGTCGGCTGAACAAAGACTGAGGCGCGTGGGGAGCATCAGGAAGCATCCAGCAGCATCCCAATGCCTCGTGTGACGCTGTGCCCAGGCAGCCGTACAACCGCACATTCCTACTCGCGCGACGTGGTTCTGTTGACTCAATCGCGTTATATCCATTTAGCATCTGCGTTATAAAACGTGTTCCCTATTACATCCATCGTGCCATATCCAAATGGCGTTATGAAAACACGCGTTAAGGCAGAACGAACTCTATAAACTATTTTTATTTTACCAGGTGAGACCCACTGAGCTATGTGGCTGTTTTCCAGAAGCGACCTTTCCACAAATGATAGATCAGCTAAATAGCTAATCACGTTAGAAATGTGTAGCACCAGCCACAAATACTCTAGACATGGGATCCCCTTTGACAGGGTCAGTGTCTACTTAGATTCACTCACTCCGCCTATTGTCATGCGGCATCCGCAGCTGCGTCGCGACACTTGGTAGAGTGCTGTCTTTGAGGCAGAGAGCTTTACAACCGTGTGCAGTGGTTAATTTGCTTAACAGCTTTACACCGAACTCCTTGCTTGTGGTAAAACATGTTTGCGACTTTGCTGATCGAGAACTATGCAGATTTAGATTAATAGTAACATGTACTTAGTGTGAGATGAACTTCCAAACAATTTCCTTTGCTCAACATCTTGCAATTAATGTCTTTTTAAATGGTCAGCTTAAGTGATTCCGTGATGGTTATGTAACTTGACCATTAAGATAATCTATGGAGCACAATTATTTCAGTATTATTTGTCATAAGTAAACTTTAAACTGAACCCATATGTGATATTATATTGATTGATTATTTTATTTTTTAATGTAGTCTACATGCTCTTCTGGGGATATTACCCCACATTTACCATTCATTGATGTTCCCTTTGACATTGGTAATTGGCATTGTCACACCATAGTAATTCATGGGCAATTATGTAATTCCCTCTGTGTCTATCTCTCTCTGCATCTGTCTGTGTGGGTGTCTCTCTCTGCCGGTGTGTTTTTCTCTATATGCGTGTCTCGTGTGTCTCTTTGTGTGTGCCTCTCTCTGTGTGTGGATGTCTCTCGGTGTCTGTGTCTCTCTTTCCTTTTCCACGATGTGGTGTTGTATTTACATGCAAATTCTACCTCTAGCCCCGCCCACTTACCCTTGGGCTGAGCTTATCTCAAGCCAATATAACTTTGTGTTTCAGCAGCTTTCTCGCTATATTTTTTCACCTGATGATGGTTGCTTGTGTTGCGATCGAAACGTCGTGATCTATTATTTTTTTCTACCTACGTGACTTTACCTAAAGAACCAAAGAGTATTGTGATTTTGATAGTGATCGTTGTGGTGGAGGTGGTGATATTGATGGTGGTGTTAACGATAGCGGTGATTTTGGTGGTTGTAATGGTGGTATTGATGGTGGTAATGGTGGTTGACTATTACCCCTCTCGTGTCCTTACTTCCACAACCAGGTTTAAGAATCTGCTGGTGTCTGTGCTGGAGGTGGACGTCGGATATCTGTGCGGTCTGGAGCGGTGGACAATAGACTCCTGCAGCTCAACCAGGTGGACGCACTGGGCAGGGGGCAAGATGGTTGTGGCCTTAGAGACCCACTTACTCCCACAGAGAGCCATAGACTCACTCACAGAGTACACTCACACAGAGAGCCAAAGTCTCACTGACACAGAGCCATAGGCTCACTCACATGGAGACACATAGACTCACTCACACAGAGAACCATTGATTAACTCATTGGTTTTTTCGGTAAAGTCACGTATGTAGAAATACCATAAAATTATATTAAAATAAATCAATCACGACGTTTCGACCGCAACACAAGCGATCTTCATCAGGTGTAAAAACAAATAGCACATAGGGTGACATCAGCGCAACACATAGAGAGCGTTAAACTGCACGGAGGTAAATACAACAAGAAGATGAGAGACGAGAATTCAAAAAACCTAAGAAAAATTTACGTGATGCAAAACCAGTCGGCCAACGACACAGTTAGACACCTGCCTGGCAGACCACGAATTTCAGAAGAGTGCTAAATTTCGTGTTCATCCTCTGGGTTGAACATACCAGCATAGACAGAGTGAACAAATACGAGGTATAAGATAGCAGAAATACATATACAGGGACACAAGAGGTAAGAAGAGGAAAGACGGACAGAGAAGCAAGAAAAAAGGGGCCGGAGGGATGAACATACAGAGGCTTAAAATAAGTAGTAGAGGTGGGGGGAGGGGCGAAAGAAAGCAAGGGGCACCCCACCCACCCCACCCACCCCACCCCACCCACCCATCCCCACCCATCCCCACCTCACCCACCCACCCCACCCCACCCACCCACCCCACCCCACCCACCCCACCCACCCCACCCCACCCCTCCCACCCCTCCCACCGATCCTCCCCCCAACCCTCCCCTCAACGCTCCTTTCACTCCTCCCGTCACCCCTCCACCCCTCTCCTTTCTGCTGCGTCAGGGCCAGAGGCTGAGAGCACGGGAGAGGAGGCTACACGGGGAACTGGGCCGCGTCAGGGGCGAGAGACGCGGGGCGACTCGACACTTCACAGCGTGGGTGAGTGTGGGGAGTTCGTGGTGCATGGGGGACGGTGGGTGGTGTGGTCCAGAATATAAACCACCTGTGTAGGATACACGGGGGATTTTTGATTGGTGCTTAAATGTGTGTGTGTGGAAAACGGTGTAGTGTGTGAGTGTGTGTGCGGTGGGGGGTAGGGAGGTAAATGTGTGTGTAACGCAAATTAGTATCTGGGGCGGTGTGTAAACATCACACATTGGGGAGACAAAGGCGGTCCGGCGTGGTTCTGACCACTTACCATTTCGTGTACTATGCCAGCCTTCATAGGAGCTCAATAACAGCACTTGCCCCACCAGTCTGTGGAGCTCCATGGGGGATGTTTGTGTTGGAGCTCGTGCTGTAGGTGTAGACGACGCACGACCGTGGATCCTCTGTAGGGAGCGCGCGTCTGCTGTGGGTCGCATGGAGCTGCACAAGCGGACACCGCCGCAGCGATTCCCATACCGAGTCACGAGATAGGCGCTGGGAAACACCACCATGGTGTGCTTGCCTTGTATGGTCAGTCGTGTGACTGATTATTATAATATATTAATTCACACCTGTGCACCGTGTCATGGCAGTTTCTCTGTTTTTCCTTCATTGCATTTTTATTTCAGAAATATTTCACCTGCAAAATAGATTGAGTTTGAATATCTCATGCGAAAGGGTGCCCAGGGCATGTGGGGTCGTCCAATTGCACAGTGTTTAGCGCACATCACTACACACCCATGGACTAAATCCAGAGGCGAGTGACAAATGAATCAGTTCTGCCCCCCTCGCTTCATCAACCCGCACTAGTCAGCATGGTGAAATATGGTAAAAAATCAACACGACCGACAGGGCATAGGGTGCCCATTATCCAGAAGTGCTTTACTTTATGATCACATCCACATCTAATGTGGATTTGGTTATTTTTCTTTAGTTTTCTTTGTTGCATAAATACAACTTGACAAGATGTGTACTGCTTCATTCTGGTACATTTACTGTTTTTCAGTGCATTTCAGCACTGGGTGTGTTTGTTGGATTTATTGTTTGTCACGTGAGGTTAAACACTAACAAAATATTTTATGAACCAGGCAAAGTTCACTAAGCTATTAGATTTTTCATTGAACTGACAGATGCTGTAACCTGGTCCCTTGGGTACCCAGGCCTTCCTATAGTATAACTCCAGGAATCGGCAGATTTTTATTTTATTGTACCAAGTAAGGTCCACTGAGCTATATAGCTGTTTTTCAAAAGCAACCTGGCCACAAATCGTAGCTCAACGAAGTGGCTTATCACGTGGAAATTTGTAGCAGCCAAATACTGTAAACGCATATTTCTAAATGTGGAGGGAAAAAAACTCGAGGATCCAGAGAAAAACCCACGCCACCACGGGGAGAATATGCAAACTCCAAATATCCAGGCGTCGGGGTTGGAATCGAACCCACGACCTCCTGCATTCCAGGCGAAGGGGATAACTTGTTGCCACCACTGAGCCCCTTGTTAATCTGATGTGGTATACTGGTACAGCCCCTGGTGGCCTCGGTCACTTTACTGACCTTTGCACCATTGTGTAGTCGGTTCAATTGAGTCGCAGACATACTCTTTGGAGGCAACAAATTTATTTATACCAACACGAAGGGGTAACTTCCCTTTTACCAGATAACAACCTATGGTGGTGGACCACCAGGCTATCTGCGCTAACACTCTGGGATAGCTACAATGAGCAGGACTCCAGCTTGAGTCCTGCCCATGTGTTGGTGACTCTTCACGGACGTTGAATGTAGATCTTTCAGAAGACAACAGCAAAGCTGAACCCCGGTCCCTCTGGGGACCCGGTTTATATGCTCACCAGTCGTGGCCGGCTCTGCCCTTGGCCACGACTACCTTCTCGATTCCTATTGCAAGATCTCGCCCTGATACGTGACTACCCACTAGCCCCAACTTGGGGCCCCTGTGTAGACTTTACCCGTCATGTACCTTCCAGGGTCAACCAGAGTGCAATGGCCCACATTAACCTCATTCATGGTTGACACTTTCACACCCCTCCTATAGAGAACAGCACTGCACGCCACACGTGGTGCCACTCAGCGCCATGACTCAGCGCTCACCAAGCCCCACTAGGGCTGGTACTACACCCACATATATGGGGTGTCGGTGATGTAATTACATCGCACGCCGTGCCTCTCAGGCCGGCACTACACAGTGGCATTCCCGATGTCACTACATTACCCCCCCTCCCCCCCATTCGTAGCATTCAGCCGTCCTGGCTGTCAACTCCCCCTTAAAACTAACCAAGTGAATAAGTTCTAGATTTGAAGCTTTCGTGACTGCAAGGATCCATACTCTTTGGTTCTATTCGGTAAAGTCACGTAGGTAAAAAATAAAACAACAAAAATCATGACGTTTCTTCCACAACACAAGTGGCCTTCATCAGGTGAAGGGGACCGTACTGTCATGAGGACAGCGTTGGAGTGAAGACAGTCCATCCCAGGTCGCGTCCTTTTAAGCTGTGTGGGAGGAAACAAAATGCTTTGACAAAGGAATTAGCATAAAATGACCGTAACGCACAAGAGGACCGGCACGGGGCGGGGGGGGAGTTTACAAATGTAGGTGTGAAGTGAAATAAGCTTCTATGAAAGTTTGGTATATCACTATTTGGATAAATACCATTGAAAATTAGTTTAATGTTTGGTATGATTTAGAACATCTTTCCAATGGTTGCTTAAGTGAATAAGGTGAAAAAAGCGAGTAAAAGTGACTAAACGCTATGTGTGCCTCAATAACAATAACAAATATCATATAAATAACCAAGCCCACCTATACAATATATACACTAGCTGCAAATGTACAGAACAACACGAGAAAATATAAAACGCGAATGCACGGAATCCCCTCCATCACCAACAACTCCCATCCTCACCGTGTAACAATACCCATAAGCACAACAAAGGCTAGGTTCAGCCAATAACCGATATGGCCTACTGAGTGTGACAAGCAACTGATGGTGTGGGAGTGTGTGTGCATGGGTGTCACAAAATCCGAAGAGTTTTTGAGCGAGTCCTCGTGGCTGGGCCTCCAGTGGAGGTGGGCTCACTCTCCCTGGAGGTCCCAGGGGGAATATGCAACTGTCCAGTCGAATCCGGCTCCTCACGAAGAGCAGTAGGCCGGGTCGACGGGTTCTCCTCTCTCGAATCAAGTGAAGACAGCGCAGGCGGCGGCTCGGGGGACATCAGGCGCGCGGCACCTGAGGGAGGAAGCACACGACTCCGCTGAGGACCAACCTCAACGTGCACACATGCCAGCTCGCCGGACACATCTGTCCCTCGGCGCCCACAGTGTGGAGATGGAACAAACTCACAGGGAGCAATAAAGGGCTTAGGGCAAGAGGAGTGTACAAATCAACTCCGCCGCCCCAAGCGGATCTGGACACACTGCGGTCGAATGACCCGAATCACATCAACCAGCCCTCTCCAGGGTTTGAGCAATTTGGGCGATGTACCCACCGGTACCTGTGGACAGTGCAACCAAGCTCTGTCCCCAGGTGCCCATTCATGTTTTTGAAGTACGGAAGCCCCTCAGCCATTCATTGGCCAATCGGCACGAATCAGAATTTACCCTGGAAGTCTCCCGCACTTCTGAAAGCTTTTGAAGGGTACAGCACACGGAGTCAGAGATTTAAGATTTAGCCTTGTTGGGTGCGGCTTGTAACTGAACATGAATCAGGGGGTCGTGTTCTCGCTGACCTGATGACTCAACATGGAGGTCAGAGTTTTGTGCAGCCACCTCAACCATACCATCCATCTGCGGATTGTGCGGTGACATGCGTACTTTCTTGGTTCACAACTAACGCACACCTCTTGCAATAATTTTGAAGAAAATGTTTTGCCCTGATTGTTCAGAAGACGTTCGGGAGCACTCTTGTCCATTATGTAGTGGGTAATAAACTGGAGGAAGCTTACTCTGAGGCAACACATTTATTATAACATTAACAGGTTATTACACAATGGGGTAATGGCCCCTTTCACCCGATACTCTATGGAGGTAGTCCCTCCAGACTAGCTTGCCTCTCACTGGCTATCACGACATCTATACTGCTGGGGCTTGAGTCTTCGCTTGAGTCTTCACTGGTTATCAGCTGGAGCTTTCACTGGTACAAGCTCGAGCCGACCCTAGCCAGGGGTTCGGCTCTGCCCATTGGGCTCTACTCTTCAGGGCTCCAGGATGCTCTTCAGTCTTCGGCCGGACAACAACTGCTGGGACCGCTCAGGGACCTGACTTATATATAGGCTCCTGGCTCACTCCGCCCCTGGCCACGCCTTCCTTCTAGGACCGTCTCCGAGCGTCTGGAGAATGACATCATCTCCCCAGCCCCCTTCCCGGGATCTGGGGTCCCGACCGTTGGTCACGATGCTCCCCCAGGGATTGCCTTGGCCAACGGCCCGTCATCATTAATCCAGCAGGTTCAGCCTCCCCTCTGCTCCCTACTGACACAAGCTAGTACTGCCGGCTATGATTAGTGGCGATCATGTTCAACCATGCCACTACAATTACATAGCCATTGAGGAATGCCTCAGTGATCTTTGCCGCCAACTGTTTGGGAAGCGGCCAGGCCACAGGCCATCATGAGAAATACTCGACTCCCACCAGAAAATATTTATTCCCACGAGCGGCTTCTACCGCGTGTACTGCACACACCCCTTCAACAAATTAGCAGCATCCTCAGCCATGCCAGGCCAGAAGAAATCCGACTTACGTGTGGCCAATGCTAGTTTATGCACACCCAAGTGCAACAGACGCTCGTGCACCGCCCAAATGACCTTACCCCGCAGGGCGGTGGGCACAACAATGTTGGAACATCGCATCTCTCCGTCCCAATGCATGAGCAATCTACCTCTGAGAATGAAAGAGGCGACACCCCATCGATCCTCGCCCCCATCAGTCTCTCTGACTCCGCATCGCAATTTAAGCAGGGAAGCGTCCTCAACCTGGAGGCGCCCCCATTCTTCGTGGTCCAATCCAATGACAGCATCACGCGCCACTGGATCCCCAGCTCCCTCAGATGTTACAACCTCGGCCGATGCCGTAAGGGTAGGGGGCGAGTGTTCGTTGCGCGGCTTACAGCGACCGGAGCCCGAAAAACTTGCGCAACTCTCGTTCGTGGGTAATCGCGAGAGGGCGTCCGCGTTCGTGTGATGGGAGCCTTTGCGATAGGTAACCTGAAAAGAGTAGTCACGGAGGACCTCCAACCAGCGTGAAAGTTCGCCAGATGGCTGGTCAACCTGCAGCGCGTACTGCAGCGCCGCGTGGTCCGAGCGCACCTCAAAGTCTCTCCCATACAAATATGGAAGATACTGTTGCAAGAAAAACACGATAGCTAACAGTTATCAGCGTGTGACACAGTACCGCTGTTCAGCCGGAGACAGCACTCTGC
Organism: Petromyzon marinus; assembly: GCF_048934315.1. Taxonomy (NCBI): domain Eukaryota; kingdom Metazoa; phylum Chordata; class Hyperoartia; order Petromyzontiformes; family Petromyzontidae; genus Petromyzon; species Petromyzon marinus. Next base: position 42,902 of record NW_027422640.1, read on the forward strand.
TTCCTTATGCGATAACACTCTCGATGCCATTGACAACTAGAGACAGAACAGCTCCAATGCCAGTGTTACTAGCATCTGTATCAAGGACAAACGGCAAGGAAAAGTCGGGGTAGTGGAGGGGAGGGGCGTTCACCAAGCCATCTTGGAGTGCAACAAATGCGGCCTCAAATTTTGATTTAAAGCTTTCGTGACTGCAGTAATTCATATTCTTAGTTTTTTCGGTAAAGTCACGTTGAAGAGAAACAACAAAATAACAAAATATATATAAAACAATAAAAAATTCTCACGACGTTTCGACCATAACTCAAACGGTCATCATCAGGTGTGTCGGTTTGCATAAATTTATTTTGAAAACGGCGTATTTATTTATTTATATAAAAATAACGTTTGCGTCACGCGCAACGATTGGCTGTTTGCCAGGAATAGTCCATTTATTTTTTGAAAAGAGGAGGGGGGAGACGAAATTTGTTTTTATGTATGCTGTCTGAAAGGCACTGTAAGCGTGAACAATCAATCAAGAACTGAAATGATTTATCAAATCTTTCCAATGATTGCTAAGATAGAATCCATCTTCTCGGTTGAAATTGTCTCTGTGTTTGTATATGTGGATAGCCTCATGAACGAATCTCTCATGGAAGCCAGATGGCTTACAAAGAACCTCCGTCTTGGAAAAGTCAATGGCATGTGAGCCTACTGAATTAGAACAATCATCTGCTACGGCCGAGGTGTTGGTCCTACCGTGTTTAAGGTCTGCTTTATGTTCACGAATGCGGTCCGAGATATGGCGTTTGGTTTCTCCAATGTAACTACTACCACAGAGGCAACTTAGTTTGTAGACACCAGGGTATTGTATGTCCGGAATCACATCTTTTACAGACGGAACCAGATCACGGATTTTATGTAATGTGTTGAAACGGTCCTGGATCTTGTGTTTATTCAAGATTTTGGAGATCTTTTTTGTGATCCCAGCAATGTAGGGTAAAGTGATAGTTTTGAATGGCTCCTCAAGAGGGTTCTTCTTCATGGTTTGAGTGATAGCTTTGCGGATTGTATAGTCGGAGTAACCATTAGCCCTAAGAGCCTGGTGTACGTGCTTGAGTTCACTGCTTATGTGTTCCTGGTCGGATATGCATTGGGCTCTATGATACAGAGTCTTGATGAGAGAATTCTTCTGTGATGGATGGTGGTGGGAATCCGGTTTCAGATAAGCATCCGTATGGGTAGCTTTCCTGTAGACAGAGTGGCTCATTGAACCATCAGGTCTTTTTTTAATTAGGACATCCAAAAAAGGTAGCTTGCCATCTATTTCGACTTCCATGGTAAATCTGATGGCTGGGTGTATGGAATTGATGTGGTCGAAGAATTGGTCTAGAGCAGGCCGGCCATGTAGCCAGATGACAAAAGTGTCATCCACGTACCTCTTCCACAAGGTTGGGCGCAGAGTGGCAGTCTGGATGGCGTCAGTCTCAAATTTCTCCATGAAAATGTTAGCTATAACTGGAGAAAGGGGGGAGCCCATTGGGGTGCCCTCAGTTTGTTTGTAGAAAGTTCCATTCCAAGTGAAGTATGTATTGGTTAAACAGTGTCTCACCAGGGGGGGTACCTCAGCGTTTAGTCCTTGATGAACCAAGTCTTCAATGATTGCAATGGTGTCAGGTACAGGAACCTTGGTGAACAAGGAAACTACATCAAAACTGACAAGCAGGTCGTCTGGGGACAGGGAAATACCCTTGATTGTTGATACCAGGTGAGTAGAATTTTGTACCGCAGAGGTGGTCTTTCCAGTGAAAGGACGCAGGATTTCAGACAAAAAACGAGCTAGTTTGTAGGTGGGGGAGCTGATAGTAGAGACTATGGGACGAAGAGGTGTATCAACTTTATGTATTTTTGGTAAGCCGTATAATCTTGGTACCCCCCCTGGTGAGACACTGTTTAACCAATACATACTTCACTTGGAATGGAACTTTCTACAAACAAACTGAGGGCACCCCAATGGGCTCCCCCCTTTCTCCAGTTATAGCTAACATTTTCATGGAGAAATTTGAGACTGACGCCATCCAGACTGCCACTCTGCGCCCAACCTTGTGGAAGAGGTACGTGGATGACACTTTTGTCATCTGGCCACATGGCCGGCCTGCTCTAGACCAATTCTTCGACCACATCAATTCCATACACCCAGCCATCAGATTTACCATGGAAGTCGAAATAGATGGCAAGATACCTTTTTTGGATGTCCTAATTAAAAAGAGACCTGATGGTTCAATGAGCCACTCTGTCTACAGGAAAGCTACCCATACGGATGCTTATCTGAAACCGGATTCCCACCACCATCCATCACAGAAGAATTCTCTCATCAAGACTCTGTATCATAGAGCCCAATGCATATCCGACCAGGAACACATAAGCAGTGAACTCAAGCAAGTACACCAGGCTCTTAGGGCTAATGGTTACTCCGACTATACAATCCGCAAAGCTATCACTCAAACCATGAAGAAGAACCCTCTTGAGGAGCCTTTCAAAACCATCACTTTACCCTACATTGCTGGGATCACAAAAAAGATCTCCAAAATCTTGAATAAACACAAGATCCAGGTCCGTTTCAACACATTACATAAAATCCGTGATCTGGTTCCGTCTGTAAAAGATGTGATTCCGGACATACAATACCCTGGTGTCTACAAACTAAGTTGCCTCTGTGGTAGTAGTTACATTGGAGAAACCAAACGCCATATCTCGGACCGCATTCGTGAACATAAAGCAGACCTTAAACACGGTAGGACCAACACCTCGGCCCTAGCAGATGATTGTTCTAATTCAGTAGGCTCACATGCCATTGACTTTTCCAAGACGGAGGTTCTTTGTAAGCCATCTGGCTTCCATGAGAGATTCGTTCATGAGGCTATCCACATATACAAACACAGAGACAATTTCAACCGAGAAGATGGATTCTATCTTAGCAATCATTGGAAAGATTTGATAAATCATTTCAGTTCTTGATTGATTGTTCACGCTTACAGTGCCTTTCAGACAGCATACATAAAAACAAATTTCGTCTCCCCCCTCCTCTTTTCAAAAAATAAATGGACTAGTCCTGGCAAACAGCCAATCGTTGCGCGTGACGCAAACGTTATTTTTATATAAATAAATAAATAAATATGCCGTTTTCAAAATAAATTTATGCAAACCGACACACCTGATGATGACCGTTTGAGTTATGGTCGAAACGTCGTGAGAATTTTTATTGTTTTATATATATTTTGTTATTTTGTTGTTTCTCTTCAACGTGACTTTACCGAAAAAACTAAGAATATAAATGCGGCCTCCTCATGGGTGGTGCCGATGTCACAAGTCGAGGAGACTGAAGTGCTGTGACAAAAGGGCCATTGCCTGAATCGTCTCTTACTATAAACATTTCATTTCAAAGCGGTGTTATCGAAGAAGTTTTTTTGGAAGATAAATAACATCGCGATGGGGGGAGGGGGAGATAGCGGGATTGAGGGGGAGCGATTAGGGGGGTTATAGAGGTGGGTGTTGAGTAAAATAGTATCAGTGTCTTGTCCTTGAGCCTAGGGGCTATGCCAAGGGGCTAGGACATTGAGAACACGGATTCGAATGAACGTCTCATCTTGCCACATGCTTTTTTTACTATCTCCATCAGTAACAAAATCAATCTACAAAGCAACGCTGCTTCTAAAATGGGTATAGTACTCTGAAGCATGTAAAAATGGTAATGTACTGTCAATCGTACTTTAACAGGAGCATTGTCTCTTTAAAGGTCACGGTTTTTGTTGTTGACATGAACTCTATTGGCTTCCACCTCCCTGTTCACAGAGATCGTCAATAGAGGCTGAAGTCTGTTACTCGCACACAGTCAGTCGAGGGAGTGATAGCCCCCACTGTCCCCTTCAGCCCGTGGTGTTGCCTATGGGACTCATTGTCCCGTAACATCCCGAGTTCACAATGTCGATTAAAGCAACACCTTTGTTTAATAACGATCCATGAAATTAGTGGGACTTTATATAGTGTGACAGTCTTGTCTTTGGTAATACTGTACTCATGTTTGTTTCTGTTGCCTGGTTTTTAATTGGTAAAGCTGTGATCGTGTTTGATCCCTCCACTGGTATCCGATTAATTTCTGCATCAAGCACAATATCCCCTTTGCTGTCTTCAAGTTCCACCATGGACACGCTCCTGCTTGCCTCTCCCATCATCTTATTCCCCTCCCAATGTTCTCCTATATCGTCCCTACCATCTCGCTTTACTCCCCTTCACTCATTCTCCGCCCAGCAACCAAGGCTTCCTGTTGGAACTTCTAATCAACCTTTACTCATTCGGAGGTCACTCATTCCCTTTTCTTTTGATGCAATTATTTGGGCCTGTCACTTACCATCCACAGATTTCTCCTGTGATCATCACTTTATGTTCTCTCTTTAGAAATGTAGGCTGAATGTACACCTCCTTGTTCCCAATGATGATTGTATCTCACTGATGTGCACATCACCTTGACAGAGGCTCTTTTTAAAGGCACTCTAATTGATTATTTCTTATTTCACAGCCTCCACTACACTACTCAGCAGATTATACCCCACTTTGTTCGTCAAGACTTGCTTGAGGCAAATATAAGTATGGTCCAACAACTTCTATGACTGACACGGCACGAGTAAGACTGCCTGCAGTCCAACCAAAAAGGCTGCATCATTGAAAGCTGGTTTCAAGCCTGCCCTCCACGTGTGTTAAAAGATCTTACTCACCCATGTGATGATAGTTGAGCCTCTGGGTGTCAGCATTTCTGCTCTGATATTGCAAGTGTTGGATACTAGTGATTTCTTTCATTTTTCTTAGGGTACCTCTCACTTTATACTCAAATGGCTCAATGCAGAAGGTGTAGGGTCTTTGGTTGCTGTGGCTTGCATGAGCTCTTCAAAGGGATATGACGAAGAGCGATTCTGCATTTGGGAGCATAATTACTTCTAGCATGCTAGTTTCCGCCTTCAACTGCTGAGGAGCTTGCCACTGGCATTTGTAATTGCGCAGGAAATATTAAAGTAGGCTCCCCTGAGCTGACTGAAGTTTGCAAAGTCATCCTTTATTTGACTGAGAGTTATTATTCAACTGCTGCAGCTTTTCCATCAGGCCCCCTCTGTTCATGCCAGATCTGAGTTTTGCATTGCCTTCTTAGGCCCTTGTAGCAGTTTTTACGTTCGTTTTTCAATTAAACACCACGTTTAATCACTAATCCATTCATTTCCAATATTGCAACAGGTTGTTGGGCTGGTCTTGGCGGCGTTGTTTACATAATCTTGAAATTGTCCCAAACTGTTGGTTCCTCATTAGACAGGAGCGTGCATTACCACTGCCCACCTCCACATTACAACCATCCCCACCATAAGAATTGCCCATTCTCTACCTCTTCTCTCCCCTTAAGCCTCCACTCCTTCTCGTCCCTACTCTTCTCCGATCCCATTGCTGTCTATCGCTGTCACTTATTCCTCAAACTATGTACACCCCTGCCATCTAAATCATTCCATTCTGTCACCGCCTTGTGCTTGTTATGTCAAGAGAGAAGGCACTCTATAAATATACACCAAAGCCACCACCGCCACCACCGTCACCACCGCCACCAAGAAAAGGAACAGATTTATTTGTTGGGTCTGGAAGTGGCCAAAGTGCAAATCGGCCATGAAAAAAATTTACATTTAAAATTACACCGCCACCAATTAAAACATTAAACACAAACACAAAGGTTGTCTGTATAACCTCAACGGACTCTTGAGGCAAGTGCTTTTAGCGAGCAACTATGAAAGCCAGCATGGTACACAATGGGGAGGGTGGCCAGCACCATGCCTGGCCGCCTTTATCTCCCGAGTAGTGATGTTTACACACCGCACCAGGTACTCATTGGAGGCTGAGTCGACCTCGGGTTAGCCCAAAACCACTTTAGTGCATCGGTACTGGTGTTGCCAAGTTCATCGCGCAATACGCGAAACACTATACAATTACCGGATAATACGCATACCCACACAGGCTTGTGCATGTGTGGGTGGGTTATTTATACAGCAGTATGCAGCATGGCAGTCAGTCGGCACCTTCCGCAATGCACGTTTGTTATTCATGAGGGTGCACATCCTGATGTATTCATTGGCTGATCACCCGAAGCCACCGTGTGAGCTGAGAGTTTTTCGATCTTACCGGGTACTCGATAGAGCTGAGAAATGCACTGCGGTCAATACTCAGAGTCAACATTTAGAGGTAGAGACCCAGAGATGAAGAGAATCCTTAGCAGCCCGTACATATTAATGGATAGCAGTGATGGTCCCAGCTGCTGACTTGTACACCAGGGGTGAAGAATTGAGACAAGGCTGTGGTCCCAAGATAATTTCACTCCTTCCATTTGTTTTGTATTGAGTGGCATCCTGACGGGCACGACACGGTTCAGACGCGGCCACCAGCTCAAAAAACACGTACAGAACAAACCCTGCGCAGAGAAGCATGCAGAGACACGTGCTCGAAATCACACCAAGACAGAGGAACGCGCAGATGAGAGAACATACACAGAGGTAAGATCCCTCCTCATGTTGACCATGATGAGAAGGAAAGAGCAACACGCAGATGAAAACGTTTCTGGAAGTGACGATGGCTGATGATCAAGAGTAACTTGGAGGGGAGGTGGGAAGCTCATGCACAGGAGGTGCTGGGGCCGATTGTCACAGCGCAGGCGTCACGAGAAGTGACGTTGGTTTGGGGAGGCCTTCATCAAACAGTGGATTTACCACTGGTGATGATGCCCATAATGATGATGAATGCATGGGCAGTCCACTCACATTCGTGCATAATCAGGTGCACGTCCACTCCCCTAGTCACCCCTCCACTAATCTCACTCCCCGAGTCACCCCTCCACTCACCTCACCCCCATTCCCCGAGTCACTCTCACCTCGACTTCTCCACTCTATCGCCAGTCGCCCTGAAGAGGCCCAACTCCGGAGCCTCCCCCAGTGCCACGTTCACTCTCAGCACGAACATCGTGCGGTGCCACCCCCTCCTCTGCTGCATCCCTCCAACTCTTCCTCCGCCATTGCGAGAATCGGCTCCACGAAGGGTCCCACGCTGTCCCCGTCCCTCAATGGACTCGTGTCCTTTGTTGATGAAGGCCATTTAATAAAATAATGATAATTAATTATGCACACACACACAGGTCTCCGAAGTAGCCTCAATAGACATGTTAGGGCAAGTTGTGGAGCCTTGTGCTGTGGAACACACGAGGGGGTGGTATGTATTTTGTATGTTGAACTTCTTTTGCACGGTACGTAGCCAACCGTGCTAATCGGAGGTGCAGGGGAAGGGCAACAAAGTAAGCACAAAAAGTAGTTCCAAAGAAATGAGTTTTCAATCTAGATGTAAAAGTGCACAGCTCCAGTGGCTTCTAATATCAGAAGGAAGAGCGTTCGAGACGGCCGCAGAAGCGCTTCTGAAAGTGCGATGCAGCGACAGCCTTTGTTCGATGGTTCGCCAAAATCCGCAGTGAGGATGTGATGTGGCCAACACCATGCACGCGGCCACCTTTGTCTCTCCCAATTGCTGATGTTTATTATAGACACTGCACCAGGTACTCTTTAGAGGGTGAGTCGACCGAGGGAAGGTCCAGGACTGGGTCACACAGACACACACACAGAAAAAGATGCCCTATGTCAAATCCAGAGGCTTCTAAGAAAATGGAGGTGTAAGACGGACACAGCTATTACATGGATGAAGGTGTAATACAGATATTTGTGTTAAGGTGGTGCTGCTCACCTGAGACCAATAACAAAAATCCCACCACTCATTCATCTGTTTAATCTCTGATTGGAAAACGCTGGGCGAGACCTGCGACATTCGAGTGAGCTCACCTACTCACTCACAAACACACAACACTCAACCCAGTCAATCAACATGTTACACACCCTAAATATGACCTGCCTTGTCCTGGGGAAGACCTGCAACATGCTACTGAGCTCACCTCTTCACTCACCTACTCACCCACTATTGCTATGTCATCCACACACACTCGCTTATCTTAACAGACCTCAATAATTGACATTTAGCTCCTGAAGATATTGCTACATGCAATAAAACGCGAGTGTGTGAGTGATTGAGTGATTGATTGAATGTGTAAGTGAGCGTCTGGTTGCGTGAATGAGTGAGCATGTGAGTGCGTGTGAGTGTGTAAGGTGAACGGTAGTGTATCGGCGAATGTGCTGTGCTACAAATCTGGTGATCCGAGTTCAAATCTCGCTCACCAGTCTTTGGGTCTCTGTGTAAGTCTTTACCTCTCTGTAAGTCTATGGGTCTCTGTGTAAGTCTATACCTCTCTGTAAGTCTATGCGTCTCTGTGAGTCTACGGGTCTGGTAAGTTTACTGGTCTCTGTGTGAGTCCATGGGTCTCAATGTGAGTTCATGGGTATCTGTTATCATCATCTGTGTTTGAATGAGTCGATGGCTCTGTGTGATTGACTCCAAGTCTCTCTTTCTGTGCGAGTCAATGTCTACGTGACTTTACCGAAATAACCAAAGAGTAATTCCTGCAGTCACGAAAGTGCCAAATCAAGTTTGAGTCTATGTCTCTCTGTGTAAGTGAGTACAACATATCCTTGCTTAACGCGGGGGTTGCGTTGTCGAAAATTGCTGCTTAAAGCTATTTTACGTCAAGCAGAAAACTTTTCTACAAGGAAAAACGGTAAAGGGGGAGGCTCCGTTTTAGCACAATATAACTTTTATTATTATTTTTAATTGAGAGTATAGTACACTGTTTTCTATGTTCATTTTAAATGGGTTGTATATATGTAGAAGATCTATATTATAATCTTTATTTATACTGGAGGAATCTAAAAAGCCCTTTTTCACAGATTTCCAGTTGGGGTGGTACAGAAAGTTACAAGAACAAACGATGCAAAAACACAATCGAAGTGAAAAGTATAGGAAAGGTAAGCAAATCACAAAAAAATAAACTATTTTTTATCTTACCTAGTAAAGCCCTCTAAGCTATTAGCTTCTATTTCAGAAGCGAACTGGCCACAAATGATAGATGAATGAAGTAGCTTATGACGTGGAAATTTATAGCAGCCAAATAATAATAAAAAATTGTGTTACATTTATCAAAATACATACAAAGGACATGAAAGGGAGATATGATGAGTGAAAACTATAAGGGAGTGAGTGAGATGACACTACACACAGATGCTGGAACAAAGGCTGAGGAAGAGGATGACACGCCACGTAACACAGTGCGCACCGGTACAGCATCAGCTCCCAGCAATACAGAACAATGCTGCCAACACCCACACCACTCATAAGAGCAGTCCGTCATGTGCTAATCGAGTTATAGTGGGTGTGGTGTGCGCTAAGCGAAACACATTACATAAAAGACGAGGATGTACTGCATATAGTCCTCTGCGTGAGTGAGTCTATGTCTCTCTGTGTGAGTCTGTGCGAGTGACTCTATGGTTCTCTGTGTGGGTTAATCAATGGTTCTCTGTTTGAGTGAGTCTATGTGTCTCCATGTGAGTGAGCCTATGGCTCTGTGTCAGTGAGACTTTGGCTCTGTATGAATGTACTCTGTGAGTGAGTCTATGGCTCTCTGTGGGAGTAAGTCTCTAAGGCCACCACCATCTTGCCCCCTGCCCAGTGCGTCCACCTGGTTGAGCTGCAGAAGTCTATTGTCCACCGCTCCAGACCGCACAGATATCCGACGTCCACCTCCAGCACAGACACCAGCAGATTCTTAAACCTGGTGGTGGAAGGACACGAGAGGGGTAATAGTCAACCACCATTACCACCATCAATACCACCATTACAACCACCAAAATCACCGCTATCGTTAACACCACCATCAATATCACCACCTCCACCACAACGATCACAATCAAAATTAAAATCACAATACTCTTTGGTTCTTTGTGTAAAGTCACATAGGTAGAAAAAATAATAGATCACGACGTTTAGATCGCAACACAAGCAACCATCATCAGGTGAAAAAATATAGCGAGAAAGCTGCTGAAACACGAAGTTATATTGGCTTGAGATAAACTCAGCCCAAGGGTAAGTGGGCGGGGCTAGAGGTAGAATTTGCATGTAAATACAACGCCACATCGTGGAAAAGGAAAGAGAGACACAGACACCGAGAGACATCCACACACAGAGAGAGGCACACACAAAGAGACACACGAGAGATGCATATAGAGAAAAACACACCGGCAGAGAGAGATACCCACACAGACAGATGCAGATAGAGATAGACACAGAGAGAATTACATAATTGCCCATGAATTACTATGGTGTGACAATGCCAATTACCAATGTCAAAGGGAACATCAATGAATGGTAAATGTGGGGTAATATCCCCAGAAGAGCATGTAGACTACATTAAAAATTAAAATAATCAGGCAATATAATATCACATATGGGTTCTGTTTAAAGTTTACTTACGACAAATAATACTGAAATAATTGTGCTCCATAGATTATCTTAATGGTCAAGTTACATAACCATCACGGAATCACTTAAGCTGACCATTTAAAAAGACGTTAATTGCAAGATGTTGAGCAAAGGAAATTGTTTGGAAGTTCATCTCACACCAAGTACATGTTACTATAAATCTAAATCTGCATAGTTCTCAATCAGCAAAGTCGCAAACATGTTTTACCACAAGCAAGGAGTTCGGTGTAAAGCTGTTAAGCAAATTAACCACTGCACACGATTTTAAAGTTCTCTGCCTCAAAGACAGCACTCTACCAAGTGTCACGACGCAGCTGCGCATGCCGCATGACAATAGGCGGAGTGAGTGAATCTAAGGAGACACTGACCCTGTCAAAGGGGATCCCATGTCTAGAGTATTTGTGGCTGGTGCTACACATTTCTAACGTGATTAGCCATTTAGCTGATCTATCATTTGTGGAAAGGTCGCTTCTGGAAAACAGCCACATAGCTCAGTGGGTCTCACCTGGTAAAATAAAAATAGTTTATAGAGTTCGTTCTGCCTTAACGCGTGTTTTCATAACGCCATTTGGATATAGCATGATGAATGTATTAGGGAACACGTTTTATGACAAGGATGCTAAGTGGATATAACGCGATTGAGTCAACAGAACCAAGTCGCGCGAGTAGGAATGTGCGGTTGTACGGATGCCTGGGCACAGCGTCACACGAGGCATTGGGATGCTGCTGGATGCTTCCTGATGCTCCCCACGCGCCTCAGTCTTTGTTCAGCCGACACACGCATCTCACGCTGTTATCACGGACTGTGCTTTACCCTGTATTAGTCATTGTAACGAGGGAGTTTACACAACGCGGTGTTATTCAGCAACGCAACTACCGCGTTATAGAACACTGCAGTAAATATTGTCGCGGTGTGGAAGGAGCAATGAACGTCATCTTGTGGCATGGAAAGGCATCGCAGCCCTAGCGAGCAGCCAGAGACAAAGCCTGCACGCACGGCAAAGTTGTGATTGACCCGGGGACTATTAGCAAGTGACACGTATGGACTAATGGTTACTCTAAATGACGATGTTGACGTTGGTTATAACGTGCTACATATATGCTGAACGCACATCGCATTAGCTCTGACTAATAGCGTAGGTTTTTTAAAAGTTATCGTTTACAATGGTTAATTTGTATATCATGCCAAGTGAGTAATTTGCGTGTGGACCCTGACAGCGGCACTCAATGTCCAACTCTTGCGAATGCTCTCAGGGGATCTTTACCGTGCGCTGCGTTCACTCACTCAGCCCCAATCTCCCTATCGTGAACTCACCACTCACCCACTCACTCACCTCACCCTTCAACTCACTCACCCTCCTCACCTATTAATTCTCCTCATTAACTCACTCACCCTGCAATCCACTCCCTCACCCCCCCTCCATCACCCGGCACTCACCGCCTGTCCGTGACCACCTCTCCCGTGCCTACAACCACAAACACCACCACCACCTCTCCCGTGCCTACAACCACAAACACCACCACCACCTCTCCCGTGCCTACAACCACAAACACCACCACCACCTCTCCCGTGCCTACAACCACAAACACCACCACCACCTCTCCCGTGCCTACAACCACAAACACCACCACCACCTCTCCCGTGCCTACAACCACAAACACCACCACCACCTCTCCCGTGCCTACAACCACAAACACCACCACCACCTCTCCCGTGCCTACAACCACAAACACCACCACCACCTCCTGCTGCTGCTGTCGCGGTCTCCGCGTGGCACCGCGGGCCCAGGGGGAGGCCTCGCGGCCCAAGAGCGGCGCCACGGCGCCCCCCCTCCCGATCCTGGCCCCTCCCCCTCGTCCCTCCTGGCCCCTCCCCCTCGTCCCTCCTGGCCCCTCCCCCTCGTCTCTCCTGGCCCCTCCCCCTCGTTCCTCCTGGCCCCTCGTCCCTCCTGGCCCCTACCCCTCGTTCCACCTGGCCCCTCCCCCTCGTTCCTCCTGGCCCCTCGTCCCTGCTGGCCCCTCCCCCTCGTCCCTCCTCCTCCCGCTCGCGACGTGGGGTGATCTCGCCCCCCCACCGCCCATTGCAAGAATCGCGGGAAGCGGTCGCGGGGCCGACGCGCGCCGCCTCTCGTGATTAGCTCGCTTCGCGTCACGTGGGGAAGGCGGAAGAGGAGTATGGGGGAGGAGCTGCGCGGTTAGGGGCGGGGCCGTGGAGTCACGTGGTTGGCAATGATTGACAATAAGTGGGCAGGGATGGCTGTTACGTCAAAGCGTACGTCACATCCGGTAATGAAGTTATATAAATAACGCCCCTTCGTGACGTGCCTCACACTTGCTTCTGTCCCGCGTGCCGTCAACAAGAGCTGAGCATGGCGCTGCTGATCGTTGGCGTTCTGCTCTTGGCCCTGCTTGGGATGGAGATCTTCATTTATCTTCGGTTTACGCTTTCCATCTCAGACTTTCACCGCGAGACCACGACGCTGCAAACGGAGAGGATGGGCCAGCAGAATGTGGAGCTCTGTCAGAGGAACAAGACGCCCCATCTGAAGCTACAGTATCAGCAGGAGGAGTTGATGGATAACCGAGAGACTCTCCAGAGAGAGAACAGGGGCCTGGTTCAACAGCTTAAAGAGCGCCAGTTAGAGCTGGAGTCCACGAGAGTGCCTGGCTGCGAGCGTGCGTCTCTCCGTGCGGATTTTCTCCGAGACTGCAATGCAGCACAGCGGCAAATGTCGCTGCACTGTAAAAAGGAAGGTCTCCGTAGGTCGCTGCGCATCCACCTGAGGGAGTTGAACTTCCTGAATCCACAGAGAGGGCAGGAGCAGTTTAGGCTGCGCGGGAAGCTGGCGCGTCACGAGGAAAAGTGGCACGGCGAAGTGCAGATGCGCAAAGAGTGCCGGCATCTCAGTAGACAGCTGAAAGAGCTGAAATGCGCCATTTCTCAAATTTACAAAGATGCCACCACCACCAACGCCACTGCCACCGCCGCTGCCACAGCTGCCACCACCGCCACCAAGCCCAAGAAATGAAGAGATGTATTAATTGGGTCCGAAAATGGCTGAAACGCAAGTCGACCATTTAAAAACATTGGGGCAATTTAGAAAATTACACCGCCCCAATTAAAACATTATTCACAAAGACAAACGTTCCCCGTATAGATTCAAGAGACTATTGGGGCAAGTGCTATTAGCAAGGAGCAGCACCTAAGAAGGCCTCCACAATACAATCACAAGCACAAACACAAAGGTCCCCCATGTAGCCTCAACACACTGTTGGGGAAAGTGTTGTACAATATATATTTATCTATGTTTAACTTATTTTGCATCACATGTAGTCAACCATACCAATGGGAGATGTTGTTAATGAATAGTACAACTTTTGGATTCCATTACAGAGAATCGTTAGTGAGTCGAACAATTCATAAGTCTGAATAAAATAGTGTACTGTATTTAAATTCACATACTGGAAGTGTTGTAAAATGTATTACGGTTTAACAAAAATTTTGAAGCATTGTTAAAGTCATAACACGGAATATTATACATTTGCAAATAATGCTGTAATAAATACTGTATGGTAAACAAAAAATAAAGTTACGTAAATAGGACAAAAAATATGTTTTTAATGTCACTTACCTTGAGTCTGGATGTGGGACCGTTTGTCGGGAGGGGGCATAATGAGTCCCCATAACTGCACACGGTAGGGTTGGGGGTGAACGCCCGCAAGCACACACACACAACAGCGACAGTCATCCCCCGAATAGCCTAACCAGAATGTTGGGGCAAGTGCTGTTAGCCAGCAGCGCCTATGAAGGCTGGAATGTCGCACGAGGGGGTGCGTGGACAGCACCACGCCCGGCTGCCTTTGTCTCGCCAGTGGTGATATTTACACACCACACCAGGCACTTATTTGAGGCTGAGTCGATCGACGGAAAGCCCAGCAACCATTAATATAATCGTTAAAGGTGTTGGTCGTGAGTGGGAATCGAACTGGGATCGGTGGGATGGTAGACAGTGTTCACCATTGCACTATCTCTCCCCACACACACACTCACAGGGGTATATGCGTCCGTGCACACACGCACAACAAGAAGACAATAATCGCCGTTTGCCCCTAAGTGGCAGTGACATCACCACAGCGCTTTTGTGCGGTGCTTGGTGCATTTTGAGGTCACTTGAAGTGTCGAAGGATGGCTGGCAGGAAGTCATGAATAGACACAGGTACCATGGGTTGACTTAAGGTGATGACGGGCAGATGCAAAAGCCGTGCTCCCCACTGTGCCAAATTTCAGTGTTTCAGTCGTATAGCACTCTGCTCATTGTTATGAGTGTCGCTCCGCTGCCCTACGTTATTGCTGGAGGGCAACTGCCTCCACCTCCCCAGTAGAGTCTTTCATGAACCTCCTCCACATAGGCCTATCGCGACACTGCTGCTACCAGTCATCAGCAAGTTCAATCAGCTCCACATCCTTCTGTACCACATCAGTCCATCTCTACTGTAGCCCATGCCGCGCCTGTTTAGCATGATCTATCCGCCCAAATTGAAGCTGCTTGGGGATGCGGTGACAGTGCATATAGACTTCATGACCCAGCCAATGGAGCCTGACTTGCCGGAAGAGCCCACTGATGAGCCTTTGTCCAGATATTTCAGGAAATTTTGGCCTCCTCACAAAGTCCAGTCTGGTTAAACCCTGGATAGATCGTAGGCAGGCTAGACCAAATGTTTCAAACCATTGCAGATAATCCTATAGAGAGAAATAAGGGAAGGCATAACTGTGGTCCAGAAGACATGAAGGTTTGTATGGAGTAACAGATCAGGTAGCTTCCATACAATGTTACACACCTGATGAAAATATAATGCCGCTCGAAGGAATCGAAGTGAGACCTCGGCTCCCAAAACAGAGTTGGTCATGAGCACACTGCCCAAGTACGGAAATATCTCCACTCTCTCCACAACTGCCTCAAAATACCTGGGGAATTGAGGGAGGGGAGCATTTTGATGATGTAAAATACCCAGGGAGGTGATTTGATTTTGTGGGGCTGATGGTAACGGCCCATATTTTAGTAGCATGTTCCGTGTTTAGATGGAGTGTCTCCAACTCCTTAGAGTGGGCAGTAATCACCAGATCATCCGCATTCATAATATGGTTTAACTATAGAGAGCCATACCATGACCGGACTCGTGCATCGATCAGCCTCCCATTATATCTATACCAGATATAAATTCTACTGGTACATCCATGGAAATCGTCTCATTACTAAGTAGTCAAAGAAAATGTTAAGTCGTGTAGGGGCCAGAGGACATCCATGTCGCACATTACTCACATATTCTATCATCCCTTAACTCCATTATATCGATTTCCCATGAGACACAGCAGTTGTTTTTCTATTGTTTATATATGCTTTTCATTACTGTAACTCTGTGTTTTTATTTAGCTTTTGTTATTTTGGTGATCCAGGTCTCTCTTGCAAATGAGAATCATCCTAGTCTCTTTAGTTCTCGCCTGTTTTAACTAAATAAATTACTACTTACTCCATTATGAACTCACTCACTTCCCTTACTTTATGACTCACATAAATACGTCCTCTCCTTCCTCATGAGTCATATATTGACCTGATAACCCAGGCAACCACCTGATCATTCACTGTGCCAACATCACTCACGCACTATTTCACAATCTCACCAATGACCTACTCATCCCATCACTCACTACCTTACTCACCATCCGCTTCCCTCATTGACCCACTGGTAAAATGGAAATACGCAGTCTAACACTCACGTGTTTAAAGAAGCTCCTTCGCAGGTTAGATTGTCTAGATGATTTATTTCACGATAACGTATTTACAACGCAAAAGTACGACTCACATGAACCTTCCCTCGTACAGTACCCTGCATCTGTTTCCACCCATCAACACTGACACCACTATATCCTTTGCCATCTAAGAGAAAGGAAGTAGAGACGGTTGAGTCTGCTGGAAGAATGTACCAAGGAAACTGCTGGAAGCTGCCAGGGCGAGGCTGAGTGGGTAGAAAAGGGAGAGCGAGGCCCGCAATTGGGGCGCTAGCTCGGAGACTGAAGGACGACTGCAGGTGGATGACATCGGGGCCGACTGTTGTACATGGTGGAAACCATTAAGAAAGATTGTTCGAGATGAATGTAGTGGAAAACACTGGGGCTGCAGATAGTCATACCCTTGTGAAGCGTGTGAGTTGCACTCTCTTCTCAAAAATGGAACCTGCAAAGAAGCTTCTGGTGGCAGTGGTGGGATACAGTCTACAAGTTCAAGAAGGAAGACCCGCCGAAGAGCTCCTGCAGAGAACGAGTTATCAACCCTAAGCGCTCCAGGTTTTTCAAACTCGGCAAATGGCGGGAGTGAGAGCCGGACCCCGTTGGCAGCCAAGTTCCCGATGGAAGTGGATGCTCCGCCAAAGACCCAAGAACCAGCATCGCCGAACAAAGAAAATTGGCGGCAGCTGTTGGACAGGTTGGACCACCTTACCTCAGTGGTGGATCGACTGATAATTTCGATGATGAAGAAAAGAGAAGAGGAAGGAACTGGTAGTGCGCGGCTGAAGCCAGATCCATCTCCACCATGGACCGCAATGGCGAGGAGAAAGCGCCATAGGGCAGCAGCCATCGCTTCCCCCCGTCGAGCAGCAGGCGGGAACCAATCAAATGACTCAACCACAACTAGAAGCTGTTCAACAGACCTTGACCACCATGCATAAAAATACGGGAGGCGATTGTATTGCATTCATCAAAAGATTTGAAGCAGCTGTTAGAGTAAGCCGATTGATTGACGATGAAGTGCTACGACTGCTGCCTACGGTGTTGGATGACAGAGCACTATTGGCCTTCTTTATGATCCCGGAAAATCAACCTGCCACAACCCAACAAGGTTGTCAAGGGATGGCCGATGTTTTCTGTCCTGCGTCCAGCGCAAGGCAGCAATTTTCATCCTGGAGAAGAGGAGATAGCGAGCCACTGATGGCTTATAGAAGTACCTTGCATGCGGTTGCAGATGTGGCATTTCCAAGGATGGACATGACAACCTGAGACGTGCTAGTGGCGGAGCGGCTACAAACTCTCCTCTATCAAAGTGGCATTACATTGCCGATTTTGCCAGAGAGTGAGCAAACTTCAATGTAGTTTGCTAAATGCCTCTGGGCACACACAGATCCCAGGGCACCATGTGAAGTAGCAGCCCATGTGACAAGGGTGATGGAGAATGGAGGAGCAGGAGGACCAATGGAGCCAACAGGGACAGCAACAACAGGGACCGCCGCAATGCCCAGCATGGAGGGTGATCTGCAGGCGACCTTGGAAGAGATGGCTGTGGCCATCCAGGGGTTCAACAATTCAAGGTGTCAACTACAGCATCAGCGACCATGGCACAACCACGGAGGAATTCAGGACCATGCGGTGATGTACTGCTACCACTGCGGGAGGTCGGGCCACATCGCGAGAGGTTGCCGAGGGGAAGTCATCCCGAGACAACCAAGAAACACCCAGGCGTGTCGCCTGTACACCCAGCCAGATCACACGTGCACCTCATTTCCAAAACCCTCATCACCAACATCACTAGCACACCACTCGATCACATCGACCTGGAGTGAAACAACAGGGAAAATTCGGCCAACATCTCGGGCTAAGTGGAAAAAGTTAGTGAGATCGGTCGTAGCAGCAGCGACAGGAGCAGCATGGTGTAAACCGACCCTCCCTGACTCGCCGAGACAGGTGATGTCAATAAACACAGCAACGATAGAAAATGATGTACCACCCACAGATCATGATCTTGGGCTGATAAGGACCGAATGAATCCGATTGCAAAAACAGGATGAAATTATACAGTCATTGGCTGCACAGGCAGCTGAATGTGCTCAAACTGGTCAAAATGGGGAGCCATTCATCCCATGGCGAGGACTCCTGATGAGGTGGGACATGAAGATGCAGCGTTGTTGCCTAGTGGTGCAAAAACCCTTGCAAAAACAGTTGCTACTAGAAGTGCACGCCAAACAACAAATCCACTTGGGCCACCGAAACACATTGCTCACACTGCAGGCTCGATATTTTTGGCCAGTGATGTGAAAAGATGTACGCGAGCGGGTAATCATTGTCAGGAGTGTGCAAAAAGGAAACCTGCTCCCCATCCTATACAGCCTCCACTGCAGTCGATCGCAGTGGTGAGGGTAAACGAACTAGTAGCGTTGGATATCCTGGGTGCATTTCCTAAAACAGCAAGGATAAAATAAATATTTGCTCGAGGGGATGGAGTATTGCACACACTGGCTCGTTGCATGGCCGATACATGACCAAACGGCTGCAATAATTGCAGAAGCCTTTCTCCATGGCTATGTATTGGACAAGGGCCCCACTGAGAAACGTCTAGCAGGCCAGGGTCAGAATTTTTCTACTAACCTGTTGAGAGAGGTTTGTAATATCGTGGGCACTAAGAAAAATTCGAACGCCACCATACCACCTGCAGTGTGATGGACAAGTAGATAGGCTTAACCGCACGCTGTCCGCAATGTTGTGCCATGTTGTAAATGGTGATCAGATGGACTGGGACTTGCACATCCCAGGGGTCCTAGGGGCATATTGTAGAGTGCCACATGCATCGGCCAGGCTCTTCCCCTTCTTTTTGATGTATGGGAGAGACCCTGAGCCACCTATTGAGGACCAACTGGTGGCTTTCCCTGCTAAAGTTGTGTCGTCACCAGCCTCCCTCAGACTGCCACTAAAAAAGCTCTGTGAAGCTCGTGAAGCCGCGATAGCAGAGTCAGGCAGATCGCAAATAGCAAACAAACGGTTGCCGAAAATAACGGAGACGCCTGTACCCTTTGAACAGGGTGATCGGGCCTGGTTACACTGTCCTGAGGTCCGGGTTAGAAAATCCGCCAAACTACACCATCCTTGGCAAAGCCCAGTGGAATTGTTAAAATCCTCTGCCCGCAAAGTGTTCGCATCCAAATGGGACGCCAGAGATGGGTGGTTAATCCGAGTCGCCCTAAACCATATAGAGAACTGATGTCACAAGGGATCGTTCAGGCTCACAAAGCCGTGTCCAGGGGCGTCGTGATGAATGCCAGGGAGGGGAGCATCCTCCTCACAGAAATACTGCCCCCGCACTCTCCTCTCAGGATCGACCGGAATGAAGATGGCCACGATGAGGGAGGCCGACGGACTAATTTAGAGAGGTGCCGAGAAGGAGTGTCACCGGGTCGAATGTGCTGCTCGACCACACCTACAGTACATATTGATGGCTTGTTGTAAATGTAGGGCTAATGATGTTGCGTATTGTTTGCCTAAGAATGTACACCTTCAATAGGGCAGCCCACGTAAGAGTGTGGTGATGATACTGAATGGTC
The DNA here is from genome assembly GCF_048934315.1 of Petromyzon marinus. Classification (NCBI taxonomy): domain Eukaryota; kingdom Metazoa; phylum Chordata; class Hyperoartia; order Petromyzontiformes; family Petromyzontidae; genus Petromyzon; species Petromyzon marinus. The sequence goes on from NW_027422640.1 coordinate 62,735, forward strand.
AAGTTGGGTTGTAATGCCTTCCCCCCCTTGATTCAAGCGCCTATGTTAAGCATTAACCCAGAGGTTAAATGTGTTGTACTCCATGCCCACATCACTGAATCCCGTGTGCGATCCCATTGATTCCCACATAGAGTTCCCTATTACTGGTAGGAACGAAGTTGTAAACTGAGTGTACCAGCCTGCAATAGATGAGTGTACCAGCTTGCAATAGATTAATGCGTCCGTCCGTCCCCTTTCAATACTTTAACGAAGTGAAATCTCGTGCTATTGGGGTGTAAAAATAAAATTGCGCAAAATTCCAATGTTCCTACCAGCCCACCCTGCAGGGACCTGTTAAATTAGAGTTTTAGCCGGGACAGGTATTTTTATGGGCAGAAGAGGGTGATGTAGGGTACTGTACATGGCAAAAGTTATAGTGGTGTCAGTGGAGATGGGTGGAAACAGGTGCATGGTACCGTACGAGGGAAGGTTCGAGGTAGAAGACGGTAAAGTTTGCTGGAATAATCTTAAATTAAAGCTTTCATGAATGCAGGGATTCATACTCTTTGGTGGAGACGATAGCACAGAGTGGTGTACCTTCTTTATGATTCTGATATTTCCATCCTACCTGCCTATGTCAGCTGTTATTTCCGACTCTTTATGTCTCTCTCTATGCCTCTCTCTTAGCTCTCTCATGCTTACATGTCCTTTGGATTGCACTCTCATGCCTTTGGATTCCACCACTCTTCGATATTACTTTAACATGCTAATCTCTCACATTAACATGGCCACTTTGATGCCCTCTACGAGGAGGCCGCTCTCCGTTCTTACATTTACATGCTAATTTCTCACATTAACATCACTGGACCCGCCCACTTATTTATGGCCCTTGGGCTACACCCATTTCAAACTCTTTTAAACATTCTGCCTCAACAGCAGATCATGCTTTGCCATCTCATGACGGACGCTTGTGTTGCACCCAAAACGTCGTGATTTATTTTATTTTATACCTACGTGACTTTACCGAAAGAACCAAAGAGTATGGAAGATACCAAGTCAGCTTCATCCCCATGGTGGTGTTTAGGCGAAAGTTTATCTATGAGTATATATAGGCTGGCTAACAGGTATGAAGTTACTCCTTTGGTGGTAATATACAACAAAAACAATAATAAATGTATAACCATTGTCATGGGTGAAGTCTTCCCATACTGGATCAGTCATGGAGATTGTTTCACCATACGCCATCATGCTTCTCAACGTGGGTTGATAACGAAAAGGCTCATGGCCAGTTTGTTTGATGTTAACTATAACCGAGAATCAAACTCAAGTGGACTGATTCATAGTGCAATGCACAAACCATTGTGACACCGTTCCACTCGTATGTACAAGTTAACAGGGAAATTAAAAAACTATGCCATGTTTTTTGTTTACTGTCAATAAAATGAGAAATTAACATTGCCACGTTGGTCAACCCGTCGTCTGAAAATTACGAGATGTACAAGTCAAAAGTCTTAGGTATAATGCAGACAAGGGTTTTGGTAGTTGGACGATTTCAGAATGGGTTGCAGGTGACAATCCTAATCAAATTACAATTTTCAAGATCGTGTGCATAGGTCTGTTGTAGACAAAAACAACGGCCTGCTGATAAAGCATGTCCTGCATTCTTACATGTGTAAAGAAGCTCCTTCGCAGGTTTCATTTTCTAGATGATTTATTCCCGACGATAACATATTTACAAGGTGAGAGTACGACTCACACGTTGCACAAGGCTATGACTATCTGCAGTCCCGGTGGTTTCTAATAGAGTAGATTAATCTCGAACAGTCTTTCTTGATGGTTTCCACCATGTTGATTTCCAACAGTCGGCCCCGATGTCATCCACCTGCAGTTGTTCTTCAGTCCCCAAGGCATCACCCCATTTGCGGGCCATGCTCCCCCTTATATACCCGCACGGCCACGCCCTGGTAACTTCCAGCAGTTTTCCCCGGTAGATTCTCTCAGCAGACTCTATTGTCTTCTACTTCACTTCTCTTGGATGGCAAAGTTTATAGTGGGGGCAGTGGAGATGGGTTGAAACAGGTACAGGTTACTGTACGGGGGAAGGTTCGTGTGAGTCATACTCTTGCGTTGTAAATACGTTATCGTGAAATAAATCATCTATCAAATGGAACCTGCAAAGGAGCTTCTTTACACATGTGAGTGTAAGCCTGAGTACAATCTCACGTGTTGGTGCTGTCGAGTATTTTAATTTTACCAGTGGGTCAATGAGGGAAGGGGATGATGATTTATGTAGTGATAGAATGGGTGGGTCATTCTTGAGAGCATGAAAAAGTGCGTGAGTGAGGTTGACACAGTAAATGATCGGGTGATTGTGTGATCAGGTAAATATATGACTCATGAGGAGAGAGAGGGAGTATTTACGTGAGTCATAGATTTAAGGAAGTGGGTGAGTTCATAATGGAGTGAGTACCAGTTTATTGAGTTGAACAAGGCGAGAACTAAAGCGACCAGGATGAGTCTCATTTGCAAGAGAGACCTGGATCACCCAAATTACCAAAGCTAAATAAAACACAGAGTTACAGTAATTAAAGCAAACATACTATTTTCTTCTTTCGATAAAGCATATATAAACAATAGAAAGACAACTGCTGTCTCATGAAAAATCGACGTAATGGAGCTAAGGGATGATAGAATGTGAGTAATGTGCGACATGGATGTCCTCTGCCCCCTACACGACTGAACATTTTCTTTGACTACGTAGTTTGAGACGATTTCCATGGATGTACCAGTAGAATTTATCTGGTATAGATATAATGGGAGGCTGATCGATGCCTGAGCCGGTCATGGTATGGCTCTCTATTGTTAAACCATATTATGAATGCAAATGATCTGGTGATTACTGCCCACTCTAAGGAGAAGTTGGAGACACTACAGCTAAACATGAAGCATGCTACTAAAATATGGGCCGTTACCATCAGCCCCACGAAAACAAATCACCTCCCTGGGTATTTTACATCATAAAAATGCTCCCTTCCTCAATTCCTCATGTATTTGGGGCACCTGAGGAGAGAGTGGAGTGGGCAGTGTGCTGATGATCAAGTCCGTTTTGGGAGCCGAGGTCTCATTTAAAATAATTCGAGCATTATATTTTCATCAACTGCTCAACAGTGTGGAAGCTACCTGGCATGTCACTCCATAAAAATCTTCATGTCTTCTCGGCCACAGTTATACCCTTCCTTATCTCTCTCGAAAGGAACATTAAGGTTAGCTTGCCCACGATCTATTCAGGGTTTAACCAGACTGGACTTTGTAAGCTCACAGATTCCTAGAATATCTGGACAAATGCCCATCTGTGGGCTCCTCCAGCAAGCGAGGCTGCGTTGATTGTGTCATGCAGTCCATATGCAGTCACGGCATCCCCAAGCAGCTTCAATTTGGCTGGATAGATGGTGCTAAATGGGCGTGGTACGGGGTAGAGAAGAGATGGACTGATGTGGTGCAGAAGGATGTGGAGCTGATTGGACTTATTGATGACTGGTATCAGCAGTGTCATGATCGGCTTCTGTGGAGGAGGTTCATGAAAGGTGCTGCTGGGGAAGTGGAGGCAGTTGCCCTCCAGCAACAGCATAGGGCAGAGGAGCGAGGCTCAAAACAACGAGCAGAGCGCCAAACAACTGACACAAATAAATTTGGCACAGTGGGGAGCACGGCTGTTGCATCTGCCCATCATCTTCCTAAGTCAATCCATGGCACCTGCGTCTATTACATGACCTCCTGCCAGCCAGCCTTCGACACTTCACGTGGCCTCAAAATGCACCGAGCATGGCACAAGTGCTGTGGTGATGTCACCGCCACTTAGGGGTGAACGACGGTTGTTGCGTTGTTGTTGTGCGTGTGTGCACGGACGCATGTACGCCTGTGAGTCTCGTGTATGGAGAGATAAAGAGAGGCAGCCGGGCAGGGTGCTGGCCATTCACCCCGTGTGCCATTCAGAGCTTCATAGGCGCTTGCCCCAACATTCTGGTAAGGCTATACAGCGGATGATTGTCGCTGTTGTGTGTGTGTATGGACGTTCACCCCCCTCCCACCGCCCCCGTGTGTGCAGGGACTCATTACGCCCCCTCCCGACAAGCAGACCGGCATCCGGACTAAAGGTAAGTGACAATAACAGATTTTTTTTCCATTTAAGTAACTTTATGTTTTGCTCACAATACAGTATTTATTAGAGTGTTGCATGCAAATGTACGATATTTTGTCTTATATATGACTTTGTTGATGTTCTATGGGGTATGTTTGTCTTTCTGAGTAATTTTTAATTAGGGTGGTGTCATTTTCACAATTTCCCCAATATTTTTAAATGGCCGACTTGCGCTTCAGCAATTTTCGGAACCAATGGCTAAATCTCTTCATCTTCTTGGGCTTGGTGGTGGTGGCAGAAGTGGTGGTGGAAATGGTTGCGGTGGTGGAAGCTGTGGCAGCGGCGGTGGAAGTGGCGTCGGTGGTGGTGGCATCATTGTACATTTGAGACACGGTCCATATTAGCTCTTTCAGCTGGCTACGGAGATGCAGGTTCTCTTCTTGCAGCCTCTTTTCCCCATGCCACATGTCCTCGTGACGCACCAGCTTCCCGCGCAGCCTAAACTGTTCCTGCCCTCTCTGCGGATTCAGGAAGTTCAACTTCCTCAGGTGGGCGTGCAGCGACCTCCGGAGATCTTCGTTTTCACAGCGCAGCGACATTTGCCGCTGTGCTGCATTGCAGTCTCGGAGAAAATCCGCATGCAGAGACTTGCTCTCCCTGCAAGGCACTCTCGTGGGCTCCAGCTCCAACTGGCGCTCTTTAAGCTGTTGAACCAGGCTCCTGATCTCTCTCTGGAGAGTCTCTCGGTTCTCCATGAACTCCTCCAGCTGATGCTGTAGCTCCAGACGGAGCATCTTGCTCTTCTGACAGAGCTCCACATTCTGCAGGCCCATCCTCTCCGTAGACAGCGTCGTGGTCTCATGGTCAAAGTCTGAAATGGAAAGCGTAAAAAGAAGATATATGAATATCCCCATCCCAAGCATGGCCAAGACCAGAACGCCAACGATCAGCAGCACCATGCTCAGTTCGAGTTGACGGCACGCGGGACAGAAGCAAGTGTGAGACACGTCACGAAGGGGCGTGTTATTTATCGTGACGTCATTACCGGATGTGACGTACACTATGACGTAACAGCCATCTCTGCCCACTTATTGTCAATCATTGCCCACCACGTGACTCCACGGCCCTGCCCCTAACCACACAGCTCCTCCCCCATACTCTTCTTCCGCCTTCCCCACGTGACGCGAGCCAATCACGCGAGAGGCGGCGCGCAGTCGGCCCCGCGTCCGCTTCCCGCCATTCTTGCAATGGGTGGCGGGGCCGCTCAGGGTGGGGCGCGGGGCGCGGGGGCGAGTTCACTCCACGTCGCGAGTCGGGAGGAGGGACGAGGGGGAGGGGCCAGGAGGGACGAGGGGGAGGGGCCAGGAGGGACGAGGGGGAGGGGCCAGGAGCGGGAGGGGGGGGGAGCTGAGAGCTGCGAAAGTTTGGGGTACCACTACTTGAAAAATATACTGTACCACAGAAATGAGTTTATGTTTAGTTCGATTTAGAACATCTTTCCAATGGTTGCTTAATTTGAAACCAACTTCTCGGTTGAAATTGTGTCTGTGTTTGTAGATCTGAATTGCCTCGTGAACAAATCTCTGATAAAAACCCGTGGGTTTGCAAAGAACCTTGGTATCGGAGAAAATTATATCGTGATCACCCACATGGTTGTAACAGTGATCAGCAAAGAATTCGTTTTGCTGTGTTTCAAATCTGATTTGTGCTCGCGAATTCGGTCAGAGACATGTCGCTTTGTCTCCCCGATATAGCAATCACCGCAGGTACAACTCAATTTGTAAACCCCAGGGTACTGTAAGTCAGGAATGCCATCCTTCACGGATGGGATCAGATCACGAATTTTGTGTACTGTATTGAACCGGACCTGGATCTTGTGTTTGTTTAGAATTTTTGAAATCTTTTTAGTAACGCCTGCTATATATGGTAGTGTGATGGTTTAGGCCGGAGTATCAAGTGGTTGTTTCTGTATGGAGGGAGAAACAGCTTGGCGGATGGTACGGTCAGAGTAACCATTCCTTTTGAGGGCCAGGTGTACATGTTTTAATTCACTGGTCAGGTGGTGTTGGTCCGAAATGCAATGAGCCCTATGGTATGAAGTTTTGATGAGAGAATTCTTTTGGGCTGGGTGGTGGTGGGAATCAGGTTTCAAGTAGGAATCTGTGTGGGTGGGTTTCCTGTAGACAGAATGCCCCAATGAGCCATCAGGTCTCCTCTCAAACAGAACATCTAAGAATGGTAGCTTAAATTTCGATTTAAAGTTTTCGTGACTGCAAGGATTCATCTTCTTTGGTTCTTTCGGTAAAGTCACGTAGAATGAGAATAAAATAATAAATTGATAAAATAAAATAACACAATAATATTCTCACGACGTTTCGGCCACAACACAAGCGGCCTTCATCAGGTGAAGGGAACGAGACTGTCTGGAGGACAGCGCTGGAGTGAGAAAGCCACGCTGAGATCACGACCTTTAAGCTGTGTGAGAAGAAACAAAGCGCCTGACAAAGGAATTAGCATTTAATTTAGCATTGAAATGGCTGAGTGATTAGCTTGTGACTGGTCACAGAAAATGCTATATTAAAGTTAAAGCATACACATCCGCAAAGGCACCCCTTGACAAAGGAATTAGCATAGAATTTAGCATTGAAATAGCTAAGTTAAAGTATACACATCCGCAGAGGCACTCGTTGACAAAGGAATTAGCATAGAATTTAGCATTGAAATAGCTGAATGATTAGCTTGTAACTGGTCACAGAAATAGCTATGTTAAAGTCAGAGCATATACATTCACCGAGGCACCTAGTACAAATCAAACAGGAGAATTTAGCATTGAACTAGGCGAATTTAGCATTGAAATAACTGAGTGATTAGCTTGTGACTGGTCACAGAAATGGCTGTTGAAGTTAAGGCCTACACATCCGAGCTATTCACTGTAACTGGGTATACAATACAATATATAATGAATACTATATCATGAACCCAAAAAAATACTAAAATATAAATTACCTCAATGTTATCAATAAACTCTATATTCTCCAATCAGCTAAGCTACCAACAATAAGTCGTTATATATCACAATGCTATATGGCGAAAAATGGGTGGATTCTTACCCTCAACTTTAGCAACACGGATAGCTTAACCGTGGTTAATGGTATGGTTTACAACATGGAGTATAACAGCGCCTCGCAGCTGTCTCTCTCCCCCTCCTCTGTTCCGACCATCGATGAACTCGTCCGTCTGAACGGGACCCGTAGCTATCCGTGGTGCTAAAGTTGAGGGTAAGAATCCACCCATTTTTCGCCATATAGCATTGTGATATATAACGACTTATTGTTGGTAGCTTAGCTGATTGGAGAATATAGAGTTTATTGATAACATTGAGGTAATTTAAATTTTTGTGTTTTTTATTGGTTCAGTATATAGTATTCATTATATATTGTATACCCAGTTACTGTGAATAGCTCAGATGTGTAGGCCTTAACTTCAACATAGCCATTTCTGTGACCAGTCACAAGCTAATCACTCAGTTATATCAATGCTAAATTCGCCTAGTTATTTCAATGCTAAATTCTCCTGTTTGATTTGTACTAGGTGACTCGGTGAATGTATATGCTCTGACTTTAACATAGCTATTTCTGTGACCAGTTACAAGCTAATCACTCAGCTATTTCAATGCTAAATTCTACGCTAATTCCTTTGTCAAGGGGTGCCTTTGCGGATGTGTATGCTTTAACTTTAACATAGCCTTTTCTGTGACCAGTCACAAGCTAATCACTCAGCCATTTCAATGCTAAATTATGTTAATTCCTTTGTCAAGGCGCTTTGTTTCTTCTCACACAGCTTAAAGATCGCGATCTCAGCGTGGCTTTCTCACTCCAGCGCTGTCCTCCAGACAGCCTCGTCCCCTTCACCTGATGAAGGCCGCTTGTATTGTGGCCGAAACGTCGTGAGAATATTATTGTGTTATTTTATTTTATCAATTTATTATTTTATTCTCATTCTACGTGACTTTACCGAAAGAACCAAAGAAAATGGTAGCTTACCATCTTTCTCCACTTCCATGGTCTTGTTCTTCTGACAGAGCTCCACATTCTGCAGGCCCATCCTCTCCGTTTGCAGCGTCGTGGTCTCGCGGTAAAAGTATGAGATAGAAAGCTTAAAACGAAGATAAATGAAGATCTCCATCCCAAGCATGGCCAAGAGCGGAACGCCAACGGTCAACAGCGCCATGCTGAGCTCGTGTTGACGGCACGCGGGACGGAAGGAAGTGTTGAGGCACGTCACGAAGGGGCGTGTCCTATATCACCGGATGTGACGTACAGCCATCCCTGCCCACTTATTGGCAATCATTGCCCACCACGTGACTCCACGGCCCCGCCCCTTACCGCGCAGCTCCTCCCCCATACTCTTCTTCCGCCTTCCCCACGTGACGCGAAGCGATCCAATCACGCGAGAGGCGGCGCGCGGTAGGCCCCGCGACCGCTTCCCGCCATTCTTGCAATGGGCAGCGGGGCCGCGCAGGGGGGGGGCGGTGGGGGCGGGGGGGGCGGGGCTGAGTTCACTCCACGTCGCGAACGGGAGGAGGATTGACGAGGGGGAGGGGCCAGGAGGGACGAGGGGGAGGGGCCAGGAGGGACGAGGGGGAGGGGCCAGGAGGGACGAGGGGGAGGGGCCAGGAGCGGGAGGGGGGGTGCCGTGGCGCCGCTCTTGGGCCGCGAGGCCTCCCCCTGGGCCCGCGGCGCCACGCGGAGACCGCGACAGCAGCAGCAGCAGGAGGTGGTGGTGGTGGTGTTTGTGGTTGTAGGCACGGGAGAGGTGGTGGTGGTGTTTGTGGTTGTAGGCACGGGAGAGGTGGTGGTGGTGTTTGTGGTTGTAGGCATGGGAGAGGTGGTGGTGGTGTTTGTGGTTGTAGGCACGGGAGAGGTGGTGGTGGTGTTTGTGGTTGTAGGCACGGGAGAGGTGGTGGTGGTGTTTGTGGTTGTAGGCACGGGAGAGGTGGTGGTGGTGTTTGTGTTTGTAGGCACGGGAGAGGTGGTGGTGGTGTTTGTGGTTGTAGGCACGGGAGAGGTGGTGGTGGTGTTTGTGGTTGTAGGCACGGGAGAGGTGGTCACGGACAGGCGGTGAGTGCCGGGTGATGGAGGGGGGGGATTGCAGGGTGAGTGAGTTAATGAGGAGAATTAATAGGTGAGGAGGGTGAGTGAGTTGAAGGGTGAGGTGAGTGAGTGGGTGAGTGGTGAGTTCACGACAGGGAGATTGGGGCTGAGTGAGTGAACGCAGCGCACGGTAAAGATCCCCTGAGAGCATTCGCAAGAGTTGGACATTGAGTGCCGCTGTCAGGGTCCACACGCAAATTACTCACTTGGCATGATATACAAATTAACCATTGTAAACGATAACTTTAAAGTCCGCTATTTGTCAGAGCTAATGCGATGTGCGTTTTGCATATTTGTAGCACGTTATAACCATCGTCAACATCGTCATTTAGAGTAACCATTAGTCCATACGTGTCACTTGCTAATAGTCCCCGGGTCAATCACAACTTTGCCGTGCGTGCAGGCTTTGTCTCTGGCTGCTCGCTAGGGCTGCGATGCCTTTCCATGCCACAAGATGACGTTCATTGCTCCTTCCACACCGCGACAATATTTACTGCAGTGTTCTATAACGCGGCAGTTGCGTTGCTGAATAACACCGCGTTGTGTAAACTCCCTCGTTACAATGACTAATACAGGGTAAAGCACAGTCCGTGATAACAGCGTGAGATGCGTGTGTCGGCTGAACAAAGACTGAGGCGCGTGGGGAGCATCAGGAAGCATCCAGCAGCATCCCAATGCCTCGTGTGACGCTGTGCCCAGGCAGCCGTACAACCGCACATTCCTACTCGCGCGACGTGGTTCTGTTGACTCAATCGCGTTATATCCATTTAGCATCTGCGTTATAAAACGTGTTCCCTATTACATCCATCGTGCCATATCCAAATGGCGTTATGAAAACACGCGTTAAGGCAGAACGAACTCTATAAACTATTTTTATTTTACCAGGTGAGACCCACTGAGCTATGTGGCTGTTTTCCAGAAGCGACCTTTCCACAAATGATAGATCAGCTAAATAGCTAATCACGTTAGAAATGTGTAGCACCAGCCACAAATACTCTAGACATGGGATCCCCTTTGACAGGGTCAGTGTCTACTTAGATTCACTCACTCCGCCTATTGTCATGCGGCATCCGCAGCTGCGTCGCGACACTTGGTAGAGTGCTGTCTTTGAGGCAGAGAGCTTTACAACCGTGTGCAGTGGTTAATTTGCTTAACAGCTTTACACCGAACTCCTTGCTTGTGGTAAAACATGTTTGCGACTTTGCTGATCGAGAACTATGCAGATTTAGATTAATAGTAACATGTACTTAGTGTGAGATGAACTTCCAAACAATTTCCTTTGCTCAACATCTTGCAATTAATGTCTTTTTAAATGGTCAGCTTAAGTGATTCCGTGATGGTTATGTAACTTGACCATTAAGATAATCTATGGAGCACAATTATTTCAGTATTATTTGTCATAAGTAAACTTTAAACTGAACCCATATGTGATATTATATTGATTGATTATTTTATTTTTTAATGTAGTCTACATGCTCTTCTGGGGATATTACCCCACATTTACCATTCATTGATGTTCCCTTTGACATTGGTAATTGGCATTGTCACACCATAGTAATTCATGGGCAATTATGTAATTCCCTCTGTGTCTATCTCTCTCTGCATCTGTCTGTGTGGGTGTCTCTCTCTGCCGGTGTGTTTTTCTCTATATGCGTGTCTCGTGTGTCTCTTTGTGTGTGCCTCTCTCTGTGTGTGGATGTCTCTCGGTGTCTGTGTCTCTCTTTCCTTTTCCACGATGTGGTGTTGTATTTACATGCAAATTCTACCTCTAGCCCCGCCCACTTACCCTTGGGCTGAGCTTATCTCAAGCCAATATAACTTTGTGTTTCAGCAGCTTTCTCGCTATATTTTTTCACCTGATGATGGTTGCTTGTGTTGCGATCGAAACGTCGTGATCTATTATTTTTTTCTACCTACGTGACTTTACCTAAAGAACCAAAGAGTATTGTGATTTTGATAGTGATCGTTGTGGTGGAGGTGGTGATATTGATGGTGGTGTTAACGATAGCGGTGATTTTGGTGGTTGTAATGGTGGTATTGATGGTGGTAATGGTGGTTGACTATTACCCCTCTCGTGTCCTTACTTCCACAACCAGGTTTAAGAATCTGCTGGTGTCTGTGCTGGAGGTGGACGTCGGATATCTGTGCGGTCTGGAGCGGTGGACAATAGACTCCTGCAGCTCAACCAGGTGGACGCACTGGGCAGGGGGCAAGATGGTTGTGGCCTTAGAGACCCACTTACTCCCACAGAGAGCCATAGACTCACTCACAGAGTACACTCACACAGAGAGCCAAAGTCTCACTGACACAGAGCCATAGGCTCACTCACATGGAGACACATAGACTCACTCACACAGAGAACCATTGATTAACTCATTGGTTTTTTCGGTAAAGTCACGTATGTAGAAATACCATAAAATTATATTAAAATAAATCAATCACGACGTTTCGACCGCAACACAAGCGATCTTCATCAGGTGTAAAAACAAATAGCACATAGGGTGACATCAGCGCAACACATAGAGAGCGTTAAACTGCACGGAGGTAAATACAACAAGAAGATGAGAGACGAGAATTCAAAAAACCTAAGAAAAATTTACGTGATGCAAAACCAGTCGGCCAACGACACAGTTAGACACCTGCCTGGCAGACCACGAATTTCAGAAGAGTGCTAAATTTCGTGTTCATCCTCTGGGTTGAACATACCAGCATAGACAGAGTGAACAAATACGAGGTATAAGATAGCAGAAATACATATACAGGGACACAAGAGGTAAGAAGAGGAAAGACGGACAGAGAAGCAAGAAAAAAGGGGCCGGAGGGATGAACATACAGAGGCTTAAAATAAGTAGTAGAGGTGGGGGGAGGGGCGAAAGAAAGCAAGGGGCACCCCACCCACCCCACCCACCCCACCCCACCCACCCATCCCCACCCATCCCCACCTCACCCACCCACCCCACCCCACCCACCCACCCCACCCCACCCACCCCACCCACCCCACCCCACCCCTCCCACCCCTCCCACCGATCCTCCCCCCAACCCTCCCCTCAACGCTCCTTTCACTCCTCCCGTCACCCCTCCACCCCTCTCCTTTCTGCTGCGTCAGGGCCAGAGGCTGAGAGCACGGGAGAGGAGGCTACACGGGGAACTGGGCCGCGTCAGGGGCGAGAGACGCGGGGCGACTCGACACTTCACAGCGTGGGTGAGTGTGGGGAGTTCGTGGTGCATGGGGGACGGTGGGTGGTGTGGTCCAGAATATAAACCACCTGTGTAGGATACACGGGGGATTTTTGATTGGTGCTTAAATGTGTGTGTGTGGAAAACGGTGTAGTGTGTGAGTGTGTGTGCGGTGGGGGGTAGGGAGGTAAATGTGTGTGTAACGCAAATTAGTATCTGGGGCGGTGTGTAAACATCACACATTGGGGAGACAAAGGCGGTCCGGCGTGGTTCTGACCACTTACCATTTCGTGTACTATGCCAGCCTTCATAGGAGCTCAATAACAGCACTTGCCCCACCAGTCTGTGGAGCTCCATGGGGGATGTTTGTGTTGGAGCTCGTGCTGTAGGTGTAGACGACGCACGACCGTGGATCCTCTGTAGGGAGCGCGCGTCTGCTGTGGGTCGCATGGAGCTGCACAAGCGGACACCGCCGCAGCGATTCCCATACCGAGTCACGAGATAGGCGCTGGGAAACACCACCATGGTGTGCTTGCCTTGTATGGTCAGTCGTGTGACTGATTATTATAATATATTAATTCACACCTGTGCACCGTGTCATGGCAGTTTCTCTGTTTTTCCTTCATTGCATTTTTATTTCAGAAATATTTCACCTGCAAAATAGATTGAGTTTGAATATCTCATGCGAAAGGGTGCCCAGGGCATGTGGGGTCGTCCAATTGCACAGTGTTTAGCGCACATCACTACACACCCATGGACTAAATCCAGAGGCGAGTGACAAATGAATCAGTTCTGCCCCCCTCGCTTCATCAACCCGCACTAGTCAGCATGGTGAAATATGGTAAAAAATCAACACGACCGACAGGGCATAGGGTGCCCATTATCCAGAAGTGCTTTACTTTATGATCACATCCACATCTAATGTGGATTTGGTTATTTTTCTTTAGTTTTCTTTGTTGCATAAATACAACTTGACAAGATGTGTACTGCTTCATTCTGGTACATTTACTGTTTTTCAGTGCATTTCAGCACTGGGTGTGTTTGTTGGATTTATTGTTTGTCACGTGAGGTTAAACACTAACAAAATATTTTATGAACCAGGCAAAGTTCACTAAGCTATTAGATTTTTCATTGAACTGACAGATGCTGTAACCTGGTCCCTTGGGTACCCAGGCCTTCCTATAGTATAACTCCAGGAATCGGCAGATTTTTATTTTATTGTACCAAGTAAGGTCCACTGAGCTATATAGCTGTTTTTCAAAAGCAACCTGGCCACAAATCGTAGCTCAACGAAGTGGCTTATCACGTGGAAATTTGTAGCAGCCAAATACTGTAAACGCATATTTCTAAATGTGGAGGGAAAAAAACTCGAGGATCCAGAGAAAAACCCACGCCACCACGGGGAGAATATGCAAACTCCAAATATCCAGGCGTCGGGGTTGGAATCGAACCCACGACCTCCTGCATTCCAGGCGAAGGGGATAACTTGTTGCCACCACTGAGCCCCTTGTTAATCTGATGTGGTATACTGGTACAGCCCCTGGTGGCCTCGGTCACTTTACTGACCTTTGCACCATTGTGTAGTCGGTTCAATTGAGTCGCAGACATACTCTTTGGAGGCAACAAATTTATTTATACCAACACGAAGGGGTAACTTCCCTTTTACCAGATAACAACCTATGGTGGTGGACCACCAGGCTATCTGCGCTAACACTCTGGGATAGCTACAATGAGCAGGACTCCAGCTTGAGTCCTGCCCATGTGTTGGTGACTCTTCACGGACGTTGAATGTAGATCTTTCAGAAGACAACAGCAAAGCTGAACCCCGGTCCCTCTGGGGACCCGGTTTATATGCTCACCAGTCGTGGCCGGCTCTGCCCTTGGCCACGACTACCTTCTCGATTCCTATTGCAAGATCTCGCCCTGATACGTGACTACCCACTAGCCCCAACTTGGGGCCCCTGTGTAGACTTTACCCGTCATGTACCTTCCAGGGTCAACCAGAGTGCAATGGCCCACATTAACCTCATTCATGGTTGACACTTTCACACCCCTCCTATAGAGAACAGCACTGCACGCCACACGTGGTGCCACTCAGCGCCATGACTCAGCGCTCACCAAGCCCCACTAGGGCTGGTACTACACCCACATATATGGGGTGTCGGTGATGTAATTACATCGCACGCCGTGCCTCTCAGGCCGGCACTACACAGTGGCATTCCCGATGTCACTACATTACCCCCCCTCCCCCCCATTCGTAGCATTCAGCCGTCCTGGCTGTCAACTCCCCCTTAAAACTAACCAAGTGAATAAGTTCTAGATTTGAAGCTTTCGTGACTGCAAGGATCCATACTCTTTGGTTCTATTCGGTAAAGTCACGTAGGTAAAAAATAAAACAACAAAAATCATGACGTTTCTTCCACAACACAAGTGGCCTTCATCAGGTGAAGGGGACCGTACTGTCATGAGGACAGCGTTGGAGTGAAGACAGTCCATCCCAGGTCGCGTCCTTTTAAGCTGTGTGGGAGGAAACAAAATGCTTTGACAAAGGAATTAGCATAAAATGACCGTAACGCACAAGAGGACCGGCACGGGGCGGGGGGGGAGTTTACAAATGTAGGTGTGAAGTGAAATAAGCTTCTATGAAAGTTTGGTATATCACTATTTGGATAAATACCATTGAAAATTAGTTTAATGTTTGGTATGATTTAGAACATCTTTCCAATGGTTGCTTAAGTGAATAAGGTGAAAAAAGCGAGTAAAAGTGACTAAACGCTATGTGTGCCTCAATAACAATAACAAATATCATATAAATAACCAAGCCCACCTATACAATATATACACTAGCTGCAAATGTACAGAACAACACGAGAAAATATAAAACGCGAATGCACGGAATCCCCTCCATCACCAACAACTCCCATCCTCACCGTGTAACAATACCCATAAGCACAACAAAGGCTAGGTTCAGCCAATAACCGATATGGCCTACTGAGTGTGACAAGCAACTGATGGTGTGGGAGTGTGTGTGCATGGGTGTCACAAAATCCGAAGAGTTTTTGAGCGAGTCCTCGTGGCTGGGCCTCCAGTGGAGGTGGGCTCACTCTCCCTGGAGGTCCCAGGGGGAATATGCAACTGTCCAGTCGAATCCGGCTCCTCACGAAGAGCAGTAGGCCGGGTCGACGGGTTCTCCTCTCTCGAATCAAGTGAAGACAGCGCAGGCGGCGGCTCGGGGGACATCAGGCGCGCGGCACCTGAGGGAGGAAGCACACGACTCCGCTGAGGACCAACCTCAACGTGCACACATGCCAGCTCGCCGGACACATCTGTCCCTCGGCGCCCACAGTGTGGAGATGGAACAAACTCACAGGGAGCAATAAAGGGCTTAGGGCAAGAGGAGTGTACAAATCAACTCCGCCGCCCCAAGCGGATCTGGACACACTGCGGTCGAATGACCCGAATCACATCAACCAGCCCTCTCCAGGGTTTGAGCAATTTGGGCGATGTACCCACCGGTACCTGTGGACAGTGCAACCAAGCTCTGTCCCCAGGTGCCCATTCATGTTTTTGAAGTACGGAAGCCCCTCAGCCATTCATTGGCCAATCGGCACGAATCAGAATTTACCCTGGAAGTCTCCCGCACTTCTGAAAGCTTTTGAAGGGTACAGCACACGGAGTCAGAGATTTAAGATTTAGCCTTGTTGGGTGCGGCTTGTAACTGAACATGAATCAGGGGGTCGTGTTCTCGCTGACCTGATGACTCAACATGGAGGTCAGAGTTTTGTGCAGCCACCTCAACCATACCATCCATCTGCGGATTGTGCGGTGACATGCGTACTTTCTTGGTTCACAACTAACGCACACCTCTTGCAATAATTTTGAAGAAAATGTTTTGCCCTGATTGTTCAGAAGACGTTCGGGAGCACTCTTGTCCATTATGTAGTGGGTAATAAACTGGAGGAAGCTTACTCTGAGGCAACACATTTATTATAACATTAACAGGTTATTACACAATGGGGTAATGGCCCCTTTCACCCGATACTCTATGGAGGTAGTCCCTCCAGACTAGCTTGCCTCTCACTGGCTATCACGACATCTATACTGCTGGGGCTTGAGTCTTCGCTTGAGTCTTCACTGGTTATCAGCTGGAGCTTTCACTGGTACAAGCTCGAGCCGACCCTAGCCAGGGGTTCGGCTCTGCCCATTGGGCTCTACTCTTCAGGGCTCCAGGATGCTCTTCAGTCTTCGGCCGGACAACAACTGCTGGGACCGCTCAGGGACCTGACTTATATATAGGCTCCTGGCTCACTCCGCCCCTGGCCACGCCTTCCTTCTAGGACCGTCTCCGAGCGTCTGGAGAATGACATCATCTCCCCAGCCCCCTTCCCGGGATCTGGGGTCCCGACCGTTGGTCACGATGCTCCCCCAGGGATTGCCTTGGCCAACGGCCCGTCATCATTAATCCAGCAGGTTCAGCCTCCCCTCTGCTCCCTACTGACACAAGCTAGTACTGCCGGCTATGATTAGTGGCGATCATGTTCAACCATGCCACTACAATTACATAGCCATTGAGGAATGCCTCAGTGATCTTTGCCGCCAACTGTTTGGGAAGCGGCCAGGCCACAGGCCATCATGAGAAATACTCGACTCCCACCAGAAAATATTTATTCCCACGAGCGGCTTCTACCGCGTGTACTGCACACACCCCTTCAACAAATTAGCAGCATCCTCAGCCATGCCAGGCCAGAAGAAATCCGACTTACGTGTGGCCAATGCTAGTTTATGCACACCCAAGTGCAACAGACGCTCGTGCACCGCCCAAATGACCTTACCCCGCAGGGCGGTGGGCACAACAATGTTGGAACATCGCATCTCTCCGTCCCAATGCATGAGCAATCTACCTCTGAGAATGAAAGAGGCGACACCCCATCGATCCTCGCCCCCATCAGTCTCTCTGACTCCGCATCGCAATTTAAGCAGGGAAGCGTCCTCAACCTGGAGGCGCCCCCATTCTTCGTGGTCCAATCCAATGACAGCATCACGCGCCACTGGATCCCCAGCTCCCTCAGATGTTACAACCTCGGCCGATGCCGTAAGGGTAGGGGGCGAGTGTTCGTTGCGCGGCTTACAGCGACCGGAGCCCGAAAAACTTGCGCAACTCTCGTTCGTGGGTAATCGCGAGAGGGCGTCCGCGTTCGTGTGATGGGAGCCTTTGCGATAGGTAACCTGAAAAGAGTAGTCACGGAGGACCTCCAACCAGCGTGAAAGTTCGCCAGATGGCTGGTCAACCTGCAGCGCGTACTGCAGCGCCGCGTGGTCCGAGCGCACCTCAAAGTCTCTCCCATACAAATATGGAAGATACTGTTGCAAGAAAAACACGATAGCTAACAGTTATCAGCGTGTGACACAGTACCGCTGTTCAGCCGGAGACAGCACTCTGCTTCCTTATGCGATAACACTCTCGATGCCATTGACAACTAGAGACAGAACAGCTCCAATGCCAGTGTTACTAGCATCTGTATCAAGGACAAACGGCAAGGAAAAGTCGGGGTAGTGGAGGGGAGGGGCGTTCACCAAGCCATCTTGGAGTGCAACAAATGCGGCCTCAAATTTTGATTTAAAGCTTTCGTGACTGCAGTAATTCATATTCTTAGTTTTTTCGGTAAAGTCACGTTGAAGAGAAACAACAAAATAACAAAATATATATAAAACAATAAAAAATTCTCACGACGTTTCGACCATAACTCAAACGGTCATCATCAGGTGTGTCGGTTTGCATAAATTTATTTTGAAAACGGCGTATTTATTTATTTATATAAAAATAACGTTTGCGTCACGCGCAACGATTGGCTGTTTGCCAGGAATAGTCCATTTATTTTTTGAAAAGAGGAGGGGGGAGACGAAATTTGTTTTTATGTATGCTGTCTGAAAGGCACTGTAAGCGTGAACAATCAATCAAGAACTGAAATGATTTATCAAATCTTTCCAATGATTGCTAAGATAGAATCCATCTTCTCGGTTGAAATTGTCTCTGTGTTTGTATATGTGGATAGCCTCATGAACGAATCTCTCATGGAAGCCAGATGGCTTACAAAGAACCTCCGTCTTGGAAAAGTCAATGGCATGTGAGCCTACTGAATTAGAACAATCATCTGCTACGGCCGAGGTGTTGGTCCTACCGTGTTTAAGGTCTGCTTTATGTTCACGAATGCGGTCCGAGATATGGCGTTTGGTTTCTCCAATGTAACTACTACCACAGAGGCAACTTAGTTTGTAGACACCAGGGTATTGTATGTCCGGAATCACATCTTTTACAGACGGAACCAGATCACGGATTTTATGTAATGTGTTGAAACGGTCCTGGATCTTGTGTTTATTCAAGATTTTGGAGATCTTTTTTGTGATCCCAGCAATGTAGGGTAAAGTGATAGTTTTGAATGGCTCCTCAAGAGGGTTCTTCTTCATGGTTTGAGTGATAGCTTTGCGGATTGTATAGTCGGAGTAACCATTAGCCCTAAGAGCCTGGTGTACGTGCTTGAGTTCACTGCTTATGTGTTCCTGGTCGGATATGCATTGGGCTCTATGATACAGAGTCTTGATGAGAGAATTCTTCTGTGATGGATGGTGGTGGGAATCCGGTTTCAGATAAGCATCCGTATGGGTAGCTTTCCTGTAGACAGAGTGGCTCATTGAACCATCAGGTCTTTTTTTAATTAGGACATCCAAAAAAGGTAGCTTGCCATCTATTTCGACTTCCATGGTAAATCTGATGGCTGGGTGTATGGAATTGATGTGGTCGAAGAATTGGTCTAGAGCAGGCCGGCCATGTAGCCAGATGACAAAAGTGTCATCCACGTACCTCTTCCACAAGGTTGGGCGCAGAGTGGCAGTCTGGATGGCGTCAGTCTCAAATTTCTCCATGAAAATGTTAGCTATAACTGGAGAAAGGGGGGAGCCCATTGGGGTGCCCTCAGTTTGTTTGTAGAAAGTTCCATTCCAAGTGAAGTATGTATTGGTTAAACAGTGTCTCACCAGGGGGGGTACCTCAGCGTTTAGTCCTTGATGAACCAAGTCTTCAATGATTGCAATGGTGTCAGGTACAGGAACCTTGGTGAACAAGGAAACTACATCAAAACTGACAAGCAGGTCGTCTGGGGACAGGGAAATACCCTTGATTGTTGATACCAGGTGAGTAGAATTTTGTACCGCAGAGGTGGTCTTTCCAGTGAAAGGACGCAGGATTTCAGACAAAAAACGAGCTAGTTTGTAGGTGGGGGAGCTGATAGTAGAGACTATGGGACGAAGAGGTGTATCAACTTTATGTATTTTTGGTAAGCCGTATAATCTTGGTACCCCCCCTGGTGAGACACTGTTTAACCAATACATACTTCACTTGGAATGGAACTTTCTACAAACAAACTGAGGGCACCCCAATGGGCTCCCCCCTTTCTCCAGTTATAGCTAACATTTTCATGGAGAAATTTGAGACTGACGCCATCCAGACTGCCACTCTGCGCCCAACCTTGTGGAAGAGGTACGTGGATGACACTTTTGTCATCTGGCCACATGGCCGGCCTGCTCTAGACCAATTCTTCGACCACATCAATTCCATACACCCAGCCATCAGATTTACCATGGAAGTCGAAATAGATGGCAAGATACCTTTTTTGGATGTCCTAATTAAAAAGAGACCTGATGGTTCAATGAGCCACTCTGTCTACAGGAAAGCTACCCATACGGATGCTTATCTGAAACCGGATTCCCACCACCATCCATCACAGAAGAATTCTCTCATCAAGACTCTGTATCATAGAGCCCAATGCATATCCGACCAGGAACACATAAGCAGTGAACTCAAGCAAGTACACCAGGCTCTTAGGGCTAATGGTTACTCCGACTATACAATCCGCAAAGCTATCACTCAAACCATGAAGAAGAACCCTCTTGAGGAGCCTTTCAAAACCATCACTTTACCCTACATTGCTGGGATCACAAAAAAGATCTCCAAAATCTTGAATAAACACAAGATCCAGGTCCGTTTCAACACATTACATAAAATCCGTGATCTGGTTCCGTCTGTAAAAGATGTGATTCCGGACATACAATACCCTGGTGTCTACAAACTAAGTTGCCTCTGTGGTAGTAGTTACATTGGAGAAACCAAACGCCATATCTCGGACCGCATTCGTGAACATAAAGCAGACCTTAAACACGGTAGGACCAACACCTCGGCCCTAGCAGATGATTGTTCTAATTCAGTAGGCTCACATGCCATTGACTTTTCCAAGACGGAGGTTCTTTGTAAGCCATCTGGCTTCCATGAGAGATTCGTTCATGAGGCTATCCACATATACAAACACAGAGACAATTTCAACCGAGAAGATGGATTCTATCTTAGCAATCATTGGAAAGATTTGATAAATCATTTCAGTTCTTGATTGATTGTTCACGCTTACAGTGCCTTTCAGACAGCATACATAAAAACAAATTTCGTCTCCCCCCTCCTCTTTTCAAAAAATAAATGGACTAGTCCTGGCAAACAGCCAATCGTTGCGCGTGACGCAAACGTTATTTTTATATAAATAAATAAATAAATATGCCGTTTTCAAAATAAATTTATGCAAACCGACACACCTGATGATGACCGTTTGAGTTATGGTCGAAACGTCGTGAGAATTTTTATTGTTTTATATATATTTTGTTATTTTGTTGTTTCTCTTCAACGTGACTTTACCGAAAAAACTAAGAATATAAATGCGGCCTCCTCATGGGTGGTGCCGATGTCACAAGTCGAGGAGACTGAAGTGCTGTGACAAAAGGGCCATTGCCTGAATCGTCTCTTACTATAAACATTTCATTTCAAAGCGGTGTTATCGAAGAAGTTTTTTTGGAAGATAAATAACATCGCGATGGGGGGAGGGGGAGATAGCGGGATTGAGGGGGAGCGATTAGGGGGGTTATAGAGGTGGGTGTTGAGTAAAATAGTATCAGTGTCTTGTCCTTGAGCCTAGGGGCTATGCCAAGGGGCTAGGACATTGAGAACACGGATTCGAATGAACGTCTCATCTTGCCACATGCTTTTTTTACTATCTCCATCAGTAACAAAATCAATCTACAAAGCAACGCTGCTTCTAAAATGGGTATAGTACTCTGAAGCATGTAAAAATGGTAATGTACTGTCAATCGTACTTTAACAGGAGCATTGTCTCTTTAAAGGTCACGGTTTTTGTTGTTGACATGAACTCTATTGGCTTCCACCTCCCTGTTCACAGAGATCGTCAATAGAGGCTGAAGTCTGTTACTCGCACACAGTCAGTCGAGGGAGTGATAGCCCCCACTGTCCCCTTCAGCCCGTGGTGTTGCCTATGGGACTCATTGTCCCGTAACATCCCGAGTTCACAATGTCGATTAAAGCAACACCTTTGTTTAATAACGATCCATGAAATTAGTGGGACTTTATATAGTGTGACAGTCTTGTCTTTGGTAATACTGTACTCATGTTTGTTTCTGTTGCCTGGTTTTTAATTGGTAAAGCTGTGATCGTGTTTGATCCCTCCACTGGTATCCGATTAATTTCTGCATCAAGCACAATATCCCCTTTGCTGTCTTCAAGTTCCACCATGGACACGCTCCTGCTTGCCTCTCCCATCATCTTATTCCCCTCCCAATGTTCTCCTATATCGTCCCTACCATCTCGCTTTACTCCCCTTCACTCATTCTCCGCCCAGCAACCAAGGCTTCCTGTTGGAACTTCTAATCAACCTTTACTCATTCGGAGGTCACTCATTCCCTTTTCTTTTGATGCAATTATTTGGGCCTGTCACTTACCATCCACAGATTTCTCCTGTGATCATCACTTTATGTTCTCTCTTTAGAAATGTAGGCTGAATGTACACCTCCTTGTTCCCAATGATGATTGTATCTCACTGATGTGCACATCACCTTGACAGAGGCTCTTTTTAAAGGCACTCTAATTGATTATTTCTTATTTCACAGCCTCCACTACACTACTCAGCAGATTATACCCCACTTTGTTCGTCAAGACTTGCTTGAGGCAAATATAAGTATGGTCCAACAACTTCTATGACTGACACGGCACGAGTAAGACTGCCTGCAGTCCAACCAAAAAGGCTGCATCATTGAAAGCTGGTTTCAAGCCTGCCCTCCACGTGTGTTAAAAGATCTTACTCACCCATGTGATGATAGTTGAGCCTCTGGGTGTCAGCATTTCTGCTCTGATATTGCAAGTGTTGGATACTAGTGATTTCTTTCATTTTTCTTAGGGTACCTCTCACTTTATACTCAAATGGCTCAATGCAGAAGGTGTAGGGTCTTTGGTTGCTGTGGCTTGCATGAGCTCTTCAAAGGGATATGACGAAGAGCGATTCTGCATTTGGGAGCATAATTACTTCTAGCATGCTAGTTTCCGCCTTCAACTGCTGAGGAGCTTGCCACTGGCATTTGTAATTGCGCAGGAAATATTAAAGTAGGCTCCCCTGAGCTGACTGAAGTTTGCAAAGTCATCCTTTATTTGACTGAGAGTTATTATTCAACTGCTGCAGCTTTTCCATCAGGCCCCCTCTGTTCATGCCAGATCTGAGTTTTGCATTGCCTTCTTAGGCCCTTGTAGCAGTTTTTACGTTCGTTTTTCAATTAAACACCACGTTTAATCACTAATCCATTCATTTCCAATATTGCAACAGGTTGTTGGGCTGGTCTTGGCGGCGTTGTTTACATAATCTTGAAATTGTCCCAAACTGTTGGTTCCTCATTAGACAGGAGCGTGCATTACCACTGCCCACCTCCACATTACAACCATCCCCACCATAAGAATTGCCCATTCTCTACCTCTTCTCTCCCCTTAAGCCTCCACTCCTTCTCGTCCCTACTCTTCTCCGATCCCATTGCTGTCTATCGCTGTCACTTATTCCTCAAACTATGTACACCCCTGCCATCTAAATCATTCCATTCTGTCACCGCCTTGTGCTTGTTATGTCAAGAGAGAAGGCACTCTATAAATATACACCAAAGCCACCACCGCCACCACCGTCACCACCGCCACCAAGAAAAGGAACAGATTTATTTGTTGGGTCTGGAAGTGGCCAAAGTGCAAATCGGCCATGAAAAAAATTTACATTTAAAATTACACCGCCACCAATTAAAACATTAAACACAAACACAAAGGTTGTCTGTATAACCTCAACGGACTCTTGAGGCAAGTGCTTTTAGCGAGCAACTATGAAAGCCAGCATGGTACACAATGGGGAGGGTGGCCAGCACCATGCCTGGCCGCCTTTATCTCCCGAGTAGTGATGTTTACACACCGCACCAGGTACTCATTGGAGGCTGAGTCGACCTCGGGTTAGCCCAAAACCACTTTAGTGCATCGGTACTGGTGTTGCCAAGTTCATCGCGCAATACGCGAAACACTATACAATTACCGGATAATACGCATACCCACACAGGCTTGTGCATGTGTGGGTGGGTTATTTATACAGCAGTATGCAGCATGGCAGTCAGTCGGCACCTTCCGCAATGCACGTTTGTTATTCATGAGGGTGCACATCCTGATGTATTCATTGGCTGATCACCCGAAGCCACCGTGTGAGCTGAGAGTTTTTCGATCTTACCGGGTACTCGATAGAGCTGAGAAATGCACTGCGGTCAATACTCAGAGTCAACATTTAGAGGTAGAGACCCAGAGATGAAGAGAATCCTTAGCAGCCCGTACATATTAATGGATAGCAGTGATGGTCCCAGCTGCTGACTTGTACACCAGGGGTGAAGAATTGAGACAAGGCTGTGGTCCCAAGATAATTTCACTCCTTCCATTTGTTTTGTATTGAGTGGCATCCTGACGGGCACGACACGGTTCAGACGCGGCCACCAGCTCAAAAAACACGTACAGAACAAACCCTGCGCAGAGAAGCATGCAGAGACACGTGCTCGAAATCACACCAAGACAGAGGAACGCGCAGATGAGAGAACATACACAGAGGTAAGATCCCTCCTCATGTTGACCATGATGAGAAGGAAAGAGCAACACGCAGATGAAAACGTTTCTGGAAGTGACGATGGCTGATGATCAAGAGTAACTTGGAGGGGAGGTGGGAAGCTCATGCACAGGAGGTGCTGGGGCCGATTGTCACAGCGCAGGCGTCACGAGAAGTGACGTTGGTTTGGGGAGGCCTTCATCAAACAGTGGATTTACCACTGGTGATGATGCCCATAATGATGATGAATGCATGGGCAGTCCACTCACATTCGTGCATAATCAGGTGCACGTCCACTCCCCTAGTCACCCCTCCACTAATCTCACTCCCCGAGTCACCCCTCCACTCACCTCACCCCCATTCCCCGAGTCACTCTCACCTCGACTTCTCCACTCTATCGCCAGTCGCCCTGAAGAGGCCCAACTCCGGAGCCTCCCCCAGTGCCACGTTCACTCTCAGCACGAACATCGTGCGGTGCCACCCCCTCCTCTGCTGCATCCCTCCAACTCTTCCTCCGCCATTGCGAGAATCGGCTCCACGAAGGGTCCCACGCTGTCCCCGTCCCTCAATGGACTCGTGTCCTTTGTTGATGAAGGCCATTTAATAAAATAATGATAATTAATTATGCACACACACACAGGTCTCCGAAGTAGCCTCAATAGACATGTTAGGGCAAGTTGTGGAGCCTTGTGCTGTGGAACACACGAGGGGGTGGTATGTATTTTGTATGTTGAACTTCTTTTGCACGGTACGTAGCCAACCGTGCTAATCGGAGGTGCAGGGGAAGGGCAACAAAGTAAGCACAAAAAGTAGTTCCAAAGAAATGAGTTTTCAATCTAGATGTAAAAGTGCACAGCTCCAGTGGCTTCTAATATCAGAAGGAAGAGCGTTCGAGACGGCCGCAGAAGCGCTTCTGAAAGTGCGATGCAGCGACAGCCTTTGTTCGATGGTTCGCCAAAATCCGCAGTGAGGATGTGATGTGGCCAACACCATGCACGCGGCCACCTTTGTCTCTCCCAATTGCTGATGTTTATTATAGACACTGCACCAGGTACTCTTTAGAGGGTGAGTCGACCGAGGGAAGGTCCAGGACTGGGTCACACAGACACACACACAGAAAAAGATGCCCTATGTCAAATCCAGAGGCTTCTAAGAAAATGGAGGTGTAAGACGGACACAGCTATTACATGGATGAAGGTGTAATACAGATATTTGTGTTAAGGTGGTGCTGCTCACCTGAGACCAATAACAAAAATCCCACCACTCATTCATCTGTTTAATCTCTGATTGGAAAACGCTGGGCGAGACCTGCGACATTCGAGTGAGCTCACCTACTCACTCACAAACACACAACACTCAACCCAGTCAATCAACATGTTACACACCCTAAATATGACCTGCCTTGTCCTGGGGAAGACCTGCAACATGCTACTGAGCTCACCTCTTCACTCACCTACTCACCCACTATTGCTATGTCATCCACACACACTCGCTTATCTTAACAGACCTCAATAATTGACATTTAGCTCCTGAAGATATTGCTACATGCAATAAAACGCGAGTGTGTGAGTGATTGAGTGATTGATTGAATGTGTAAGTGAGCGTCTGGTTGCGTGAATGAGTGAGCATGTGAGTGCGTGTGAGTGTGTAAGGTGAACGGTAGTGTATCGGCGAATGTGCTGTGCTACAAATCTGGTGATCCGAGTTCAAATCTCGCTCACCAGTCTTTGGGTCTCTGTGTAAGTCTTTACCTCTCTGTAAGTCTATGGGTCTCTGTGTAAGTCTATACCTCTCTGTAAGTCTATGCGTCTCTGTGAGTCTACGGGTCTGGTAAGTTTACTGGTCTCTGTGTGAGTCCATGGGTCTCAATGTGAGTTCATGGGTATCTGTTATCATCATCTGTGTTTGAATGAGTCGATGGCTCTGTGTGATTGACTCCAAGTCTCTCTTTCTGTGCGAGTCAATGTCTACGTGACTTTACCGAAATAACCAAAGAGTAATTCCTGCAGTCACGAAAGTGCCAAATCAAGTTTGAGTCTATGTCTCTCTGTGTAAGTGAGTACAACATATCCTTGCTTAACGCGGGGGTTGCGTTGTCGAAAATTGCTGCTTAAAGCTATTTTACGTCAAGCAGAAAACTTTTCTACAAGGAAAAACGGTAAAGGGGGAGGCTCCGTTTTAGCACAATATAACTTTTATTATTATTTTTAATTGAGAGTACAGTACACTGTTTTCTATGTTCATTTTAAATGGGTTGTATATATGTAGAAGATCTATATTATAATCTTTATTTATACTGGAGGAATCTAAAAAGCCCTTTTTCACAGATTTCCAGTTGGGGTGGTACAGAAAGTTACAAGAACAAACGATGCAAAAACACAATCGAAGTGAAAAGTATAGGAAAGGTAAGCAAATGACCAAAAAATAAACAATTTTTTATCTTACCTAGTAAAGCCCTCTAAGCTATTAGCTTCTTTATCAGAAGCGAACTGGCCACAAATGATAGCTGAATGAAGTGGCTTATGACGTGGAAATTTATAGCAGCCAAATAATAATAAAAAAATGCGTTACATTCATCAATATACATACAAAGGACGTGAAAGGGAGATATGGTGAGTGAAAACTATAAGGGAGTGAGTGAGATGACACTACACACAGATGCTGGAACAAAGGCTGAGGAAGAGGATGACACGCCACGTAACACAGCGCGCACCGGTACAGCATCAGCTCCCAGCAATACAGAACAATGCTGCCAACACCCACACCACTCATGAGAGCAGTCCGTCATGTGCTACTCTGCTACTCGCGTTATAGTGGGTGTGGGGTGCGCTAAGCAAAACACATTACATAAAAAACGTGGATATACTGCATATGGTTCTCTGCGTGAGTGAGTCTATGTCTCTCTGTGCGAGTCTGTGCGAGTGACTCTATGGTTCTCTGTGTGGGTTAATCAATAGTTAATAAAGAATTAAAGCTTTCGTGACTGCATAAATTACTCATTGGTTTTTTCGGTAAAGTCACGTATGTATAAATACCATAAAATTATATTAAAATAAATCAATCACGACGTTTCGACCGCAACACAAGCGATCTTCATCAGGTGTAAAAAACAAATAGCACATATGGTGACATCAACGCAACACATAGAGAGCGTTAAACTGCACGGAGGTAAATACAACAAGAAGATGAGAGACGAGAATTCAACAAACCTAAGAAAAATTTACGTGATGCAATACCAGTCGGCCAACGACACAGTTAGACACTTGCCTGGCAGACCACGAATTTCAGAAGAGTGCTAAATTTCGTGTTCATCCTCTGGGTTGAACATACCAGCATAGACGGAGTGAACAAATACGAGGTATAAGATAGCAGAAATAAATATACAGGGACACAAGAGGTAAGAATAGGAAAGACGGACAGAGAAGCAAGAAAAAAGGGGCCGGAGGGATGAACAGACAGAGGCTTAAAATAAGTAGTAGAGGTGGGGGGAGGGGCCGAAGAAAGCAAGGGGCACGGCAGCAGCAGAAGAGGGAGGGGCAGGAAAATGTAAGGGGGCGCAATTAGTTTAGTACAGAATTGTAAAGGTAACTTCCCCGTAGAAGTGTGTTAATAAAGAATTATAGCTTTCGTGACTGCATAAATTACTCTTGGTTTTTTTCGGTAAAGTCACTAATGTAGAAATACCATAAAATTATATTAAAATAAATCAATCACGACGTTTCGACCGCAACACAAGCGATCTTGCAACACAAGATCTTGCAACACAAGATCGCTTGTGTTGCGGTCGAAACGTCGTGATTGATTTATTTTAATA
Source organism: Petromyzon marinus (assembly GCF_048934315.1). NCBI lineage: Eukaryota > Metazoa > Chordata > Hyperoartia > Petromyzontiformes > Petromyzontidae > Petromyzon > Petromyzon marinus. The sequence goes on from NW_027422640.1 coordinate 90,989, forward strand.
TAATTTTATGGTATTTCTACATATGTGACTTTACCGAAAAAAACAATGAGTTAATCAATGGTTCTCTGTGTGAGTGAGTCTATGTGTCTCCATGTGAGTGAGCCTATGGCTCTGTGTCAGTGAGACTTTGGCTCTCTGTGTGAGTGTACTCTGTGAGTGAGTCTATGGCTCTCTGTGGGAGTAAGTGGGTCTCTAAGGCCACCACCATCTTGCCCCCTGCCCAGTGCGTCCACCTGGTTGAGCTGCAGAAGTCTATTGTCCACCGCTCCAGACCGCACAGATATCCAGACGTCCACCTCCAGCACAGACACCAGCAGATTCTTAAACCTGGTGGTGGAAGTAAGGACACGAGAGGGGTAATAGTCAACCACCATTACCACCATCAATACCACCATTACAACCACCGAAATCACCGCTATCGTTAACACCACCATCAATATCACCACCTCCACCACAACGATCACAATAAAAATTACAATCACAATACTCTTTGGTTCTTTCTGTAAAGTCACGTAGGTAGAAAAAATAATAGATCACGACGTTTCGATCGCAACACAAGCAACCATAATCAGGTGAAAAAATATAGCGAGTAAGCTGCTGAAACACGAAGTCATATAGGCTTGAGATAAGCTCAACCCAAGAGTAAGTGGGCGGAGCAAGAGGTGGAATTTGCATATATATACAACACCGGATCGTAGAAAAGGAGAGACACAGACACCGAGAGACATCCACACACAGAGAGAGGCACACACAGAGCCACACACAAGAGAGAGACACATATAGAGAAAAACACACACCGAAAGAGAGACACCCAAAGAGAGAGACACAGAGAGAGATAGACACAGAGAGAACGACACAGAGAGACACACAGATGTTTCTGCAATACAATGATAAGAACTGTCAAATTATATATAAATTATTTGTATTATTAAATTAAGGCAATACATTTGAAAATGGTCCCCCATGGGTGAGTGTCCTAAAAATACCTGCTCGAATTACATAATTGCCCATGAATTACTATGGTGTGACAATGCCAATTACCAATGTCAAAGGGAACATCAATGAGTGGTAAATGTGGGGTAATATCCCCAGAAGAGCATGTAGACTACATTAAAAATTAAAATAATCAGGCAATATAATATCACATATGGGTTCAGTTTAAAGTTTACTTATGAAAAATAATACTGAAATAATTGTGCTCCATAGATAATCTTAATGGTCAAGTTACATAAACATCACGGAATCACTTAAGCTGACCATTTAAAAAGACATTAATTCCAAGATTCATAATAAAGGTTTTTGGGTTAGATCGCGTTTATTTATAAATGTGTCGTAACCCTCCACCACCCGACACGGCCAATCAGCAAAAAAAAAGTGTCACGTTGACAAAAGACAAATAATTCACTACTTCAGCCCACCGGTGTGTTGAAGAGTTAATCCACATTTACAGTTTGAGTACGACGTTTCGCTGGTAAATACTTCCAGCATCATCGGGCAATTCGCCAGAATGGTAAAGCCCTCGCTTGCTCCCGGTTTTATATAGAGCAGCAGGGTGACGTCATCACTTAACTCATCAGGTGCAGTGATTAGAGGCGGAGGGGGGGGTAATGTAATTATATAATCGATTAGTAATCAGTCATTGGTTATGATTAGTAATGAGTTGTAGATTAGTAATTCTTTAAATCAAAATGTAATGTGTATTATTTAATAATACGCTTCCAGGCCGCACTAAGCCGGTAGCTGTCAGAGCGATTAAAGTTATTCTTGTTCCTCTCAATTTCAATGGATTCTCTAATTAGTCTTTGCCAGTAATAATTAGTTTTACACACCACTGCAACATTGTCAAAATCAATTGAGTGTCCTTGTTGACAAGCATGTTCTGCCACTGCCGACAGTTGTGTTTGAGATAATTTAATATTTCTCTGATGTTCTTTTTGGTCTTACGCTGATGTTACGTCCCGTCTGCCCAATGTAGCAGCTGCCACATGAACAATTAATCCGATATACACCTTCTGTTGATAGTTTAGGTAATGCGTCTTTAGTGCAAGATACTAGTTTTTGAATTTTGTGTACTGTACCAAATCTTACTGTAATGTTTTGCTTTTGCAAAACGCGGGCTAATTTGTCAGTTACTCCTGAGATATATGGAATTTTTATTGTTTTAACAATCTGGTCGCTTTCAGTAGTATTGCTTTGCGATCGTGATTTGGCATTCAGTGCATTATTGTAGCCATTCTGTCGTAGTGCGTCTTTAACGTGTTTAATCTATCTCACTAGACTCTCACCATCTGACACTGTTTTCGCCCGATGTACGAGCGTCTTGATAAGAGAGGATTTTTGAGCTGGATGATGATGTGATTCTGCATTCAGATAGGCATCGGTGTGCGTTTGCTTTCTGTAAACGCTGTGTGTTATTTTACCGTTCAGGCCATGTCCAAGCAAAATATCTAGGAATGGGAGTGTGTTATTCACCTCCATTTCCATGGTGAACTGGATGGCCGGGCACAAAACCCGGCCATCCAGTTCACCATGGAAATGGAGGTGAATAACACACTCCCATTCCTAGATATTTTGCTTGGACATGGCCTAAACGGTAAAATAACACACAGCGTTTACAGAAAGCAAACGCACACTGATGCCTATCTGAATGCAGAATCACATCATCATCCAGCTCAAAAATCCTCTCTTATCAAGACGCTCGTACATCGGGCGAAAACAGTGTCAGATGGTGAGAGTCTAGTGAGAGAGATTAAACACGTTAAAGACGCACTACGACAGAATGGCTACAATAATGCTCAAATTAACAGAGCACTGAATGCCAAATCACGATCGCAAAGCAATACTACTGAAAGCGACCAGATTGTTAAAACAATAAAAATTCCATATATCTCAGGAGTAACTGACAAATTAGCCCGCGTTTTGCAAAAGCAAAACATTACAGTAAGATTTGGTACAGTACACAAAATTCAAAAACTAGTATCTTGCACTAAAGACGCATTACCTAAACTATCAACAGAAGGTGTATATCGGATTAATTGTTCATGTGGCAGCTGCTACATTGGGCAGACGGGACGTAACATCAGCGTAAGACTAAAAGAACATCAGAGAAATATTAAATTATCTCAAACACAACTGTCGGCAGTGGCAGAACATGCTTGTCAACAAGGACACTCAATTGATTTTGACAATGTTGCAGTGGTGTGTAAAACTAATTATTACTGGCAAAGACTAATTAGAGAATCCATTGAAATTGAGAGGAACAAGAATAACTTTAATCGCTCTGACAGCTACCGGCTTAGTGCGGCCTGGAAGCGTATTATTAAATAATACACATTACATTTTGATTTAAAGAATTACTAATCTACAACTCATTACTAATCATAACCAATGACTGATTACTAATCGATTATATAATTACATTACCCCCCCCCCTCCGCCTCTAATCACTGCACCTGATGAGTTAAGTGATGACGTCACCCTGCTGCTCTATATAAAACCGGGAGCAAGCGAGGGCTTTACCATTCTGGCGAATTGCCCGATGATGCTGGAAGTATTTACCAGCGAAACGTCGTACTCAAACTGTAAATGTGGATTAACTCTTCAACACACCGGTGGGCTGAAGTAGTGAATTATTTGTCTTTTGTCAACGTGACACTTTTTTTTTTGCTGATTGGCCGTGTCGGGTGGTGGAGGGTTACGACACATTTATAAATAAACGCGATCTAACCCAAAAACCTTTATTATGAATAATATTGGTCGCGAAAGCCTACGTGTTAAACTAATTCCAAGATGTTGAGCAAAGGAAATTGTTTGGAAGTTCATCTCACACCAAGTACATGTTACTATAAATCTAAATCTGCATAGTTCTCAATCACCAAAGTCGCAAACATGTTTAACCACAAGCAAGGAGTTCGGTGTAAAGCTGTTAAGCAAATTAACCACTGCACACATTTGTGGAAAGGTCGCTTCAGAAAAACAGCCACATAGCTCAGAGGGGTCTCACCTGGTAAAATAAAAAGTTTATAGAGTTCGTTCTGCCTCAACGCTGTTTTCATAACGCCATTTGGATATAGCACGATGGATGTATTAGGGAACACGTTTTATGACACGGATGCTAAGTGGATATAACGCGATTGAGTCAACAGAACCACGTCGCGCGAGTAGGAATGTGCGGTTGTACGGCTGCCTGGGCACAGCGTCACACGAGGCATTGGGATGCTGCTGGATGCTTCCTGATGCTCCCCACGCGCCTCGGTCTTTGTTCAGCCGACACACGCATCTCACGCTGTTATCACGGACTGTGCTTTACCCTGTATTAGTCATTGTAACGAGGGAGTTTACACAACGCGGTGTTATTCAGCAACGCAACTGCCGCGTTATAGAACACTGCAGTAAATATTGTCGCGGTGTGGAAGGAGCAATGAACGTCATCTTGTGGCATGGAAAGGCATCGCAGCCCTAGCGAGCAGCCAGAGACAAAGCCTGCACGCACGGCAAAGTTGTGATTGACCCGGGGACTATTATCAAGTGACACGTATGGACTAATGGTTACTCTAAATGACGATGTTGACGTTGGTTAACGTGCTACAAATATGCTGAACGCACATCGCATTAGCTCTGACTAATAGCGTACTTTTTTTAAAAATTATCGTTTACAATGGTTAATTTGTATATCATGCCAAGTGAGTAATTTGCGTGTGGACCCTGACAGCGGCACTCAATGTCCAACTCTTGCGAATGCTCTCAGGGGATCTTTACCGTGCGCTGCATTCACTCACTCAGCCCCAATCTCCCTGTCGTGAACTCACCACTCACTCACCTCACCCTTCAACTCACTCACCCTCCTCACCTATTAATTCTCCTCATTAACTCACTCACCCTGCAATCCACTCCCTCACCCCCCCCCCTCCATCACCCGGCACTCACCGCCTGTCCGTGACCACCTCTCCCGTGCCTACAACCACAAACACCACCACCACCTCTCCCGTGCCTACAACCACAAACACCACCACCACCTCTCCCGTGCCTACAACCACAAACACCACCACCACCACCTCTCCCGTGCCTACAACCACAAACACCACCACCACCTCTCCCGTGCCTACAACCACAAACACCACCACCACCTCTCCCGTGCCTACAACCACAAACACCACCACCACCTCTCCCGTGCCTACAACCACAAACACCACCACCACCTCTCCCGTGCCTACAACCACAAACACCACCACCACCTCTCCCGTGCCTACAACCACAAACACCACCACCACCTCTCCCGTGCCTACAACCACAAACACCACCTCTCCCGTGCCTACAACCACAAACACCACCACCACCTCTCCCGTGCCTACAACCACAAACACCACCACCACCTCTCCCGTGCCTACAACCACAAACACCACCACCACCTCTCCCGTGCCTACAACCACAAACACCACCACCACCTCTCCCGTGCCTACAACCACAAACACCACCACCACCTCTCCCGTGCCTACAACCACAAACACCACCACCACCACCTCCTGCTGCTGCTGTCGCGGTCTCCGCGTGGCGCCGCGGGCCCAGGGGGAGGCCTCGCAGCCCAAGAGCGGCGCCACGGCACCCCCCCTCCCGCTCCTGGCCCCTCGTCCCTCCTGGCCCCTCCCCCTCGTCTCTCCTGGCCCCTCCCTCCTCCTCCCGACTCGCGACGTGGAGTGAACTCGGCCCCGCCCCCACCGCCCCCCCCCTGCGCGCCGCCGCCCATTGAAAGAATGGCGGGAAGCGGACGCGGGGCCTACCGAGCGCCGCCTCTCGCGTGATTGGCTCGCTTCGCGTCACGTGGGAAAGGCGGAAGAAGAGTATGGGGGAGGAGCTGCGCGGTTAGGGGCGGGGCTGTCGAGTCACGTGATGGGCAATGATTGCCAATAAGTGGGCAGGGATGGCTTACGTCATAGCGTACGTCACATCCGGTAATGACGTTTGTATAAATAACACGCCCCTTCGTGACGCGTCTCACACTTCCTTCCGTCCCGCGTGCCGTCAACACGAGCTGAGCATGGTGCTGCTGATCGTTGACGTTCTGGTCTTGGCCATGCTTGGGATGGGGATCTTCATTTATCTTCTTTTTACGCTTTCCATTTCAGACTTTGACCATGAGGTCACGACGTTGTCTACGGAGAGGATGAGCCTGCAGAATGTGGAGCTCTGTCAGAAGAACAAGATGCTCCGTCTGGAGCTACAGCAGCAGCAGGAGGAGTTGATGGAGAACCGAGAGACTCTCCAGAGAGAGAACAGGAGCCTGGTTCAACAGCTTAAAGAGTGCCAGTTGGAGCTGGAGTCCACGAGAGTGCCTTGCAGGGAGAGCAAGTCTCTCCATGCGGATTTTCTCCGAGACTGCAATGCAGCACAGCGGCAAATGTCGCTGCGCTGTGAAAACAAAGATCTCCGGAGGTCGCTGCACGCCCACCTGACGGAGTTGAACTTCCTGGATCCGCAGAGAGGCCAGGAACAGTTTAGGCTACGCGGGAAGCTGGTGCGTCACGAGGACATGTGGCATGGGGAAAAGAGGCTGCATGAAGAGAACCTTCATCTCAGTAGCCAGCTGAAAGAATTGAAATGCGCCGTGTCTCAAATGTACCATGATGCCACCGATGCCCCTTCCACCGCCGCTGCCACAGCTTCCACCACCACTTCTGCCACCACCAAGCCCAAGAAGAAGAAGAAGAGATTTATCCATTGGGTGCGAAAATTGCTGAAGCGCAAGTCGGCCAATGTAAAAACATTGGGGAAATTGTGAAAATGACACCGCCCCAATTAAAACATTACTCAGAAAGACAAACATACCCCATAGAACATCAACATACTATTGGGGAAAGTGCTGTACAATATATATGTATCTATATTTAACTTTCTTTGCATTGTATGTAGTCAACCATACCAATGGAAGGTGCTGTTAGCGAATAATACAACTTATCGGTTCCATTCCTGAGAACTGTCCGTAAGTCGAACGGTTCATAAGTCTGAATACAATAGTGTACTGTATTTAAATCCACATACTGTAAGTTTTTAAAGATGTTATCACGGTTCAGCAAAACATGGAAACATTGTCAAAGTCATATGTAAGACAAAATATCGTACATTTGCATGCAACAATGTAATAAATACTGTATTGTGAGCAAAACATAAAGTTACTTAAATGGAATAAAAAAAATCTGTTTTATTGTCACTTACCTTTAGTTCGGATGCTGGCCTGCTTGTCGGGAGGGGGCGTAATGAGTCCCTAAAACTGCACACACGGGGGCAGTGGGAGGGGGGTGAACGTCCATACACACACACAACAGCGACAATCATTCGCCGTATAGCCTTACCAGAATGTTGGGGCAAGCGCTGTTAGTGAGCAGCGCCTATGAAGCTCAGAATGGCACACAGGCCAGCACAACGCACGGCTGCCTCTCTTTCTCTCTCCATACACGAGACTCACAGGCGTACATACGTCCGTGCACACACGCACAACAACAACGGAACAACCGTCGTTCACCCCTAAGTGGCGGTGACATCACCACAGCAGATTTAAAGCTTTTGCTGTCCTCCAGACAGTCTTGTCCCTTCACCTGATGAAGGCCGCTTGTGTTGTGGCCGAAACGTCGTGATTTTTGTTATTTTATTTTTTGCCTACGTGACTTTATCCAATATAACCAAAGAGTATCACCACAGCACTTGTGCCATTCTCAGTGCATTTTGAGGCCACGTGAAGTGTCGAAGACTGGCTGGCAGGAGGTCATGTAAATAGACGCAGGTGCCATGGATTGACTGAGGAAAATGATCGGCAGATGCAACAGCCGTGCTCCCCACTGTGCCAACTTTATTTGTGTCAGTTGTTTGGCGCTCTGCTCGTTGTTTTGAGCCTTGCTCCTCTGCCCTATGCTGTTGCTGGAGGGCGACTGCCTCCACCTCCCCAGCAGCGCTTTTCATGAACCTCCTCCACAGAAGCCGATCGTGACACTGCTGATACCAGTCATCAATAAGTCCAATCAGCTCCACATCCTTCTGTACCACATCAGTCCATCTCTTCTCTAGCCCGTACCACGCCCATTTAGCACCATCTATCCAGCCAAATTGAAGCTGCCTGGGGATGCCGTGGCTGTGCATCCGGACTGCATGACACAACCAACGCAGCCTCGATTGCTGGAGGAGCCCACAGATGGGCATTTGTCCAGATATTCCAGGAATCTGAGCTCCTCACAAAGTCCAGTCTCGTTAAGCCCTGGATAGATCGTGGGCTAACCAAAATGTTTCACCCAGTGCAGATGTTCCTTTCGAGAGACATACGGGAGGGTATAACTGCGGTCCAGAAGACATGAAGGTTTGTATGGAGTGACATGCCAGGTAGCTTCCACACAGTATTCAGCAGCTGATGAAAATAGAATGCCGCTCGAATGATTCGAAGTGAGACCTCGGCTACTGAAACAGAGTTGGTCATCAGCACACTGCCCAAGTACGGAAATATCTCCACTCTCTCCACAACTGCCCCAAAACACATGGGGAATTGAGGGAGGGGAGCATTTTGATGATGTAAAATACCCATGGAGGTGATTTGTTTTTGTGAGGCTGATGGTAATGGCCCATAATTTAGGAGAATGCTCCATGTTTAGCTGTAGTGTCTCCAACTTCTCCTTAGAGTGGGAAGTAATCACCAGATCATCCGCATTCATAATATGGTTTAACAATAGAGAGCCATACCATGACCGGACTGGGGCATCGATCAGCCTCCCATTATATCTATACCAGATATAGATTCTACTGGTACATCCATGGAAATCGTCTCAAACTACGTAGTCAAAAAAAATGTTAAGTCGTGAAAGGGCCAGAGGACACCCGTGTCGCACCTTACTCAAATATTCTATCATCCCTTAACTCCATTACGTCAATTTCCCATGTGACGCATCAGTTGTTTTGTATTATTTATATTTGCTTTCATTACTGTAACTCTGTGTGTTTATTTAGCTATGGTCATTTGGGTGATCCAGGTCTCTCTTGCAAATGAGACTCATCCTGGTCGCTTTAGTTCTCGCCTTGTTCAACTAAATAAACTGGTACTCACTCACTCCATTATGAACTCACCCACTTCCCTTACTCTATGACTTACATAAATGCTCCCTCTCCCTCCTCATGAGTCATATATTTACCTGATCATTCACACAATCACCTGATCATTCACTGTGTCAACCTCACTCACGCACTTTTTCATGCTCTCAAGAATGACCCACCCATCCTATCACTCACTACCTTAATCACCATCCCCTTATCTCATTGACCCACTGGTAAAATGAAAATACTCTACAGCAACAACACGTGAGATTGTACTCAGGCTTACACTCACATGTGTAAAGAAGTTCCTTTGCAGGTTCCAATTTCTTGATGATTTATTTCACCATAAAGTATTTACAACGCAGGAGTACGACTTTTACGAACCTTCCCCCGTAAAGTACCCTGTACCTGTCTCCACCCATCAACACTGACACCACTATAACCTTTGCCATCGAAGAGAAGGGAAGTAGATGACGATAGAGTTTGCTGATAGAATCTACCGGGGGCAAGTGCTGGAAGTTACCAGGACGTGGCCGTAGGGGTATATAAGGGGGAGCGAGGCCCGCGAATGGGTTGATTCCTTGGGGACTGAAGAACAACTGCAGGTGGACGACATCGGGGCCGACTGTTGGAGATCTACATGGGAGAAACCATCAACAAAGACTGTTCGATATTACTCTATTAGAAACCACCAGGACTGCGGTAGTTATAGCCTTGTGAAACGTGTGAGTCGTACTCTCGCCTGTAAATATGTTATCGTGAAATAAATCATCATGAAAATGCACCCTGCGAATAAGCTTCTTTACACATGTCGGAATAGAGGACATGTTTCTTCGCAGGCCGTTTTTTGTCTACAACAGACCTAAACACATGAAATATGAAAAATGGCATTTGATTAGGATTGCCACCTGCTACCCATTCTGAGATCGCCCAATTAGCAAAACCCTTCTTTCCATTATACCTAAGACTTTAGATTTGTACATTCCGTAATTTCAAGACGACGAGTTGACCAAAGTGGCAATGTTATTTTGTCATTTTATTCACAGTAACAAAAACGGTATAGTTTTTTTCCCTGTTAACTTATGCATACGAGTGTAACGGTGGCACAATGGTTGGCCATTGCAATATGAATCAGACCACTTTAGTTTGATTCTCAGTCATAGTTACCATCAAGCAAACTGGCCTTGAGCCTTCTCGTCATCAACCCACGTTGACAAGCATGATGGAGTATGGTCAAGCAATCTGCACGACTTATCCAGTATGGAAAGACTTCACCCATAAGTGGTATGACAAAGGGTAACAATTATTATTATTGTTGTTGTTTATTACCACCGAAGGAATAACTTCATATCTGTCAGCCAGCCTATATATACTCATAGATAAATGCTCTCCTAAACACCACCATTGGGTTGAAGCTGATTTGGTATCTTCCACTTTGAGAGCCTCGCCACAAGGACCATCCTACTCGATCCAGCGGTGTATCAGCGCTTTGTCAGGAGCGAAGCAGTCGGCAGCATTCCGGCTGTGAGACGTGAACAACGTTAGAGCGTTATATCATCCCCATTAATAGTTCAGTCATGCTATCAGTCAAGAAGGCATGAAAACAGTAGCCAGGCAGCTCCAAGGGCAGAGCGCGAAGCTGGTACTGCCAATATCCTTCATCAGCTTCCTGTTATTGAGCGACTTTTCTAGTGCAGATATTTCATGGCCTCAGCCAGGTCATCAATGACTGCACAAATAATGAAATTACATTTGCATCTGCACTTGATCTTACTAAATGTCACATATACGAATAAAACATTGGCTTGCCGATTGTATAATGTGCATTGCTCTCTGTAGCAGCCTCGTTGTGCGTGAAATTTTCAACGAGATTCAAGGCAGGACGCATTCTCTTTTGAGCTAAAATTGGACAAAGAATGGAACTGACCAACGGCAAAAAAAGTTTTTTCCATAAAAAATCCTATATATAAAACTAGCTAGATAATCACCTGCCAACTAGAGTTGGCAGGTGATAATCTAGCACATCAGATGTAAGGTCAACATTAACAATGCAATGGTGGCCAAATTATGGAAGGGAAAAGGAAGCAGATGAAAAAAATTAGTTGAGATGAGAAGATTTAGTGGAACACAGTGAATTAAGGTTGACAAGAGATTTCTGCATTCTCTAAATTATTCATCTGTTGTCTTCAGAAATGCTTCCAGTGGGCAGTTATTCGTTTGAACCATGTCATATTGTTCCAAATGATTTTGATGGCCATTGTCAATAGTTTTTGGAGGGTGAGGGGTCCAATAAGACAGAGAGCTAGCATTAAAGATAATAACTTAATATCTCGATAAGGTACTGAATCATCCTTTGATCCCTCTGGAGTTGATGAGTACCTCTTTGTGGGACATTAACATGAGCTATTCCTTGGAAAGTGCCAACAATGATAGGCATTCATAATTGCCATTGACCTGGTGCCACTGCCGCAGGCTCTTTTAAACAAAAACATTTCATTTTTAATATTTACGAGATGGTTACCCCTCCGATTGCCTTTTTTTCTCAATTACTGTATTTTACAGTATTGAACTGATACAATGTGTTTTTCTGTTCACTAAAAGAAAGGCCATGACCATCATGAACGTCATCAGTCGGATGTCAGAAGTCCTCCAACATGATAATGTCAGATTAGACATGAGCCTGAGAACATCATGCATAGTACTGGCTTCCCTCTACTTTATAAATGGATGAGTTCTGGAAAAAACACGAGTCAAACAAAATTTCGTGATCAGAAAATATTTTCCCATTATATTCAACACAAAAACTTAGGGATGAGTTTCAGACAGATAATTAGAAACAGGTGGCCGGAAGGTACTGTATTGATGATAATAAATTATCCAATAAACAATACACTTGCCACAGTGGAGTGGGGGCACTGTCTGATAGGGGCGGGGCCAAGGGGGTATATTAGGGGAGCGAGGCCCGCGATCTCCGCACTTGCCCGGGGATGCACAAAGAACAAGGTGGACGAGATTGGGACAAACTAATTGTGGAGCGATAAGGTGGAAACCATCAGGGCTGACTGATAGCCGTAGTAATAACGCTCTAAGTTGTAAATGTGTAGTGAGTTCAACTGAGTCGCAGACGTAGACTTGGAGGCAACAGATTTATTTAACTCCAACACACAGGGTAACTTCCCCTTAGAATAACAACCTATGGTGGTGACCACCAGGCTAACTACACTAATTACAAAGTAACTAGCTACTACAGACCGGGACCAACAGCTCGGGTCCAGGTACACGTGTTGGAGACTCGTTGAACGGAGAACGTAGATCATAGAACGTAGACCGTCGACGAATGTTTCTTCCAGGATGAAAAACAACAACAACAACAACAACCCTGGTCCCTCTCGGGACCCGGCTTATATTCTCTGCGGCATGGCTGGCTCCACCCTTGGTCACGAACACCTTACAGAATCCTAGAGCAGGATCTGGATCCCAACCACGTGACCCCCCCTAGCCCTCACTTGGGGCCCCTTTGTCAACTCCCCCTTCAATAAAAGAACAAAACGAACAACCCGTTAGTGTGCATCAACAAATAAATACTTCAACCCATCTATACAATATATACAATATATACAAAAACCGAAGAGTCTTTGATCGAGTTCTTGTGGCCAGGCTCCCAGGAGAGGTGGGCGTACTCTCCTCGGGGGTCCCAGGGGGAATTTCAAAATGTCCCATCGAGCAAAGAGCAGTCGGCCGGGCAGACGAGCCTTCCGCTCCCGAAGATTGTGAAGATGGCGCAGGTGGCGGCTTGGGGGATGTTAAACGTGCGGCATCTGAGGATGGGATCACATGACTCCCCTGAGAACCAACCTCAGTGGGTACACACCTCAGCTCGCCAGACACATCTGACACTTGGCCCCTGTGTAGTGTAGATGGGATGAATTCACGCAGCGTGATGAAAGGCTTGAGGCGAGAGGGATGTACAAACCAACTCCGCCGACCCAAGCAAATTTTTTTCACACTGAAGCCAAACGAACCGAATCACGCCAAACGTCCCCCTCCAGGGTTTAAACAATTTCGGTGAAGTACCCACCAGTATGTGGGGACAGTGCAGCCAGGCTCTGTCGCCTGAAGCCCACTCATGTCCGGAAAGATGGAGACCCCTCAGCTGCTCATTTGACAATTGGCACGAATTGGAATTCTCTCTGGAAACCTCGCGTGCTTCTGAAAGCCTCTGAAGGGTAAAGCGCATGGACTCCGAAATTTTAGATTTAGCCTTGTTTGGCTCGGTTCATAATTGGACATCAATCTGGGGGTCGTGTTCTCTTCCATACATTTAAAAAATGGTGAGAAGCCGGTGGATGGGTGAGGGGCCATTCTATAGGCAGCTAGGACCCCGGTAACATGCAAGTCCCAGTCAAGCTGGGACTCACTGACCTGATGGCTCAACATGGAGGTCAGAGTCCTCTGCAGCCGCTCCACCATTCCATCCGTCTGGGGGTGGTATGGTGACGTGCGTATTTTATTTGTTCCCAACAAGTCGTACACCTCCCGCAGCAATTTTGAAGAAAATTCCTTGCCCTGATCGGTCAGAAGATGCTCAGGGCCCCCCTTGTCCATCACATAGCAATCAAGGAATGCCTCGGTGATGGCCAAATCCGATTGGTTGGGCGGCGGCCAAGCCATCGGCTAAAATATTTGACGCCCACCAGTAAATACTTATTGCCACGAGGGGTGGTAGGAAATGGACCAAGGATAACAAGAGCGACCAGCTCATTTATGCGGGAAACCTGAATGGATTGCAATGGTGGACAGCAGAGTTTGGACGGGGGTTTCCGCCGTGCACACTGCACACACCCCTTGAATACAATAGCGACATCTTCCACCATGCCAGGCCAGAAGAAGTCGAGCTTAAGTGTGGCTAGCATCTTATGCACCCCAAGGTGCAACAGTCGCTCATGCACAGCCCAGATGACTTTACTCCGTAGGGCAGTAGGCACGACAATGTTGTAACGTGTCAATCCTCCATTCCAATGCATGAGCAATCTGCCTCTGAGGATGACAGAGGCTACACCCCGTCGATTCACCACCCCCGTCCACCTCCTTGACACGGCGTTGTAACTTGAACAGGGAAGCGTCTTCCACCTGAAGGCGTCCGAAGTCTGCATGGTTCATGCCAATAACGGCGTCATGCGCAACAGGACCGTCGGCTTTCCTCAGAGATGTCAACCTCAGCCAATGCCAGAAGGGGACGAGGCGAGTCTTCAGCAGGTGCCTTACAGCGCCCCGGCCCGAGAAACACGTTCACCCGTCGCTCGTTGGTAATCGCGAAAGGGCATCCGCGTTCGTGTGTTGGGTACCTTTACAAAAGGAAACAGTAATGCAATAGTCCTGGTGGACTTCCAACCAACATGAAAATTGGTCAGATGGTTGCTCAATATGCAGCGCGTACTGTAGCGCTGCATGGTCAGAGAGCATCTCAAAGCGTCTGCCATAAAGATAGGCGTGATACTGTTGCACAAAAAAAAACAGTTGCCAAAAGTTCCGCCGGAGACATGACTCTGCTGCCATATGCTACAACACTTTCCATGCCATAACGACTTGAGACAGAACAGCGCCAATTCCGGTGTTGCTAGCATACGTATCAAGGATGAACGGCAAGGAAAAGTCGGGGTAGTGGAGGGGAGGGGCGTTCACCAAGCCATCCCAGAGCACAACAAATGTGGCCTCCTCCTACTGCCCCCAATGGAACTTCTCACCTTTTGCCGTCAGGGCGTGGAGAGGTTTGGCGATCGTGGCAAACCCGGTGACAAAACGGCGGTAATAGGATGCAAATCCAATGAAACTCCGCACCTCCTTCCCCACCGACGTGGGGGTCAGCCAAGTATGGACACATGTGGTTTTGTTCAGGTCCATCGCTATCCCTGATTTACTGACTATGTGGCCAAGATACCGAACCCATTTTTGGAGCAGGTTGACACTTCTGCAGATGTTTTTTAAACGTACGGCTAAAAACGATAACATCGTCCAGATATATTAGGCATGAGTCCCACTGAAGGCCTGCCAGAACTAGTTCCGTCAATCGCTGGAACGTAGCCGAGTGGAGTGAAGACCCATCGTAAGCTGATTTAATTCAAATAAGCCTTGTGATGTGCGAAAAGCTGTCTTCGGTTTAGAGGATTCATCCAAGGGCAACTGCGAAAATCAAGATAGGTCAAGAGTCGAAAAATAATATGCCCCTGCGAGAGCGTCCAAGGAATCGTCCATCCGAGGAAGAGGGTACGGGTCAGCTACAGAGATCTTATTAAGCTTACAGAAGTCAACACAGAAGTGCAAACTACCATCCTGCCTTTTTAACAAGAGCAATCGGGGCTCCCCACGGGCTGGTGGATGGTGAGATAATATCGGCGGCCAACGTTTCATCAACTGCCAGCTGTACGTGTTCTTTTTCCATAGGGCTCAGCCGGTAGGGGTTCTGCTGGATGGGAGCGGCGTCGCCCATATCGATGTGGTGACTCTGGGACTCGAACAATTCCGAATTTTCGGAACAAAGCGTATCCATCCACTTTTCATCAGAAACCTGTTGCGGCTTCGTATTCAACGTGACCCCCTACACCGCCAATGATGTTTCCCTCGTGAAGCATGGACGACACGTGAGCTAGCACGGTGCCCTCCTGAATGACAAACATGTCCAACCCTGCCTTCAGGACTTGAATGAGCGGTTCCTGGCAATTGGATATGATAGTTTGGGCCCCCACCAACGGCAAACCACGAATGTCTTTGTTTGAGGATCCTAGAAGAATTCCCCCCTCAGTCGCCTCCTGGTCTAGCGGCTTGCGCAATCGTAAAGGAACCAACATTTGCATGCTGGGGGGAATCTTTACGGTCTTACTCGCAAGCGCTTGTACAGTAGCGTTGGCAAAGAACAATCGAGTGGGAGAAGGCAAAAGGCCATTCGATGGCCCAATGGTAACTCAAGGGAACCTTGATCGATCAAAATTTTCAGGGGCATCTGCCTCAAGAAGTCAGTCCTGAGCAAGCAAGGAACAGCAAGGGACGTTGATACAAGAACTGGCCTCGTCAATTTAATATCTCCAATACACACCTCCGCTCTTATTTTCCCAGTGAGGCCCAATGAGCAGCCATTTGCATAAAAGCACGGAACCCTGACGGGACATAGGGTACGACATTTAGGGGGCAGAATGTTAAAAATCAACTTGGAAATGATAGTTCGCGGATGCACCAGTATCGACGAACATTCTGATTTCAACCCCCTCTATCAATCCGATAACAGCGGATGAACCTGCGGTCACAGCAATCGCTCTATGGACCAACTCCAATCACCGACCCGGTCGGAGCAGCCAGTCAGCCTGAGCAAAATCTGAACCCTCATGCACCGACACACGACGGGAATGAAAACCGACCGAACGTAATGAGTGAGGTGGATTCAGGGGCCGAAGGCGACTCGCCTTCGGGTGCAGTGGAGTGGTGGACAGTCAGGTGGATGACTGTGGTGCCCGCGATCAGGATGAGGAGAGGTATCTTGCCATCGAAGTTGTTCATCCTGTCACACCATGCCATCCCCCCCCGCCAGCCTCCGCCTTGGGTTGAAGCACAGGCTTGGATGGGCTCCACATCTTCGGGTGTATCACGCATCTCACTAGGCACAGTATACGCCGCCAACCCCTTATGTCGTTGCAAGAGCAGGTGGGCCTGGATGCATCTTGAAACTTTGAGAGAAGACAAGTCGTCTTTGTCGACGGATGGCAGGACGATGTCGAGGTTGTTGTATATGTGGGTAATGAAAATTTGATGAAAATAGTAATATTAAATGAAGTTTTAAATTTGCATAATTTATCTGCAATTATGTTAATTTGGGTAATCATGCGTATAAATTATGCGAGTGGGTGTGGTTGTTAATGACAGCCTTTAAGATAATCAGGCCCCGCCTCGTTGACGAGGGTTGGTTATCAATCGGGATAATATAATTAATCGTATGCAGTTATGTTAGTGTGATGCGAGTATGCCAGAGTCAACTCGGCTTCATTGTTTAACTTCGTATTATCGATTAGTATAATACAATTATTCTTGCTTTAATATTTACTGAGTATGGATTAGAGTGTTTATGTAAGGTCACCAAGTTCATATCTCTACGCAGAACCAGTTCTTATGCATAGATTTCAGGAAAGAATCACACAATCACTTATGCGTTAATCAATTTTATTTTCTAACTAAACTTTAATTCTAATATAATATGCGAAATCTCGATCTTGGAATTTCAACACAGTATCATCACAGTAACCATCACGACTGCGTTGTTTCACTTTGACAACAGCACCTGTGGTTAATTCCGCCGCATAACGCGAGCTCAGTTGGTGAGAGAGAGAGAGAGAGAGTCGTTAAACATCTAAACAAAACAAACCTTGATACTTTATTATGAAAGATTATACTGGAATGTGCACACACAGTATGGCGTTCATTCAGAGATCCATAAGAAACCCTTATCACGTTGTTAGCACATTGGGTCATGGAACAGTTGAGTATTCTGTAGAGTACGCGAGTATGTGCGGCGATCATTAACGAAGGTGCTTAAAGATTACATGACGAAATTCATACGAAAAGGCGATCAAAACAGTTATTCCCAAAGGCACAAATATATCAATAGATCCATCGGCAAGATCAGATGATTACAGAAATGGCTTGGATTGAGGTTGTGCGGTGGGGTGCATGCTGTCTCACGGGAGATTAATTAATTCGTGGACGGAATTGTATAAGGAAACCGGTTTAATACGATTTCTCCCCGTGAGCGAAGCTCCGTGGCGAAACACTGGCCTACTGTACACCATCCATATCACTAAAAACACACGCGTCATTGACAAAGGCCTAATTCTCAAGACGGGAACCATCGGTGGCCGTGGAGGTATCGTGACAGACCGAGTGATAACCATCCGTCGTTTATAAGTATAGTAATAATTTTTCCATCTAAACTATTTTGTCTTGGATTGTACTTCTAATCGCATAAATTACCAACAGATCCATCAATCCGAATTAATTCCTGACACCTTCGCCACGGAGCTTCGCTCATGGGGAGAAATCGCGACAGCAGCAGCAGGAGGTGGTGGTTGTGGTGTTTGTGGTTGTAGGCACGGGAGAGGTGGTCACGGACAGGCGGTGAGTGCCGGGTGATGGAGGGGGGGTGAGGGAGTGGATTGCAGGGTGAGTGAGTTAATGAGGAGAATTAATAGGTGAGGAGGGTGAGTGAGTTGAAGGGTGAGGTGAGTGAGTGGGTGAGTGGTGAGTTCACGACAGGGAGATTGGGGCTGAGTGAGTGAACGCAGCGCACGGTAAAGATCCCCTGAGAGCATTCGCAAGAGTTGGACATTGAGTGCCGCTGTCAGGGTCCACACGCAAATTACTCACTTGGCATGATATACAAATTAACAATTGTAAACGATAACTTTTAAAAAAGTCCGCTATTTGTCAGAACTAATGCGATGTGCGTTTGGCATATTTGTAGCACGTTATAACCAACGTCAACATCGTCATTTAGAGTAACCATTAGTCCATACGTGTCACTTGCTAATAGTCCCCCGGTCAATCACAACTTTGCCGTGCGTGCAGGCTTTGTCTCTGGCTGCTCGCTAGGGCTGCGATGCCTTTCCATGCCACAAGATGACGTTCATTGCTCCTTCCACACCGTGACAATATTTACTGCAGTGTTCTGTAACGCGGTAGTTGCGTTGCTGAAGAACACCGCGTTACGTAAACTCCCTCGTTACAATGACTAATACAGGGTAAAGCACAGTCCGTGATAACAGCGTGAGATGCGTGTGTCGGCTGAACAAAGACTGAGGCGCGTGGGGAGCATCAGGAAGCATCCAGCAGCATCCCAATGCCTCGTGTGACGCTGTGCCCAGGCAGCCGTACAACCGCACATTCCTACTCGCGCGACGTGGTTCTGTTGACTCAATCGCGTTATATCCACTTAGCATCCACGTTATAAAACGTGTTCCCTAATACATCCATCGTGCTATATCCAAATGGCGTTATGAAAACACGCGTTAAGGCAGAACGAACTCTATAAAATATTTTATTTTGCCAGGTGAGACCCAATGAGCTATGTGGCTGTTTTCCAGAAGCGACCTGTCCACAAATGATAGATCAGCTAAATCGCTAATCACGTTAGAAATGTGTAGCACCAGCCACAAATACTCTAGACATGGGATCTCCTTTGACAGGGTCAGTGTCTACATAGTCACTCACTCCGCCTATTGTCATGCGGCGTGTGCAGCTGCGTCGTGACACTTGGTAGAGTGCTGTCTTTGAGGCAGAGAGCTTTACAACCGTGTGCAGTGGTTAATTTGCTTAACAGCTTTACACCGAACTTCTTGCTTGTGGTAAAACATGTTTGCGACTTTGCTGATCGAGAACTATGCAGATTTAGATTTATAGTAACATGTACTTAGTGTGAGATGAACTTCCAAACAATTTCCTTTGCTCAACATCTTGCAATTAATGTCTTTTTAAATGGTCAGCTTAAGTGATTCCGTGATGGTTATGTAACTTGACCATTAAGATAATCTATGGAGCACAATTATTTCAGTATTATTTGTCATAAGTAAACTTTAAACTGAACCCATATGTGATATTATATTGCCTGATTATTTTATTTTTTAATGTAGTCTACATGCGCTTCTGGGGATATTACCCCACATTTACCATTCATTGATGTTCCCTTTGACATTGGTAATTGGCATTGTCACACCATAGTAATTCATGGGCAATTATGTAATTCTCTCTGTGTCTATCTCTCTCTGCATCTGTCTGTGTGGGTGTCTCTCTCTGCCGGTGTGTTTTTCTCTATATGTGTCTCTCGTGTGTCTCTTTGTGTGTGCCTCTCTCTGTGTGTGGATGTCTCTCGGTGTCTGTGTCTCTCTTTCCTTTTCCACGATGTGGTGTCGTATTTACATGCAAATTCTACCTCTAGCCCCGCCCACTTACCCTTGGGCTGAGCTTATCTCAAGCCAATATAACTTCGTGTTTCAGCAGCTTTCTCGCTATATTTTTTCACCTGATGATGGTTGCTTGTGTTGCGATCGAAACGTCGTGATCTATTATTTTTTTTCTACCTACGTGACTTTACCGAAAGAACCAAAGAGTATTGTGATTGTAATTTTGATTGTGATCGTTCTGGTGGAGGTGGTGATATTGATGGTGGTGTTAACGATAGCGGTGATTTTGGTGGTTGTAATGGTGGTATTGATGGTGGTAATGGTGGTTGACTATTACCCCTCTCGTGTCCTTACTTCCACCACCAGGTTTAAGAATCTGCTGGTGTTTGTGCTGGAGGTGGACGTCGGATATCTGTGCGGTCTGGAGCGGTGGACAATAGACTTCTGCAGCTCAATCAGGTGGACGCACTGGGCAGGGGGCAAGATGGTTGTGGCCTTAGAGACCCACTTACTCCCACAGAGAGCCATAGACTCACTCACAGAGTACACTCACACAGAGAGCCAAAGTCTCACTGACACAGAGCCATAGGCTCACTCACATGGAGACACATAGACTCACTCACACAGAGAACCATTGATTAACTCATTGTTTTTTCGGTAAAGTCACGTATGTAGAAATACCATAAAATTATATTAAAATAAATCAAGCACGACGTTTCGACCGCAACACAAGCGCTCTTCATCAGGTGTAAAAACAAATAGCAAATAGGGTGACATCAACGCAAACACATAGAGAGCGTTAAACTGCACGGAGGTAAATACAACAAGAAGATGAGAGACGATAATTCAAAAAACCTAAGAAAAATTTACGTGATGCAATACCAGTCGGCCAACGACACAGTTAGACACTTGCCTGGCAGACCACGAATTTCAGAAGAGTGCTAAATTTCGTGTTCATCCTCTGGGTTGAACATACCAGCATAGACAGAGTGAACAAATACGAGGTATAATATAGCAGAAATACATATACAGGGACACAAGAGGTAAGAAGAGGAAAGACGGACAGAGAAGCAAGAAAAATGGGGCCGGAGGGATGAACAGACAGAGGCTTAAAATAAGTAGTAGAGGTGGGGGGAGGGTCCGAAGAAAGCAAGGGGCACGGCAGCAGCAGAAGAGGGAGGGGCAGGAAAATGTAAGGGGGTGCAATTAGTTTAGTATAGAATTGTAAAGGTAACTTCCCCGTAGAAGTGTGTTAATAAAGAATTAAAGCTTTCGTGACTGCATAAATTACTCATTGTTTTTTTCGGTAAAGTCACGTATGTAGAAATACCATAAAATTATATTAAAATAAATCAATCACGACGTTTCGACCGCAACACAAGCCATCTTGTGTTGCAAGATCTTGTGTTGCAAGATCGCTTGTGTTGTGGTCGAAACGTCGTGATTGATTTATTTTAATATAATTTTATGGTATTTCTACATTAGTGACTTTACCGAAAAAAACAATGAGTTAATCAATGGTTCTCTGTGTGAGTGAGTCTATGTGTCTCCATGTGAGTGAGCCTATGGCTCTGTGTCAGTGAGACTTTGGCTCTCTGTGTGAGTGTACTCTGTGAGTGAGTCTATGGCTCTCTGTGGGAGTAAGTGGGTCTCTAAGGCCACAACCATCTTGCCCCCTGCCCAGTGCATCCACCTGGTTGAGCTGCAGGAGTCTATTGTCCACCGCTCCAGACCGCACAGATATCCGACGTCCACCTCCAGCACAAACACCAGCAGATTCTTAAACCTGGTGGTGGAAGTAAGGACACGAGAGGGGTAATAGTCAACCACCATTACCACCATCAATACCACCATTACAACCACCAAAATCACCGCTATCGTTAACACCACCATCAATATCACCACCTCCACCACAACGATCACAATCAAAATTACAATCACAATACTCTTTGGTTCTTTCTGTAAAGTCACGTAGGTAGAAAAAATAATAGATCACGACGTTTCGATCGCAACACAAGCAATCATCATCAGGTGAAAAAATATAGCGAGAAAGCTGCTGAAACACGAAGTTATATTGGCTTGAGATAAGCTCAGCCCAAGGGTAAGTGGGCGGGGCTAGAGGTAGAATTTGCATGTAAATACAACACCACATCGTGGAAAAGGAAAGAGAGACACAGACACCGAGAGACATCCACACACAGAGAGAGGCACACACAAAGAGACACACGAGAGACGCATATAGAGAAAAACACACCGGCAGAGAGAGACACCCACACAGACAGATGCAGAGAGATAGACACAGAGAGAATTACATAATTGCCCATGAATTACTATGGTGTGACAATGTCAATTACCAATGTCAAAGGGAACATCAATGAATGGTAAATGTGGGGTAATATCCCCAGAAGAGCATGTAGACTACATTAAAAATTAAAATAATCAGGCAATATAATATCACTGTAAGCGTGAACAATCAATTAAGAACTGAAATGGTTTATCAAATCTTTCCAATGATTGCTAAGATAGAATCCATCTTCTCGGTTGAAATTGTCTCTGTGCTTGTATATGTGGCTTTCAGACAGCATACATTATAAAAAATTTCGTCTCCCCCCTCCTCTTTTCAAAATATAGATGGACTAGTCCTGGGTAAACTGCCAAATCGCTGCGCGTGGCGCTAACGTTTTTTATAAATAAATAAATGCGCCGTTTAAAAATTAATGTATGCAAACCAACACACCTGAAGATGACCGTTAGAGTTATGGTCGAAACGTCGTGAGAATTTTTTTGTTATATATATTTTATTATTTTGTTGTTTCTTTTCAACGTGACTTTACCGAAAAAACTAAGAATATCACGGAATCACTTAAGCTGTCCATTTAAAAAGACATTAATTCCAAGATGTTGAGCAAAGGAAATTGTTTGGAAGTTCATCTCACACCAAGTACATGTTACTATAAATCTAAATCTGCATAGTTCTCAATCAGCAAAGTCGCAAACATGTTTTACCACAAGCAAGGAGTTCGGTGTAAAGCTGTTAAGCAAATTAACCACTGCACGCGATTGTAAAGCTATCTGCCTCAAAGACAGCACTCTACCAAGTGTCACGACGCAGCTGCACACGCCACATGACAATAGGCGGAGTGAGTGAATCTAAGTAGACACTGACCCTGTCAAAGGGGATCCCATGTCTAAAGTATTTGTGGCTGGTGCTACACATTTCTAACGTGATTAGCCATTTAGCTGATCTATCATTTGAGGACAGGTCGCTTCTGGAAAACAGCCAGATAGCTCAGTGGGTCTCACCTGGTAAAATAAAAATAGTTTATAGAGTTCGTTCTGCCTTAACGCGTGTTTTCATAACGCCATTTGGATATAGCACGATGAATGTAATAGGGAACACGTTTTATAACGCGGATGCTATATCGCGATTGAGTCAACAGAACCACGTCGCGCGAGTAGGAATGTGCGGTTGTACGGCTGCCTGGGCACAGCGTCACACGAGGCATTGGGATGCTGCTGGATGCTTCCTGATGCTCCCAACGCGCCTCAGTCTTTGTTCAGCCGACACACGCATCTCACGCTGTTATCACGGACTGTGCTTTACCCTGTATTAGTCATTGTAACGAGGGAGTTTACACAACGCGGTGTTCTTCAGCAACGCAACTACCGCGTTATAGAACACTGGAGTAAATATTGTCGCGGTGTGGAAGGAGCAATGAACGTCATCTTGTGGCATGGAAAGGCATCGCAGCCCTAGCGAGCAGCCAGAGACAAAGCCTGCACGCACGGCAAAGTTGTGATTGACCCGGGGACTATTAGCAAGTGACACGTATGGACTAATGGTTACTCTAAATGACGATGTTGACGTTGGTTATGAAGTGCTACAAATATGCTGAACGCACATCGCATTAGTTCTGACAAATAACGGACTTGTTTTAAAGTTATCGTTTACAATGGTTAATTTGTATATCATGCCAAGTGAGTAATTTGCGTGTGGACCCTGACAGCGGCACTCAATGTCCAACTCTTGCGAATGCTCTCAGGGGATCTTTACCGTGCGCTGCGTTCACTCACTCAGCCCCAATCTCCCTGTCGTGAACTCACCACTCACCCACTCACTCACCTCACCCTTCAACTCACTCACCCTCCTCACCTATTAATTCTCCTCATTAACTCACTCACCCTGCAATCCACTCCCTCACCCCCCCCCCCTCCATCAACCGGCACTCACCGCCTGTCCGTGACCACCTCTCCCGTGCCTACAACCACAAACACCACCACCACCTCTCCCGTGCCTACAAACACAAACACCACCACCACCTCTCACGTGCCTACAAACACAAACACCACCACCACCTCTCCCGTGCCTACAACCACAAACACCACCACCACCACCTCTCCCGTGCCTACAACCACAAACACCACCACCACCTCTCCCGCTCCTGGCCCCTCCCCCTCGTACCTCCTGGCCCCTCCCCCTCGTCTCTCCTGGCCCCTCCCCCTCGTTCCTCCTGGCCCCTCCCCCTCGTCCCTCCTGGCCCCTCCCCCTCGTTCCACCTGGCCCCTCCCCCTCGTCCCTGCTGGCCCCTCCCCCTAGTCCCTCCTCCCGCTCGCGACGTGGAGTGATCTCGCCCCCCCACCGCCCATTGCAAGAATGGCGGGAAGCGGTCGCGGGGCCGACCGCGCGCCGCCTCTCGCGTGATTGGCTCGCTTCGTGTCACGTGGGGAAGGCGGAAGAGGAGTATGGGGGAGGAGCTGCGCGGTTAGGGGCGGGGCCGTGGAGTCACGTGGTTGGCAATGATTGACAATAAGTGGGCAGGGATGGCTGGTACGTCATAGCGTACGTCACATCCGGTAAAGAAGTTATATAAATAACGCCCCTTCGTGACGTGCCTCACACTTGCTTCTGTCCCGCGTGCCGTCGACACGAGCTGAGCATGGCGCTGCTGATCGTTGGCGTTCTGCTCTTGGCCCTGCTTGGGATGGAGATCTTCATTTATCTTCGTTTTACACTTTCCATCTCAGACTTTCACCGCGAGACCACGACGCTGCAAACGGAGAGGATGGGCCAGCAGAATATGGAGCTCTGTCAGAGGAACAAGACGCCCCATCTGAAGCTACAGCAGCAGCAGGAGGAGTTGATGGAGAACCGAGAGACTCTCCAGAGAGAGAACAGGGGCCTGGTTCAACAGCTTAAAGAGCGCCAGTTAGAGCTGGAGTCCACGAGAGTGCCTGGCTGCGAGCGTGCGTCTCTCCGTGCGGATTTTCTCCGAGACTGCAATGCAGCACAGCGGCAAATGTCGCTGCGCTGTAAAAAGGAAGGTCTCCGTAGGTCGCTGCGCATCCACCTGAGGGAGTTGAACTTCCTGAATCCACAGAGAGGGCAGAAGCAGTTTAGGCTGCGCGGGAAGCTGGCGCGTCATGAGGAAAAGTGGCACGGCGAAGTGCAGATGCGCAAAGAGTGCCGGCATCTCAGTAGACAGCTGAAAGAGCTGAAATGCGCCATTTCTCAAATTTACAAAGATGCCACCACCACCAACGCCACTGCCACCGCCGCTGCCACAGCTGCCACCACCGCCACCAAGCCCAAGAAATGAAGAGATGTATTTATTGGGTCCGAAAATGGCTGAAACGCAAGTCGACCATTTAAAAACATTGGGGCAATTTAGAAAATGACACCGCCCCAATTAAAACATTATTCACAAAGACAAACGTTCCCTGTATAGATTCAAGAGACTATTGGGGCAAGTGCTATTAGCAAGGAGCAGCACCTAAGAAGGCCTCCACAATACAATCACAAGCACAAACACAAAGGTCCCCCATGTAGCCTCAACACACTGTTGGGGAAAGTGTTGTACAATATATATTTATCTATGTTTAACTTATTTTGCATCACATGTAGTCAACCATACCAATGGGAGATGTTGTTAATGAATAGTACAACTTTTGGATTCCATTACAGAGAATCGTTAGTGAGTCGAACAGTTCATAAGTCTGAATAAAATAGTGTACTGTATTTAAATTCACATACTGGAAGTGTTGTAAAATGTATTACGGTTTAACAAAAATTTTGAAGCATTGTTAAAGTCATAACACGGAATATTATACATTTGCAAATAATACTGTAATAAATACTGTAATGTAAACAAAAAATAAAGTTACGTAAATAGGACAAAAAATATGTTTTTAATGTCACTTACCTTGAGTCTGGATGTGGGACCGTTTGTCAGGAGGGGGCATAATGAGTCCCCATAACTGCACACGGGAGGGTTGGGGGTGAACGCCCGCAAGCACACACACACAACAGCGACAGTCATCCCCCGAATAGCCTAACCAGAATGTTGGGGCAAGTGCTGTTAGCCAGCAGCGCCTATGAAGGCTGGAATGTCGCAAGAGGGGGTGCGTGGACAGCACCACGCCCGGCTGCCTTTGTCTCGCCAGTGGTGATATTTACACACCACACCAGGCACTTATTTGAGGCTGAGTCGATCGACGGAAAGCCCAGCAACCATTAATATAATCGTTAAAGGTGTTGGTCGTGAGTGGGAATCGAACTGGGATCGGTGGGATGGTAGACAGTGTTCACCATTGCACTATCTCTCCCCACACACACACTCACAGGGGTATATGCGTCCGTGCACACACGCACAACAAGAAGACAATAATCGCCGTTTGCCCCTAAGTGGCAGTGACATCACCACAGCGCTTTTGTGCGGTGCTTGGTGCATTTTGAGGTCACTTGAAGTGTCGAAGGATGGCTGGCAGGAAGTCATGAATAGACACAGGTACCATGGGTTGACTTAAGGTGATGACGGGCAGATGCAAACGCCGTGCTCCCCACTGTGCCAAATTTCAGTGTTTCAGTCGTATAGCGCTCTGCTCATTGTTATGAGTGTCGCTCCGCTGCCCTACCCTATTGCTGGAGGGCAACTGCCTCCACCTCCCCAGTAGAGTCTTTCATGAACCTCCTCCACATAGGCCTATCGCGACACTGCTGCTACCAGTCATCAGCAAGTTCAATCAGCTCCACATCCTTCTGTACCACATCAGTCCATCTCTTCTGTAGCCCATGCCGCGCCTGTTTAGCATGATCTATCCGCCCAAATTGAAGCTGCTTGGGGATGCGGTGACAGTGCATATAGACTTCATGACCCAGCCAATGGAGCCTGACTTGCCGGAAGAGCCCACTGATGAGCCTTTGTCCAGATATTTCAGAAAATTTTGGCCTCCTCACAAAGTCCAGTCTGGTTAAACCCTGGATAGATCGTAGGCAGGCTAGACCAAATGTTTCAAACCATTGCAGATAATCCTATAGAGAGAAATAAGGGAAGGCATAACTGTGGTCCAGAAGACATGAAGGTTTGTATGGAGTAACAGATCAGGTAGCTTCCATACAATGTTACGCAGCTGATGAAAATATAATGCCGCTCGAATGAATCGAAGTGAGACCTCGGCTCCCAAAACAGAGTTGGTCATGAGCACACTGCCCAAGTACGGAAATATCTCCACTCTCTCCACAACTGCCTCAAAATACATGGGGAATTGAGGGAGGGGAGCATTTTGATGATGTAAAATACCCAGGGAGGTGATTTGATTTTGTGGGGCTGATGGTAACGGCCCATATTTTAGTAGCATGTTCCGTGTTTATATAGAGTGTCTCCAACTCCTTAGAGTGGGCAGTAATCACCAGATCATCGGCATTCATAATATGGTTTAACTATAGACAGCCATACCATGACCGGACTCGTGCATCGATCAGCCTCCCATTATATCTATACCAGATATAAATTCTACTGGTACATCCATGGAAATCGTCTCATTACTAAGTAGTCAAAGAAAATGTTAAGTCGTGTAGGGGCCAGAGGACATCCATGTCGCACATTACTCACATATTCTATCATCCCTTAACTCCATTATATCGATTTCCCATGAGACACAGCATTTGTTTTTCTATTGTTTATATATGCTTTTCATTACTGTAACTCTGTGTTTTTATTTAGCTTTTGTTATTTTGGTGATCCAGGTCTCTCTTGCAAATGAGAATCATCCTAGTCTCTTTAGTTCTCGCCTGTTTTAACTAAATAAATTACTACTTACTCCATTATGAACTCACCCACTTCCCTTACTTTATGACTCACATAAATACGTCATCTCCTTCCTCATGAGTCATATATTGACCTGATAACCCAGGCAACCACCTGATCATTCACTGTGCCAACATCACTCACGCACTATTTCACAATCTCACCAATGACCTACTCATCCCATCACTCACTACCTTACTCACCATCCGCTTCCCTCATTGACCCACTGGTAAAATGGAAATATGCAGTCTAACACTCACCTGTTTAAAGAAGCTCCTTCGCAGGTTAGATTGTCTAGATGATTTATTTCACGATAACGTATTTACAACGCAAAAGTACGACTCACATGAACCTTCCCTCGTACAGTACCCTGCATCTGTTTCCACCCATCAACACTGACACCACTATATCCTTTGCCATCTAAGAGAAAGGAAGTAGAAGACGGTTGAGTCTGCTGGAAGAATGTACCAAGGAAACTGCTGGAAGCTGCCAGGGCGAGGCTGAGTGGGTAGAAAAGGGAGAGCGAGGCCCGCAATTGGGGCGCTAGCTCGGAGACTGAAGGACGACTGCAGGTGGATGACATCGGGGCCGACTGTTGTACATGGTGGAAACCATTAAGAAAGATTGTTCGAGATGAATGTAGTGGAAAACACTGGGGCTGCAGATAGTCATACCCTTGTGAAGCGTGTGAGTTGCACTCTCTTCTCAAAAATGGAACCTGCAAAGAAGCTTCTGGTGGCAGTGGTGGGATACAGTCTACAAGTTCAAGAAGGAAGACCTGCCGAAGAGCTCCTGCAGAGAACGAGTTATCAACCCTAAGCGCTCCAGGTTTTTCAGACTCGGCAAATGGCGGGAGTGAGAGCCGGACCCCGTTGGCAGCCAAGTTCCCGATGGAAGTAGATGCTCCGCCAAAGACCCAAGAACCAGCATCGCCGAACAAAAAAAATTGGCGGCAGCTGTTGGACAGGTTGGACCACCTTACCTCAGTGGTGGATCGACTGATAATTTCGATGATGAAGAAAAGAGAAGAGGAAGGAACAGGTAGTGCGCGGCTGAAGCCAGATCCATCTCCACCATGGACCGCAATGGCGAGGAGAAAGCGCCATAGGGCAGCAGCCATCGCTTCCCCCCGTCGAGCAGCAGGCGGGAACCAATCAAATGACTCAACCACAACTAGAAGCTGTTCAACAGACCTTGACCACCATGCATAAAAATACGGGAGGCGATTGTATTGCATTCATCAAAAGATTTGAAGCAGCTGTCAGAGTCAGCCGATTGATTGACGATGAAGTGCTACGACTGCTGCCTACGGTGTTGGATGACAGAGCACTATTGGCCTTCTTTATGATCCCGGAAAATCAACCTGCCACAACCCAACAAGGTTGTCAAGGGATGGCCGATGTTTTCTGTCCTGCGTCCAGCGCAAGGCAGCAATTTTCATCCTGGAGAAGAGGAGATAGCGAGCCACTGATGGCTTATAGAAGTACCTTGCATGCGGTTGCAGATGTGGCATTTCCAAGGATGGACATGACAACCTGAGACGTGCTAGTGGCGGAGCGGCTACAAACTCTCCTCTATCAAAGTGGCATTACATTGCCGATTTTGCCAGAGAGTGAGCAAACTTCAATGTAGTTTGCTAAATGCCTCTGGGCACACACAGATCCCAGGGCACCATGTGAAGTAGCAGCCCATGTGACAAGGGTGATGGAGAATGGAGGAGCAGAAGGACCAATGGAGCCAACAGGGACAGCAACAACAGGGACCGCCGCAATGCCCAGCATGGAGGGTGATCTGCAGGCGACCTTGGAAGAGATGGCTGTGGCCATCCAGGGGTTCAACGATTCAAGGTGTCAACTACAGCATCAGCGACCATGGCACAACCACGGAGGAATTCAGGACCATGCGGTGATGTACTGCTACCACTGCGGGAGGTCGGGCCACATCGCGAGAGGTTGCCGAGGGGAAGTCATCCCGAGACAACCAAGAAACACCCAGGCGTGTCGCCTGTACACCCAGCCAGATCACACGTGCACCTCATTTCCAAAACCCTCATCACCAACATCACTAGCACACCACTCGATCACATCGACCTGGAGTGAAACAACAGGGAAAATTGGGCCAACATCTCGGGCTAAGTGGAAAAAGTTAGTGAGATCGGTCGTAGCAGCAGCGACAGGAGCAGCATGGTGTAAACCGACCCTCCCTGACTCGCCGAGACAGGTGATGTCAATAAACACAGCAACCTTAGAAAATGATGTACCACCCACAGATCATGATCTTGGGCTGATAAGGACCGAATGAATCCGATTGCAAAAACAGGATGAAATTATACAGTCATTGGCTGCACAGGCAGCTGAATGTGCTCAAACTGGTCAAAATGGGGAGCCATTCATCCCATGGCGAGGACTCCTGATGAGGTGGGACATGAAGATGCAGCGTTGTTGCCTAGTGGTGCAAAAACCCTTGCAAAAACAGTTGCTACTAGAAGTGCACGCCAAACAACAAATCCACTTGGGCCACCGAAACACATTGCTCATACTGCAGGCTCGATATTTTTGGCCAGTGATGTCAAAAGATGTACGCGAGCGGGTAATCATTGTCAGGAGTGTGCAAAAAGGAAACCTGCTCCCCATCCTATACAGGCTCCACTGCAGTCGATCGCAGTGGTGAGGGTAAACGAACTAGTAGCGTTGGATATCCTGGGTGCATTTCCTAAAACAGCAAGGATAAAATAAATATTTGCTCGAGGGGATGGAGTATTGCACACACTGGCTCGTTGCATGGCCGATACATGACCAAACGGCTGCAATAATAGCAGAAGCCTTTCTCCATGGCTATGTATTGGACAAGGGCCCCACTGAGAAACGTCTAGCAGGCCAGGGTCAGAATTTTTCTACTAACCTGTTGCGAGAGGTTTGTAATATCGTGGGCACTAAGAAAAATTCGAACGCCACCATACCACCTGCAGTGTGATGGACAAGTAGATAGGCTTAACCGCACGCTGTCCGCAATGTTGTGCCATGTTGTAAATGGTGATCAGATGGACTGGGACTTGCACATCCCAGGGGTCCTAGGGGCATATTGTAGAGTGCCACA
Source organism: Petromyzon marinus (assembly GCF_048934315.1). Lineage (NCBI taxonomy): Eukaryota > Metazoa > Chordata > Hyperoartia > Petromyzontiformes > Petromyzontidae > Petromyzon > Petromyzon marinus. The sequence goes on from NW_027422640.1 coordinate 122,172, forward strand.
TGCATCGGCCGGGCTCTTCCCCTTCTTTTTGATGTATGGGAGAGACCCTGAGCCACCTATTGAGGACCAACTGGTGGCTTTCCCTGCTAAAGTTGTGTCGTCACCAGCCTCCCTCAGACTGCCACTAAAAAAGCTCTGTGAAGCTCGTGAAGCCGCGATAGCAGAGTCAGGCAGATCGCAAATAGCAAACAAACGGTTGCGGAAAAGAACGGAGACGCCTGTACCCTTTGAACAGGGTGATCGGGCCTGGTTACACTGTCCTGAGGTCCGGGTTAGAAAATCCGCCAAACTACACCATCCTTGGCAAAGCCCAGTGGAATTGTTAAAATCCTCTGCCCGCAAAGTGTTCGCATCCAAATGGGACGCCAGAGATGGGTGGTTAATCCGAGTCGCCCTAAACCATATAGAGAACTGACGTCACAAGGGATCGTTCAGGCTCACAAAGCCGTGTCCAGGGGCGTCGTGATGAATGCCAGGGAGGGGAGCATCCTCCTCACAGAAATAGTGCCCCCGCACTCTCCTCTCAGGATCGACCGGAATGAAGATGGCCACGATGAGGGAGGCCGACGGACTAATTTAGAGAGGTGCCGAGAAGGAGTGTCACCGGGTCGAATGTGCTGCTCGACCACACCTACAGTACATATTGATGGCTTGTTGTAAATGTAAGGCTAATGATGTTGCGTATTGTTTGCCTAAGAATGTACACCTTCAATAGGGCAGCCCACGTAAGAGTTTGGTGATGATACTGAATGGTCAAGTTGGGTTGTAATGCCTTCCCCCCCTTGATTCAAGCGCCTATGTTAAGCATTAACCCAGAGGTTAAATGTTTTGTACTCCATGCCCACATCACTGAATCCCGTGTGCGATCCCATTGATTCCCACATAGAGTTCCCTATTACTGGTAGGAACGAAGTTGTAAACTGAGTGTACCAGCCTGCAATAGATGAGTGTACCAGCTTGCAATAGATTAATGCGTCCGTCCGTCCCCTTTCAATACTTTAACAAAGTGAAATCTCGTGCTATTGGGGTGTAAAAATAAAATTGCGCAAAATTCCAATGTTCCTACCAGCCCACCCTGCAGGGACCTGTTAAATTAGAGTTTTAGCCGGGACAGATATTTTTATGGGCAGAAGAGGGTGATGTAGGGTACTGTACATGGCAAAAGTTATAGTGGTGTCAGTGGAGATGGGTGGAAACAGGTGCATGGTACCGTACGAGGGAAGGTTCGAGGTAGAAGACGGTAAAGTTTGCTGGAATAATCTTAAATTAAAGCTTTCATGAATGCAGGGATTCATACTCTTTGGTGGAGACGATAGCACAGAGTGGTGTACCTTCTTTATGATTCTGATATTTCCATCCTACCTGCCTATGTCAGCTGTTATTTCCGACTCTTTGTGTCTCTCTCTATGCCTCTCTCTTAGATCTCTCATGCTTACATGTCCTTTGGATTGCACTCTCATGCCTTTGGATTCCACCACTCTTCGATATTACTTTAACATGCTAATCTCTCACATTAACATGGCCACTTTGATGCCCTCTACGAGGAGGCCACTCTCCGTTCTTACATTTACATGCTAATTTCTCACATTAACATCACTGGCCCCGCCCACTTATTTATGGCCGTTGGGCTACACCCATTTCAAACTCTTTTAAACATTCTGCCTCAACAGCAGATCATGCTTTGCCATCTCATGACGGACGCTTGTGTTGCATCCAAAACGTCGTGATTTATTTTATTTTATACCTACGTGACTTTACCGAAAGAACCAAAGAGTATGGAAGATACCAAGTCAGCTTCATCCCAATGGTGGTGTTTAGGCGAAAGTTTATCTATGAGTATATATAGGCTGGCTAACAGGTCTGAAGTTACTCCTTTGGTGGTAATAAACAAAAACAATAATAAATGTATAACCATTGTCATGGGTGAAGTCTTCCCATACTGGATCAGTCATGGAGATTGTTTCACCATACGCCATCATGCTTCTCAACGTGGGTTGATAACGAAAAGGCTCATGGCCAGTTTGTTTGATGTTAACTATAACCGAGAATCAAACTCAAGTGGCCTGATTCATAGTGCAATGCACAAACCATTGTGACACCGTTCCACTCGTATGTACAAGTTAACAGGGAAATTAAAAAAAACTATGCCATGTTTTTTGTTTACTGTCAATAAAATGAGAAAATAACATTGCCACGTTGGTCAAGTTTTAGGTATAATGCAGACAAGGGTTTTGGTAGTTGGACGATTTCAGAATGGGTTGAAGGTGACAATCCCAATCAAATGCCATTTTCAAGATCGTGTGCATAGGTCTGTTGTAGACAAAAACAACGGCCTGCTGATAAAGCATGTCCTGCATTCTTACATGTGTAAAGAAGCTCCTTCGCAGGTTTCATTTTCTAGATGATTTATTCCCGACGATAACATATTTACAAGGTGAGAGTGCGACTCACACGTTGCACAAGGCTATGACTATCTGCAGTCCCGGTGGTTTCTAATAGAGTAGATTAATCTCGAACAGTCTTTCTTGATGGTTTCCACCATGTTGATTTCCAACAGTCGGCCCCGATGTCGTCCACCTGCAGTTGTTCTTCAGTCCCCAAGGCATCACCCCATATACCCGCACGGCCACGCCCTGGTAACTTCCAGCAGTTTTCCCCGGTAGATTCTCTCAGCAGACTCTATTGTCTTCTACTTCACTTCTCTTGGATGGCAAAGTTTATAGTGGGGGCAGTGGAGATGGGTTGAAACAGGTACAGGTTACTGTACGGGGGAAGGTTCGTGTGAGTCGTACTCTTGCGTTGTAAATACATCATCGTGAAATAAATCATCTATCAAATGGAACCTGCAAAGGAGCTTCTTTACACATGTGAGTGTAAGCCTGAGTATAATCTCATGTGTTGTTGCTGTCGAGTATTTTAATTTTACCAGTGGGTCAATGAGGGAAGGGGATGATGATTTATGTAGTGATAGAATGGGTGGGTCATTCTTGAGAGCATGAAAAAGTGCGTGAGTGAGGTTGACACAGTAAATGATCGGGTGATTGTGTGATCAGGTAAATATATGACTCATGAGGAGAGAGAGGGAGTATTTACGTGAGTCATAGATTTAAGGAAGTGGGTGAGTTCATAATGGAGTGAGTACCAGTTTATTGAGTTGAACAAGGCGAGAACTAAAGCGACCAGGATGAGTCTCATTTGCAAGAGAGACCTGGATCACCCAAATTACCAAAGCTAAATAAAACACAGAGTTACAGTAATTAAAGCAAACATACTATTTTCTTCTTTCGATAAAGCATATATAAACAATAGAAAGACAACTGCTGTCTCATGAAAAATCGACGTAATGGAGCTAAGGGATGATAGAATGTGTGAGTAATGTGCGACATGGATGTCCTCTGCCCCCTACACGACTGAACATTTTCTTTGACTACGTAGTTTGAGACGATTTCCATGGATGTACCAGTAGAATTTATCTGGTATAGATATAATGGGAGGCTGATCGATGCCTGAGCCGGTCATGGTATGGCTCTCTATTGTTAAACCATATTATGAATGCGGATGATCTGGTGATTACTGCCCACTCTAAGGAGAAGTTGGAGACACTACAGCTAAACATGAAGCATGCTACTAAAATATGGGCCGTTACCATCAGCCCCACGAAAACAAATCACCTCCCTGGGTATTTTACATCATAAAAATGCTCCCTTCCTCAATTCCTCATGTATTTGGGGCACCTGAGGAGAGAGTGGAGTGGGCAGTGTGCTGATGATCAAGTCCGTTTTGGGAGCCGAGGTCTCATTTAAAATAATTCGAGCATTATATTTTCATCAACTGCTCAACAGTGTGGAAGCTACCTGGCATGTCACTCCATAAAAATCTTCATGTCTTCTCGGCCACAGTTATACCCTTCCTTATCTCTCTCGAAAGGAACATTAAGGTTAGCTTGCCCACGATCTATTCAGGGTTTAACCAGACTGGACTTTGTAAGCTCACAGATTCCTAGAATATCTGGACAAATGCCCATCTGTGGGCTCCTCCAGCAAGCGAGGCTGCGTTGATTGTGTCATGCAGTCCGTATGCAGTCACGGCATCCCCAATCAGCTTCAATTTGGCTGGATAGATGGTGCTAAATGGGCGTGGTACGGGGTAGAGAAGAGATGGACTGATGTGGTGCAGAAGGATGTGGAGCTGATTGGACTTATTGATGACTGGTATCAGCAGTGTCATGATCGGCTTCTGTGGAGGAGGTTCATGAAAGGTGCTGCTGGGGAAGTGGAGGCAGTTGCCCTCCAGCAACAGCATAGGGCAGAGGAGCGAGGCTCAAAACAACGAGCAGAGCGCCAAACAACTGACACAAATAAAGTTGGCACAGTGGGGAGCACGGCTGTTGCATCTGCCCATCATCTTCCTAAGTCAATCCATGGCACCTGCGTCTATTACATGACCTCCTGCCAGCCAGCCTTCAACACTTCACGTGGCCTCAAAATGCACCGAGCATGGCACAAGTGCTGTGGTGATGTCACCGCCACTTAGGGGTGAACGACGGTTGTCGCGTTGTTGTTGTGCGTGTGTGCACGGACGCATGCACGCCTGTGAGTCTCGTGTATGGAGAGATAAAGAGAGGCAGCCGGGCAGGGTGCTGGCCATTCACCCCGTGTGCCATTCAGAGCTTCATAGGCGCTTGCCCCAACATTCTGGTAAGGCTATACAGCGGATGATTGTCGCTGTTGTGTGTGTGTATGGACGTTCACCCCCCTCCCACCGCCCCCGTGTGTGCAGGGACTCATTACGCCCCCTCCCGACAAGCAGACCGGCATCCGGACTAAAGGTAAGTGACAATAACAGATTTTTTTTCCATTTAAGTAACTTTATGTTTTGCTCACAATACAGTATTTATTAGAGTGTTGCATGCAAATGTACGATATTTTGTCTTATATATGACTTTGTTGATGTTCTATGGGGTATGTTTGTCTTTCTGAGTAATGTTTTAATTAGGGTGGTGTCATTTTCACAATTTCCCCAATATTTTTAAATGGCCGACTTGCGCTTCAGCAATTTTCGGAACCAATGGCTAAATCTCTTCATCTTCTTGGGCTTGGTGGTGGTGGCAGAAGTGGTGGTGGAAACGGTTGCGGTGGTGGAAGCTGTGGCAGCGGCGGTGGAAGTGGCGTCGGTGGTGGTGGCATCATTGTACATTTGAGACACGGTCCATATTAGCTCTTTCAGCTGGCTACGGAGATGCAGGTTCTCTTCTTGCAGCCTCTTTTCCCCATGCCACATGTCCTCGTGACGCACCAGCTTCCCGCGCAGCCTAAACTGTTCCTGCCCTCTCTGCGGATTCAGGAAGTTCAACTTCCTCAGGTGGGCGTGCAGCGACCTCCGGAGATCTTCGTTTTCACAGCGCAGCGACATTTGCCGCTTTGCTGCATTGCAGTCTCGGAGAAAATCTGCATGCAGAGACTTGCTCTCCCTGCAAGGCACTCTCGTGGGCTCCAGCTCCAACTGGCGCTCTTTAAGCTGTTGAACCAGGCTCCTGATCTCTCTCTGGAGAGTCTCTCGGTTCTCCATGAACTCCTCCAGCTGATGCTGTAGCTCCAGACGGAGCATCTTGCTCTTCTGACAGAGCTCCACATTCTGCAGGCCCATCCTCTCCGTAGACAGCGTCGTGGTCTCATGGTCAAAGTCTGAAATGGAAAGCGTAAAAAGAAGATATATGAAGATCCCCATCCCAAGCATGGCCAAGACCAGAACGCCAACGATCAGCAGCACCATGCTCAGTTCGAGTTGACGGCACGCGGGACAGAAGCAAGTGTGAGACACGTCACGAAGGGGCGTGTTATTTATCGTGACGTCATTACCGGATGTGACGTACACTATGACGTAACAGCCATCTCTGCCCACTTATTGTCAATCATTGCCCACCACGTGACTCCACGGCCCTGCCCCTAACCACACAGCTCCTCCCCCATACTCTTCTTCCGCCTTCCCCACGTGACGCGAGCCAATCACGCGAGAGGCGGCGCGCGGTCGGCCCCGCGTCCGCTTCCCGCCATTCTTGCAATGGGCGGCGGGGCCGCTCAGGGTGGGGCGCGGGGGGCGGGGGCGAGTTCACTCCACGTCGCGAGTCGGGAGGAGGGACGAGGGGGAGGGGCCAGGAGGGACGAGGGGGAGGGGCCAGGAGGGACGAGGGGGAGGGGCCAGGAGCGGGAGGGGGGGGGAGCTGAGAGCTGCGAAAGTTTGGGGTACCACTACTTGAAAAATATACTGTACCACAGAAATGAGTTTATGTTTAGTTCGATTTAGAACATCTTTCCAATGGTTGCTTAATTTGAAACCAACTTCTCGGTTGAAATTGTGTCTGTGTTTGTAGATCTGAATTGCCTCGTGAACAAATCTCTGATAAAAACCCGTGGGTTTGCAAAGAACCTTGGTATCGGAGAAAATTATATCGTGATCACCCACATGGTTGTAACAGTGATCAGCAAAGAATTCGTTTTGCTGTGTTTCAAATCTGATTTGTGCTCGCGAATTCGGTCAGAGACATGTCGCTTTGTCTCCCCGATATAGCAATCACCGCAGGTACAACTCAATTTGTAAACCCCGGGGTACTGTAAGTCAGGAATGACATCCTTCACGGATGGGATCAGATCACGAATTTTGTGTACTGTATTGAACCGGACCTGGATCTTGTGTTTGTTTAGAATTTTTGAAATCTTTTTAGTAACGCCTGCTATATATGGTAGTGTGATGGTTTTGGCCGGAGTATCAAGTGGTTGTTTCTGTATGGAGGGAGAAACAGCTTGGCGGATGGTACGGTCAGAGTAACTATTCCTTTTGAGGGCCAGGTGTACATGTTTTAATTCACTGGTCAGGTGGTGTTGGTCCGAAATGCAATGAGCCCTATGGTATGAAGTTTTGATGAGAGAATTCTTTTGGGCTGGGTGGTGGTGGGAATCAGGTTTCAAGTAGGAATCTGTGTGGGTGGGTTTCCTGTAGACAGAATGCCCCAATGAGCCATCAGGTCTCTTCTCAAACAGAACATCTAAGAATGGTAGCTTAAATTTCGATTTAAAGTTTTCGTGACTGCAAGGATTCATCTTCTTTGGTTCTTTCGGTAAAGTCACGTAGAATGAGAATAAAATAATAAATTGATAAAATAAAATAACACAATAATATTCTCACGACGTTTCGGCCACAACACAAGCGGCCTTCATCAGGTGAAGGGGACGAGACTGTCTGGAGGACAGCGCTGGAGTGAGAAAGCCACGCTGAGATCACGACCTTTAAGCTGTGTGAGAAGAAACAAAGCGCCTGACAAAGGAATTAGCATTTAATTTAGCATTGAAATGGCTGAGTGATTAGCTTGTGACTGGTCACAGAAAAGGCTATATTAAAGTTAAAGCATACACATCTGCAAAGGCACCCCTTGACAAAGGAATTAGCATAGAATTTAGCATTGAAATAGCTAAGTTAAAGTATACACATCCGCAGAGGCACTACTTGACAAAGGAATTAGCATAGAATTTAGCATTGAAATAGCTGAATGATTAGCTTGTAACTGGTCACAGAAATAGCTATGTTAAAGTCAGAGCATATACATTCACCGAGGCACCTAGTACAAATCAAACAGGAGAATTTAGCATTGAACTAGGCGAATTTAGCATTGAAATAACTGAGTGATTAGCTTGTGACTGGTCACAGAAATGGCTGTTGAAGTTAAGGCCTACACATCCGAGCTATTCACTGTAACTGGGTATACAATACAATATATAATGAATACTATATCATGAACCAAAAAAAATACTAAAATATAAATTACCTCAATGTTATCAATAAACTCTATATTCTCCAATCAGCTAAGCTACCAACAATAAGTCGTTATATATCACAATGCTATATGGCGAAAAATGGGTGGATTCTTACCCTCAACTTTAGCAACACGGATAGCTTAACCGTGGTTAATGGTATGGTTTACAACATGGAGTATAACAGCGCCTCGCAGCTGTCTCTCTCCCCCTCCTCTGTTCCGACCATCGATGAACTCGTCCGTCTGAACGGGACCCGTAGCTATCCGTGGTGCTAAAGTTGAGGGTAAGAATCCACCCATTTTTCGCCATATAGCATTGTGATATATAACGACTTATTGTTGGTAGCTTAGCTGATTGGAGAATATAGAGTTTATTGATAACATTGAGGTAATTAAAATGTTTGTGTTTTTTATTGGTTCAGTATATAGTATTCATTATATATTGTATACCCAGTTACTGTGAATAGCTCAGATGTGTAGGCCTTAACTTCAACATAGCCATTTCTGTGACCAGTCACAAGCTAATCACTCAGTTATTTCAATGCTAAATTCTCCTGTTTGATTTGTACTAGGTGACTCGGTGAATGTATATGCTCTGACTTTAACATAGCTATTTCTGTGACCAGTTACAAGCTAATCACTCAGCTATTTCAATGCTAAATTCTATGCTAATTCCTTTGTCAAGGGGTGCCTTTGCGGATGTGTATGCTTTAACTTTAACATAGCCTTTTCTGTGACCAGTCACAAGCTAATCACTCAGCCATTTCAATGCTAAATTATGTTAATTCCTTTGTCAAGGCGCTTTGTTTCTTCTCACACAGCTTAAAGATCGCGATCTCAGCGTGGCTTTCTCACTCCAGCGCTGTCCTCCAGACAGTCTCGTCCCCTTCACCTGATGAAGGCCGCTTGTATTGTGGCCGAAACGTCGTGAGAATATTATTGTGTTATTTTATTTTATCAATCTATTATTTTATTCTCATTCTACGTGACTTTACCGAAAGAACCAAAGAAAATGGTAGCTTACCATCTTTCTCCACTTCCATGGTCTTGTTCTTCTGACAGAGCTCCACATTCTGCAGGCCCATCCTCTCCGTTTGCAGCGTCGTGGTCTCGCGGTAAAAGTATGAGATGGAAAGCTTAAAACGAAGATAAATGAAGATCTCCATCCCAAGCATGGCCAACAGCGGAACGCCAACGGTCAACAGCGCCATGCTGAGCTCGTGTTGACGGCACGCGGGACGGAAGGAAGTGTGAGGCACGTCACGAAGGGGCGTGTCCTATATCACCGGATGTGACGTACAGCCATCCCTGCCCACTTATTGGCAATCATTGCCCACCACGTGACTCCACGGCCCCGCCCCTTACCGCGCAGCTCCTCCCCCATACTCTTCTTCCGCCTTCCCCACGTGACGCGAAGCGAGCCAATCACGCGAGAGGCGGCGCGCGGTAGGCCCCGCGACCGCTTCCCGCCATTCTTGCAATGGGCAGCGGGGCCGCGCAGGGGGGGGGGCGGTGGGGGCGGGAGGGGGCGGGGCTGAGTTCACTCCACGTCGCGAACGGGAGGAGGATTGACGAGGGGGAGGGGCCAGGAGGGACGAGGGGGAGGGGCCAGGAAGGACGAGGGGGAGGGGCCAGGAGGGACGAGGGGGAGGGGCCAGGAGCGGGAGGGGGGGAGCCGTGGCGCCGCTCTTGGGCCGCGAGGCCTCCCCCTGGACCCGCGGCGCCACGCGGAGACCGCGACAGCAGCAGCAGCAGGAGGTGGTGGTGGTGTTTGTGGTTGTAGGCACGGGAGAGGTGGTGGTGGTGTTTGTGGTTGTAGGCACGGGAGAGGTGGTGGTGGTGTTTGTGGTTGTAGGCACGGGAGAGGTGGTGGTGGTGTTTGTGGTTGTAGGCACGGGAGAGGTGGTGGTGGTGTTTGTGGTTGTAGGCACGGGAGAGGTGGTGGTGGTGTTTGTGGTTGTAGGCACGGGAGAGGTGGTCACGGACAGGCGGTGAGTGCCGGGTGATGGAGGGGGGGGATTGCAGGGTGAGTGAGTTAATGAGGAGAATTAATAGGTGAGGAGGGTGAGTGAGTTGAAGGGTGAGGTGAGTGAGTGGGTGAGTGGTGAGTTCACGACAGGGAGATTGGGGCTGAGTGAGTGAACGCAGCGCACGGTAAAGATCCCCTGAGAGCATTCGCAAGAGTTGGACATTGAGTGCCGCTGTCAGGGTCCACACGCAAATTACTCACTTGGCATGATATACAAATTAACCATTGTAAACGATAACTTTAAAAAGTCCGCTATTTGTCAGAGCTAATGCGATGTGCGTTTTGCATATTTGTAGCACGTTATAACCATCGTCAACATCGTCATTTAGAGTAACCATTAGTCCATACGTGTCACTTGCTAATAGTCCCCGGGTCAATCACAACTTTGCCGTGCGTGCAGGCTTTGTCTCTGGCTGCTCGCTAGGGCTGCGATGCCTTTCCATGCCACAAGATGACGTTCATTGCTCCTTCCACACCGCGACAATATTTACTGCAGTGTTCTATAACGCGGCAGTTGCGTTGCTGAATAACACCGCGTTGTGTAAACTCCCTCGTTACAATGACTAATACAGGGTAAAGCACAGTCCGTGATAACAGCGTGAGATGCGTGTGTCGGCTGAACAAAGACTGAGGCGCGTGGGGAGCATCAGGAAGCATCCAGCAGCATCCCAATGCCTCGTGTGACGCTGTGCCCAGGCAGCCGTACAACCGCACATTCCTACTCGCGCGACGTGGTTCTGTTGACTCAATCGCGTTATATCCATTTAGCATCTGCGTTATAAAACGTGTTCCCTATTACATCCATCGTGCCATATCCAAATGGCGTTATGAAAACACGCGTTGAGGCAGAACGAACTCTATAAACTATTTTTATTTTACCAGGTGAGACCCACTGAGCTATGTGGCTGTTTTCCAGAAGCGACCTTTCCACAAATGATAGATCAGCTAAATGGCTAATCACGTTAGAAATGTGTAGCACCAGCCACAAATACTCTAGACATGGGATCCCCTTTGACAGGGTCAGTGTCTACTTAGATTCACTCACTCCGCCTATTGTCATGCGGCATCCGCAGCTGCGTCGCGACACTTGGTAGAGTGCTGTCTTTGAGGCAGAGAGCTTTACAACCGTGTGCAGTGGTTAATTTGCTTAACAGCTTTACACCGAACTCCTTGCTTGTGGTAAAACATGTTTGCGACTTTGCTGATCGAGAACTATGCAGATTTAGATTTATAGTAACATGTACTTAGTGTGAGATGAACTTCCAAACAATTTCCTTTGCTCAACATCTTGCAATTAATGTCTTTTTAAATGGTCAGCTTAAGTGATTCCGTGATGGTTATGTAACTTGACCATTAAGATAATCTATGGAGCACAATTATTTCAGTATTATTTGTCGTAAGTAAACTTTAAACAGAACCCATATGTGATATTATATTGCCTGATTATTTTAATTTTTAATGTAGTCTACATGCTCTTCTGGGGATATTACCCCACATTTACCATTCATTGATGTTCCCTTTGACATTGGTAATTGGCATTGTCACACCATAGTAATTCATGGGCAATTATGTAATTCTCTCTGTGTCTATCTCTATCTGCATCTGTCTGTGTGGGTATCTCTCTCTGCCGGTGTGTTTTTCTCTATATGCGTCTCTCGTGTGTCTCTTTGTGTGTGCCTCTCTCTGTGTGTGGATCTCTCGGTGTCTGTGTCTCTCTTTCCTTTTCCACGATGTGGTGTTGTATTTACATGCAAATTCTACCTCTAGCCCTGCCCACTTACCCTTGGGCTGAGCTTATCTCAAGCCAATATAACTTTGTGTTTCAGCAGCTTTCTCGCTATATTTTTTCACCTGATGATGGTTGCTTGTGTTGCGATCGAAACGTCGTGATCTATTATTTTTTTCTACCTACGTGACTTTACCTAAAGAACCAAAGAGTATTGTGATTTTGATAGTGATCTTTGTGGTGGAGGTGGTGATATTGATGGTGGTGTTAACGATAGCGGTGATTTTGGTGGTTGTAATGGTGGTATTGATGGTGGTAATGGTGGTTGACTATTACCCCTCTCGTGTCCTTACTTCCACAACCAGGTTTAAGAATCTGCTGGTGTCTGTGCTGGAGGTGGACGTCGGATATCTGTGCGGTCTGGAGCGGTGGACAATAGACTCCTGCAGCTCAACCAGGTGGACGCACTGGGCAGGGGGCAAGATGGTTGTGGCCTTAGAGACCCACTTACTCCCACAGAGAGCCATAGACTCACTCACAGAGTACACTCACACAGAGAGCCAAAGTCTCACTGACACAGAGCCATAGGCTCACTCACATGGAGACACATAGACTCACTCACACAGAGAACCATTGATTAACTCATTGGTTTTTTCGGTAAAGTCACGTATGTAGAAATACCATAAAATTATATTAAAATAAATCAATCACGACGTTTCGACCGCAACACAAGCGATCTTCATCAGGTGTAAAAACAAATAGCACATAGGGTGACATCAGCGCAACACATAGAGAGCGTTAAACTGCACGGAGGTAAATACAACAAGAAGATGAGAGACGAGAATTCAAAAAACCTAAGAAAAATTTACGTGATGCAAAACCAGTCGGCCAACGACACAGTTAGACACCTGCCTGGCAGACCACGAATTTCAGAAGAGTGCTAAATTTCGTGTTCATCCTCTGGGTTGAACATACCAGCATAGACAGAGTGAACAAATACGAGGTATAAGATAGCAGAAATACATATACAGGGACACAAGAGGTAAGAAGAGGAAAGACGGACAGAGAAGCAAGAAAAAAGGGGCCGGAGGGATGAACAGACAGAGGCTTAAAATAAGTAGTAGAGGTGGGGGGAGGGGCGGAAGAAAGCAAGGGGCACCCCACCCACCCCACCCCACCCACCCATCCCCACCCATCCCCACCCATCCCCACCCCACCCACCCCACCCCACCCACCCCACCCCACCCCTCCCACCCCTCCCACCGATCCTCCCCCCAACCCTCCCCTCAACGCTCCTTTCACTCCTCCCGTCACCCCTCCACCCCTCTCCTTTCTGCTGCGTCAGGGCCAGAGGCTGAGAGCACGGGAGAGGAGGCTACACGGGGAACTGGGCCGCGTCAGGGGCGAGAGACGCGGGGCGACTCGACACTTCACAGCGTGGGTGAGTGTGGGGAGTTCGTGGTGCATGGGGGACGGTGGGTGGTGTGGTCCAGAATATAAACCACCTGTGTAGGATACACGGGGGATTTTTGATTGGTGCTTAAATGTGTGTGTGTGGAAAACGGTGTAGTGTGTGAGTGTGTGTGCGGTGGGGGGTAGGGAGGTAAATGTGTGTGTAATGCAAATTAGTATCTGGGGCGGTGTGTAAACATCACACATTGGGGAGACAAAGGCGGTCCGGCGTGGTTCTGACCACTTACCATTTCGTGTACTATGCCAGCCTTCATAGGAGCTCAATAACAGCACTTGCCCCACCAGTCTGTGGAGCTCCATGGGGGATGTTTGTGTTGGAGCTCGTGCTGTAGGTGTAGACGACGCACGACCGTGGATCCTCTGTAGGGAGCGCGCGTCTGCTGTGGGTCGCATGGAGCTGCACAAGCGGACACCGCCGCAGCGATTCCCATACCGAGTCACGAGATAGGCGCTGGGAAACACCACCATGGTGTGCTTGCCTTGTATGGTCAGTCGTGTGACTGATTATTATAATATATTAATTCACACCTGTGCACCGTGTCATGGCAGTTTCTCTGTTTTTCCTTCATTGCATTTTTATTTCAGAAATATTTCACCTGCAAAATAGATTGAGTTTGAATATCTCATGCGAAAGGGTGCCCAGGGCATGTGGGGTCGTCCAATTGCACAGTGTTTAGCGCACATCACTACACACCCATGGACTAAATCCAGAGGCGAGTGACAAATGAATCAGTTCTGCCCCCCTCGCTTCACCAACCCGCACTAGTCAGCGTGGTGAAATATGGTAAAAAATCAACACGACCGACAGGGCATAGGGTGCCCATTATCCAGAAGTGCTTTACTTTATGATCACATCCACATCTAATGTGGATTTGGTTATTTTTCTTTAGTTTTCTTTGTTGCATAAATACAACTTGACAAGATGTGTACTGCTTCATTCTGGTACATTTACTGTTTTTCAGTGCATTTCAGCACTGGGTGTGTTTGTTGGATTTATTGTTTGTCACGTGAGGTTAAACACTAACAAAATATTTTATGAACCAGGCAAAGTTCACTAAGCTATTAGATTTTTCATTAAACTGACAGATGCTGTAACCTGGTCCCTTGGGTACCCAGGCCTTCCTATAGTATAACTCCAGGAATCGGCAGATTTTTATTTTATTGTACCAAGTAAGGTCCACTGAGCTATATAGCTGTTTTTCAAAAGCAACCTGGCCACAAATCGTAGCTCAACGAAGTGGCTTATCACGTGGAAATTTGTAGCAGCCAAATACTGTAAACGCATATTTCTAAATGTGGAGGGAAAAAAACTCGAGGATCCAGAGAAAAACCCACGCCACCACGGGGAGAATATGCAAACTCCAAATATCCAGGCGTCGGGGTTGGAATCGAACCCACGACCTCCTGCATTCCAGGCGAAGGGGATAACTTGTTGCCACCACTGAGCCCCTTGTTAATCTGATGTGGTATACTGGTACAGCCCCTGGTGGCCTCGGTCACTTTACTGACCTTTGCACCATTGTGTAGTCGGTTCAATTGAGTCGCAGACATACTCTTTGGAGGCAACAAATTTATTTATACCAACACGAAGGGGTAACTTCCCTTTTACCAGATAACAACCTATGGTGGTGGACCACCAGGCTATCTGCGCTAACACTCTGGGATAGCTACAATGAGCAGGACTCCAGCTTGAGTCCTGCCCATGTGTTGGTGACTCTTCACGGACGTTGAATGTAGATCTTTCAGAAGACAACAGCAAAGCTGAACCCCGGTCCCTCTGGGGACCCGGTTTATATGCTCACCAGTCGTGGCCGGCTCTGCCCTTGGCCACGACTACCTTCTCGATTCCTATTGCAAGATCTCGCCCTGATACGTGACTACCCACTAGCCCCAACTTGGGGCCCCTGTGTAGACTTTACCCGTCATGTACCTTCCAGGGTCAACCAGAGTGCAATGGCCCACATTAACCTCATTCATGGTTGACACTTTCACACCCCTCCTATAGAGAACAGCACTGCACGCCACACGTGGTGCCACTCAGCGCCATGACTCAGCGCTCACCAAGCCCCACTAGGGCTGGTACTACACCCACATATATGGGGTGTCGGTGATGTAATTACATCGCACGCCGTGCCTCTCAGGCCGGCACTACACAGTGGCATTCCCGATGTCACTACATTACCCCCCCCCCATTCGTAGCATTCAGCCGTCCTGGCTGTCAACTCCCCCTTAAAACTAACCAAGTGAATAAGTTCTAGATTTGAAGCTTTCGTGACTGCAAGGATCCATACTCTTTGGTTCTATTCGGTAAAGTCACGTAGGTAAAAAATAAAACAACAAAAATCATGACGTTTCTTCCACAACACAAGTGGCCTTCATCAGGTGAAGGGGACCGTACTTTCATGAGGACAGCGTTGGAGTGAAGACAGTCCATCCCAGGTCGCGTCCTTTTAAGCTGTGTGGGAGGAAACAATGCTTTGACAAAGGAATTAGCATAAAATGACCGTAACGCACAAGAGGACCGGCACGGAGGGGGGGAGGGGGTGTGAATTGGAACGTAGAGGACCGGCACGGGGCGGGGGGGGAGTTTACAAATGTAGGTGTGAAGTGAAATAAGCTTCTATGAAAGTTTGGTATATCACTATTTGGATAAATACCATTGAAAATTAGTTTAATGTTTGGTATGATTTAGAACATCTTTCCAATGGTTGCTTAAGTGAATAAGGTGAAAAAAACGAGTAAAAGTGACTAAACGCTATGTGTGCCTCAATAACAATAACAAATAGCATATAAATAACCAAGCCCACCTATACAATATATACACTAGCTGCAAATGTACAGAACAACACGAGAAAATATAAAACGCGAATGCACGGAATCCCCTCCATCACCAACAACTCCCATCCTCACCGTGTAACAATACCCATAAGCACAACAAAGGCTAGGTTCAGCCAATAACCGATATGGCCTACTGAGTGTGACAAGCAACTGATGGTGTGGGAGTGTGTGTGCATGGGTGTCACAAAATCCGAAGAGTTTTTGAGCGAGTCCTCGTGGCTGGGCCTCCAGTGGAGGTGGGCTCACTCTCCCTGGAGGTCCCAGGGGGAATATGCAACTGTCCAGTCGAATCCGGCTCCTCACGAAGAGCAGTAGGCCGGGTCGACGGGTTCTCCTCTCTCGAATCAAGTGAAGACAGCGCAGGCGGCGGCTCGGGGGACATCAGGCGCGCGGCACCTGAGGGAGGAAGCACACGACTCCGCTGAGGACCAACCTCAACGTGCACACATGCCAGCTCGCCGGACACATCTGTCCCTCGGCGCCCACAGTGTGGAGATGGAACAAACTCACAGGGAGCAATAAAGGGCTTAGGGCAAGAGGAGTGTACAAATCAACTCCGCCGCCCCAAGCGGATCTGGACACACTGCGGTCGAATGACCCGAATCACATCAACCAGCCCTCTCCAGGGTTTGAGCAATTTGGGCGATGTACCCACCGGTACCTGTGGACAGTGCAACCAAGCTCTGTCCCCAGGTGCCCATTCATGTTTTTGAAGTACGGAAGCCCCTCAGCCATTCATTGGCCAATCGGCACGAATCAGAATTTACTCTGGAAGTCTCCCGCACTTCTGAAAGCTTTTGAAGGGTACAGCACACGGAGTCAGAGATTTAAGATTTAGCCTTGTTGGGTGCGGCTTGTAACTGAACATGAATCAGGGGGTCGTGTTCTCGCTGACCTGATGACTCAACATGGAGGTCAGAGTTCTGTGCAGCCACCTCAACCATACCATCCATCTGCGGATTGTGCGGTGACATGCGTACTTTCTTGGTTCACAACTAACGCACACCTCTTGCAATAATTTTGAAGAAAATGTTTTGCCCTGATTGTTCAGAAGATGTTCGGGAGCACTCTTGTCCATTATGTAGTGGGTAATAAACTGGAGGAAGCTTACTCTGAGGCAACACATTTATTATAACATTAACAGGTTATTACACAATGGGGTAATGGCCCCTTTCACCCGATACTCTATGGAGGTAGTCCCTCCAGACTAGCTTGCCTCTCACTGGCTATCACGACATCTATACTGCTGGGGCTTGAGTCTTCGCTTGAGTCTTCACTGGTTATCAGCTGGAGCTTTCACTGGTACAAGCTCGAGCCGACCCTAGCCAGGGGTTCGGCTCTGCCCATTGGGCTCTACTCTTCAGGGCTCCAGGATGCTCTTCAGTCTTCGGCCGGACAACAACTGCTGGGACCGCTCAGGGACCTGACTTATATATAGGCTCCTGGCTCACTCCGCCCCTGGCCACGCCTTCCTTCTAGGACCGTCTCCGAGGGTCTGGAGAATGACATCATCTCCCCAGCCCCCTTCCCGGGATCTGGGGTCCCGACCGTTGGTCACGATGCTCCCCCAGGGATTGCCTTGGCCAACGGCCCGTCATCATTAATCCAGCAGGTTCAGCCTCCCCTCTGCTCCCTACTGACACAAGCTAGTACTGCCGGCTATGATTAGTGGCGATCATGTTCAACCATGCCACTACAATTACATAGCCATTGAGGAATGCCTCAGTGATCTTTGCCGCCAACTGTTTGGGAAGCGGCCAGGCCACAGGCCATCATGAGAAATACTCGACTCCCACCAGAAAATATTTATTCCCACGAGCGGCTTCTACCGCGTGTACTGCACACACCCCTTCAACAAATTAGCAGCATCCTCAGCCATGCCAGGCCAGAAGAAATCCGACTTACGTGTGGCCAATGCTAGTTTATGCACACCCAAGTGCAACAGACGCTCGTGCACCGCCCAAATGACCTTACCCCGCAGGGCGGTGGGCACAACAATGTTGGAACATCGCATCTCTCCGTCCCAATGCATGAGCAATCCACCTCTGAGAATGAAAGAGGCGACACCCCATCGATCCTCGCCCCCATCAGTCTCTCTGACTCCGCATCGCAATTTAAGCAGGGAAGCGTCCTCAACCTGGAGGCGCCCCCATTCTTCGTGGTCCAATCCAATGACAGCATCACGCGCCACTGGATCCCCAGCTCCCTCAGATGTTACAACCTCGGCCGATGCCGTAAGGGTAGGGGGCGAGTGTTCGTTGCGCGGCTTACAGCGACCGGAGCCCGAAAAACTTGCGCAACTCTCGTTCGTGGGTAATCGCGAGAGGGCGTCCGCGTTCGTGTGATGGGAGCCTTTGCGATAGGTAACCTGAAAAGAGTAGTCACGGAGGACCTCCAACCAGCGTGAAAGTTCGCCAGATGGCTGGTCAACCTGCAGCGCGTACTGCAGCGCCGCGTGGTCCGAGCGCACCTCAAAGTCTCTCCCATACAAATATGGAAGATACTGTTGCAAGAAAAACACGATAGCTAACAGTTATCAGCGTGTGACACAGTACCGCTGTTCAGCCGGAGACAGCACTCTGCTTCCTTATGCGATAACACTCTCGATGCCATTGACAACTAGAGACAGAACAGCTCCAATGCCAGTGTTACTAGCATCTGTATCAAGGACAAACGGCAAGGAAAAGTCGGGGTAGTGGAGGGGAGGGGCGTTCACCAAGCCATCTTGGAGTGCAACAAATGCGGCCTCCTCATGGGTGGTGCCGATGTCACAAGTCGAGGAGACTGAAGTGCTGTGACAAAAGGGCCATTGCCTGAATCGTCTCTTACTATAAACATTTCATTTCAAAGCGGTGTTATCGAAGAAGTTTTTTTGGAAGATAAATAACATCGCGATGGGGGGAGGGGGAGATAGCGGGATTGAGGGGCAGCGATTAGGGGGGTTATAGAGGTGGGTGTTGAGTAAAATAGTATCAGTGTCTTGTGCTTGAGCCTAGGGGCTATGCCAAGGGGCTAGGACATTGAGAACACGGATTCGAATGAACGTCTCATCTTGCCACATGCTTTTTTTACTATCTCCATCAGTAACAAAATCAATCTACAAAGCAACGCTGCTTCTAAAATGGGTATAGTACTCTGAAGCATGTAAAAATGGTAATGTACTGTCAATCGTACTTTAACAGGAGCATTGTCTCTTTAAAGGTCACGGTTTTTGTTGTTGACATGAACTCTATTGGCTTCCACCTCCCTGTTCACAGAGATCGTCAATAGAGGCTGAAGTCTGTTACTCGCGCAGTCAGTCGAGGGAGTGATAGCCCTCACTGTGCCCTTCAGCCCGTGGCGTTGCCTATGGGACTCATTGTCCCGTAACATCCCGAGTTCACAATGTCGATTAAAGCGACACCTTTGTTTAATAACGATCCATGAAATTAGTGGGAC
Organism: Petromyzon marinus; assembly: GCF_048934315.1. NCBI lineage: Eukaryota > Metazoa > Chordata > Hyperoartia > Petromyzontiformes > Petromyzontidae > Petromyzon > Petromyzon marinus. Next base: position 141,483 of record NW_027422640.1, read on the forward strand.
TTTATATAGTGTGACAGTCTTGTCTTTGGTAATACTGTACTCATGTTTGTTTCTGTTGCCTGGTTTTTAATTGGTAAAGCTGTGATCGTGTTTGATCCCTCCACTGGTATCCGATTAATTTCTGCATCAAGCACAATATCCCCTTTACTGTCTTCAAGTTCCACCATGGACACGCTCCTGCTTGCCTCTCCCATCATCTTATTCCCCTCCCAATGTTCTCCTATATCGTCCCTACCATCTCGCTTTACTCCCCTTCACTCATTCTCCGCCCAGCAACCAAGGCTTCCTGTTGGAACTTCTAATCAACCTTTACTCATTCGGAGGTCACTCATTCCCTTTTCTTTTGATGCAATTATTTGGGCCTGTCACTTACCATCCACAGATTTCTCCTGTGATCATCACTTTATGTTCTCTCTTTAGAAATGTAGGCTGAATGTACACCTCCTTGTTCCCAATGATGATTGTATCTCACTGATGTGCACATCACCTTGACAGAGGCTCTTTTTAAAGGCACTCTAATTGATTATTTCTCATTTCACAGCCTCCACTACACTACTCAGCAGATTATACCCCACTTTGTTCGTCAAGACTTGCTTGAGGCAAATATAAGTATGGTCCAACAACTTCTATGACTAACACGGCACGAGTAAGACTGCCTGCAGTCCAACCAAAAAGGCTGCATCATTGAAAGCTGGTTTCAAGCCTGCCCTCCACGTGTGTTAAAAGATCTTACTCACCCATGTGATGATAGTTGAGTCTCTGGGTGTCAGCATTTCTGCTCTGATATTGCAAGTGTTGGATACTAGTGATTTCTTTCATTTTTCTTAGGGTACCTCTCACTTTATACTCAAATGGCTCAATGCAGAAGGTGTAGGGTCTTTGGTTGCTGTGGCTTGCATGAGCTCTTCAAAGGGATATGACGAAGAGCGATTCTGCATTTGGGAGCATAATTACTTCTAGCATGCTAGTTTCCGCCTTCAACTGCTGAGGAGCTTGCCACTGGCATTTGTAATTGCGCAGGAAATATTAAAGTAGGCTCCCCTGAGCTGACTGAAGTTTGCAAAGTCATCCTTTATTTGACTGAGAGTTATTATTCAACTGCTGCAGCTTTTCCATCAGGCCCCCTCTGTTCATGCCAGATCTGAGTTTTGCATTGCCTTCTTAGGCCCTTGTAGCAGTTTTTACGTTCGTTTTTCAATTAAACACCACGTTTAATCACTAATCCATTCATTTCCAATATTGCAACAGGTTGTTGGGCTGGTCTTGGCGGCGTTGTTTACATAATCTTGAAATTGTCCCAAACTGTTGGTTCCTCATTAGACAGGAGCGTGCATTACCACTGCCCACCTCCACATTACAACCATCCCCACCATAAGAATTATATCCAGTATGAGCTGGAGAAGCTTTTGTTGAACTTCGAGAGTACTACTAAGAAATGGGGTTTACGTTCATCCCCACATAAAACAAAGCACCTGCCTGGGTATTCTGTCATCGTATTCTCCCATCCCTCCACTCCCCATGAGCAGTGGGGCAGTTTTGGACAGAGCAGAACAATTTTCCATACCTGGAAAGGGTGCATGTGACTAGCTCCAGTTTGGCAGCAGAGGTCATGCTCCGAATCGGTTGAACATAATTATCTCAGCTGCGTAACACACTGTGAATGCTACATTGCCTGTCGCTCCATGTAAAGCTCTGGGTCTTCTCAGCCAGATATCCCCTCCCTTCTCTACATTTGAGAAATTTGGATCCCTTTTAAAGGGACATCCACACTGGTTTTGCATATTCAAGTTGTCTACGATCCACCGTGGACTTAACAAACTAGATTATGTGAGCAGCTTAGATCCTTGAATGATCTGGACAAATGCCCATCAGTGAGATACTAAGGCAGGTGAGGCAGCATTGGCTGGGTCATGTAGCCCAAATGCCCAGTCACTGTGTACCCAAACATCTTCTGTTTGTCCAGATATAAGGGGCTTATCGCTATAGGCAAGAGTTTGACTGCAGTGTAACAGAAGGATGGTGGAGCTGTTTGGGCTTGCCAACAGCTCGACCAGTGGTTTCAAGATCAGCGTCTCTGGAGGAGTTTTGTGAAGGATGTCCGCCTCCAGCAATAACGGAGGGCGGAGGAGTGATGCTCACAACAACGAGCGGAGTGCAGAATGAGTAAAATGCAGCAAGGTGGAACAGTAGGGAGCACAGGTGGTAGATCTGCCAGTCATCCCTGTCACTCAACCCATGACACCTTTATCTATCCTGTAACCTACTGCCCATGAGCCTTCGACAGTCCACATGACCTCAATGTGCACTTAGCCTGGCACAAACACTTTTTTGACGTCACCAATTTTGAGTGGCGAATGGCTTTTATTGTTATTGTGTTTATGTATCCACCCCTTCATGTGTCGTACTGGCCTTCTTAGGTGCTCGCTAGCAGAACTAATCCCAATAATGTAAAAAACGATATGGGAGATTTTTCTAATTTGTATCTTGTATGTTTGTGTACATCGCCTATGTGTGTTTGTGGCGAGCCATGCTGCACAACAAACTCAGCCACAGTTATCAATAGCACGTGATATCTACACTGGTTTTGGGTCCTCTAGGTTGTGTCTGCATTAAATGAGTGCCTGGTACAATGGGTAATCAGTATAACCTATGAGACAAACGTGGCCAGGTGTGGTGCTGGCCATTTCTACCCCACTTTGCGTGCAGGTCTTCAAAGGGGCTCACTAACAGCACTTGACCCACCAGTCTGTGGAGCTACATGGGGGATGTTTGTGTTGAAGCTCGTTCTGTCGGCGTAGAAGACGCTCGACAGTTTATCCTCTGTAGGGAGCACGCGTCTGCTGTGTGTAGCGTGGAGCTGCACGATAGTGAAACCAATAGAGTTGTTGCGCCTTGGGCGTAAACATCAATGTATGTCCATTTGCCAGGTGTTATTTTTTTCATTTCCTGTGGAGATGTGTGCTGTATGAGAGAAAAAGCGACTAAGCCCACGCCCTCACCCCCTTCTCCCTATTGCATTATCTCCTCGTACTATTTGACTACTCATAAAATCATACGTATATAGTGACACCCCAGGGATAAATTAATATTGCTTGTTATAGCACCTTCTTGTAGAAAGAACGCTGGTTAAGTCAGACCGGCCTGTATATGTACAGTATAGATATTTAGTTTGCAGCAATGCAATACACACAGCTCAATACACAAAGAGTTAAATGTATAAATATCTCATACTAAAGAATGGATTACTTGGGTTTACAAACATGATGTACAAAACTCGTTATAGTCTCATGCTCTGCATGCTGTTGTAAATGCACGTGGTGCATACTCACTGACCAGATGCTTCGTTATTATTGATACTAATAAAAAATGTTAAATTAAGAATTTTCTTCATCAATTTCTCACGTTAAACAAATATAGGGAGGCGTTCATCCAGCGGTAGAGAGACAATGGCTGCTGATGATGATGTAACGTGCCGCTAATTTTGAAGAATTCCTAAGAGACAGTGCAAGTGGAGATTCAAAGGCATAGGAAGGTGGTTGCACAGACACCTGGACCACTGCTGTCCTGTATAAGTGATTTATTTAACATAATGAACATTACAGTAACATTGACGTTGCCTCATGTGTGTACTTTAAGTTTTGGCTTCCCCACACAAACACACTACCTCCACAAAAGGTCATGTTTACTCATTTCTGTGAAGCGTATTCAAGTTTAATTTATTAGGTATAGCCCTGTGAGCCATGCGGCTCTTAAGTCGGGTGCAAACGCAACAAACAAAATATGAATCTACATTGCAGAAAACTATTGAACCACAACCAGACCAAAATAAAGCTACAAAAACAATGTAACAGCAGTAATCATAGGAACTGTGATTTTAAAATTAACAAACGATAAACATAACATGTACGACAAAACCTGCAGCCATAGCTGGCAGCACGACACTCCCAGTGTATGATGTGTGAGTGAGTCAGCAGCAGCGTGAGTGAGTGTATGATGTGCGAGTCAACGTATGATGTGCGAGTCAGCGTATGATGATCGAGTCAGTATTAGGTTGAGTGAGTACATGATGTGTGAGCCAGCGCATGATGAGTGAGTCAGTGTATGATGTGTGAGCGAGTCAGCGGCAGAGTGAGTGTATGATGTGCGAGTGAGCCAGCACACGATGAGTGAACCTGTGTATGATGAGTGAATGGGTCAGTGGTTGTTCGAGTGTATGATGTGTGAGTGAGTAAGCGCATGATGAGCGAGTCAGTGCATGATGTGTGAGCGAGTCAGTGCATGATGTGTGAGTGAGTCACTGCATGATGTGTGAGTGAGTCAGTGCATGGTGTGAATGAGTCAGTGTATGATGTATGAGAAAGTCAGTGTCGGCTCCCTCTGCCCGCGCTGTCGCCCCCCCCTCCCCCCGGCTCCGTCGCCCCCCCCCCCGGCTCCCCCGCCCCGTCGGCCTCCTGGCTCCATCGGCTCCCTCCGTCGGCTCCCCCGGCCCCCTCACAAATGGCCCCGCCAGCCGCTGCTGGGAGCGCGGTATGTGACGTCATACCACTGCTAGACAACCTCAGAGCACCCTCTACCCATACATTGAGAGCATGGGAGTGCCCACTACATAGGGACTACCCAAGATCAAACCTGGCTCCCACCCTCTAATCGTCACTCAACTAGAGGTGACGCTATCCCGATCATTGCACATTACAACGCAATTTGCCGTCTGCGTGGCATCACGATGGTCGAGGCAGTGAGCACGTGGTGTCACGCAGCTGCTTAATCTGCTAAACCTGTGTGGTGTTTTGAATTAGGTTTACATTTTACTTTTCTTTATCGTAGTGTTGTGTTCATGTGAATGTTCAAATGCTTGCACTGAAGAGTGTTTTGAGATGCCTAAAGTGTTTCGATGCAATTGTATGTATTTCTATATATTCCAATGACAATTTTTAAGCTTTCATTACAATTTAAATAACTCAATGTATTCACAATCAAATACCTAAAGTCACAATTGTACCTAACCGAGACCTCTCAGATTTTAGTAGCAACATTTTATTTTTATAATTATTATTCTTTCCCGTACCTGTCTAAAATTACACGACTATGCTTACAGGTGACACATGGTTTGTTTTCATTTTCTTCAGGTGACTCGATGCATTTGTCGTGATGGCATCAAAAGTTTCTGCATGTGAGAGCATTAAAACCAACAAAGTGAATCTGCAGAAATACCTCCAGGCGAAGTCTTCAGAAGTGCTTGACTATTCCTATCAAACAGGGATAGTCCTGGACAGTGTATATGCGTCCCTCAAAAGCGAGAATAACCCCATGGCACGAACACGGGACCTGGTTGACCTGGTGCTCAACAATGGAGAAGAAGTGTGCATGAGATTCCTTAAAGATGTGCTGGTGCCACTGAGATCCGAGATCCCTCTCTTGGGTCAGTGGATATCACAGCATGAGCAGCAGCTCAACGTGATGGGTGTCGATCTGAGCACAACTGCGGGTAAAGCCATCCCTGGAGCAGCTTCTTGTGAGTGATGCTAAACTTCACGTAACCACTCGCATGTCTCTGGCAAGTTTAAGCGAAGGAATTGCTTTGAACTGATATGAACTGTCATTTGATATTCGCAAACTGCACCACTCTTGCATAACAACATCCCTCTCAGGAGGAGGACATTCATATTCCATTCCATAGCAGGGTATGTACAAGGGATCAGAGATTTGGAGGAAAGGATGGATGGATAATGGAAATGTGTGTCAGTATCAAAACATTGCATCCACACTGTACCCCAACATTCCTGAATTTCTGTACTATCCTACACCTCCCTTTCCTTGCAAATGACTTAAACATGGTGATTTTCTCTCACCTCTTCAGACACAGGCATTTTATTTGAGCTGGAAGAATATAATGAGCTATGAAGCTCTCTTTCAAGTGTCAAGCCCAATATGTTTGGCCATGGCAGCAAACCCATCAGCTGCCTTGGTCTCCATGACTTGGTACAATCTGGATTCCACCAAGGCCATTTCGTTGAAACTGTTTCCCTATTGAGAGTGAATGACCACCTCTCTTAAATTATGGAAGCTGCTTCTAGTTCTTGACTTTTGGGCTGCTTTGGATACCACACACCACTCCATCCTATTGAATCGGCATGGCTACGCAGGCATCTCTCACACTTCCCCATTGCTTCTGCTTCCCCTCTAAAAGTGAGCCCTATTTTTGCAAGCAAGGACTGCCTTCTGTTCAGAAGTCCCAATTATATGGTGTTCCACGTGGCTCGGTCCTTGGCTATCTGCTCTTCTCAGTATAATGTCTCCTCCTTTGTGGACATTTTTTACTCCTAATTTTTTTATATTGACTAGCTATGACTGCTATTCTCTTTGGTTCTATTCAGTAAAGTCACGTAGGTAAAAAATAAAACAACAAAAATCACGACGTTTCGGCCACAACACAAGTGGCCTTCATCAGGTGAAGGGACCAGGCTGTCTCGAGGACAGCGCTGGAGTGAAACACAGCCACGCTCAGACCGCGACCTTTAAGCTGTGTGCGAGGAAACAAGGTGCCTTGACAAAGGAATTAGCATAAAAATTAGCATTTGATTGGCCGACTTAGCATGATGAACGGCGTAGAGGTGGTGTACATGTGGGTGCACATGCCGGTTGGCGCGGAGGGGGAGTTTACCTATTGATGGTGTGAAAAGGGAATTTTTAAGAGCTCATTGCATTTCGGACCAACACCACCTGACCCGTGAATTAAAACATGTACACCTGGCCCTCAAAAGGAATGGATACTCTGACCGTACCATCCGCCAAGCTGTTTCTCCCTCCATACAGAAACAACCACTTGATACTCCGGTGAAAACCATCACACTACCATATATAGCAGGCGTTACTAAAAAGATTTCCAAAATTCTAAACAAACACAAGATCCAGGTCCGGTTCAATACAGTACACAAAATTCGTGATCTGATCCCATCCGTGAAGGATGGCATTCCTGACTTACAGTACCCCGGGGTTTACAAATTGAGTTTTACCTGCGGTGCTTGCTATATCGGGGAGACAAAGCGACATGTCTCTGACCGAATTCGCGAGCACAAATCAGATTTGAAACACGGCAGAACGAATTATTCTGCCGTAGCTGATCACTGTTACAACGCTGTGGGTGATCACGATATAATTTTCTCCGATACCAAGGTTCTTTGCAAACCCACGGGTTTTTATCAGAAATTTGTTTACGAGGCAATTCAGATCTACAAACACAGACACAATTTCAACCGAGAAGATGGTTTCAAATTAAGCAACCATTGGAAAGATGTTGTAAATCGAACCAAACATTAAACTAATTTTCAATGGTACAGTATATTTTTCAAGTAGTGGTACCCCAAACTTTCGCAGCTCTTAAAAATTCCTTTTTCACACCATCAATAGGTAAACTCCCCCTCCCCCCCCACGCCAACCGGAATGTGCACCCGCATGTAAACCACCTCTACACCGTTCATCATGCTAAGTCGGCCAATCAAATGCTAATTTTTATGCTAATTCCTTTGTCAAGGCACCTTGTTCCCTTGCACAAAGCTTAAAGGTCGCGGTCTGAGCGTGGCTGTGTTTCACTCCAGCGCTGTCCTCGAGACAGCCTGGTCCCTTCACCTGATGAAGGCCGCTTGTGTTGTGGCCGAAACGTCGTGATTTTTGTTGTTTTATTTTTTACTAACGTGACTTTACCGAATAGAACCAGAATATGGATCCTTGCAGTCACGAAAGCTTTAAATCTAGAAATGACTGCTATTTCTAATGACACCCCGCCTTTTAATGCCATTGACTCATGAAACGGAACCTACTCTCTCCTCTTAACTCTTGAAAAATGTTGATACTCCTACTGATACTCCTGCTGTTATGGAGTGACTCATGCAGCAAGCTATGGCTGCAAAGTTTGGTAGTACATGTTATGTGTATCTTTTATTGTAAAATTTAAATTAGTTCCTATGATCACTGTTACATTGCTTTTATAGCTTTATTTTAGTGATTTCTAAAACGTTTTGGTTTAGCCATATTTATTTGTTGTAGTACAGAGTTAGACTGATAACTTTAATCTAAATTGTCTTATGGTTGTAATTGTTTGGCTTGCATCCCACTGGGATGTTTGCACACAGCATTGATATACGGTGCTTTTTCCGGAAGACTTTGCTGTTTTTTCCTGGATTTTTCTGTTTGCGCGTAGTCACTTTAAGATGTTTCTTGTTCCTGGTTTTGTTTGTTGCAGTTGCACCCGATTCAAGAGCCGAATGGCTCACAGGGCTATACAAAATAAATGAAACTGAAACTGGATTGGTTATACTTCACTCCAGATTCAACGTCAAATTTGTAGACCTCGTCATTTGTAAAAAAGTCCACGGGAGATAATGACTCCGAATATATGATTCCCGAGAAATTAAAATAAGATCAGATACAGAGGGATCAGGCTACTCATGGTCACCATTGCCCAAGTGGTGAGAGACTGGGTTCAATGTTTCCTTGGAAAGCTGATGGAAGTTGTTGAGCAAATTTGTCATTGGAAATCGACACTCTCCACAATGTAGTGGCTGCCACAGTGTTTGCTGATGATGCAGTAGCCAGATTAGTTGAAGTTCAAGTGAACCTACGATGTATCACGTGGGATGCTACGAGTGTTGTGATTCATGTGTCTGTTCTTGTGGAAGTGACAGCACTTCATCTTCTCTGCTGCTAGGACCGTGGCTGGTGTACTGCACTCCACCAGTGTAGCCCCCGTGCTACGTGATGTAGGCCAGCTTGAGATGGGAGAGGAAACACAGCCCCAATACCAGTGAAATATAAAAAAAAAAATCAACATCCTAGACAAAAAAAAATCGATAATTGTAGGATAAGGCAAGCAGTGCATTTTACACACAGATTGATAGAATTAGGTTGTGATGATGCTGATGTACACGGTAATGCTAAATGTGGTACTATCTTTTTCACAGGCAAAACAAACAAGACACATGGTGGTAGCATTTTTGTTATGATAAAACATATTTTTTTACAAAAGGTACAGTGTTTATAAAAATTGCATTTGGAGAATACACATCGTGAAAACTTCCACACAATAATTCATGATGTACATGATGTTGCTGCATTATCCATGGTGAATGAATTCGCTATGCTTTTTTTACATAGTTTATTTTAAACATATTTGTCTGCTATAGGAATATGTTTTTTATTGTAAGTGAAACTGATCTGCTCGTTAAATTATTTGTGTCATTTAGATAAGCCTGGTGATGATTTCAGAGAATTATTGCTAAAGCTGACATCATTAACACGAAACTACGACGCACGACCTGGAGAACCTGCAGTGTTTTTGCTGGAGAGGATGGTGAAGCCAATTCTGGTTCCCTACTACCGCCATCAAGAAACCAAGGAGCACGAGTTACTAGCGAGAGGCAAGCAGCACGAGGAGCTGATGAAGAGAGCACAGAGAGAAGGGATTACTTACAAGAAGCTCTTTGATCACATTGGAAAAAAAACACACCCCCGACTGGTTATTGTAGTGGGGACTCCAGGCAGCGGTAAAACCATGTTGAGCAAATTCATTGTGCACAGCTTGCTGTCAGGTGAGAAAGTATTTGCACGACGCTTTGAGCACATCGTGCTCATAAGGTTCAGGGAGATAAATGATATTGGAGAGGTGTCACTGGCAGAGCTGTTTTCTAAGCTGCACTCATGTTTGGGAAACAAAGCGGATGAGGTTTTCGCAAACCAAGAGAGAACCCATTTTGTTATGGACGGGTTGGACGAGTTTGGAAAGCGCCTTGACTATGCCAATGCGTGCACCGATCCACGTAAGACGGCAACAGTAGAAGCCATCATTGCTGCCCTAGTGAATGGAAATCTCTTGCCCAAGGCCTCGGTCTTGATAACGACCAGACCCATTGCCATGGAACAACTGAGTCAAGTGAATGTTGATCGAGCTGTTGAAATCACTGGGTTTTCCAACAAAGATAAAATAGCATTTTTTAACAAATTTTACCAAGATAGGAGTCTAGCAGAAAGGGCACTCAAGCTCCTGCAGGAAAATGAAACAGTGAATACATTGTCCCAGAACCCTTCATTCTGCCATATAGCAGCCATTACACTGAAGGAACATTTACAAAAGTCTGAACATTCTGAGATTATCCTCAAATCAATGACCGACCTCTTCACACAATACGTGTTTGGGCTCATAGTACACCATGGACGTGGCAGCTGCTGTGCCAAGGAAATTGTATCGTCTCTTGGCAATATGGCTCTGAAGGGGGTTCAGCAAAACATCCAGATGTTCAGCCAAAAAGATCTAGAAGAGTTTGTTGTTAGTTCTTCTGAACTAGGAAGTACATTAATCAACAAAGTGTTCACATGTGAGGGCATTAAACAAGGGAGTTGTTATTCATTTTCACACTTGACAATGCAGGAATTCTTTGCAGCGATAGCTCTGCATCTGTCACATTCAACATGGCCAGTGAATGACGTCATCAAGGCTATTAAGGACAGCAAAGATGGGAGGTTTGATGTGTTTCAGAGGTTTTTTTGTGGACTGGCATCAAGCACTCCATGGAAGTTCTTTGAGGGTATCTTGGATCCTCCATCTGCAGATTATCAAAAGGAAATAATCGAGTGGCTCAATCGCAGCATGAAGAATCGGATGGTTGACAAACACAGGCTCAACAGTCTCCTGCACTGCGTGCACGAGCTGCACGACCGCAAGTCCCTGAGTGATGTCACTCGGTCCATGACTGAGATAGACCTGTCATTCACAAGGCTGTCCCTGCCAGACTGCGCTGCCATCTCCTGGATCCTGCTGCAGCGAGAAGAACCTGTGGAGACACTCAACCTGTTCGGCTGTGGCATCGGCACCGAGGAAATGAAGAGGCTTCAGCGTGGACTGCACAGATGTAAACATCTAGTGTAAGACTGGCACACCTTGCATTCACTACTTCACAAATTGTGTGTGCATAATTGTGCGTGATATCAACTCAGTTTCAATTGAGCACCAGGTGCAGTGTGTAAAACATCGCTACTCGGGAGACAAAAGCAGCCGGGCGTGATACTGGCCACCCACTCCATCATATGCCATGCCGGCTTTCATAGGTGCTCCCTAACGGCACTTTCCCCAGCAGTCTGTTAAGGCTATACGGCAGATCTTTGTCTATAAGAATCCTCACTTATTAACTGTGCATACAGTACAATGTAACTCCATTCTCACGTAAACACTCGGTCTTGCGTAGCCCAAGCATGAACACAAATTTTGACAAATTCTTCCCCTTGCCACTGCCATCATTGTCCTCACTCACTTCACTCCTCTCCCCGCACGCCACGCTCACCCCTCCCTTGATACCTCCCATTAACCCCCAATCTGCTCCTGCCTTCACTTTTTCCATAACCCATCCCCCACCCTTGCCCATACCTTCACTCTCCAGCCGCATACCCACTCCCACTCATCCACTGAGGGATGAGGTTCGGTGAGTGAGTGCGTGCCTGCTTGAGTTGGTGGGTGACTTGGTGGGTGGATCGATGAGTGAATATGTGGAGTTAAGTGAGGATGTGAGTGGCGTGTAAGTGGGTTGGTGAATGAGTGAATTAGTGTGTGAGTGGGTTGGTGAATGAGTGAATTAGTGTGAGTGGGTAAGTAAATGTACAGTGAGTAGGTGGGTCCACAGTGAATGCTGCACTCACTGTACGTTAAAGTACAAAAGGAAAAAAAAGTTATGCATATTCATGGATGCTGTAAAGTTTTCCATCATCTTCAGCAACATTTAATTAGCGATAATGATAGCCCTCACACTATATGCAGGGAGTGAGGTGACCTTAGGCCATACTGAGAAAATGTAGCCCTGATTGCGACTGCGGTGGAGAGTGAGGGTAACGGTTTGATCCACGTGTCCGATTCAAGCCCCTGGTTCACAGTGGATCATGGTCAGTGATTGTGCTCACCACTACAGAGACAGCTAATTGGTAATGGGTGTTAATCTTAGTTGTAAAGCATTAAAGAGACAATGATCCCCCAAGTAGCCCATATAAACTGGTGGGGAAAGTGAAGCCAGTGACAGGGAACAAGCACACACTATTACACTGCACTTTAGAGCACAAAGACAATCTCCCCGTGGAGCCTGCATACACTTTTGAGGCAAGTGCTGATCGCACTTCCCTGACCAGCACCGTCCTTGGCTGTCTTTCTCTCCCCATTGCTGATGTTGACACACCACCAGGTACTCATTTAAGGCAGAGTCACCCTACGGGAGTTCCAGGACCAGAATTTTTTTCATCACTCACCACTGATGCTGTTTACGGATATTGAACCCAGGTCACTTCGTTTGTAATGTAATGTGCCAACGACTTTCCCACCATTCCCCTAAACGCATATAAATACACAATCAAAGACACTCGTATATACACACAGACATGTACACACACAAACGTACACATAGTGTACATATAAACTCACACACTCCTACACATGTACAAGTACAGCCTTTGGTCAGTCTACTGCTGGATAAGGCACTCCCACACCATGCAGGTCTTGGGGGTTATTTGACCAGACATCACCAATCTTGTCAGTGTGGGTTGGTGTAGAGCATAGAGATGAATGTTGTTCCATTGCCATAACGCAGCTCCGCAGGCTACAACAACTGTTGTTATACATGTTAGTCTTGGGTAGAAGCACCATCCAGCCTCGAGCCTATTTAGATTTTCAGATTTATTAGACCTTACATGTGTAGTGTTCGATTTCACTCGGACAACTTTTGTCTTTCTTTGAACACCGTTTTATTTACAACTCTCAGCATGTCCTCAATATTTTACAGTATCCATGTCGCCACGGCTCGCTCGTTGTGCTTCACTCGACTCGCTCGCCACCTTTGTCTCTCCACTCCCCCACGATTACTTCGCTTACTCAGCCGCTAACTTCTTCATCTCTGCTCTCCTATATCACCGTCACTATGCTCTCTCCACTGCTAACTGCTTCGTCTCTGTTCAGCTTCGCTATCGCTACGCTCTCTCCACTGCTGGCTGCTTCTCTTCTTCAGCTCCGCTATCGCTACGCTCTCTCCACTGCTGGCTGCTTCTCTTCTTCAGCTCCGCTATCGCTACGCTGTTTCCAAGCTCTGTCTCCAACTCTGTCTCCCAAACTCTGTCTCTCCAACTCTCTGTCTCCAAGCTCTCCACACTTCAATTCCCCGCTGTTCACTCCAAGCTCTCCAACTTCAACAACCTTGCTCCAATTGCCGACCCCCCAATTTATCCCCGCTCTCATTACTCCCCAATTAATTAGTCCGTGTCCCAACGACGCTCCGCATCGTTCGAACCTGTTTCTCCTCCAGACCTTTAGGTGCCACTCTAGCCTTGGCAACAGCTCCAGCCAATCACAGCCGTCCTTGGTTCACCCAGCTTAATTGCCCTAATATAACCTGCACTGTATTTGCCTTCGCTACAGGCTGACCCAACATAACCCGTAGTGTCTGTGTTATCATGTAATCACGCTGAACACATCTTTGAATTCAAAGGGAAACCCATGGAGACGCGACCGCTGCACAGGCGTTAGTTCAGGGTTTTGCATATATAGATCTCGCAACCAGTCCGGATCATCTCCATCACCCGGCAACATCTCACTCTGTCCCGTTGCCAAACACGCCTCCCCTTCCGGACCCGGCGCTGCCGTTGCATGCGCCAACGTTGTACCCTCCAGAATGACGACCGATTCGTGTCCCACGTTTACAATTTGTATTAAAGGGTCGCAATTTGCCGGTACAATAGTCAAAGCCCCTACCAAAGTGGGCATCCGTGATACAGCATTTGAGGGCGTCAGCAATATACCCTCCTGTTGCTCGCCGAAAGGCAACTGTTTTTTAAAGCGCAGCGGCACAAGCATCTGCGTGCCAGGCGGAACGCGAACGGTGCGGCTCACCACGGCCTGCACCACGGCATTCGCAACCGCAAGCTTAAAAGACGTTCCCAAAAATTTTAGACATTTTTCCGATGGCAATTCCAAACACCCCTTTCTCTATAGAAATTCTAAGTGGCATCCTTTGCAAATAATCCGTTCCCAACAAACACGGTACCGCCAAGGCCTTGGAAACCAAAATATTCCCCGTAACGCTCACTTCGCCAATTTGATTCGTCGCGACCATACAACCCATAATACCGAGACTGCCACCATTTGCTACTATGCACGGCCCATCAACCGGTTCTAGGGCCTGGGGCAAAGTTGGCAATAAGCAAAAAGTTTGTAACGAGATAAGGGTCGCAGAAGCCCCCATGTCAACAATAACTCTGACCATCACCCCTTGAATAAGTGCCATCACATCCGACGACCCCGGCGCAGCTCCCAAAACACGATGCACCAACGCGCCCCACACGTCCTGACCGTGCGCAACATACGAATGAGATGTGAATGGGTGAGATGACGCAGATTGGTGATGTGGAAAGAGCGGCCGTGTATTGAATGTATCGCGACTCACCCGGAATCCTCGGTCCTGGGAGAATCCTCGGTTGTAGCTGGTCGGCGCCCTTGGAAGGCCGCCCCTGCGCCACCAGCAGTCGCGGGCAACATGTCCTCTCCGTCCGCACTCGTAGTACATCCATACACCGCGGGGCGACGCAGCATGCCCGCGGGTGGCACCCCGGCCGCCGCTGCAATCGGCGGTGCCTCGCCCACCGCCACCGCGCTCTCGGACGCGGCAGCGCTCAGCAACAGCAGCTGCGCACCCACCACCGCTGGCTCATCGCGGAGGTCCAGGTTGACTTTGATGTTCCTGGCGATCTGTAGAGACATGTCATCGTCGTTGTTGCTGTCAGGAAGCGAAAGGACGACTCGTAGCTCCTTGGCCAACTGCAAAAGCTTCTCCTGCAGCAAGGAATCCAGGGCCTCCTGGTCCATCGCCAGGTATGCTACTTGAGCGAGGGCCAACAGCGCGCTGCGGAATGCAAGAGGGGATTCCGTGTCCTCCCGCTTCCTTTGCTGGAATCTACGTTTAGCGACCGACCGCGGCTCGTACACCTTGCTCATTGCCGCGAATGCCCCATCCAGTGTTGACCTGACGGTGGCAGGGAATCCATTAAATGTCGCCAAGGTATCATCATCGAGGGCCGTCGGCAGTGCCCGCAGAGCGGGACCCTCAGTCCACTCCAGAGATTGATAAGCTGCTCGGAACCGTCTTGTAAATGCCGTCCAATCCCCAACTTTGGCCTCGAACCGCTGCACATGAAGTCGCCGTGCTGTTCCCGATGGTGGTGCTTCATCGTCGTCGGATTTCTCCAATCGCTCCGACCCCGCGGCAACATCTGCTGGTCGACTTGACACCGTCGGTTGCATCTGGTCCGATGTCACAAAGCGGTTAAACGCCTCCGTCAATGTCGCCATCCTGGCCTCCCACTGGGCCATGAGGACTCTCCAATCACTCGACGGTGCGGGGGTCTCGGCCTCGCTCGAACCGCTGTCTCATTCTCTAGACTCTCGTTCAACCAGGCCCTCCGGAGGAGTATCGGCCACTTGGCAGGACACGGGCAAGCACGTCCTCGTCGTTGCTGTCGTCGGATGAGTCCACCGGCACGTTCTTCTTCTTGGCCGCCTTCCTTGACATCTCGGCATGGTTCGTAGTCACTCTGACACGAAATGTAGTGTTCGATTTCACTCGGACAACTTTTGTCTTTCTTCGAACACCGCTTTATTTACAACTTTCAGCATGTCCTCAATATTTTACAGTATCCATGTCGTCACGGCTCGCTCACCGTGCTTCACTCGACTCGCTCGCCACCTTTGTCTCTCCACTCCCCATGATTACTTCGCTTACTCCGTCGCTAACTTCTTTGTCTCCGCTCTCCGCTATCACCGTCGCTATGCTCACTCCACTGCTAATTGCTTTGTCTCTGTTCACCGCTATCACCATCACTATGCTCTCTCCACTGCTAACTGCTTCGTCTCTGTTCAGCTTCGCTATCGCTATGCTCTCTCCACTGCTGGCTGCTTCTCTTCTTCAGCTCCGCCATCGCTACGCTCTCTCCACTGCTGGCTGCTTCTCTTCTTCAGCTCTGCTATCGCTATGCTGTTTCCATGCTCCATCTCCAACTCTGTCTCTCAAACTCTGTCTCTCCACTCTCTGTCTCCAAGCTCTCCACACTTCAATTCCCTGCTGTTGACTCCAACTTCAATTCCCCGCTGTTCACTCCAAGCTCTCCAACTTCAACAACCTCGCTCCAATTGCCGACCCCCCAATTTATCCCCGCTCTCATTACTCCCCAATTAATTAGTCCGCGTCCCAACCACGCTCCTCGTCGTTCGCACCTGCTTCTCCTCCAGACCTTTAGGCGCGACTCTAGACTTGGCAACAGCTCCAGCCAATCACAGCCGTCCTTGGCTCACCCAGCTTAATTGCCCTAATATAACCTGCACTGTATTTGCCTTCGCTACAGGCTGACCCAACATAACCCGTACTGTCTGTGTTATGTAATCACGCTGTTTCCACTATGCACCTTCCTACTCCACTACACATGTACACTAATATACACACTCTCATATATGAATATACACACACTCACTCACATGTACACACTTTACACACCCCTGTTTGAGTCTGCAGTTTTAATGTGACAGTATTTTTTTACATGAAAATGAATGCAAGGAATCTTCATATAATAAGGATTCACATTCATGAGGTGCAATTCATCCAGTGATATGAGTGCGCCATGGACAAATTAGTGAATATACGCATGTATGTGCGTTATTTACTTTCGTTACTGTGTGTGTATGTAGGTGTGTAGACGAGGAGTAGTAGTGTCGTGATTAGCGCTACGCTACGCTATGAACCCGGCGTCCCGGGTTCGATTCCCGCTCACGACCAACACCGGTGACGATTATCTGAACCGGACCTGGGCCTCCCTCTAGGTCGACTCAGCCTCAAATGAGGACCTGGTGCGGTGTGTAAACATTGCCACTAAGGATACAAAGGCGGTCGGGGTGGTGTAGGTCACTGTTGTATATGTTGGTTGTGAAAATTTTGATGAAAATAATACAAATTAAATGAAATTTGGAATTTGCGTAATTATCCGCAATTATGTTAGGTGATGCAATTATGCGCATAAATTATGCTAATTCGAGATATAATCATATTCATTAATGCTCGTGTGTGTGATTATGCTATTGCAATCCGTTATTATGATTAGGCCCCGCCTCGCTGACGAGGGTCGGATTATCAATCGGAATAATACAATTCTTCGTATGAAGTTATACAGGTGCTGTGAGCATGCCAGAGTCAGCTCGGCTTCCTTGTTTAACTTCGTATTATCGATCGGTATAATACAATTATTCTCGTTTTAACATTTACTGAGTGTATTAGTGTGTTTATGTCAGGTCTCCAAATTGAGATCTCAACGCAGAATACAGTTCTTATAAATAAGATTATTACGCACGAAATCAGGAAGGACACACGCAACCACTTCTGCGTTAATCAATTTTATTCTAAACAAAACTTTAACATAAGGATATGCGAACTCTCAAGCTCGGAATTTTCAACACAGCATCAACACAGTAAACATCAACGATTGCGTTGTTTCACTTTGACAACTGCACATATCATTAATTCCACTGCGTAACGCGAGCTTAATTGGTGATAGGGAGAGTCGTTAAAACATGCAGGCACGCTATTCTACACAAAAACCTTAACACTCTAATATGGAAATTTTTGTACTTGAAATTGTCAGCATAGTACTACAGGCAATGTTCATTTCATTGATCCATCTCTTCAACCCTCAATAATCACGTTGTTAATTGGGTAACTGAACAATTGATTGCTTCCTCTGGGTACCACGAGCATATGGAAAATACGAATAAAAAGTCCTTAGTAGTTCATCCGACGATATTCATGCGAAAAGGCAGTCAAAACAATTATTATTCTCAAAGGCAAAAGTATACGTCAATGGATTCATCGGCAAGATTATGCCATTAAAAGAAAACGAACGACTGAGATACTTCTAAATGACCGTATCCACGTAACTCAATAGGCAGCAATGTTCTTCACGATCAGCACCTTGGAATGTCACTCTTCTTGATTGTCCCGATATGCGTGTTGTGTGTCTTCGTGAAACAGACGCAGGGTGATGCGTCGTGAGGGTGAGAGTGTGGGGGGAGGGTTATACGAACTGCTTTGTTCTCTTGCTCGGGGCGTCGGCTTGGCTGCTCGTGCTGGCAGATACGGTCTCTTTCCACTGATGTAGTAGCTGCGCCGCACGTGCTCTCTGTGGAGATGCTCGAACGCGCTCTTTGCTGGTTCGCTGACTCTTTTGCTTCCATTGCTGGATGAGCCAAGTCAGCACACGCTTGGCTGCTGGCAGCTGGCACTCAATGTAGAATAAAAGTCTTTTAGCGATATTTCTTTCAGCTCTGAACTCACACTCGGTGGCACATCGCTACTCTGCCAGCCTCGCATCCTCGGTTGATCGCGGGGCCCCCTTGGAGCCTGCCGCTCGCCACCCTCTTCTGGCGCTTGCTGAGCTGTTGTCTTGTTGAACTGTCGAGTGTGCTATTGTCGCTCACTCTCAAAACTTGAAAATTGTATTTGCACACCTCTTACACAACTCTGATAGCTTAGTATGATACAGCTTATCGCAATCCTCGATTCTGCAAGCGACTCAAAACATCAGGATGAATGTATAATAACTTTTAGCGATACTCTGTCTGCCCATGCCGAACTCAGCACCTAACGTCCCCTCGCCCCTCTTCTCTGCGGGACACAGCACCCATTGCTAATGTCTCGAGGCCATGCCTCGGAGCTGGCTTGATGTCTTCTTCCGAACGCTGTCTCGCTGTCCTTTGCGGAGCTTAAATGTGAAATTCCCTCTCCTCTCTCCGCGTCTCTTGCGAGAGAGAGAAAAAACAGATGCCCTCCCCGTCCGCTGTCTCACCGCGGTCGCGCGCGTGATTGCCCCCCTCCCCTCTTGGTGACCCCGGGCGGCTGTGTTACATCAAACAGGTTTGTTTGTGAATTGTCCTTTGGCAATCTGGAGATTTTGCAGATAGTCGCTAACCTCTCTTTGCCCCGGAGGTTATTATTTATTTATTTAAACGACCTTTTTACGATCTCCCGTTGCTGTTTGCTGGTCCTTGTCGTAGCGGTGTTTATTTATTTATTTATTTCAGTTACTATTTTTAAAATATCGGCAAATATTATTATTGATTTTAATTGTGGAAAAAGGGCCATATACAACACCACCCACCCCCTCGTGTGCCGTTCCGGCCTTCATAGGTGCTCGCTAACAGCACTTGCCCCTACAGTCTGTTAAGGCTACACGGGGGATCTTTGTCTTTTTTGTAAGATGAGGTCTTGCAAAACAACACCCTTATGAACACAAACACGTTTCAGATTATAAAGGTACAGTGCAGTAGAAATGAATGGATGATTGTGAGTAAACTCCTTTTTGTGAATGCCACCTATGATATATAAAATGTCTAACACAGAAGCATTGAACAATGAGCAGCTTTGCTCATGAACGTGTGTGCTCTGGTCACGTGCACCGCCATTGTGAGTGTCCCTCACTCACCGCGTGTTTGACTCCGCGGTTCCCGTGGGCTCAGTGAGTCAGCGCTGTCCCTTCCCCTGTCCACCCGGGTTTAGGCTGAGTGAGAACGAGATCAGAGACAGGGGACTCCAACTTTTAGCCGACGGGATGTTGGAGAGAGAAGGGAGTTTGGAGACGTTAGTGTTGAGTAATTTCCTGATGCACACACACTAATATAGGTACACCTAAACAAATATATACACATATACGGACACAAAACACAAATATACTCACTATACCATAATAATGTATTTAAACGTCGATTATAACTTAATTTATATGCACTCATCAATTAAGTTATTAGCCACACTTATTACAGCACTGTTAACCACTTAAATAACAATACAATTACATATTGACTTAAAGCTTTCGTGACTGCAGGAATTCATACTCTTTAGGTTTTTCGGTAAAGTCATGTAGATAGAAAATAATATTTGATTATTTTTCTATCTACGTGACTTTACCGAAAGACCCAAAGAATAATGCAATTACCATTGTCACATTACCTACTATAACCAATGATATTGTTTCAACTATATTGTGTTAATACAGTAGATCATCGATTATCCAGCAGCATCGGAGGGGAGGGGTACTGGATTTTCAAAAAACACCAGATGATCACATCATTATTTAAAATAGCTTGTTTTTGCACATTCTTGAATAAGATTATGTTTTTAGGTGTTCTGCATATATATTGACTGTTTCAAATAGTTTACGATATAAAAATCGCTTAACTAAATATACAAAGACAAAATAAATATCTTGCTGTAAATAGTGACTATTTACTGTACCGCACTCAGCACTCCAATATCGAAGACTCTGCATGGGGTGATGTGCGTACAACGCTCTTGTTCAACAACTTGTGTTAGACATCGACTTGTGTTTGACAACTTGTGTTTGACAACTTGTGTTTGACAACAACAACAACAACATGTGTTTGACAACAACATGTTTTTGACAACAACAACTTGTGGTTGACAACAACAACTTGTGTTTGACAATCGCCGGACTGATGCAGCCTTCAGACCGGTGCTCTGGCGAACGCCGAACTGCACGCAATTTTCGCCGGATCAAGCTGTATATTTACTCTTTCTATTACTGTAGTTGTTAGTCATGAAAATGTATATAAGTGCAGTATTTTCATTGTTTAAGTTGTATGTAGTGTATAATGTACTGTATATATTTTTTGATGCGGAAATGGGAGGATGTTCTGAGGAAATTAGGAATGAGAGGCTACTGGAAGAGTTGTTGTGGAAATGCCGATATGCAGGCCAGGTGCTAAGTTACCTTGTGCCAGACAGTTGTCACTGGGGGTTTCCTTTAATTACATTGTGATGAGATGTTACATGAAACGCTTTCAGATGTGACCGCTTACAGAATGATGCAATATCGAAGATAAATCATGATTATTTGATCTATATATACATACACAGAGATTCTACAGATAACTTTTAGCAGACTTTTGGGTCATGTACTGTTCGGGAACACCTAATGAAGACCAGAACGGCACATGAGGGGTTGGGAGGCCAGCACCACACTCAGCCAACTGATGTTTACTTACTACACCAGGTAGTAATTTAAGGCTGAGTCGACCTAGGTGAGGTCCATGGCCGTTTTAGATATTCATCAATGAAGTTCGCCGTGAGCGGCAATCGAACCAGGTTTGTGGCTCACTGTGCTAACCACTGCACCACTACTTCCCACGTGCATGCACACAAATATGCATGCACTAAGATACACATGTACCAAACACGTATAGAGATGGACTTACACAAATGCACACATAGTAGACATTCACACACACATCACATTCAACCCAAAAATCTAAACAGCAGTTGCTATTTGCAAGCTCCTATTAAAGTTGACACGAGGTTCATTTGTGCACAGTAGCCACAAACACGACCCTCAACCACTGTCCCATCAACCACCACCACCCCTCACCATCCCCCACTCTGTGCCCAGACCCTCCACCCATCCCCTCTGCCCCGACTAACCACCTCTTCTCTTCCTGCAGTCTGTATCTTTGTTCACTGACGGACAAGTCGGGTTCCTCTCTCAGTGTCATCCTCAAGGCCAACACAGGTTTGAAGATTCTCAGGTAAGCTCTGCTGTTCGTTTCTCACTTGTGCTCTGTGCACTAACTGCTAATTATTGGTGCAACGCGTTGTCAAGTAAACATTTGAATGTGAACACATTTAATCTTGCTGTCCTGCTTAATCGAGTCCACTTTAAAAATGTTTTACTGTAATCTTAACACATTTGTTTAGTTTAACACATAGGTTAAAGCAATATTCACAACATTGTTAGCAGATACATTAATTGAAAACATCTCCCTGTGTTCTCGATGAAAATGTACTTCACTTGTGTGTGATCCTCTCTTGTAACTTTGTGTTTATATAAACACAAACACTTCATATTATAAAGGTACAGTGCAGTATAATTGAATGGATGATCGTGAGTAAACTGATATTTGTGAATGCCACCTATTATATATAAAATGTCTAACAGAAGCATTAAACAATGAGCAGCTTTGCTCATGACGGTGTGTGCTGTGATCACGTGCACCGCCATTGTGAGTGTCCCTCACTCACCGCGTGTTTCACTCCGCGGTTCCCGTGGGCTCAGTGAGTCAGCGCTCTCTCTTCTCCCGTCCACCCGGGTTTAGGCTGCGTCGCAACGAGATCGGAGACAGCGGCCTCCGACTTTTAGCAGACGGGATGTTGGAGAGAGAAGGGAGGTTGGAGACGTTAGTGTGAGTAATGTCCTGATGCACACACACTTATATAAGTACGCCTAAACAAATATATACACATATACAGACACAAAACACAAAGATATTCAGTAGCATAATAATGTTGTATTTTAACGTCGATTTTAACATAATTTTTATGCACTTATCAATTAAGTTATTTGCCACACTTATTACAGCACTGTTAACCACTATTAAATAACAATACAATTACAATTGTCACATAACCAACTCTAACCAATGATATTGTTTTAAATTATATTATGTTAATATATTAGATCATCGATTATCCGGCAGCCAGATTTTCAAACACAACCAGATAATCGCATAATTATTTAAAATATCTTATTTTTGCATATTCTTAAATACTATTACATTTTGATTTAAAGCTTTCGTGACTGCAGTAATTCATATTTTTAGCTCTTTCAGTAAAGTCACGTTGAAGGGAAACAATAAAATAATAAAATATATATAATGTATTTTTTATTGTTTTATATATTTTATTATTTATTGTTTCCCTTCAACATGACTTTACCGAAAGAGCTAAAAATACGATTATATTTTTAGGTGTTCTGTATATATATTTAGTGTTATTAAATAGTTTGCGATCTAAAAATCGCTAAAAGTAAATATACAAAGACAAAATGAATATTCTGCTGTAAAAAGTGACTATTTACTCTTATTGGTTCTTTCGGTAAAGTCACGTAGGATGGAAATAATAAAATAATAAAAATAAAACATTATAAAATTATCACGACGTTTCGGCCACAACATTTACTAACCGCACTCACCACTCCAATATCAAAGACTCTGCATGGGGTGATTTGTGTACTATGCTCTTGTTAAACAACTTGTGCTTGACAACAACAACTTGTGTTTGTCAATAGTTGGACTGATGCAGCCTTCAGACCGGTGCTCTGGTGAATGCCGAATTCCACTCAATTTTCGCCAGATCGCACTTTATATTTTCTGTTTCTATGACTAGTTATTAGTCATGAAACATGTATATACGTGGAGTATTTTCATTGTTTAAGTTGTTGTATGTAGTGTGTAATGAACTGTATATATTATTTGACACTGAAATAAAGCATAGCTGCTTGTTTTGTCACGCACTTTGTGCCGATCGCCGGACTGGTTCAGCCTTTGGAGCGGTTTTACCGGTTTCATCGGATGTTGGAACCCAGATAGGCACGCTCTGGATATAATCAATGATCATCTGTATTTAATGTCATAGATTACAATTAAGAATTTTATATAATGAACGGCTGCAATCTTGACATTAATTGCCCACCCATACGTTTACATTAATAACACCACAACCTGACTCTTATTAAAGCCATAAATCACCAATGGCTCTTATTCGCCAACCCGATACATTTGAACATTATTTGATCCTTACCCAATATACAGTTTAAACTAGCCTTTGCCTCGTGATGGGTTACGTGGACATCTGTGAAAAAGAGCTTTTTAGCTTTTCAGATTCTCTAATATAAATAAATATTCAGATTTATATTCTGGCTCCTCTGCCTGTATCTAGTGGCCTTGCATGGACAAACGCGATTTTTAATACAAAATATTGCAGACCTCGCCAAATGCGGTGGGTTACGTTCCTGTAAAATGCCGTGTTGGACAAAGCCACATTAAACAATTAATAGACAAATAGGATTGCGTTCCTGGGTCCGAAATGATTACTCCCTCTGTTTAGCTGATTCTACGAGATTTCCACCCTTATTGTACTAAAAGGTGTTGAGTTGCTCTCCATTTCTTGTGAGTGTGTACACTTTTATTTTCCAGTTTCACCCCACTCAGTGCCTCTTCTCTCCCTGTAGTCTGATAGAGTGCTCACTGACGGACAAATCGATCCCAGCTCTCCATGACATCATGATCACCAACAAAGCATTGAGGAAGCTCGGGTAAGTTATGCAGCTTGTGTCTCATACGCGCTCTGATTGTTGCTACAAACAAAACAACTGAGATTCGTCAGTAACACTGTGGCCTTAGCAGGAGAAAATATGGAAAAGGCAACGTTTTGGAAATTGACCTTCACACCATGTTTGTGTGCTAAGAGAGCCATTGCCAGAAGTGGAGTGAGTAGTGGAGTGTATTCCAGTGCATTTAATATTCTCTTTGGTTCTTTCGGTAAAGTCACGTAGAAAATCAAATCAAATAATAATAATAGAATAGACGTTCCGATTGCAACACAAGCAACCATCATCAGGTAAGAATGAAAAAAATGCCAAACTTAGAAACACAATGCAACACAACACAGAACCGAACAGCACAACAGCCAACACCCCACCTGGTTGACCCCGCTCCTCCAAATAATGACAATATTCATTATCAGACCAATGAACATGACCAAACGACTGGAAATGCGCCTGATCTTAAATCTGCAAGATAAGCAGGCTTTAGCCTGGAGTGCTGAGATGGGTGACCACCGCACATAACCACAGGAGTTATAGGCAGCAGAGCTAAGTTGCAGACAACAGACTGCAGTGTGCAGCACAATCCACCGTTGTACTTCACTACGATCCTAGATCTGCAGTCCTTGCCATCACAGGCCTGCACTGACCCGCGTGGTGAAGTATGGTGAAACAGCTCTCATGGCATGGGGAGACCTTCATCCAGCATGGTTGTTGTGGGGGCTGCGTGGGTCTTTGTGTGAACCCGCGTCAGCGTGAACCTCTCTCTTGCTGCAGGGTGGATGGCACTCGCTTCAGTGAGGAAGGGAAGCAGGAGTTGAGGAGCAGATGGACTCACCGAGGAGGCCTGGATATTTAGATATAAGCTGAGAGGCCGTGCTGGCCCTGCAGCAGATGGAGCTGGTCCACGCACGACTTGAACAGCAGCCCGGCTCATTTTACCTCCACCGCTCCGATCGTCGACCCTGACTCTGAGACGACAATGTGCTGGGAGCTTTCTCTGTGAGCTCCACATGGAGCCAAGGGTGAACGCGACTCCAAGATGCTGATGAGTGTGGTGATTCCAATAATGTGTAATAATGTGTAAGTGTATTTATGAATATGTGGTATAGGGAAGCGATGTTGGTGGCATGTGGAAGGGGTGTCGGTGGCTTTTAAATGGTCTGGCAGCTCACCATTGTTTCACTGAGTAGGAATGTTTGTCATGAATGTGCGTACATAGGGGTGTGTATCACACTCATGCAGATATCCTCGTCTATTTATGTATGACTTCAATATTCACCCTCTATCTTTTTTATATTCATGCATTTTAACTTTCAGTTGCGCTATGATCGGTCTAAAAATAATCTTCCAAGCCGACTTCAGATATAAGAAATGTACTAACGATTGTTATAAAGTTGTTTTACTCTGAATTCTCTTTCATTGCTCTAATTGATTAGTTTTCGATTTTGGTGCCTCGGATCACACTTGCAATTGAAACTATCCAGGTTAAAAACCTGGCTAAACAAATACACTTGATATTTCTTATCTTTGATTATACACATCTGTATACCAAATAACAGCACTTCAGCCTCGAAATGCTTAACAACGTATCAATAATTCAATTTTAATGTATACATTTATTGGCAGACTGTCATTGTCTGGATGTGGTCTGGGAATGTTTATTGCTGTTGTTTTACTGCCTTTCCCAAGCTTGGGAACTGATGCAATTTGAACTTGCATACTTTTAGGTATTTGTTTAAGTAACGCCATGGTGGTGTGATGTCATCTTCCTCGCCTGGTATGCAAGAGTTCAGGGGTTGGATTTCGACCCTGACACCTGCTGTATAGTTGGAGTCTGCATGTTCTCTCCGTGGTCACTTGTTTTTTTTTTCCTCTGGGTTCTCCAGTTTTTCTCTCCATATTTAGAAACATCCGTTTACATGTATTTGCTGCTATAAATTTTCACGTGATAATCCACTTCCTCGAGCTATTATTAGTGGCTTGCTTCTGAAAAATTAGATAATAGCTCTGGGCCTTTCCTGGTAAGATAAAAAAAAGAGTTTAGTTTCATTTGTATATTTTAAGTGATTTGTTCACCTTTACTTTACTGTGCACTCTTATCGTGTTGTATTGTATTGGTTGTTGTAACTTTTGTCCTGTCTCTACTGCACTCATTGCATTACTCCAGTATAAATGTTCAGATTCTGCTATTAAGTGTAGATTTATATTTATATACTCAGCCTTAACTGAGTATCCATCGCAGTGTGTAAACATCAGCACTGGGGAGACAAAGGTGGCCGAGCGTGGCACTGGCCACACCACACCCTCGTGTGCCATGTCAGCCTGAATAGTTGCTAACTAACTGGACTTTCCCATACAGCTTGTGGAGGCTACATGGGGAATCTGTGTATGTTTCCTCGTGTGTGTGTGTGTACTGTATATGGGGGATCTGTGTTGTACTTGTGTGTGGGGGTAGCCGTGGTTTAGATGGTGATGATGAAACACGGGAACAGAGAAGAGACTCCCAGCGACTCCACTCCTCCGCTCCCAGTGTCAGCGCGTTGAGCTTTTGATGCAGGAGGTTTAGGAAATGTCCATTTGTCTGACTCCACTTGCTTCTCTTGCTTGTCAAGCATTCTAACTTCTCGCATGGACTACGTGCTGGAGAATACAAACTCGGTGTAACTCACAAGAGGACTCTCCTGGTTACTCATGCGGCGTTGCCATTTAAATATTTCAATGTTATTGAATAGTTTTGATATTGTGCGCAATGCTATCATCGACCATACTAATGGTGTCACGAGACTAATAACATAATGTTTGGATATCTCACGGTGCAGTGCAAGCATTTGTGTTCGATAGCGGCCCACAAAAGTGGATATCACAGAGCTACCAGTCAAATGCATTCCACTAACACTCGGTTTCAGACAGACCCATAAACTGAGATATCCGCAGACTCACATTTAGATATAAAGACTCATATAGACACAAAAAGACAAACAGAGAAATGTACTCACACTGAGCTAGAGACTTACAGGGATGCATAGACTCACACAAGGCACACAGTCTCGCTTCGACAAACACACTCACAAAGAGACTCATATCAACTCAAAGCTACAGACTCACGAAAACGTCCAGAGAATCATACAGAGAGCCCCCCCCCCCCCCAACTAGCACCGCCCACTCTACCACCAGGGATGCCCATTCCATCATGAGACCCGCACACTCCCCAACGAGGCCCGCCTACTCCCTCACTTAGCCCAACCCACTTCATCACTAACCCAGCCCACTACCATTAAGATCTGCCAATTTCACAGCTTGCCACGCCCACTATACCACTAATCCCTCCCACTATTATCCCACTCCTAGTTAATTTTCTGATCTTTAACCGTCTGGACCACTGTTATTCTCGTCGTCTTGGTCTCCCTGAATCAACCCTCACTCTCCTCCACAAATACAAAATTCTTCCACACAAGTTATTTTCAATCTACCATTTATTTTTTACATTTTACCTCTCCTACTTCAACTTCACTGGCTTCCCGTTCACTACCGCTGCCTTTTAAAATGCCTGATGCTCATCTTCAAATCTTTCTAGGGCCTTGCCCTACCTCATCTTGCCCCTCATCTCCTTCCATGTGCCCTCTCGTCGTCTCCGTTCCCAATCTTCCCTGTCCCTCCATCTCCCTACGCCCAATCCTTCTCTCTGGACACCTCCACTGGAATAACTTTCCCCAGGACATTAAGCAGTCCCCCTCCTTAACCTCATTCTGTTCCTCTCTTAAAGCCTCACCGCTTCTCCATTTCCCATTCTCTACCCCTCCCTCCCCTATCATTTTGTCTTCTGTTTTCAGATGGCTGATGTAGATGCAGAGTAACAACTAAAATTTCACATTCAGGTGGTCAAGCCAGATAACCACGTCAAGAGTAGCGCAGTGTGTCATTGTCATGTGGATCGGACATTGCTTCATTGTATGTTGATTGGTCTGTTCTGGATGACCACAGTTGAACACTGGAGAGTTTTTAATTTTCCATTTGTGCATCAGCTATCTGCATCTGCCATGGTTTGTGCAGTGGATGCGGTTTAGGGTGGACCATGAGCTTCTTGGAAGATCAAACCCAGGGATCTGCCTTGGGCCTTTCACAAGGTGTTCGTTAACATCTCGCCACCAGATGAAGTGAACACCACTACGGTGTGCTCGGGATGGGTGTTCAGTCGTGATCATTTTAATCCATTCTATCTCACACCTGCCCACCGTGTCGTGGCAGTTTTTCTGTTTTTCCTGCATTGCATTTTTTATTTTAGAAAATATTTAATCTGGAAAATCCATTGCGATAGAATATCTTACGTGCAACGGTGCAAAGGAATATCAGGTGGAGCAGTTGCAGTGCTTAGATGCACCACACGACAAACCCATGGCCTGAAAGCAGTCGAGTGAAGAAGAATCAGTCCTGCCCCCCCTCGCTTCACCAACCCATACAGGGCGTAATGGTGAAATATAGAAAAAAAGCATTTACTCGTTGGTTCTATTCGGTAAAGTCACGTAGGTAAAAAAGAAAATAACAAAAATCACGACGTTTCGGCCACAACACAAGTGGCCTTTCAGGTGAAGGGACCGTGCTGTCATGAGGACAGCGTTGGAGTGAAGACAGCCAAGCCCAGGTCGCGTCCTTTAAGCTATGTGGGAGGAAGCAAAACGCTTGACAAAGGAATTCGCATAAAAATGAGCATGATGTACGTAGGAGGTGCATGGGCCATGATGGACCAGGAGCGGGTGGGGACCATGACGGACCAGCAGCGACCGAATTCGCGAGCACAAATCAGATTTGAAACACGGCAGAACGAATTCTGCCGTAGCTGACCACTGTTACAACGCTGTGGGTGATCACGATATAGTTTTCTCCGATACCAAGGTTCTCTGCAAACCCACGGGTTTTTATCAGAGATTTGTCCACGAGGCAATTCAGATTTACAAACAGACACAATTTCAACCGAGAGGATGATTTCAAATTAAGCAATCATTGGAAAGATGTTCTAAATCAAACCACACATTAAACAAATTTTCAATGGTACAGTAATTTTTTCTTCAAGTAGTGGTATTCCAAACTTTCACAGCTGCATATTTCACTCCACACACTCACTCCACTCACTCACTCCGCTCACTCACTCCACTCACTCACTCCACTCACTCACTCCACTCACTCCACTCACTCACTCCACTCACTCCACTCACTCCACTCACTCACTCCACTCACTCCACTCACTCCACTCACTCACTCCACTCACTCACTCACTCCACTCACTCCACTCACTAACTCCACTCACTCACTCTACTCCCCCCCCCCCCCCCCCGCTGCTGGTCTGTCATGGTCCCCACCCGCTCCTGGTCCATCATGGCCCATGCACCTCCTACGTACATCATGCTAATTTTTATGCTAATTCCTTTGTCAAGCGTTTTGCTTCCTCCCACATAGCTTAAAGGACACGACCTGGGCTTGGCTGTTTTCACTCCAACGCTGTCCTCATGACAGCACGGTCCCTTCACCTGATGAAGGCCACTTGTGTTGTGGCCGAAACGTCGCGATTTTTGTTATTTTCTTTTTTACCTACGTGACTTTACCGAATAGAACCAAAGAGTATGGATCCTTGCAGTCACGAAAGCTTCAAATCTAGAATTGATAACCTCTACGGGGAGGGCTTTCACCTATCTGTTAGCGCTTTCAACAGACAACGGGACAATAAGTCAAAGCTCATCGAGACGCTGACCTTCCTCAAAAGATGCCGCGACAACAAGGTAATACCCATCGCTTTCACACTAACATCTGCTGCTGTATCCTCACCGAATTCTAAACAGATTCTGTTTAAGGCCAGCCTATCTTTTATCTCAGAGAGGATAAGACTACTCCGTTTTGACTCGATACTTTAGACAAGACTCTCCTACAAGCTCATTTAACGCTAACACAAAAATGTCACCTGCTGATTGGAACCACGTAGACAACATGACTGCTTCTTCTGCCGATTCACTTTCAGTCAAATACAAAGCTAACTTGATTTCTAAATTCAACCACCTATCGAAGAAGAACCCAGTCCCACATATAACAAAACTAGACGTTAACAAAATCGTCATTAATCAGAGTAGCACCCCGATTTCGGACAATCTGAAAACAGTACTGGCTAGAGGGCTAAATTTTACTGTCACCCCGAAACATTCCTGTAGATATCATCTTTCAGGTCGATGCGGCCCTTAAAGGCATAGGACACATCCAAGCAGACGTTGCGAGAGCTGAAATATCCACTATTCCTAAGAATGCTAAGAAATGTTGATTTAAAGCTTTCGTGACTGCAGTAATTCATATTCTTAGCTCTTTCGGTAAAGTCACATTGAAGGGAAACAATAAAATAATAAAATATATATAAAACAAGAAAAAAATTCTCACGACGTTTCGACCATAACACAAACCATCGTCATCAGGTGTGTCGGTTTGCATACATTTATTTATTTTTAAACGGTGTATTTTAAACGGTGTTCTTTGTAAGCCATCTGGCTACCATGAGAGATTCGTTCATGAGGCTATCCACATATACAAGCACAGAGACAATTTCAACCGAGAAAATGGATTCTGGCTTAGCAATCATTGGAAAGATTTGATAAACCATTTCAGGTCTTAATTGATTGTTCACGCTTACAGTGGCTTTCAGACAGCATACATTAATTTTTCGTCTCCCCCCTCCTCTTTTCAGAACATAGATGGACTAGTCCTTCTAAATAAACTGCCAAATCGCTGCACGTGGCGCTGACGTTTTTTATAAATATATAAATGCACCGTTTAAAAATAAATAAATTTATGCAAACCGACACACCCTGATGACGACCGTTTGTGTTATGGTCGAAACGTGAGAATTTTTTTTATTGTTTTATATATATTTTATTACTTTATTGTTTCCCTTCAACGTGACTTTACCGAAAGAGCTAAGAATAATGCTAAGAAACCCATTAGCAACACAAGCAAAAATGAACGCTCTGAACTCGCGAATTTAAAAACCAGAAGTGATATAGTCATCCTCTCAGCCGACAAAGGCAACGCTACTGTAATTATGGATAAAGATTCGTACAACAACAAAATCCAGAACCTACTCAACGATGGAAGTTACTCAAACATTAAAAATGACCCTACTAATAGCCTAACTATAAAAACCAACAAGATCATCACAAGTTCGACCTCCCTAATCGAACCAACTAAACGTCCCTCCTTAAAACCTTCTGCTGCAAGACCCCCTAGATTCTATGGTCTCCCCAAGATTCATAAAGAAGGCACTCCACTACAACCCATCGTATCCACGATCAACTCCCCTACCTATAAGCTAGCATGTTTTCTGTCAGATACCTTGCTACCTTTCACTGGCAAGACCTCAGCAGTACTTAACTCAGCTCATTTGGTCTCTATGGTCAAAGACGTTGTACTGTCCCCTGACGATATCCTTGTCAAGCTTTGATGTGGTCTCCCTGTTCACCAAGGTCCCGGTACCTGATACCATTGAAATAATTGAAAATTTGGTCCAACATGGACTAGACCCCGATACACCTGCGCTGATTAGACACTGCCTCACCAATACCTACCTACTTTACTTGGAATGGCAGCTTCTACAAACAAAATCAGGGTATCCCCATGGGTTCTCCATTATCACCAGTGATAGCCAATGTTTTCATGGAGAAATTTGAATCAGACGCCATCCAGACTTCCACCCTCAGACCTTCCCTGTGGAAGAGATATGTGGATGACACTTTCGTCATTTGGCCACATGGCCTCCCAGCTTTGAACCTTTTCCTACACCACATCAATTCTAGACATCCCGCCATCAAATTCACCATGGAAGTGGAGAAAGATGGCAAGCTACCATTCTTGGATGTTCTGTTTGAGAGGAGACCTGATGGCTCACTGGGGCATTCGGTCTACAGGAAACCCACCCACACAGATTCCTACTTGAAACCTGATTCCCACCACCACCCAGCTCAAAATAATTATCTCATCAAAACGTTATACCACAGGGCACATTGCATTTCGGACCAACACCACCTGACCAGTGAATTAAAACATGTACACCTGGCCCTCAAGAGAAACGGATACTCTGACCATACCATCCGCCAAGCTGTTTCTCCCTCCATACAGAAACAACCACTTGATACTCCGGTCAAAACCATCACTCTACCATATATAGCAGGCGTTACTAAAAAGATCTCCAAAATTCCAAACAAACACAAGATCCTGGTCCGGTTCAATACAGTGCACAAAATCCGTGACCTGATCCCATCCGTGAAGGATGTCGTTCCTGACTTACAGTACCCCGCGGTTTACAAATTGAGCTGCACTTGTGGTGATTGCTATATCGGGGAGACGAAGCGACATGTCTGACAGAATTCGCGAGCACAAATCAGATTTGAAACACGGCAGAACGAATTATTCTGCCGTAGCTGACCACTGTTACAATGCTGTGGGTGATCACGATGTAGTTTTCTCCGATACCAAGGTTCTCTGCAAACCCACGGGTTTTTATCAGAGATTTGTCCACGAGGCAATTCAGATTTACAAACACAGACACAATTTCAACCAAGAGGATGGTTTCAAATTAAGCAATCATTGGAAAGATGTTCTAAAACACTCACTCCACTCACTCACTCCACTCACTCACTCCACTCACTCACTCCATCCACTCACTCACTCCACTCACTCACTCCATCCACTCACTCACTCCATCCACTCACTCCACTCACTCACTCCACTCACTCACTCCACTCCACTCACTCACTCCACTCACTCACTCTACTCCCCCCCCCCCGCTGCTGGTCCATCATGGCCCATGCACCTCCTACGTACATCATGCTCATTTTTATGCTAATTCCTTGGCCAAGCGTTTTGCTTCCACACAGCTTAAATGACGCGACCTGGGCTTGGCTGTTTTCACTCCAACGCTGTCCTAATGACAGCTCGGTCCCTTCACCTGAAGGCAACTTGTGTTGTGGTCGAAACGTCGTGATTTTTGTTATTTTCTTTTTTACCTACGTGACTTTACCGAATTGAACCAAAGAGTATGGATCCTTGCAGTCACGAAAGCTTCAAATCTAGAAAAAAAGCATTACTACAGATAATACATAGGAAGGCCTTTATCTAGCAGTACAGCAAGTGGGTCTGTGAATTCCATCTGGTTGCAGAACTGTGAGTGTTATTCTCTCATGTGCAAGGTGGAGTTTCTCCCGGTACTCCAGTTCCCTCCCACACAAAGCCAAACACCTGTTTCATGGAAATAGTCAGCCGTCCCAGGGCAGGCTTAAAAAAATTAGTCTTGGGATGCCAGTGATGTTATCGCAGATAGATGGACAACATTGTTATTATCATATTTGAAATTCTCTCTCTCTGCTAAGAGCACTCTTTCCCTCTCCTCCACACAAAAAGCTGAGACAAAGAACCCCTAATAGCCATACAGGCTCTAGAGTCAAGTGCTCTTTGGGAAAATGGCTCAGCCTATTTCTTATCTCGTAACACCCATGTCCCCAAAATGCAGCTCTCCCTTGAGCGCCGTCTTTAGCAAATACACTCGGCTCCACATTCTCCTTTACTGCATCAATCCATCTCTTTTCCAGCCTGTGTGATGTCCGTTTATAACCCTCTATCTGCCCCAACATAAGCTACTTGAGCATGTGGAGGCTGGGTATGTTGGCTAGATGACCCAGTCAACTCAAGTATTGCCCGTTGGAAGAGCTCATGTGATGTGAGCTCACAATCCAGCCTGGTTAAACCCAGGATGGATGGGCATAAGTAGGAGAGGGGGACGATGCCAACCCCAACTGCAAGCGATGATGAAATTATTTATTACAACTTTCATCAGCTGGCTGAAACCAGGCCACTGTCGGTTTTAATGGGGTCCGAGATGGACACCCACCACCAGAGTGGAAGACTCTCAAGCGCATCTTCCTGTGACCAAGCCACCATTACCTGACTCCCGATAATGGGAGGTGAGCCCACCGTTACTTGAGATTCGCAGCTTCCCACACCGCATTCATTGTTTTATTCAAAAGAAGAGCCACTCCCTGTTTTGCAGTTTCCAATCCCATGTTTAGGACTGTCCATGCCTCAGTGGTTGGTACTATGCAACCTACGACTAAAATGGACATCCAGAACGCAATGAGAAGAGGCACTCGAGAACAAGGAGACGAGGAAGTATGAAGAGGAAATCTTCAGCAGAATCAGGGGGGAAAAATTTTAAAACCTTAGTATAGCAGGGAGAGAGATCGCGGAGACACGGACTTTGGAGACAACTCGGTGTTTATTTACCAGCTTCACATTCCCTATTGCCATACTAAAACTGAAGGGCCTTTGCTATTGATGCCCGTAGGGTCTGGAATGCTATTGCCAATAAACTGCAACTTGAATCACTACCTATGAGATCTTCACTCAAAACTGCTCTAGAGGAGTTGTACAACCCTAGCTGCCACTGCTATTCAGTGGCCTAAAATATGGCTCTAGATTTTGGTGTTATAATTAATTTATGTAGTTTATTGTAAAAAATTCGGTCACAGTCCCTATGATCACTGTTACATTGGATTTATGGGTTTTATTTTGGTGATTTCGAAAAGGTTTTTTTTTGTTTTGGCCATGTTTTTGTTTATTGTAGTACGGAGTTGACTGATGGCCTTAATCTTAGTTGTCTTGTGGTTGTTGTTATTTTGACTTGCATCCCACTGGGATTTTTGCGCACAGCGTTGGTGTACGGTGCTATTTCAGGAATATTTTGATATTTTTTTCCTGTATTTTTTGTTTGCACAGTCACATAATCACTTTAAGACGTTTTCTTGTTCATGTTTTTTGTTTGTTGCGGTTGCACCCGATTCAAGAGCCGAATGGCTCACAGGGCTATACCAAATAAATGAACTATGAACTTATTATTGGTACTTACAACACACACGGCGTCGCTAGGCAACCGAGCGCGAGGAAAGGGGGGGGGTAGAGATGGTGTTTCTTCATTTGAGTTTAGAAAAAAGTTGATTTGCAACTTGCAGCAACAAAAACATCATCGTCAACATAATGACTCATTCCTATTGGATTCCAGTTATGGTGGTTGCTTTGGTGACGGTGGTTACTACGATGATTGCTGTGGTGATGGTGGTTTGCTGCTAGAGTGAATGTGGTTTCTATGCTGTGATTGCAACTATGTTGATGGTGATTGCTGTATTGTAGTTGCCATATTGGTGGCTGTGGTGATGGTGGTTGTTGCTAGACTGATTGTGGTTGCTACGCTATGGTTGCTGACAGTGATGGTGGTAACTACGGTGATTACTGTGGTGATGGTGGTTGCTGCTATGGCGATGGAAGTTGCTATAATCATGGCGGTCTCTATGGTGACCATCGCGGTGATGTTGGTTGCCACGATTGCTACGGCGGTTGCCGTGGAGATGCACGCAGTGGTCCTGGCAGTGGGGCAGATCCAGGAGCTCTTGGGCGAAAGACTCCTGGGTGCGAGTCCAGGACAAGACGCGAGACTCTCCGCTGGAGAACTCCGCCTTGAGAGATTCACAGTTACGCGATCAGAGCTGCCTCAACGCATCCAGGGGGTCCTGAGAGAGACACGGAGACTCGGGGACTCGCACAGAGACGCATGCAAAGACTCGCAAATAAACTCACCTCATGATTCACAGACTCGCACAGAGACACGGAGGCTTACACAGAGACTCACAGAGACTCAGCTTCACGAGCAGCGCTGCCATTCGCTCACAACTCGCCCACCCGCTCACCCACTCACCCTCACACTCACCCACCAGCCAGTTACCCATTCACCACCCAGCCATTCACCTACCCCTTCACCACCCACCCACTCAACCGCCCGCTCACCCACTCGCTCACCCAGCCGCTCATCCACTCGCTCACCCAGCCACTCACTACCTAACCGCTCACCCCCTAACCCACCCACCACTCATCCACCTACCCGCTCACCCACTCACCACTGGCTCACCAACTCGCTCGCCGATTTGCTCACCACTCACTCGTCCACCCATTCACTCGCTCACCCACGCTCTCAACCACTCACCCACTCACCATCCACCCATTCCTTCATTCAGTCACACACTCACCACCCACCCACTCACCAACCCATCCGCTCACCTACCCAACTGCTCACCCACCCACCCGCTCACCCACCCACCCGCTCACTCGCCCACTCACCCGCTCACTCACCCACCCTCTCACACACCTGCCATCTGCTTATCCACCCACCTGCTCACCCACCCGCTCACTCGCTCACTCACCCACCTACTCACACACTCACCATCTGCTTACCCACCCGCTCACCCACTCACTCACACTCTCACCCACCCGCCTGCCCACCCGCCCACCAACCATACCCGCTTACCAACCCAAGTGCTCAACCACCCACCTGCTCACTCACCCACCCACTCACACACCTGCCACCCGCTCAACCACCCATTCGCTCACCCACTCACTCACACACCCACCCAACCACTCACCACCCACCCACTCACCACCCACCTGCTCACCCACCCATCCATACACATTCACCCGCTCACTCACCCGCTCTTGGGAGGATAGACTTTTAGTTAGTAAAACATCTGTAAACAAATCAGGATTACTTGTTTTACAGATGATAAAATAGATCAGTAGACAGGGGCTGTATGCGTTTCTACGTTGTAATTTATATTCTGCACAAAGGCGACTCCACAGCAGCTGTGGCGAGGCAAGGCCGGCGATCACGAGAGCCAGATGACAGCAGATAACTCGAGAGAAGCACGCGTTATCGTCTAGCTGTGGGTGTGCTCAACTGCGCGTGTTTGTGGCTAAATGCGAGAATGTGGATCAGTGTGTTATTAAATTACGAGGCTGCAATAAGATCCTTGTATGTATGTCGACCTTCTGTTGCACCGTGCTTAGCCAACCGTGATAATCGGACATTACTCAATTGTATTTTACATCGAGCAATCAGCACCCCTACGTGCAGAGCAAAGCCGCTTGCAGGTGAAATGCTGAGTCGCCTTCTTATTGTGCAAAAAAAAAAGTTGCCACTGGGGGTGCCCTTTAGAAGTGCAAAGGGGATTGCATTCCTCGCAAACCACGTGGCCCAGCTTTGCCCTTGAAAGGCAGTCGCGCCATGCAGGCGTCCCAGTGTCAGCGCTGTCACCACCGTCACCACCATCACCATCGTCACCACCGTCACTATCATCACCACCCACACCATTGTTACCACCGTCACCACTTTCAGCATCGTTACCACTGTCACCAACGTCACCACCCACACCATCGTTACCACCATCACCCTCCAGGTGTAGGATTCACGGCATTTAAAGGGACAGGGAGTCATCTTAGATGAAAAACCATACATAGGTGTGCAGCATGCATGCACCCACCCTCTCCAACTTATCTAGACCAACAGCTCAGAAAAACTGAATTTGTGACCAAGTTGTCGTTTAGACCGGCGGTCCCCAACCTTTTTGGCACCAGGGACCAGTTTCGTGGAATAATTTTTTTTCACGGACTGGGGGGGGGGGGGGTCATCATTGGGCCTTTCCCCCTTTTCAAAGAAGCTCTCCAACGACGTTTCTTTTTTGCTCATTTTGGCGAGGGTTAGCTTGTGGGCTTTACACCAAAACTGTGACTGAGACAAGTGCACAGTGCGGGAGAGAGGCGTGGACGGAAGTGGTAAATACAATAGGCAGGCCACGCGCAGACTATAATAAGTTACGGATTCCGACTTCTCATAAGGAGCGTGCAACCTAGATCCCTGGCATGCGCAGTTGACAGTAGGGTTCGCGCTCCTATGAGAATCTAATGCCGCCGCTGATCTGACAGGAGGCGGATCTCAGACGGTAATGCAAGCGATGGGGAGCGGCTGTAAATACAGATGAAGCTTCGCTCGCTCGCCCACCGCTCGCCTCCTGCTGTGCGGCCCGGTTCCTAACAGGCCACGGACCGGTACCGGTCTGCGGCCCGGGGGTTGGGGACCCCTGGTTTAGACCACAGACTCAAAGCGTTGAGAACACGTGGCCGTCCCAGCAACAGGCAGCAGTGAGACAAAGACAACTGTGGACCGGTTTCATCTAATTAGGACTCATTAGTGCAGGACGGTAATCGATAATTTCTCTTGTCATATGCCTCTGGCAGCCCCATATATGGAGATGACCTTTACACTATGGTGACCCCATACACAGTTGTCTAAAGGTAACAGTAATCAAATCTGTAAATGATGATAAAACCAATCACAACAAATATAAATTATGCAGGCTGGAAACAATAGATTTCACAATTGTATCAGTGAAAATAGTATACTTGTTTTTTTTACGGTAAAGTCACGTTTACACGTTCAGATACAAAAACACTCCGCATGTACCCTCCCCGAGCGAATCTAAGTAATTAAAATAAAACAAAAACAGCACCATGCATTACTTCTCTACTTTGTAGTCGCGAAAGTCTAGTGTGACAAGTCTTGATCAAATCGTGTTTATGCATATACACGTGCCTGAGTAAACATTTTAACGATGATAATCCTCTACAATTGAAAAAAACATCGCATTAAGAAGATCTGTGTGTGGGAATATTTACAAGGCCTAAAAGTTGCACAGCGCATACGACTTAGGGGTCTACAGCTGTACGCACTGCCGTGCAGTTGAAATCCTTTAAATTGTGAGAAAAAATCACACGCGGACCGAGTTATTTATGGTTGGCGCACTGCTTTATGAACCACATATGTATTAGACAGTCACCCACAGAAGTGGATATAACAGAGCTACCTCTAATTACAAATGTAATTTTCTTCTTGATTTCCCTGCATCTGCCCTCATTCCCCTCCACCAAATAAAAAATTATTCTGCACGAGTTATTTTCAATCTCCCCTTTAATTCTCACACTTTGCCTCTCCTCCAACTCCAATGGCTTCTCGTTCACTACCGCTGTCTTTTAAAATACCTGTCGCTGGTCTTTAAACCTCTCCATGGACTTGCCCTACATAATTTTGCCTCTTTCATCTCCTTCCATGTCCTCTCTCGTCCTCTTTGTTCCCAATCTTCTGTCTCTGTCCCTCCTCTTTGTGCCAAACCTCATTTATGGTCCATCTACTTAACCTTCTTCCATTCCTCCCATAAATCCCCACCTCTTCTCCATTGCCCATTCTCTACCTCTTCTCTCCCCTTAAGCCTCCACTCCTTCTCGTCCCTACTCTTCTCCGATCCCATTACTGTCTATCGCTGTCACTTATTCCTCAAACTTTGTACACCCCTGCCATCTAAATCATTCCATTCTGTCACCGTCTTGTGCTTGTTATGTCAAGAGAGAAGGCACTCTATAAATATACACCAAAGCCACCACCGCCACCACCGTCACCACCGCCACCAAGAAAAGGAACAGATTTATTTGTTGGGTCTGGAAGTGGCCAAAGTGCAAGTCGGCCATGAAAAAAATTTACATTTAAAATTACACCGCCACTAATTAAAACATTAAACACAAACACAAAGGTTGTCTGTATAATCTTAACGGACTCTTGAGGCAAGTGCTTTTATCGAGCAACTATGAAAGCTAGCATGGTACACAATGGGGAAGGTGGCCAGCACCATGCCTGGCCGCCTTTATCTCCCGAGTAGTGATGTTTACACACCGCACCAGGTACTCATTGGAGGCTGAGTCGATCTCGGGTTAGCCCAAAACCACTTTAGTTCATCGGTACCGGTGTTGCCAAGTTCATCGCGCAATACGCGAAACACTATACAATTACCGGATAATACGCATACCCACACAGGCGTATGCATGTGTGGGTGGGTTATTTATACAGCAGTATGCAGCATGGCAGTCAGTCGGCACCTTCCGCAATGCACGTTTGTTATTCATGAGGGTGCACATCCTGATGTATTCATTGGCTGATCACCCGAAGCCACCGTGTGAGCTGAGAGTTTCTCGATCTTACCGGGTACTCGATAGAGCTGAGAAATGCACTGCGGTCAATACTCAGTCATCATTTAGACGTAGAGACCCAGAGATGAAGAGAATCCCTAGCAGCCCGTACATATTAATGGATAGCAGTGATGGTCCCAGCTGCTGACTTGTACACCAGGGGTGAAGAATTGAGACAAGGCTGTGGTCCCAAGATAATTTCACTCCTTCCATTTGTTTTGTATTGAGTGGCATCCTGACGGGCACGACACGGTTCAGACGCGGCCACCAGCTCAAAAAACACGTACAGAACAAACCCTGCGCAGAGAAGCATGCAGAGACGCGTGCTCGAAATCACACCAAGACAGAGGAACGCGCAGATGAGAGAACATACACAGAGGTAAGATCCCTCCTCATGTTGACCATGATGAGAAGGAAAGAGCAACATGCAGATGAAAACGTTTCTGGAAGTGACGATGGCTGATGATCAAGAGTAACTTGGAGGGGAGGAGGTGGGAAGCTCATGCACAGGAGGCGCTGGGGCCGATTGTCACAGCGCAGGCGTCACGAGAAGTGACGTTGGTTTGGGGAGGCCTTCATCAAACAGTGGATTTACCACTGGCGATGATGCCCATAATGATGATGAATGCATGGGCAGTCCACTCACATTCGTGCATAATCAGGTGCACGTCCACTTCCCTAGTCACCCCTCCACTAATCTCACTCCCCGAGTCACCCCTCCACTCACCTCACCCCCATTCCCCGAGTCACTCTCACCTCGACTTCTCCACTCTATCGCCAGTCGCCCTGAAGAGGCCCAACTCCGGAGCCTCCCCCAGTGCCACGTTCACTCTCAGCACGAACATCGTGTGGTGCCACCCCCTCCTCTGCTGCATCCCTCCAACTCTTCCTCCGCCATTGCGAGAATCGGCTCCACGAAGGGTCCCACGCTGTCCCCGTCCCTCAATGGACTCGTGTCCTTTGTTGATGAAGGCCATTTAATAAAATAATGAT
The DNA here is from genome assembly GCF_048934315.1 of Petromyzon marinus. Classification (NCBI taxonomy): domain Eukaryota; kingdom Metazoa; phylum Chordata; class Hyperoartia; order Petromyzontiformes; family Petromyzontidae; genus Petromyzon; species Petromyzon marinus. Next base: position 182,622 of record NW_027422640.1, read on the forward strand.
AATTAATTATGCACACACACAGGTCACCAAAGTAGCCTCAATAGACATGTTAGGGCAAGTTGTGGAGCCTTGTGCTGTGGAACACACGAGGGGGTGGTATGTATTTTGTATGTTGAACTTCTTTTGCACGGTACGTAGCCAACCGTGCTAATCGGAGGTGCAGGGGAAGGGCAACAAAGAAAGCACAAAAAGTAGTTCTAAAGAAATTAGTTTTCAATCTAGATGTAAAAGTGCACAGCTCCAGTGGCTTCTAATATCAGAAGGAAGAGCGTTCGAGACGGCCGCAGAAGCGCTTCTGAAAGTGCGATGCAGCGACCGTCTTTGTTCGATGGTTCGCCAAAATCTGCTGTGGGGATGTGATGTGGCCAACACCATGCACGCGGCCACCTTTGTCTCTCCCAATTGCTGATGTTTATTATAGACACTGCACCAGGTACTCTTTAGAGGGTGAGTCGACCGAGGGAAGGTCGAGGACTGGGTCACACAGACACACACACAGAAAAAGATGCCCTATGTCAAATCCAGAGGCTTCTAAGAAAATGGAGGTGTAAGACGGACACAGCTATTACATGGATGAAGGTGTAATACAGATATTTGTGTTAAGGTGGTGCTGCTCACCTGAGAACAATAACAAAAATCCCAACACTCATTCATCTGTTTAATCTTTGATTGGAAAACGCTGGGCGAGACCTGCGACATTCGAGTGAGCTCACCTACTCGCTCACAAACACACAACACTCAACCCAGTCAATCAACATGTTACACACCCTAAATATGACCCGCCTTGTCCTGGGGAAGACCTGCAACATGCTACTGAGCTCACCTCTTCACTCACCTACTCACCCACTATTGCTATGTCATCCACACACACTCGCTTATCTTAACAGACCTCAATAATTGACATTTAGCTCCTGAAGATATTGCTACATGCAATAAAACGCGAGTGTGTGAGTGATTGAGTGATTGATTGAATGTGTAAGTGAGCGTCTGGTTGCGTGAATGAGTGAGCATGTGAGTGCGTGTGAGTGTGTAAGGTGAACGGTAGTGTATCGGCGAATGTGCTGTGCTACAAATCTGGTGATCCGAGTTCAAATCTCGCTCACCAGTCTTTGGGTCTCTGTGTAAGTTTTTACCTCTCTGTAAGTCTATGGGTCTCTGTGTAAGTCTATACCTCTCTGTAAGTCTATGCGTCTCTGTGAGTCTACGGTTCTGGTAAGTTTACTGGTCTCTGTGTGAGTCCATGGGTCTCAATGTGAGTTCATGGGTATCTGTTATCATCATCTGTGTTTGAATGAGTCGATGGCTCTGTGTGATTGACTCCAAGTCTCTCTGTTCGAGTGAGTTTATGGCTTTCTGTGCGAGTCTATGTCTGCGTGACTTTACCGAAATGACCAAAGAGTAATTCCTGCAGTCACGAAAGTGCCAAATCAAGTTTGAGTCTATATCTCTCTGTGTAAGTGAGTACAACATATCCTTGCTTAACGTGGGGGTTGCGTTGTCGAAAATTGCTGTTTAAAGCTATTTTACGTCAAGCAGAAAACTTTTCTAAAAGGAAAAACGGTAAAGGGGGAGGCTCCGTTTTAGCACAATGTAACTTTTATTATTATTTTTAATTGAGAGTACAGTACACTGTTTTCTATGTTTATTTTAAATGTGTTGTGTACATGTAGAAGATCTATCTTATAATCTTTATTTATACTGGAGGAATCTAAAAAGCCCTTTTTCACAGATTTCCAGTTGGGGTGATACAGAAAGTTACAAGAACAAACGATGCAAAAACACAATCGAAGTGAAAAGTATAGGAAAGGTTAGCAAATCACAAAAAAATAAAAATAAACTATTTTTATCTTACCTAGTAAAGCCCTCTAAGCTATTAGCTTCTATTTCAGAAGCGAACTGGCCACAAATGATAGATGAATGAAGTAGCTTATGACGTGGAAATTTATAGCAGCCAAATAATAATAAAAAATTGTGTTACATTTATCAAAATACATACAAAGGACATGAAAGGGAGATATGATGAGTGAAAACTATAAGGGAGTGAGTGAGATGACACTACACACAGATGCTGGAACAAAGGCTGAGGAAGAGGATGACACGCCACGTAACACAGTGCGCACCGGTACAGCAACAGCTCCCAGCAATACAGAACAACGCTGCCAACACCCACACCACTCATAAGAGCAGTCCGTCATGTGCTACTCGAGTTATAGTGGGTGTGGTGTGCGCTAAGCGAAACACATTACATAAAAGACGAGGATGTACTGCATAAAGTCCTCTACGTCAGTGAGTCTATGTCTCTCTGTGTGAGTCTGTGCGAGTGACTCTGTGGTTCTCTGTGTGGGTTAATCAATGGTTCTCTGTTTGAGTGAGTCTATGTGTCTCCATGTGAGTGAGTCTATGGCTCTGTGTCAGTGAGACTTTGGCTCTCTGTGTGAGTGCTCTCTCTGAGTGAGTCTATGGCTCTCTGTGGGAGTAAGTGGGTCTCTAAGGCCACCACCATCTTGCTCCCTGCCCAGTGCGTCCACCTGGTTGAGCTGCAGGAGTCTATTGTCCACCGCTCCAGACCGCGCAGATATCCAGACGTCCACCTCCAGCACAGACACCGGCAGATTTCTTAAACCTGGTGGTGGAAGTAAGGACACGAGAGGGGTAATAGTCAACCACCATTACCACCATCAATACCACCATTACAACCACCAAAATCACCGCTATCATTAACACCACCATCAATATCACCACCTCCACCACAACGATCACTATCAAAATCACAATCACAATACTCTTTGGTTCTTTCGGTAAAGTCACGTAGGTAGAAAAAAATAATAGATCACGACGTTTCGATCGCAACACAAGCAACCATCATCAGGTGAAAAAATATAGCGAGAAAGCTGCTGAAACACGAAGTTATATTGGCTTGAGATAAGCTCAGCCCAAGGGTAAGTGGGTGGGGCTAGAGGTAGAATTTGCATGTAAATACAACACCACATCGTGGAAAAGGAAAGAGAGAGACAGACACCGAGAGACATCCACACACAGAGAGAGGCACACACAAAGAGACACACGAGAGACGCATATAGAGAAAAACACACCGGCAGAGAGAGACACCCACACAGGTAGATGCAGAGAGAGATAGACACAGAGAGAATTACATAATTGCCCATGAATTACTATGGTGTGACAATGCCAATTACCAATGTCAAAGGGAACATCAATGAATGGTAAATGTGGGGTAATATCCCCAGAAGAGCATGTAGACTACATTAAAAATTAAAATAATCAGGCTATATAATATCACATATGGGTTCAGTTTAAAGTTTACTCATGAAAAATAATCCTGAAATAATTATGCACCATAGATAATCTTAATGGTCAAGTTACATAAACATCACGGAATCACTTAAGCTGACCATTTAAAAAGACATTAATTCCAAGATGTTGAGCAAAGGAAATTGTTTGGAAGTTCATCTCACACCAAGTACATGTTACTATAAATCTAAATCCGCATAGTTCTCGATCAGCAAAGTGGCAAACATGTCTTACCACAAGCAAGGAGTTCGGTGTAAAGCTGTTAAGCAAATTAACCACTGCACACGGTTTTAAAGTTCTCTGCCTCAAAGACAGCACTCTACCAAGTGTCACGACGCAGCTGCGCACGCCGCATGACAATAGGCGGAGTGAGTGAATCTAAGGAGACACTGACCCTGTCAAAGGGGATCCCATGTCTAGAGTATTTGTGGCTGGTGCTACACATTTCTAACGTGATTAGCCATTTAGCTGATCTATCATTTGTGGAAAGGTCGCTTCTGGAAAACAGCCACATAGCTCAGTGGGTCTCACCTGGTAAAATAAAAATAGTTTATAGAGTTCGTTCTGCCTTAACGCGTGTTTTCATAACGCCATTTGGATATAGCACGATGAATGTATTAGGGAACACGTTTTATGACAAGGATGCTAAGTGGATATAACGCGATTGAGTCAACAGAACCACGTCGCGCGAGTAGGAATGTGCGGTTGTACGGATGCCTGGGCACAGCGTCACACGAGGCATTGGGATGCTGCTGGATGCTTCCTGATGCTCCCCACGCGCCTCAGTCTTTGTTCAGCCGACACACGCATCTCACGCTGTTATCACGGACTGTGCTTTACCCTGTATTAGTCATTGTAACGAGGGAGTTTACACAACGCGGTGTTATTCAGCAACGCAACTACCGCGTTATAGAACACTGCAGTAAATATTGTCGCGGTGTGGAAGGAGCAATGAACGTCATCTTGTGGCATGGAAAGGCATCGCAGCCCTAGCGAGCAGCCAGAGACAAAGCCTGCACGCACGGCAAAGTTGTGATTGACCCGGGGACTATTAGCAAGTGACACGTATGGACTAATGGTTACTCTAAATGACGATGTTGACGTTGGTTATAACGTGCTACAAATATGGTAAACGCACATCGCATTAGCTCTGACAAATAGCGGACTTTTTTAAAGTTATCGTTTACAATGGTTAATTTGTATATCATGCCAAGTGAGTAATTTGCGTGTGGACCCAGACAGCGGCACTCAATGTCCAACTCTTGCGAATGCTCTCAGGGGATCTTTACCGTGCGCTGCGTTCACTCACTCAGCCCCAATCTCCCTGTCGTGAACTCACCACTCACCCACTCACTCACCTCACCCTTCAACTCACTCACCCTCCTCACCTATTAATTCTCCTCATTAACTCACTCACCCTGCAATCCACTCCCTCACCCCCCCCTCCATCACCCGGCACTCACCGCCTGTCCGTGACCACCTCTCCCGTGCCTACAACCACAAACACCACCACCACCTCTCCCGTGCCTACAACCACAAACACCACCACCACCTCTCCCGTGCCTACAACCACAAACACCACCACCACCTCTCCCGTGCCTACAAACACAAACACCACCACCACCTCTCCCGTGCCTACAACCACAAACACCACCACCACCTCTCCCGTGCATACAACCACAAACACCACCACCACCTCTCCCGTGCCTACAACCACAAACACCACCACCACCTCCTGCTGCTGCTGCTGTCGCGGTCTCCGCGTGGCGCCGCGGGCCCAGGGGGAGGCCTCGCGGCCCAAGAGCGGCGCCACGGCTCCCCCCCTCCCGCTCCTGGCCCCTCCCCCTCGTCCCTCCTGGCCCCTCCCCCTCGTCCCTCCTGGCCCCTCCCCCTCGTCCCTCCTGGCCCCTCCCCCTCGTCTCTCCTGGCCCCTCCCCCTCGTTCCTCCTGGCCCCTCCCCCTCGTCCCTCCTGGCCCCTCCCCCTCGTTCCACCTGGCCCCTCCCCCTCGTCCCTGCTGGCCCCTCCCCCTAGTCCCTCCTCCTCCCGCTCGCGACGTGGAGTGATCTCGCCCCCCCACCGCCCATTGCAAGAATGGCGGGAAGCGGTCGCGGGGCCGACCGCGCGCCGCCTCTCGCGTGATTGGCTCGCTTCGCGTCACGTGCGGAAGGCGGAAGAGGAGTATGGGGGAGGAGCTGCGCGGTTAGGGGCGGGGCCGTGGAGTCACGTGGTTGGCAATGATTGACAATAAGTGGGCAGGGATGGCTGTTACGTCAAAGCGTACGTCACATCCGGTAAAGAAGTTATATAAATAACGCCCCTTCGTGACGTGCCTCACACTTGCTTCTGTCCCGCGTGCCGTCAGCACGAGCTGAGCATGGTGCTGCTGATCGTTGGCGTTCTGCTCTTGGCCCTGCTTGGGATGGAGATCTTCATTTATCTTCGTTTTACGCTTTCCATCTCAGACTTTCACCGCGAGACCACGACGCTGCAAACGGAGAGGATGGGCCAGCAGAATGTGGAGCTCTGTCAGAGGAACAAGACGCCCCATCTGAAGCTACAGTATCAGCAGGAGGAGTTGATGGATAACCGAGAGACTCTCCAGAGAGAGAACAGGGGCCTGGTTCAACAGCTTAAAGAGCGCCAGTTAGAGCTGGAGTCCACGAGAGTGCCTGGCTGCGAGCGTGCGTCTCTCCGTGCGGATTTTCTCCGAGACTGCAATGTAGCACAGCGGCAAATGTCGCTGCGCTGTAAAAAGGAAGGTCTCCGTAGGTCGCTGCGCATCCACCTGAGGGAGTTGAACTTCCTGAATCCACAGAGAGGGCAGGAGCAGTTTAGGCTGCGCGGGAAGCTGGCGCGTCACGAGGAAAAGTGGCACGGCGAAGTGCAGATGCGCAAAGAGTGCCGGCATCTCAGTAGACAGATGAAAGAGCTGAAATGCGCCATTTCTCAAATTTACAAAGATGCCACCAACGCCACTGCCACCGCCGCTGCCACAGCTGCCACCACCGCCACCAAGCCCAAGAAATGAAGAGATGTATTAATTGGGTCCGAAAATGGCTGAAACGCAAGTCGACCATTTAAAAACATTGGGGTAATTTTGAAAATGACACCGCCCCAATTAAAACATTATTCACAATGACAAACGTTCCCCGTATAGAATCAAGAGACTATTGGGGCAAGTGCTATTAGCAAGGAGCAGCACCTAAGAAGGCCTCCACAATACAATCACAAGCACAAACACAAAGGTCCCCCATGTAGCCTCAACACACTGTTGGGGAAAGTGTTGTACAATATATATTTATCTATGTTTAACTTATTTTGCATCATATGTAGTCAACCATACCAATGGGAGGTGTTGTTAATGAATAGTACAACTTTTGGATTCCATTACAGAGAATCGTTAGTGAGTCGAACAGTTCATAAGTCTGAATAAAATAGTGTACTGTATTTAAATTCACATACTGGAAGTGTTGTAAAATGTATTACGGTTTAACAAAATTTTTGAAGCATTGTTAAAGTCATAACACGGAATATTATACATTTGCAAATAATACTGTAATAAATACTGTATGGTAAACAAAAAATAAAGTTACGTAAATAGGACAAAAAATATGTTTTTAATGTCACATACCTTGAGTCTGGATGTGGGACCGTTTGTCGGGAGGGGGCATAATGAGTCCCCATAACTGCACACGGGAGGGTTGGGGGTGAACGCCCGCAAGCACACACACACACAACAGCGACAGTCATCCCCCGAATAGCCTAGCCAGAATGTTGGGGCAAGTGCTGTTAGCCAGCAGCGCCTATGAAGGCTGGAATGTCGCACGAGGGGGTGCGTGGACAGCACCACGCCTGGCTGCCTTTGTCTCCCCAGTGGTGATATTTACACACCACACCAGGCACTTATTTGAGGCTGAGTCGATCGACGGAAAGCCCAGCAACCATTAATATAATCGTTAAAGGTGTTGGTCGTGAGTGGGAATCGAACTGGGATCGGTGGGATGGTCGACAGTGTTCACCATTGCACTATCTCTCCCCACACACACACTCACAGGGGTATATGCGTCCGTGCACACACGCACAACAACAAGACAATAATCGCCGTTTGCCCCTAAGTGGCAGTGACATCACCACAGCGCTTGTGCGGTGCTTGGTGCATTTTGAGGTCACTTGAAGTGTCGAAGGCTGGCTGGCAGGAAGTCATGAATAGACACAGGTACCATGGGTTGACTTAAGGTGATGACGGGCAGATGCAAAAGCCGTGCTCCCCACTGTGCCAAATTTCAGTGTTTCAGTCGTATAGCGCTCTGCTCATTGTTATGAGTGTCGCTCCGCTGCCCTACGCTATTGCTGGAGGGCAACTGCCTCCACCTCCCCAGTAGAGTATTTCATGAACCTCCTCCACATAGGCCTATCGCGACACTGCTGCTACCAGTCATCAGCAAGTTCAATCAGCTCCACATCCTTCTGTACCACATCAGTCCATCTCTTCTGTAGCCCATGTCGCGCCTGGTTAGCATGATCTATCCGCCCAAATTGAAGCTGCTTGGGGATGCGGTGACAGTGCATATAGACTTCATGACCCAGCCAATGGAGCCTGACTTGCTGGAAGAGCCCACTGATGAGCCTTTGTCCAGATATTTCAGGAAATTTTGGCCTCCTCACACAGTCCAGTCTGGTTAAACCCTGGATAGATCGTAGGCAGGCTAGACCAAATGTTTCAAACCATTGCAGATAATCCTATAGAGAGAAATAAGGGAAGGCATAACTGTGGTCCAGAAGACATGAAGGTTTGTATGGAGTAACAGATCAGGTAGCTTCCATACAATGTTACGCAGCTGATGAAAAAATAATGCCGCTCGAATGAATCGAAGTGAGACCTCGGCTGCCAAAACAGAGCTGGTCATCAACACACTGCCCAAGTACGGAAATATCTCCACTCTCTCCACAACTGCCTCAAAATACATGGAGAATTAAGGGAGGGGAGCATTTTTATGATGTAAAATACACAGGGAGGTGATTTGTTTTTGTGGGGCTGATGGTAACGGCCCATATTTTAGTAGCATGTTCCGTGTTTAGATGGAGTGTCTCTAACTCCTCCTTAGAGTGGGCAGTAATCACCAGATCATCCGCATTCATAACATGGTTTAACAATAGAGAGCCATACCATGACCGGACTCGTGCATCGATCAGCCTCCCATTATATCTATACCAGATATAAATTCTACTGGTACATCCATGGAAATCGTCTCATTACTAAGTAGTCAAAGAAAATGTTAAGTCGTGTAGGGGCCAGAGGACATCCATGTCGCACATTACTCACATATTCTATCATCCCTTAACTCCATTATATCGATTTCCCATGAGACACAGCAGTTGTTTTTCTATTGTTTATATATGCTTTTCATTACTGTAACTCTGTGTTTTTATTTAGCTTTTGTTATTTTGGTGATCCAGGTCTCTCTTGCAAATGAAAATCATCATTGTCTCTTTAGTTCTCGCCTGTTTTAACTAAATAAATTACTACTTACTCACTCCATTATGAACTCACCCACTTCCCTTACTTTATGACTCACATAAATACGTCCTCTCATTCCTCATGAGTCATATATTGACCTGATAACCCAGGCAATCACCTGATCATTCACTGTGCCAACATCACTCACGCACTATTTCACAATCTCACCAATGACCTACTCATCCCATCACTCACTACCTTACTCACCATCCGCTTCCCTCATTGACCCACTGGTAAAATGGAAATACGCAGTCTAACACTCACGTGTTTAAAGAAGCTCCTTCGCAGGTTAGATTTTCTAGATGATTTATTTCACGATAACGTATTTACAACGCAAAAGTACGACTCACATGAACCTTCCCTCGTACAGTACCCTGCATCTGTTTCCACCCATCAACACTGACACCACTATATCCTTTGCCATCTAAGAGAAAGGAAGTAGAAGACAGTTGAGTCTGCTGGAAGAATGTACCAGGGAAACTGCTGGAAGCTGCCAGGGCGAGGCTGAGTGGGTAGAAAAGGGAGAGCGAGGCCCGCAATTGGGGCGCTAGCTCGGAGACTGAAGGACGACTGCAGGTGGATGACATCGGGGCCGACTGTTGGATATCTACATGGTGGAAACCATTAAGAAAGACTGTTCGAGATGAATGTAGTGGAAAACACTGGGGCTGCAGATAGTCATACCCTTGTGAAGCGTGTGAGTTGCACTCTCTTCTCAAAAATGGAACCTGCAAAGAAGCTTCTGGTGGCAGTGGTGGGATACAGTCTACAAGTTCAAGAAGGAAGACCCGCCGAAGAGCTCCTGCAGAGGACGAGTTATCAACCCTAAGCGCTCCGGGTTTTTGAGACTCGGCAAATGGCGGGAGTGAGAGCCGGACCCCGTTGGCAGCCAAGTTCCCGATGGAAGTGGATGCTCCGCCAAAGACCCAAGAACCAGCATCGCCGAACAAAGAAAATTGGCGGCAGCTGTTGGACAGGTTGGACCACCTTACCTCAGTGGTGGATCGACTGATAATTTCGATGATGAAGAAAAGAGAAGAGGAAGGAACAGGTAGTGCGCGGCTTAAGCCAGATCCATCTCCACCATGGACCGCAATGGCGAGGAGAAAGCGCCATAGGGCAGCAGCCATCGCTTCCCCCCGTCGAGCAGCAGGTGGGAACCAATCAAATGACTCAACCACAACTAGAAGCTGTTCAACAGACCTTGACCACCACGCAGAAAAATACGGGAGGTGATTGGATTGCATTCATCAAAAGATTTGAAGCAGCTGTCAGAGTCAGCCGATTGATTGACGACGAAGTGCTACGACTGCTGCCTATGGTGTTGGATGACAGAGCACTATTGGCCTTCTTTATGATCCCGGAAAATCAACCTGCCACAACCCAACAAGGTTGTCAAGGGATGGCCGATGTTTTCTGTCCTGCGTCCAGCACAAGGCAGCAATTTTCAGCCTGGAGAAGAGGAGATAGCGAGCCACTGATGGCTTATAGAAGTACCTTGCAAGCGGTTGCAGATGTGGCATTTCCAAGGATGGACATGACAACCTGAGACGTGCTAGTGGCGGAGTGGCTACAAACTCTCCTCTATCAAAGTGGCATTACATTGCCGATTGTGCCAGAGAGTGAGCAAACTTCAATATAGTTTGCTAAATGCCTCTGGGCACACACAGATCCCAGGGCACCATGTGAAGTAGCAGCCCATGTGACAAGGGTGATGGAGAATGGAGGAGCAGGAGGACCAACGGAGCCAACAGGGACAGCAACAACAGGGACCGCCGCAATGCCCAGCATGGAGGGTGATCTGCAGGCGACCTTGGAAGAGATGGCTGTGGCCATCCAGGGGTTCAACGATTCAAGGTGTCAACTACAGCATCAGCGACCATGGCACAACCACGGAGGAATCCAGGACCATGCGGTGATATACTTCTACCACTGCGGGAGGCCGGGCCACATCGCGAGAGGTTGCCGAGGGGAAGTCATCCGAGACAACCAAGAAACACCCAGGCGTGTCGCCTGTACACCCAGCCAGATCACACGTGCACCTCATTTCCAAAACCCTCATCACCAACATCACTAGCACACCACTCGATCACATCGACCTGGAGTGAAACAACAGGGAAAATTGGGCCAACATCTCGGGCTAAGTGGAAAAAGTTAGTGAGATCGGTCGTAGCAGCAGCGACAGGAGCAGCATGGTGTAAACCGACCCTCCCTGACTCGCCGAGACAGGTGATGTCAATAAACACAGCAACGATAGAAAATGATGTACCACCCGCAGATCATGATCTTGGGCTGATAAGGACCGAATGAATCCGATTGCAAAAATAGGATGAAATTATACAGTCATTGGCTGCACAGGCAGCTGAATGTGCTCAAACTGGTCAAAAGGGGGAGCCATTCATCCCATGGCGAGGACTCCTGATGAGGTGGGACATGAAGATGCAGCGTTGTTGCTTAGTGGTCCAAAAACCCTTGCAAAAACAGTTGCTACTAGAAGTGCACGCCAAACAACAAATGCACTTGGGCCACCGAAACACATTGCTCACACTGCAGGCTCGATATTTTTGGCCAGTGATGTCAAAAGATGTACGCGAGCGGGTAATCATTGTCAGGAGTGTGCAAATAGGAAACCTGCTCCCCATCCTATGCAGCCTCCACTGCAGTCGATCGCAGTGGTGAGGGTAAACGAACTAGTAGCGTTGGATATTCTGGGTGCATTTCCTAAAACAGCAAGGATAAAATAAATATTTGCTCGAGGGGATGGAGTTTTGCACACTGGCTCGTTGCATGGCCAATACATGACCAAACGGCTGCAATAATAGCAGAAGCCTTTCTCCATGGCTATGTATTGGACATGGGCCCCACTGAGAAACGTCTAACAGGCCAGGGTCAGAATTTTTCTACTAATCTGTTGCGAGAGGTTTGTAATATCGTGGACACTAAGAAAAATTCGAACGCCACCGTACCACCTGCAGTGTGATGGACAAGTAGATAGGCTTAACCGCACGCTGTCCGCAATGTTGTGCCATGTTGTAAATGGTGATCAGATGGACTGGGACTTGCACATCCCAGGGGTCCTAGGGGCATATTGTAGAGTGCCACATGCATCGGCCGGGCTCTTCCCCTTCTTTTTGATGTATGGGAGAGACCCTGAGCCACCTATTGAGGACCAACTGGTGGCTTTCCCTGCTAAAGTTGTGTCGTCGCCAGCCTCCCTCAGACTGCCACTAAAAAAGCTCTGTGAAGCTCGTGAAGCCGCGATAGCAGAGTCAGGCAGATCGCAAATAGCAAACAAACGGTTGCGGAAAAGAACGGAGACGCCTGTACCCTTTGAACAGGGTGATCGGGCCTGGTTACACTGTCCTGAGGTCCGGGTTAGAAAATCCGCCAAACTACACCATCCTTGGCAAAGCCCAGTGGAATTGTTAAAATCCTCTGCCCGCAAAGTGTTCGCATCCAAATGGGACACCAGAGATGGGTGGTTAATCCGAGTCGCCCTAAACCATATAGAGAACTGACGTCACAAGGGATCGTTCAGGCTCAAAAAGGCCGTGTCCAGGGGCGTCATGACAAATGCCAGGGAGGGGAGCATCCTCCTCACAGAAATAGTGCCCCCGCACTCTCCTCTCAGGATCGACCGGAATGAAGATGGCCACGATGAGGGAGGCCGACGGACTAATTTAGAGGTGCCGAGAAGGAGTGTCACCGAATCGAATGTGCTGCTCGACCACACCTACAGTACATATTGATGGCTTGTTGTAAATGTAGGGCTAATGATGTTGCGTATTGTTTACCTAAGAATGTACACCTTCAATAGGGCAGCCCACATAAGAGTTTGGTGATGATACTGAATGGTCAAGTTGGGTTGTAATGCCTTCCCCCCCTTGATTCAAGCGCCTATGTTATGCATTAACCCAGAGGTTAAATGTTTTGTACTCCATGCCCACATCATTGAATCCCGTGTGCGATCCCATTGATTCCCACATAGAGTTCCCTATTATAATTTAGAGTTGTAGCCGGGACAGATATTTTTATGGGCAGAAGAGGGTGATGTAGGGTACTGTACATGTGTAGTGGGTTCCAGGACACGGAGACGGCAGAATAGAAGAAGCACTATTTATTTAAACCTTAACAAGGGTTACACTAGAAGGGGTAGCGGCCCCTCCACCCGTATAACTCAGGAACACACCCCAGGCTTTCTAGCCTAAGCTCTAGGCTCCCAGTTCCTCCTGGTAGGGCTCTAAGGGAGGCTATCAGATCCGGCCCTGGTTAGGCACAGATCTCGGCACCCCGCCGACCAGACCGGCCCTTAGAAGGACTCTGACTCTGGGGCTCTGGGGCCGCACCACTGGCTTGCTGTGCCGGCCCTGAAAAGGGCAGCGGTCACAGGAGTTCCAGGGTCTCACCTAGCTGGCCTTCTTTCTTCACTGGTTGCTTCAGCCTCGGGCCCCACACTCTGCCCCGAGCTCCCTGGCTCCCCGCACTTTATACCCACTGGAGCCTTAGCGGACGTTGTTGTAGCCACCAAGGTGTGGGTGAACCACACCTTCCCGTGCCATGTGTTTATTCCCCATAGCACCCCTACATCACCCCCTCCCGTGTAACCCGCAGCCGTCCCGGCTGCAACAATACTCGAACAATAAACACAACAAACCCCCAACCGTGCGTGCCTCATAAGAACGAACACCCCAATAAATAACCCAACCCACCTATACAAAATTACACTATATACACATATACATTGTAACCCCCCCCCCCCCCCCCCATCAACGCAGCAAGAAAACTTAACAGTGAACAACAAGAGTAACAAGAACCATTTTTACAACAAGCGGCGCATTTTGGCGCGAGTCCGATTTGCGGGTTCATCGTAGGGGGAGGGTCCGGTCGGCCCGGCAGTGGGCACCGGCTGTGCAGGTGCACCGTCTTCCGTCACCCCGGAAGGGCAAACTCCGTCCCCACCGGGTGGCGCAGGCGCGCTGGAAGCCGTCATTCTTGAGGCGCCTGAAGGTGGAACAGTTAGCGAAGCATCAAGGGCAGGTGACGAAGACGCCGTCCGGGAGTCAGCGGAGACATCACATGCTCGGCCTGTGTAATGTGGTGGAGGGACGCGCGGCGCCACAAACGGCTTCAGACGCGAGGGGTGTACGTACCAGCGGCGTTTCCCCCACTGGATACGAACGCACTGCGGCCGCATAACCTTCACAATAACCACAGGGCCCCTCCAAGGCCGCAACAATTTCGCCGAGGTCGCCAACGGCACCTGAGGGCAGTGCATCCAGGCTTGATCGCCTGGCTTCCACGCATGTGTGCGTGATTGGCGCGATCGCAACCGCTCGTTGGCCTTCTGCCGAGAGGAAGAGTTTTGGGCCGCTGCCTCCCGCGCCTCGGTCAACCTCAGGATATTAAATTTAACGTGGTCGGCCAATTTCGATTTTCTGCTGGTTTCCGAGACCCGGAGCTGAGTCGCAATTGGTGGGTCAACGTCGCGATTGTACATCAAAAAGAACGGCGAGAAGCCGGTTGCCGCGTGAGGAGCCATTCTATAGGCGGCCAAAACCCCCGGAATGTGAAGGTCCTAATCGGTCTGGGAGTCACACACCTGGTGACACAACATAGATGTGAGCGTCTTATGCAGCCGCTCCACCATGCCGTCGGTTTGTGGGTGATAGGGGGAAGTGCGAATCTTTTTCGTACCAAGAAGCGCACACACCTCGTGCAGAAGGACGCCAGAGAAGTTCTTCCCTTGGTCAGTCAGCAGCCGTTCGGGAGCACCCTTGTCGAGGACATAGCCCTGGACAAAGGCCTCGGCAACGGCTGCTGCTGACTGGTTGGCGAGAGGCCACGCCATAGGCCATCGGGTGAAATATTCCACGCCAACCAGCAGGTACTTGTTACCCCTAGGGGTCGCAGGGAAGGGCCCCAATATATCGAGTGCGACGAGTTCCTTAACCCGAGAGACCGTGATAGATTGTAGCGGTGGGCAGGCGCCTTTCGCTGGTGGTTTTCGTTGGGCGCACTGAGTGCATGCACCCAGGAGGTCATCCACATCCCTTGCCATACCCGGCCAGAAGAAATCCAGCTGGAGCACGGCAAGGGTCTTGTGGGTCCCCAGGTGCAAAAAGCCGCTCGTGTGCAGCCCAAACGGCCTTACCCCGCAAAGCGGATGGCACCACAAGCCTGTGACGGCAGGCCCTCCCATCCCAATGCATTAGGAGCCCCTGGAGCAGCCCGTACGAATCAATCCCCGCGACCCCCCCACACGGAACCCCCTGCGCAACGACGCAACGCGAGGAGGGATGCGTCCTCCATCTGGAGGCGCCCCCATTCCGCAACGGACAACCCCAGCAAGGAGTCCGCACCTCCCTCCACGACAGGACCCTCAGGCAAGGGGTCCTCAGTGGCAGCAGCGAGAACCGGGATGTCTAAGGGGGGGGGGGGGGCTATCCTCTGGCGGCTTACAACGCCCCGATCCCCTGAGACAAGCGCAATCTGAGGCGGGCGGCAGGCGAGACAGCGCATCCGCATTAGTGTGCCGAGCACCCTTCCGATATGTGGTCGTGAAATCATAATCCTGAAGGATTTCGAGCCATCGGGACAATTGCCCCGAAGGCTGCTCCAACCGCAAGGCATATTGTAATGCCGCAGGGTCCGTACGGACAGTGAAATGCCGTCCGTACAGGTATGGGCGATACTGTTGTATAAAAAATACAATGGACAACAGCTCCCGACACGTGACACAGTATCTCTGCTCTGCCGGAGACAAAACCCTACTGCCATAAGCCACGACGCGTTCCACACCACCGATCACCTGTGAGAGCACACCCCCAATGCCTGTATTGCTGGTGTCTGTATCGAGCAGGAAGGGTTCCGAAAAATTGGGGTAGCTCAATGGAGGGGCCCGCACGAGAGCATCGCAAAGGGAACAAAAAGCGACCTCGTAGTCCTGGCCCCAGTGAAATATCACTCCCTTCGCCATCAGAGCGTGTAAGGGCTTAGCAATGGTCGCGAAATTCGCGACGAACCGCCGATAATAAGACGCAAATCCAATGAAACTCCTGACCTCAGCCACCGAGGTGGGGGTTGGCCAGGAGCTGACACACTGCGTCTTTGCGGGATCGGTGGATATGCCCGAGTGGCTGACGATGTGCCCCAAATAGCGTACGGATTCCCGTAGCAGGTGGCACTTTTGCGGCTTAAATTTCAAATTCGCAGCTTGCATTTTGAGGAACACGGCGCACAAGCGCAAAAGGTGTTCGTCAAATGTCTTGCTGAACACGATGACATCGTCCAGATAGATCAGACAGTCGTTCCACTGTAAGCCAGCCAAAACCAGTTCCATAAGGCGCTGAAATGTCGCCGGAGCGGAGTGTAATCCCATAGGTAACCGGTTAAATTGGAATAGGCCGTGTGGTGTGCGAAACGCAGTCTTTGGCTTGGACTCATCATCCAATGGGAGTTTCCAGAATCCGGATAACAAGTCCAACGTAGAAAAAAAACGTGTGGCAGCCAGAGCATCCAGAGATTCGTCCATCCGGGGAAGTGGATACGCGTCGGCCACGGAGATCTTATTAAGGCGGCGAAAATCCACACAGAATCGCAAGGAACCATCGTGCTTTTTGACAAGCACTATGGGTGCTCCCCATGGACTGGTGGAAGGGGCTATAATGTCTGCAGCCAACATGTCATCCACTGCCGATTTGACATGATCCTTTTCGGCCTGACTTAACTGAAAAGGATTCTGGCGTACCGGGGCATTGTCACCCGTGTCAATGTGGTGACGCAACAATTTCGTGCACCCAATGTCATATTTGTGTTTACTAAAAACATCGGAAAATTCCGTCAGAAGGGTGCGTAGGCCGGCACGCTGGGAGTCGGACAGATCACTCGTGCCCGAACATAGTGCGTCCATCCAACTATCGTCCCCCTCAGAATGCGGTTGAGCCAGAGGATCGGTCCCCACATTACCCATAACCATGTCTACCACGGGGACTGGCGTCGCGTGCGCGAGCACAGTTCCCTGAGGAACGATGGCCGTCTGTACGCCAACGTTAAGGACGAGGATAAACGGGTCATCGTTCCCCTTAACGAGCGTTTGAGCGGCCACCAGATCCAGCCAGTTTTCCCCAGCCCTCGAGGGCCCTAACAGAATTCCCTGGTCCGGAACACCGGGCACGAAAGGCCGAGGCAAGCGAAGGGGCACGAGCATTTGCGCCCCGGGAGGTACATGCATCGTCCGAGTGACGAACGCTTGTATCGACGCGCACGCTGCCCTTGAGGTGACAGGGGAAGGCAGGAATGTTACCCGTCGGCCCGAGGGAAGCTCGATGCAACCCTGATCAATGAGAATTTTAATCGGCATTTTGCCCAAAAAGTCCGTCCCCAACAAGCACGGAACCGCCAGCGAGGACGAGACTAATATCGGCCCGGAGAGTTTGATATCGCCAATGCAAATTTGTGCTCGAATTTGGCCTATGATACCCAGCGAACCCCCGTTCGCTGCGTAACACGGAACGATGACTGGGAGCAAGGGGCGGCTTTGAATGGGAAGAATATTATAAATCAAGTCCGACACAATTGTCGCCGAAGCTCTCGTATCGACGAGGATACGCACCTCGACCCCATCAATGCGACCCGCGACCACGGATGAGCCTGCTGACGCAGCAACAACGCGGTGGGCCAATTCCGTTCACTGCCCCGGCCCGAGCACCCTCTCGACCCCGCCGCCACCCAACAAACCAATGGGCGTACCCCGAGGCCCGTACACCGAAACGCGCGAGGTGGGGACAGGTGTGTGCACGGGCCGAGCATGTGGGGTGCCGCGACTTGCCGGGTTGCGATGCGGAGGCCTGTAGGCCTGAGCGCCGTCCGACCGTCCCGGCTGTCGTTGACGAGGCGCCCGGCATTCCGCAGCCACGTGGCCCTTGCGGCCGCAGTTGTAGCACGTGATGAGCGCCTTGGGGTGCTCCTGGCGATCCGGTGTTGTCCGAGTCGGCCTCCTTCCGGATCTCCACTCCACCGGGCGACCCGCCGCAAAGAGCTCCTCGGAAGGGGGGATGGTCGGCGTCCCAGCGCACACCGCAGCTGCGCCCTTGGGGACGAGAGGTGATCGACGCTGCGCTATCAGGTGCGCGTGGATGTGTCTTGCTGCCTGCAAGGAGCACATGTCCGCGTCGTCCTCTGCGACGATGACGATCTGTAGCTCCTGGGCCAACGCCAGGAGCTTCTCCGTCACCATCGCGTCCACCCCTTCGCCATCCATCCGCGGGAAAGCCGCTTTTGCGAGGGCCAGGAGAGCCGTGCGATACGCCAGCGGTGGCTCCTTCTGGCCCCTGCATCGCTCGTGGAAGAGTTTGCGGCAGTCCGACAGTGGCCCGTAGACTATGGTGAGGATCTGGAGCGCCGACTGTAGCGTAGATCGCGTCGACCTGGGAGCTGTGATGAGCGTAGCAAGGGCGTCATCGTCCAGCATGGCCGGTAGCGCACGCAACGCCTCGTTGTCCGTCCAGAAGCGGCGTTGAAAGGCCCCCCAGTCGCCGCCGTCTGAAACGAACTCCTTCAACACCGGCAGGCGTTGTTGAAACGACGGCTCCGTCTCCGAGAGGTGCCGCGCGCCATTTCTGGCATCTCCGCCGGCGTTGGAGGGGCTGGGGACACCCATCGGCGGTCGCGCAGGTGATGACGATGCGTCCGCCGATTGGTCCTGACAGCGGGCGTCCGTTGGTGATGACGTCACCACCGCTGATTGGCCCCCAGCGTCCACGTGGTGCTGCGACCCTCCAATCGCCGTGGCGGACACTGTCATGGCGGAAAATCCGAAATCTGGTGGCTGTGTTTCGGCGGGAATGGTCGTTGAACGGCGTTCGTCTCTCTGCCGCCTTTGCGCCCGCAGCCCCGCGCGGTTGATTTCCTCCAGCGTGGAAGCCACGGCATACAGCAGCTCAGCCAGTCGAGAGTGAGCCGCCTGCAACCCGTCCTCCATCGGCGGCCACTCCTCCAGCGGCGGCTGCTGTTGGGGCCTCTGGGGCATCCCAGGATCGTCGGCCGCGGCCTCTGGCGCAATCCTAGGCGAGCCATCCTCCTCCTGGGGTTCCTGTGATCGGTTTGTACTCCTTGTGTCCATTTAAAGACCACTCCTGACACCAGTTTTAGTGGGTTCCAGGACACGGAGACGGCGGAGTAGAAGCAGCACTATTTATTTAAACCTTAACAAGGGTTACACTAGAAGGGGTAGCGGCCCCTTTACCCGTATAACTCAGGAACACACCCCAGGCTCTCTAGCTTAAGCTGTAGGCTCCCAGTTCCTCCAGGTAGGGCTCTAAGGGAGGCTATCAGATCCGGCCCTGGTTAGGCACAGATCTCGGCACCCCGCCGACCAGACCGGCCCTTAGAAGGACTCTGACTCTGGGGCTCTGGGGCCGCACCACTGGCTTGCTGTGCCGGCCCTGAAAAGGGCAGCGGTCACAGGAGTTCCTGGGTCTCACCTAGCTGGCCTTCTTTCTTCATTGGTTGCTTCAGCCTCGGGCCCAACACTCTGCCCCGAGCTCCCTGGCTCCCCCCCCCCGCACTTTATACCCACAGGGGGTGTGGAGCCTTAGCGGACGTTGTTGTAGCCACCAAGGTGTGGGTGAACCACACCTTCCCGTGCCATGTGTTTACTCCCTATAGCACCCCTACATCACCCCCTCCCGTGTAACCCGCAGCCGTCCCGGCTGCAACGATACTCGAACAATAAACACAACAAACCCCCACCCGTGCGTGCCTCATAAGAAGGAACACCCCAATAAATAACCCAACCCACCTATACAAAATTACACTATATACACATATACATTGTACCCCCTCCCCCCATCAACGCAGCAAGAAAACTTAACAGTGAAGAACAAGAGTAACAAGAAACATTATTACAACAAGCAGCGCGTTTTGGCGCGAGTCCGTTTTGCGGGTCCATCGTAGGGGGAGGGCCCGGTCGGCCCGGCAGTGGGCACTGGCTGTGCAGGTGCACCGTCTTCCGTCAACCCGGGAGGGCAAACTCCGTCCCCACCAGGTGGCGCGGGCGCGCTGGAAGCCGTCACTCTTGAGGCGCCTGAAGGTGGAACAGTTAGCGAAGCATCAGGGGCAGGTGACGAAGACGCCGTCCGGGAGTCAGCGGACACATCACATGCTCGCCCGTGTAATGTGGTGGAGCAACGCGCGGCGCCACAAACTGCTTCAGACGCGAGGGGTGTACATACCAGCGGCGTTTCCCCCACTGGATACGAACGCACTGCGGCCGCATAACCTTCACAATAACCACAGGGCCCCTCCAAGGCCGCAACAATTTCGCCGAGGTCGCCAACGGCACCTGAGGGCAGTGCAGCCAGGCTTTATCGCCTGGCTTCCACGCATGTGTGCGTGATTGGCGCGATCGCAACCGCTCGTTGGCCTTCTGCCGAGAGGAAGAGTTTTGGGCCGCTGCCTCCCGCGCCTCGGTCAACCTCAGGATATTAAATTTAACGTGGTCGGCCAATTTCGATTTTCTGCTGGTTTCCGAGACCCGGAGCTGAGTCGCAATTGGTGGGTCAACGTCGCGACCCTACATCAAAAAGAACGGCGAGAAGCCGGTTGCCGCGTGAGGAGCCATTCTATAGGCGGCCAAAACCCCCGGAATGTGAAGGTCCCAATCGGTCTGGGAGTCACACACCTGGTGACACAACATAGATGTGAGCGTCCTATGCAGCCGCTCCACCATGCCGTCGGTTTGTGGGTGATAGTGGGAAGTGCGAATCTTTTTCGTACCGAGGAGCGCACACACCTCGTGCAGAAGGACGCCAGAGAAGTTCTTCCCTTGGTCAGTCAGCAGCCGTTCGGGAGCAACCTTGTCGAGGACATAGCCCTGGACAAAGGCCTCGGCAACGGCTGCTGCTGACTGGTTAGCAAGAGGCCACGCCATAGGCCATCGGGTGAAATATTCCACGCCAACCAGCAGGTACTTGTTACCCCAAGGGGTCGCAGGGAAGGGCCCCAATATATCGAGTGCGACGAGTTCGTTAACCCGAGAGACCGTGATAGATTGTAGCGGTGGGCAGGCGCCTTTCGCTGGTGGTTTTCGTTGGGCGCACTGAGTGCATGCACCCAGGAGGTCATCCACATCCCTTGCCATACCCGGCCAGAAGAAATCCAGCTGGAGCACGGCAAGGGTCTTGTGGGTCCCCAGGTGCAAAAAGCCGCTCGTGTGCGGCCCAAACGGCCTTACCCCGCAAAGCGGATGGCACCACAAGCCTGTGACGGCAGGCCCTCCCATCCCAATGCATCAGGAGCCCCTGGAGCAGCTCGTACGAATCAATCCCCGCGACCCCCCCGCACGGAACCCCCTGCGCGACGACGCAACGCGAGGAGGGATGCGTCCTCCATCTGGAGGCGCCCCCATTCCGCAACGGACAACCCCAGCAAGGAGTCCGCACCTCCCTCCCCGACAGGACCCTCAGGCAAGGGGTCCTCAGTGGCAGCAGCGAGAACCGGGATATCTAAGGGGGGGCTATCGTCTGGCGGCTTACAACGCCCCGATCCCCTGAGACAAGCGCAATCTGAGGCGGGCGGCAGGCGAGACAGCGCATCCGCATTAGTGTGCCGAGCACCCTTCCGATATGTGGTCGTGAAATCATAATCCTGAAGGATTTCGAGCCATCGGGACAATTGCCCCGAAGGCTGTGTCACCCGCAAGGCATATTGTAATGCCGCATGGTCCGTACGGACAGTGAAATGCCGACCGTACAGGTATGGGCGATACTGTTGCATAAAAAATACAATAGCCAAGAGTTCCCGACGCGTGACGCAGTATCTCTGTTCCGCCGGAGACAAAACCCTACTGCCATAAGCCACGACGCGTTCCACACCACAGATCACCTGTGAGAGCACACCCCCAATGCCCGTATTGCTGGCGTCTGTATCGAGCAGGAAGGGTTCCGAAAAATCGGGGTAGCTCAATGGAGGGGCCCGCACGAGAGCGTCGCGAAGAGAACAAAAAGCGACCTCCTAGTCCTGGCCCCAGTGAAATGTCACTCCCTTCGCCGTCAGAGTGTGTAAGGGCTTAGCAATGGTCGCGAAATCCGCGACGAACCGCCGGTAATAAGACGCAAATCCAATGAAACTCCTGACCTCAGCCACCGAGGTGGGGGTTGGCCAGGAGTTGACACACTGCGTCTTTGCGGGATCGGTGGATATGCCCGAGCGGCTGACGATGTGCCCCAAATAGCGTACGGATTCCCGTAGCAGGTGGCACTTTTGCGGCTTAAATTTCAAATTCGCAGCACGCATTTTGAGGAACACGGCGCGCAAGCGCAAAAGGTGTTCGTCAAATGTCTTGCTGAACACGATGACGTCATCCAGAGATCAATCAGACGTTCCACTGTAAGCCAGCCAAAACCAGTTCCATAAGGCGCTGAAATGTCGCCGGAGCGGAGTGTAATCCCATAGGTAACCGGTTAAATTGGAATAGGCTGTGTGGTGTGCGAAAAGCAGTCTTTGGCTTGGACTCATCATCCAATGGGAGTTGCCAGAATCCGGATAACAAGTCCAACGTAGAAAAAAAACGTGTGGCAGCCAGAGCATCCAGAGATTCGTCCATCCGGGGAAGTGGATACGCGTCGGCCACGGAGATCTTATTAAGGCGGCGAAAATCCACACAGAATCGCAAGGACCCATCGTGCTTTTTGACAAGCACTATGGGTGCTCCCCATGGACTGGTGGAAGGGGCTATAATGTCTGCAGCCAACATGTCATCCACTGCCGATTTGACATGATCCTTTTCGGCCGGATTTAACCGAAAAGGATTCTGGCGTACTGGGGCATTGTCACCCGTGTCAATGTGGTGACGCAACAATTTCGTGCACCCATTTGTCATATTTGTGTTTACTAAAGACATCGGAAAATTCCGCCAAAAGGGTGCGTAGGCTTGCACGCTGGGAGTCGGACAGATCACTCGTGCCCGAACATAGTGCATCCATCCAACTATCGTCCCCCTCAGAATGCGGTTGAGCCAGAGGATCGGTCCCCACATTACCCATAACCATGTCTACCACGGGGACTGGCGTCGCGTGCGCGAGCACAGTTCCCTGAGGAACGACGGCCATCTGTACGCCAACGTTAAGGACGAGGATAAACGGGTCATCGCTCCCCTTAACGAGCGTTTGAGCGGCCACCAGATCCAGCCCGTTTTCCCCAGCCCTCGAGGGCCCTAACAGAATTCCCTGGTCCGGAACACCGGGCACGAAAGGCCGAGGCAAGCGAAGGGGCACGAGCATTTGCGCCCCGGGAGGTACACGCACCGTCCGAGTGACGAACGCTTGTATCGACGCGCACGCTGCCCTTGAGGTGACAGGGAAAGGCAGGAATGTTACCCGTCGGCCCGAGGGAAGCTCGATACAACCCTGATCAATGAGAATTTTAATCGGCATTTTGCCCAAAAAGTCCGTCCCCAACAAGCACGGAACCGCCAGCGAGGACGAGACTAATATCGGCCCGGAGAGTTTCATATCGCCAATGCAAATTTGTGCTCGAATTTGGCCTATGATAGCCAGCGAACCCCCGTTCGCTGCGTAACACGGAACGGTGACTGGGAGCAAGGGGCGGCTTTGAACGGGAAGAATATTATAAATCAAGTCCGACACAATTGTCGCCGAAGCTCCCGTATCGACGAGGATACGCACCTCGACCCCGTCAATGCGACCCGCGACCACGGACGAGCCTGCCGACGCAGCAACAACGCGGTGGGCCAATTCCGTTCACTGCCCCGGCCCAAGCACCCTCTCGACCCCGCCGCCACCCAACAAACCAATGGGTGTACCCCGAGGCCCGTACACCGAAACGCGCGAGGTGGGGACAGGTGTGTGCACGGGCCGAGCATGTGGGGTGCCGCGACTTGCCGGGTTGCGATGCGGAGTCCTGTAGGCCTGAGCGCCGTCCGACCGTCCCGGCTGTCGTTGACGAGGCGCCCGGCATTCCGCAGCCACGTGGCCCTTGCGCCGCAGTTGTAGCACGTGATGAGCGCCTTGGGGTGCTCCTGGCGATCCGGTGTTGTCCGAGTCGGCCTTTTTCCGGATCTCCACTCCACCGGGTGACCCGCCGCGAAGAGCTCCTCGGAGGGGGGATGGTCGGCGTCCCAGCGCACACCGCAGCTGCGCCCTTGGGGACGAGAGGTGATCGACGCTGCGCTATCAGGTGCGCGTGGATGTGTCTTGCTGCCCGCAAGGAGCACATGTCCGCGTCGTCCTCTGCGACGATAACGATCTGTAGCTCCTGGGCCAACGCCAGGAGCTTCTCCGTCACCATCGCGTCCACCCCTTCGCCGTCCATCCGCGGGAAAGCCGCTTTTGCGAGGGCCAGGAGAGCCGTGCGATACGCCAGCGGTGGCTCCTTCTGGCCCCTGCATCGCTCGTGGAAGAGTTTGCGGCAGTCCGACAGTGGCCCGTAGACTATGGTGAGGACCTGGAGCACCGGCTGTAGCGTAGATCGCGTCGACCTGGGAGCTGTGATGAGCGTAGCAAGGGCGTCATCGTCCAGCATGGCCGGTAGCGCACGCAACGCCTCGTTGCCCGTCCAGCCGCCCATCTCTTGATGAGCGAGGAAGCAGCGTTGAAAGGCCCCTCAGTCGCCGCCGTCTGAAACGAACTCCTTCAACACCGGCAGGCGTTGTTGAAACGACGGCTCCGTCTCCGAGAGGTGCCGTGCGCCATTTCCGGCATCTCCGCCGGCGTTGGAGGGGCTGGGGACACTCATCGGCGGTTGCGCAGGTGATGACGATGCGTCCGCCAATTGGTCCTGACAGCGGGCGTCCGTTGGTGATGACGTCACCACCGCTGATTGGCGCCCAGCGTCCACGTGGTGCTGCGACCCTCCAATCGCCGTGGCGGACACTGTCATGGCGGCAAATCCGAAATCTGGTGGCTGTGTTTCGGCGGGAATGGCCGTTGAACGGCATTCGTCTCTCTGCCGCCTTTGCGCCCGCAGCCCCGCGCGGTTGATTTCCTCCAGCGTGGAAGCCGCGGCGTACGGCAGCTCTGCCAGTCGAGAGTGAGCCGCCTGCAACCCGTCCTCCATCGGCGGCCACTCCTCCAGCGGCGGCTGCTGTTGGGGCGTCTGGGGCATCCCAGGATCGTCGGCCGCGGCCTCTGGCGCAATCCCAGGCGAGCCGTCCTCCTCCTGGGGTTCCTGTGATCGGTTTGTTCTCCTTGTGTCCATTTTAAGACCACTCCTAACACCAGTCGTAGTGGGTTCCAGGACACAGAGACGGCGGAGTAGAAGCAGCACTATTTATTTAAACCTTAACAAGGGTTACACTAGAAGGGGTAGCGGCCCCTTCACCCGTATAACTCAGGAACACACCCAGGCTCTCTAGCTTAAGCTCTAGGCTCCCAGTTCCTCCGGGTAGGGCTCTAAGGGAGGCTATCAGATCCGGACCTGGTTAGGCACAGATCTCGGCACCCCGCCGACCAGACCGGCCCTTAGAAGGACTCTGGGGCTCTGGTGCCGCACCACTGGCTTGCTGTGCTGGCCCTGAAAAGGGCAGCGGTCACAGGAGTTCCAGGGTCTCACCTAGCTGGCCTTCTTTCTTCATTGGTTGCTTCAGCCTCGGGCCCAACACTCTGCCCCGAGCTCCCTGGCTCCCCCCCGCACTTTATACCCACAGGGGGTGTGGAGCCTTAGCGGACGTTGTTGTAGCCACCAAGGTGTGGGTGAACCACACCTTCCCGTGCCATGTGTTTACTCCCCATAGCACCCCTACACAGGTTTGCAGATTTGCTGAGCATTTCTGTCAGGTCCTGGGGGAGGCGACATCCCTCATCCTGGATAACAACGTGGGACAAAGTGGGGATGACCCTGCCGAGGCTGCGGTGCCTCAAATTTTGGAAGAGGAAGTCACCCCCTGTGAGTGGCTGGCTGAGGTGCCATCTGTTGAGGAAGTACTAAAGGCGTTTCAGAGTCTGAATCCAGGAAAGGCACCGGGCAGAGATGATCTTCCAAGCGAAATGCTGAAGGAGGGTGGCGTTTGTGCACAGACTGCTGTTGTATATGTAGGTTATGAAAATTTGATGAAAAAAAAATGAATTTTGTAAAAGTGTGTAATTATCCTAAATTATGTTAATTGATGTAATTATGCATATAAATTATGCTAATTCGATAGATAATAGTATTAATTTTACGTGAGTGGTGTGGTTATGCTAATGACAGCCTTTATGGTAATTAGGCCCCGCCTCGCTGACAAGGGTCGTATACAATCGGAATAAGACAATTACTCGTATGCAGTTATGCAGGTGCTGTGGGCATCTCATAGCCAACTCGGCTTTGTTGTTTAATTTCGTATTAACGCTCGGCAATACAATTATTCTCGCTTTAACATTTACTGAGTGTGAGTGTGTTTATGTTAGATCTCCGAGTTCAGATCTCAACGCAGGATACAGCTCTTATGCATGCAATTTCGGAAAGAAACACACAACCACTTCTGCGTTAATTAATTTTATTTTCTAACTAAACTTTAACTCTAGAAGATGCAACTCTCGGCTTGGAATTCCAACACAGTAACCATTAATTGCGTTGTTTCACTTTGGCGACGGCACATGTGACTCATTCCACCGTGTAACGCGAGCTCAGTTGGTGAGAGAGAGTCGTTAAAATATACAGGCACGCTATTCTAACAAAAACCTTAATACTCTATTATGAATGATTATACTTGAATTGCCCACGGAATACTGCACTCATTATTGATCATATGCAACCCTTAATGCAATTCTTGTCACGTTGCTAACAGGGCAGCAGGCCGATTGATTATTATGCAACGATATTCATATGACAAGGCAATCGAACAATTATTATTTCCCAAAAGCACAAGTATCCGTCAATAGATTCGTCATGTTCATTCATGGATACATCTGCAAGATTATGCAATTAAAAAAAAACGAACGACTCAAATACTTCTAAGTGATCATATCCACGCAACTCAATGGGCCGCAATGTTCTTCGTTATCAGCTAGTAGTTGACGCACTTATCGTGAGTCTTCTTGTGAGTGTTAATGTGTGAGTGTTGCTGGTCTTCTGGCGTTAAGCAAACGCCGAGATTGGGCATCCCTTGTATCAAAAATGTGTTTGTTCCCTGCGGAGCGGTGGGGGTGTGAGGGTGTGCGTGTGTATCGTACGGACAGCATGGCACTCCCTCTTTCACACGGGCAGCCACAGTCTCTGTCCACAGCTGGCTGGAAGAGCCGGCACGACGCTCGCCGTCGGTGAGCGATGATCCGTCGTCGGATAGCGCCCCCAGCGGCCCATCCGCTGGTCGCCGTTCCTCACCCTCGTCGTGGTTACCAGCTGGTGGTGGTCGGGGTGAGTGTGGGTCGAGCCCACAGCGCTCTCGCTGGCGCTGACACTCTCGCTCAGTGGGCGGCTGGTCAGGCTCTTTACGCTGCTGGATGACTGCGCTCTCTCTGTGGAGATGCCCGAACGCGCTCTCTCTGTTTCGCTGACAGCAGGCTCTTTCCGCTGCTGGATGGGCCAAGTCGGCACACGCTTGGCCGCTGGCAGCAGGCGCTCTTGCTGATTCGCGCAGGTAGCGCTGCAGCTGGAAGCTGACACTCGATGTAGAAATAAGGGTCTTTAAGCGATACTTTGCCTTTCAGCTCTGAAGTCACACTCGTTGATACATTGCCACTCGGCGAGCCTCGCCATTCTCAGTTGATCACGGGGCCACCCCAGGCCTGCCGCGCGCCGCACTCTTCTGCAGCTCGCCGGGCTGATAACTTGTTGAACTCGCTGTTCCTTGTTGAACTGGTTTGTCGAGATGATGGTTGAACTGTTATATTCGAAAAAAAAAAATCTCCACTCTGCGCAGTGGGGGGCGTGGCCGGCGTGTGTGTGTGCGTTCGTGTGTGTGTCATCCCATCAAGCCATTCTGCGTCCCCCCCATTGATCATCGTCCCCTCCCCAAGGTATCCCTTCACCCATGGGGCACAGATGGCCCCCTCCCGGCAACACC
The DNA here is from genome assembly GCF_048934315.1 of Petromyzon marinus. Taxonomy (NCBI): domain Eukaryota; kingdom Metazoa; phylum Chordata; class Hyperoartia; order Petromyzontiformes; family Petromyzontidae; genus Petromyzon; species Petromyzon marinus. The sequence continues at coordinate 210,451 of NW_027422640.1, forward strand.
AAGCAATTCCTCGCTAGGGGTTAAATTCCTTTCTCGTGCTGCGGGAAGACATAGACGGCCGGGAGGCTCTCTCTCTGGCTGACTCTTGAGAGAGAGAAAAAAAATACCCTTTGTCACCGTCCTCCCGTGGCCATCAGGAGATTTCGCAGATTTGTTAAACTCTCTTCGCCCAGGTGCTATTTATTTATTTTTATTGGTCTTTTTACGATTTCCATCTGTGTTTGCTGCGCTTGTCATAGCGGTTGTTATTTACTTAAAAAAACATATCTATCGGCAAATATTATTAATATCAATTTTGGAAAAGGCCTATATATCCAACACTGCCCTACATGGCATCATAACAACAGTCTGCACCACTGGATTGAAAGAATGCCCTGGTGGACCTCCTTTTTAAGAAGGGGGACCGCACAGACTCTAACAACTACAGGGGCATCTCACTCCTCAGTGTGCCGGAAAAGGTCCTGGCAAGGATTAGTCAACATCGCCTTGATAGGTATGCTGAGGAGAGGCTTGCGGAGCCCCAATGCGGTTTCAGGAAAGGGCGGTCCTGCTCAGATGCCATATTTTCTGTCCGTCTGCTACAGCAGAGGTGTAGGGAATTCCAACAAGACCTACATCTCTGCTTTATTGACCTGGTCAAGGCCTATGATACCATCAGTAGGCCTGGGCTCTGGGTCGTTCTTCGTGCTTTTGGAGTACCTGACCCTCTGCTCACAATCATTAAGGACCTTCATGATGGTGAGCGGGCCCGGGTAAAACTACGTGGCCTGGAGTCGGAGCCATTCCCTGTAGACCTCGGGGTGCGACAGGGATGTCCTCTGGCTCCCACATTATTTAACATCTATTTTGACCACGTAGTTCGTGCAGCCTTCAATAGCTGTACCGGAGGAATCTCCATTTGGTACAGATACAATGGGAGGGTGATCGATGCCCGGGTGCGGTCAAGGGATGGCTTCCTAATGCTCAACCACGTTATGTATGCTGATGATCTGGTTATCGCTGCTCACTCAGAGGAGGAGTTGGAGGCGCTGCTGCTGCTGAACCTAGAACTTGCCACTAAGAGGTGGGGACTTACCATCAGCCCCACCAAAACTAAGCACCTGCCTGGGTATTTTGTTCCATCGGACACTCTACTCCCACAACTCCCAATTGGTGATAGGGCAGTTGTGGAAAGAGTGGAGAGTTTCCCATACCTGGGCAGTGTGCTCATGACCGGCTCCAGGTTAACAGCAGAGGTCTCACTCCGAATCAGTCGAGCAGGATTATCTTTTATTTGGTTGCGTAACACTGTGTGGAAGCTTCAGGTCTTGTCGGCCACGGTCATTCCCTCCCTTCTCTACGCTTGCGAAACGTGGACCCCCCTAATGGAACATCTTCGCCGGTTAGAAACATTGGGGCTGGACTGCCTACGATCCATCCTGGGTTTAACCAGACTGGATTATGTGAAGAGCTCACAAATCCTTGAAAGATCTGGGCAAGGTCCCATCGGTGAGCTCCTCCGGCGGGCAAGGCTGCATTGGCTGGGTCATGTAGCCCGCATGCCCAGCCACCGCATACCGAAACAGCTTTTGTTCGGCCAGATCGAGGGGGCTAAACTGGCGCTGCACGGGCTAGAGAAGAGATGGAGTGATGTGGTACAGGAGGATGTGGAGCTGAGTGGACTTGCCGATACTGGTACCAGCGTTTCAAGATCGGCCTCTGTGGAGCAGGCTCGTGAAGGACGCTACTGGGCAGTTGGAGGCAATCGCCCTCCAACAACAATGGAGGGCAGAGGAGAAATGCTCACAACAACGAGCAGAGCACCAGGTGGCTAAAGAACAGCAAGTTGGCACAGTAGGTGGCACAGGTGGTGTATCAGCCACTCATCTCAGTCAGTCGACTCGTGGCACCTGGGTCTGCCCCGTGACCTCCTGCCAGCGGGTGTTTGACACTTCACGTGGCCTCAAGGTGCACATAGCCTGTCCAACATGTCGTGGTTTTCACCGCCACTTAGTGGCAAATGGCGGTTGTTGTTGTTGTGAGTGCGTGTGAGTGTGTTTTGTGGGTGTTTTGTGAGTGTGTGAGTAGGTCAGTGAGTGTGTGGGTGTGTGGGTGAGGGAGTGCGAGTGTGTGAATGTGTGTGTGAGTGGGGAGTAGTAGTGTAGTGACAGGGTGCCATCTGTTAATTATGGAGGGCGTAACGGCGCTAAAGGTCAGAGGCGGGGATCAGTCGCGAAGCTCCGGGAACCTGCTAGAAGGTTCTAGAAGGGGCGTGGCCGGAGGCGGGGCTTGGCCACGCCAAGCAGTACCCTGGGGTACCAAATAATACAAAATGGCCGAAAGAACCAAGAATATGAATCACTGCAGTCACGAAAGCATTAAATCGAAATTAAGTATTTTATTTCTGGGACACTATTTTTTTTCCAGGGTTGTTACTGAACTCTGCGACTGGGGTAGCAATCAATCTGAAATCAGTGCTACTCCATGATGTCGAAACGCAGCGAGGACGATTGCGCCGAAACCCTGAACGCTCGTACGCACTGTGGTGGTGCATAGTGTACAGCTCGTCGAGATGAGTCGATTCCCGCATCGCCGACCATCAACAGACTAAAAATGATTTTTAAAGTGAGTTTTGGGGTTTTTATGTTGTTGTTTCCCATCTACGTGACTTTACCGAAAGAACCAAAGAATATGAAGACTGAAAATGACTGCGTCACGGACATTATTCGAGAGCCGAGGTACTATGGTACCCCGGGGTACCGCCATAAGGTTCATATAAGCGGGGCGTGACCGGAGGTTCGGGGCTGTGGTGGGGGTCTGAGTCTTGGCTGCCGTCGCTGTCTTCGCCGCCATCTCTTCGCCATCGCCCGGCCGCATGGCCGATCCGCTGTACGTCTCCCATCGTCGTCGTCGCTGTATCAGTCAGCCAGCTGTGTAGTTTAGACGCCAGCGATGGGGCCGTACGAGTGGGTCAGCCATGCGTAGCCCAGTGTGTATACGTCGCTCAGTGATTGTGCCTGTCAAGTGTGAGGAATAAACAAGGAGCCCTCTACACGTCGGTCGCTGCAGCATTGTAGCTGTTAGCATTGCGCTGTGCTACGAACCCGGTGACCCGAGTTCAATCCCCGCTCACGGCTAACACCACCAGTGACGATAATGTGAACCGATCCTGTGCCTCCCCTAGGTCGACTCAGCCTCAAACGAGTACCTGGTGCGGTGTGTAAAAACATCGCCGATGGGGAGACAAAGGCGGCCGGGCGTGGTGCTGCCCACCCACTCCCTCGTGTGCCACAGTGCCGGCCTTCATTGGTGCTGCTACTCGCTAACAGCACTTGCCCCAACAGTCTAAGACTATACGGGGGATATTTTTCGTGAGTCGGTGTTTGTCTGAGTGTGTGAGAGTGTGAGTGAGTGTGTGTGAGAGTGTTTGTCTGAGTGTGTGTTTAAGAGTGTGAGTGTGTGTGAGTGAAACTGAGTGTGTGAGAGTGAGAGTGTGAGAGTGTGTGTGACGATTATCTGAACCAGTCCAGGGCCTCCCCTAGGTCGACTCAGCCTCAAATGAGAACCTGGTGTAGTGTGTAGTGAACATCGCCACTGGGGAGACAAAAGGCGGTCGGGCGTGTTGGTGCTGGGCACCCACCCCCTCGTGTGCCACAGTGGCGGCCCTCATAGGCACTGCTCGCTAGCAGCACTTGCCCCTACAGTCTTTTACAGGCTATAGGGAGATCTTTGTCTTTGCAGAGTCTACGTGAGTCTAACTCTAAGTGTGTATCTATTCATACGCAGACACAAAGGCTCCCCACAGGCTATACACACTCACTCACTCACATACTCACTCACACACTCACTCAAACACTCACTCACACGCTCACTCGCCCACACACTCACTCACTCACATACTCACTCACTTGGCCAGAGACACTCACACATTCACATACTCAATCACACTCACACACTCATCTCACTCATTTACTCACACATTCACCCACTCACACTCACCCACACACTCACACACACATTAACACACACACACATTAACTCACACAAAGTGACTTAGTCACACATTCATTCACACACTCATTCACCAAACAACAACCGCCATTCGCCACTAAGTGGCGGTGATGTCACCACGACGCTTGTGCCAGGCTATGTGCACGTTGAGGTCACGTGAAGTGTTGAAAGCCTGCTGGCAGGAGGTCACGGGGCAGACCCAGGTGCCATGGGTCGAATGACTGAGATGAGTGGCCGATGCACCATCTGTGCCCCCTACTGTGCCAACTTGCTGTGCTTTAGCCACCCGGCGTTCTGCTCATTGTTGTGAGCGTCGCTCCTCCCCCTCTCCGTTGTTGTTGGAGGGCGACTGCCTCCAACTGCCCAGTAGAATCCTTCAAGAGCCTCCTCCACAGAGGCTGATAATGACACCGCTGGTACCAGTCATCGGCAAGTCCACTCAGCTCCTCATCCTCCTGTACCATCTCTTCTCCACGTTTCACAAGCATAGAGAAGTGAGGGAATGACTGTGGCCGAGAAGACCTCAAAATTCGTTCAGAGCGACAGACCAAGTAGCTTCCACACAGCATTATGCAACCGATGAAAAGATAATGCCATACAACTGATTCGGAGCGAGACCTCTGCTGGTTAACCGAAGCCAATCATGAATACACTGCCCAGGTATGGGAAACTCCCCACAACTTCCCCATCACCAATTGGGAGTGTCCGATGGTACAAAATACCGCCTGAGCTTAGTTTTGGTGGGGCTGATGATAAGGCTCCACCTCTTAGCAGGAAAGCTCAAGGTTCAGCAGCAGCACCTCCAACTCCTCCTCTGAGCAAGCAGCAATTACCAGATCGGCAAACGTAACATGGTTGAGCAATAGGGAGAAATCCCTTGACCACACCTGGGCATTGATCTGCCTCCAATTGTAGCTGTAGCAGATAGAAGGCTTCAGGAAGTACGTGGTAAAAATAGATGGAAATTAATGTGGGAGCCAGAGGACATGCCTGTCGCACCCGAAGGTGTAGAGGGAATGGCTCCGACTCCCGGCCATGCAGTTTTACCCAGGCGGCAAAGAATATTAAATCCTGCAGTCACAAACGCTGTAAGTGAAGATAAGTAATGTAATAATAGGAAGGTGATATTTAAAAAAAATGGTGTATTTGAACGTGAGTTCACACAATAACAAAGAAGATATTTTAACGTGAGTTGACAAAAGAATGAAGATGAAAGCAATGGGCAAGTTATAAGCAACAAATATTAGGTGTACGATTTGTATGGTGTGTATGGCATTGTGACAAATGCAAAATTCATGAAAATGTTTGTAGCTACGTGACGTAACAGGTGAGCTGCCAGACCACTGAAAATCACCCCCTGCCTCGCAACCCTCCGCATTCCCCCTGCCACCCCTCCCCCACGAGCCCCAACATCGATTCCCTACACAACATTCATAAATACAGTTACACATCATCGGAATCACCACGCTCATCAGAATCTCGGAGCCGCGTCCACCCTTGGGCTTCGTGTGGGGTTCACAGAGAGAGAAAGCTCCCCGCTCATTGTCATCTCAGTCAAGCTCAGAGTCGGTGCCGGTGATCGGAGCTCTTGAGGTGAAATGCGCCAGGCTGCTGTGCGAGTCGCGCGTGGGGCAGCTCCATCTGTTGCAGGGCCAGCGTCGCCTATCGGCTTAAATATACAACTGCAGGCTTCTTCTGGGAGTCCATTTGCTCCTCAGCTCCTTCTTCCCCTCCTCACTGAAGTCATTGTCGTTCACCCTGCAGCACAGAGAGAGGTTCACGCTGACGTGGGTTCACACGGAGACTCGGGCAGCTCCTCACAGTTCGAGACCCACGCAGCCTACAACAACCACGCTGGATGAAGGTCTCCCCATGCTATTAGAGCTACTTTAACATACTTCACAACGCGGGTCAGTGCAGGTCTGTGATGGCAGAGACTGCAGATCTAGGATCGTAGAATAGTTCAACGGTGGATTGTGTTGCAAACTGCAGTCTGTTGCCCGCAACTTAGCTCTGCTGCCTATAACGCCTGTGGTTATGTGCAGTGGTCACCCATTTAAGCACTCCAGGCTAAACCCTGCTTATCTTGCAGATTTAAGATCAGGCACATTCCTCAGTCGTTTGGTCATGTTCATTGGTCTGATAATGAATATTGTCATTATTTGGAGGAGCGGGGTCAGCCTGGTGGTGTGTTTCCTGTTGTGTTGTCCAGCTCTCTCTCTATTGTGTTGCATTGTGTTATAAGTTTACTATGTTTTTTTTTCATTCTTACCTGATGATGGTTGCTTGTGTTGCAATCGAAACGTCTATTCTATTATTATTTGATTTTATTTTCTACGTGCCTTTACCGAAAGAACCAAAGAGAATATTAAATGGACTGGAATACACTCCACTACTCACCCCACACTTCTGGCAATGGCTCTCATAGCACACAAACATGCTATCGAGGTCCATTGCCCAAAACGTTGCCTTTTTAATGTTTTATTCTGCTAAGGCAACAGTGTTAATGACGAATCAAAGTTGTTTTGTCTGTAGCAACAATCAGAGCGCGTATGAGCCACGAGCAGCATAACTTACCTGAGCTCCCTCAATGCCTTGTTGGTGATTATGATGTCATGGAGAGCTGGCATCGATTTGTCCTTCAGTGAGCAGCCCTCCAGACTACAGGGAGAGAAGAGGCACTGAGTGGGGTGAAACTGGAAAATAAAAAGTGTACACACTCACAAGAAATGGAGAGCAACTCAACACCTTTTAGCACAATGAGGGTGGAAATCTCGTAGAATCGGCTAAACAGACAGAGGGAGTAATCATTTCGGACCCAGGAATGCAAACCTATTTGTCTATGAATTGTTTTATGCGGCTTTGTCCAACACGGTATTTTACAGGAACGTAACCCACCGCATTTGGTGAGGTCTGCAATATTTTGTATTAAAAATCGCGTTTGTCCATGAAAGGCCACTAGATACAGGCAGAGGAGCCAGAATCTAAATCTGAATATTTATTAATAATGGAGAATCCGAAAATCTAAAAAGCTCTCTTTCACAGATGTCCACGCTATCCATCACGAGGCCAAGGCTGGTTTAAACTGTATATTGGGTAAGGATCAAATAATGTTCAAATGTATAGGATTGACGTATCAGAGCCATTGGTGATTTATAGCTTTAATAAGAGTCAGGTTGTGGTGTTATTAATGTAAACGTATGGGTGGGCAATTAATGTCAAGATTGCAGCCGTTCATTATATAAAATTCTTAATTGTAATCTATGACGTTAAATACAGATGATCATTGATTATATCCAGAGCGTGCCTATCTGGGTTCCAACATCCGGTGAAACCAGTAAAACCGCTCCAAAGGATGAACCAGTCCGGCAATCGGCACAAAGTACGTGACAAAACAAGCAGCTATGCTTTGGACTTGATTTGAAGCTTTCGTGACTGCAGGAATTACTCTTTGTTTTTTTCGGTAAAGTCACGTAATAAAAATAAATAATAAAATAACATAATAGCGTACGACGTTTCGGTTGCAACACAAGCAGCCATCATCAGGTACAGAAGAGCTAAATTTACGAGAGAGGGGAAACACATAACCTCAGATGTATATACAGACACCCAAGTAGGGGGGACTAACACAGATACAACAGGGGACACAGAGAGAGAAGCACACCAGACAAACAGGGTTTAGCAAAATTTTGGAAACCATATAAAGCAACACAGACGGTCGGTCAAAACACAATTAACGCATAGTCTGGTTGATTACGCTATTTCAAAGATTGGAAAATTGCAAGTTAAGTATGGAATTTTAAAATACAGACCGCACACACACACATAGACATCCAAGCAGAGTGAACCAGCACAGAGTTAAGTCGCCTTAAATAGGCAGAGAAGGTAAGGCTGAGAGACAATGGGACAAATTAGCATGAGGTATGTATGTAGCAAAGGGGGGCGTGGAAAGTGCGGAGCAGCAGCACACACTCGGAAACACCAAGGCCCACACACAGGCAGAGACAGCACAGAGACACAAATCCAAGCCAAGACACAAAGGCAGATACACAAGCAGAGACAACACAAAGACACAGACCTCATACCTCCCCGTAGAGGTGGTTTAGACTTGATTCGAAGCTTTCGTGACTGCAGGAATTACTCTTTGTTTTTTTAGGTAAAGTCACGTATAAATAAGAAATAATAAAATAACATGATAGCGTACGACGTTTCAGTTGCAACACAAGCAGCCATCATCAGGTACAGAAGAGCTAAATTTACGAGAGAGAGGAAACACATAACCCCAGATGTATATACAGACACCCAAGTAGGGGGAACTAACACAGATACAACAGGGGACACAGAGAGAGAATCACACCAAACAAACAGGGTTTAGCAAAATTTGGAAACCATATGAAGCAACACAGACGGTCGGTCAAAACACAATTAACGCATAATCTGGTTGATTCCGCTATTTCAAAGATTGCTAAATTGCTAGTTAAGTATGAAATTTTAAAATACAGACCACACACACACACATAGATATCCAAGCAGAGCGAACCAGCACAGAGTGAAGTCGCCTTAAATAGGCAGAGAAGGTAAGGCTGAGAGACAATGGGACAACTTAGCATGAGGAATGCATGGAGCAAAGGGGGGAGGGCGTGGGAAGTGCGGAGCAGCAGCGCACACTCGGCAGAGAAGGCTGAGAGACAATGGGACAAATTAGCATGAGGTATGTATGGAAGCAAAGGGGGGCGCGGAAAGTGCCGAGCAGCAGCACACACTCGGAAACACCAAGGCCCACACACAGGCAGAGACAGCACAGAGACACAAAAAGGTGATGGCACGCCTATGCTAGTTTGTGCTATTTCTCCACGAGCCAGTCCATTTTGGGGTGGGTGCTCTCGGCAAAGTTTTTGTTTGCAGCCTTGGTGATGGTGTCCCTGGTTTTTAGCTACAGTGAGGGAAAAACGTATTTGATCCCATGCTAATTTTGTACGTTTTCCCACTGACAAAGAAATGATCATCTATAATTTTAATGGTAGGTTTATTTCAACAGTGAGAGACAGAATAACAACAAAAAAATCCAGAAAAATAAGTATTTGACCCCTCTGCAAAACATGACTTAGTACTTGGTGGCAAAACCCTTGTTGGCAATCACAGAGGTCAGACGTTTCTTGTAGTTGGCCACCAGGTTTGCACACATCTCAGGAGGGATTTTGTCCCACTCCTCATTGCAGATCTTCTCCAAGTCATTAAGGTTTCGAGGCTGACGTTTGGCAACTCAAACCTTCAGCTCCCTCCACAGATTTTCTATGGGATTAAGGTCTGGAGACTGGCTAGGCCACTCCAGGACCTTAATGTGCTTCTTCTTGAGCCACTCCTTTGTTGCCTTGGCCGTGTGTTTTGGGTCATTGTCATGCTGGAATACCCATCCACGACCCATTTTCAATGCCCTGGCTGAGGGAAGGAGGTGCTCACCCAAGATTTGACGGTACATGGCCCCGTCCATCGTCCCTTTGATGCGGTGAAGTTGTCCTATCCCCTTAGCAGAAAAACACCCCCAAAGCATAAAGTTTCCACCTCCATGTTTGACGGTGGGGATGGTTTTCTTGGGGTCATAGGCAGCATTCCTCCTCCTCCAAACACGGCGAGTTGAGTTGATGCCAAAGAGCTCCATTTTGGTCTCATCTGACCACAACACTTTCACCCAGTTATCCTCTGAATCATTCAGATGTTCATTGGCAAACTTCAGACGGGCATGTATATGTGCTTTCTTGAGCAGGGGCACCTTGCGGGTGCTGCAGGATTTCAGTCCTTCATGGCGTAGTGTGTTACCAATTGTTTTCTTGGTGACTATGGTCCCAGCTGCCTTGAGATCATTGACAAGATCCTCCCGTGTAGTTCTGGGCTGATTCCTCACCGTTCTCATGATCATTGCAACTCCACGAGGTGAGATCTTGCATGGAGCCCCAGGCCGAGAGAGATTGACAGTTCTTATGTGTTTCTTCAATTTGCGAATAATCGCACCAACTGTTGTCACCTTCTCACCAAGCTGCTTGGCAATGGTCTTGTAGCCCATTCCAGCCTTTTGTAAGTCTACAATCTTGTCCCTGACATCCTTGGAGAGCTCTTTGGTCTTGGCCATGGTGGAAAGTTTGGAATCTGATTGATTGATTCTGTGGACAGGTGTCTTTTATACAGGTAACAAGCTGAGATTAGGAGCACTCCCTTTAAGAGTGTGCTCCTAATCTCAGCTCGTTACCTGTATAAAAGACACCTGGGAGCCAAAAATCTTTCTGATTGAGAGGGGGTCAAATACTCATTTCCCTCATTAAAATGCAAATCAATTTATAACATTTTTGACATGCGTTTTTCTGGATTTTCTTGTTGTTATTCTGTCTCTCACTGTTCAAATAAACCTACCATTAAAATTATAGACTGATCATTTCTTTGTCAGTGGGCAAACGTACAAAATCAGCAGGGGATCAAATACTTTTTTACCTCACTGTATGTGGCTCAGCACTCAAGTGGATAGTTCCGTACCTTTCTGACCGGCAATCTTAAGTCAGGGTGGGCACGTCCACATCGCCTGAAACAAAAGCATTATGCGGGGTTCCCCAGGGCTCCGTCCTAGGTCACCTGCTCTTCACAGCCTACACTTCCCCGATCGGCTGGCTCATCGCAAGCTTCGGTGTTCAGCACCACTCATACGCGGATGACACTATTCTATTCACCGCCATCGATTATAACAATGCATCTGGATTCGACAGGCTCTCGGAATGTACCACTGCCTTGCAACAATGGTTCACTGCACACATCCTAGCCATTAATCCGAAAAAGTCAGTGGCCATCATGTTAGGTACCAAGCAACGTCTCAACTCATCAGCACTCCCAACACAAATACACATCTATGGTCACAGCATAAGGTTCACCGATCACATCAGCTACCTCGGTGTCATCCTAGATTCCACTTTATCCTTCGACCGTCAAACCAATCACATCATCAGTTCATGTAACTTTCACCTGAAGGCTCTCAGACACCTACGTCCTCTTATCTCCACCGAAATTGCCAACACATTGGCATGTTGCATAGTTGGGTCTCGCCTTGACTATTGCAACTCCGTCCTAGTCCGGACCTCGACTGGCAACCTAAAAAGACTTCAAAGACTACAAAACAACCTAGCACGCGTCGTCATTGGCCACACTCATCCCCGTCTCGACTCACTTGCCTGTCTCCGTACCCTCAACTGGCTACCCATCGCCAGCAGGGTCATATACAAGATCGCCTGCCTCTGCCACCATTCCTTTACATCTGCCTGCCCGCCGTACCCTTCTTCATTACTGACGACTTGCAGCTCAGCACATGGCAGATGCCTGCGCAGCGCGACTCACGACCTCCTCTTGACACCAAGATCCAGGATGGTCATGTCTATGCGCCGCTTCTCGGTGGCAGCCCCAACAGTCTGGAACGCGATCCCTCTGCACATTCGCAGAATCACCTGAATCGCCTCCTTCAAAAGACACTTAAAAACTCACCTCTATAACCATGATTTCGAGTGACTCTGAGATTGGCTCCACGCCTCTGAGTTGCGGCCGTTACGTCCGCAAATTTGTGCGCGTTATAAATTGCATTATTATCCTCCCAGTTGCATAATCGCTCTCTGTCATACCCCTCTGAAGAGCTCATGCAAGCCATAGCTTTAGTCATGTTAAACTTTCCATTTTAGGCTCGATGACGTCATGTCATCGAGTCTATGGAAGAGACATAATTTAAACTATAGTAAATATAACTTAAACAATACAACAAAAACACGGGAGGTAATGACAGTAGAGTCAACCTACGGTGCAAGTGGACAAGTGGCGACGGGAGGTAATGTCAGGGGAGTCAGCCTGCAGTGCAAATGGACTGGTGGCCACGGGAATGATCGAGAATAGGTGCGTGGCCAGGTGACGTAAGAGGACAGTGGTAGAACGAGTGGTCTAGGTCCAGCGAGAAGTTTTGGGAATTGGGAGGTGGCCACGGGGACAGGGGCGTGGCCACACACCGTATTTAAGGAAAATGGGCGGGAGACTCGTGGCTGTTGGAGTGGGGTCCCTGCTTGTCCAAGTGTGAGCACGTGGCTCCTTAAATAAAAATCTCAAGACAAGTGCGTCGAAGTCGTCATTACACATGGATAATATTTTTTTGTTTTTTTACCAGAATTGTTACTTGTGTAATGCCCGAGGCAACATACCACTTACCTGACATAAGCATATGTGTCAACGGACAGGCAGGAAATCATTAAAGGTCTCTGGTTGGTGCAAGGAGGCCTCAAAGAGGATTGATCAAGAGATGAGAATCAGAGATTGGAGGACAGATTCAAACGTAAAGGGCAGGTAATGAGGATTGACTGTAGGGGCAATGGTTGACAACTGTTGGAGGAGGAGGACGAAGGTTGGCTAAAGGAAATGGAGTGAGCAAATATTTCAGAAAGGGGGCTCAGAGGATATAAAAGGAGATAGCACAAGGGGACGGGATGATTGGAGAGACGACGAAGTTCAAGAATCAAGAACGAAGCCTATAAATAGTGTTGTGTCCGAAATAAAGGCTCTGAGTAACACAAGAATGTGTGTTGGCATCACAACACTTGTTAGACAATAGCATAAGTGGTGGCTATGGTATATATGGTGTTGATCACACTTCGGATGTTGCTGGTTAAAATCTGATTATTATAAATGTATTGATTATTACATTTAAAAGCACACATTGAAATTGATATTCAGAATCATTCATTGTAGTTGTAATTTTAATGGCGCTGATTATGTTGATGGTGGTGGTTGTAATGTTCAAACTAGATGTTATACGGCAGTGAATTCATTCTCACAACAACAATAAAAATAAACAAGTATTTTCTAATGCACTGCTCCAGGCAGTCCTCCGCACGCCGTGGCAGTCGTAGAGGTTATTGGACCATACTACTCCACACTCGTCTGAATTTGGCCAGCAAACATTCGCCTCGAGTAATTTTTGACATGCAGAGAGTTGGATGAATGAATACAAATCTGTTGTACAGTATGAGTGAAGTCAAATAGTAGGAAGAGAGGGTGGGAGTGTGGGCTCAACACAAGTGACCGAAACGTCGTGATCTATTAATTTTATATCGACGTGACTTTACCGAAAGAACCAAAGAGTATGGATTCCTGCAGTCACGAAAGCTTAAAATCAAGAGTAAACATCTGGCCAAGTCACATATATATGCAACAAAGACATCTAAAGAAAAATAACCAAATCCACAATTATATGTGGATGTGATAATAAAGTACAGCACTGCTGGATAATGGGCACCCTATGCCCTTTCGGTTGTGTTGTTTTTTACCATAGTTCACCTTGCTGCCTAGTGCGGGTTGGTGAAGCGACAGAGGCAGGACTGATTCATTTGTCACTCGCCTCTGGATTTAGTCCATACTGTAGGTGTGTAGTGATGTGCGCTAAGCACTGTGCAATTGGTCAACCCCCCACATGCCCTGGGCACCCTTTTGCATCAGATATTCAATCGATTTTGCAGGTGAAACATTTTCTGGAATGAAAATGCAATAAAGGTAAAACATAAAAACTGCCATAACACGGTGTAGAGGTGTGACTTAATGTATTATAATAATTCATTATCAGTCACGACTGACCATGCAAGCCAAGCACACCATGGTGGTGCTCGCTTCATCAACCCAGCCACACACTTCAGTTTGATTGTTTTCCAGCGCCTATCTCGTGACTCGCTATGGGAATCGCTGCGTCGGTGTCCGCTCGTGCAGCTCCACGCTACACACAGCAGACGCGCGCTCCCTCCAGAAGATCCACGGTCACGCGTCTTTGACGCCTACAGCACGGGCTCCAACACAAACACCCCCATGTAGCTCCACAGACTGGTGGGGCAAGTGTTGTTATTGAGCCCCGATAAAGGCCAACATAGTACAGGAAATGGTAGGTGGTCAGAACCACGCTGGACCGCCTTTGTCTCCCGAATGTGTGATATTTACACACCGCCCCAGGTACTCATATGCGTTACACACACACATTGACCTCCCTACCCCCCACCGCACACACATTCACACACTACACCATCTTCCACACACACACACACAGCCATTTAGGCACCAATAAATAAAATCCCCCGTGTAGCCTACACAGGCGGTTTATAGTCTGGGCCACACCACCCACCGTCATCCACGCACCACAAACTCCCCACACTCACCCACGATGTGAAGTGTCACACCACCCACCGTTCCGCACACACCACAAACTCCCCACACTCACCCACGCCGTGAAGTGTCACACCACCCACCGTCCCCCACGCACCACAAACTCCCCACACTCACCCACGCCGTGAAGTGTTGAGTCGCCCGCGTCTCTCATCCCTGACACGTGCAGACGCGGCCCCGCTCGCCGTGTCGCCTCCTCCGCTGCTTTCTCAGTCTCAGGCCCTGATGCAAGCAATGGCACCAAGAAGTCTCCTCCAGTAGCAGCAGGAAGGAGAGGGGTCGGGGAAGGGGAGAGAGGAAGGATGAGAGGGGGAAGGTTGAGGGGAGGGGTGCGGGGTGTGGAGAGCGGTGGCACATGCAAGCACTGCGGTTCTTTGCGTGTGTTACATTTGATGTTTTAATACTTAATTTTTAAATTAATTTTTGTTGCTCTCACGGTAACAAAGTTTCTCAAGAGTGGAACATTTTGGGACTGAAACAAAGCTAAACTTTTAGCATGAGAATCAATGGGGTAACGATGATTGTTTGACGAGTTTTTGCCTATCTACCATTTTCCGCGTGAAGTATCTCGCTCGTGAAGCGAGACACGCCTGTTTTACATTGTACTGGGACAATGTTGGTTATTTTAATTGTGAGTTCCTCACCAGGTGATTTGTCATTCATTAGTGAGCTTACCTCACGATAACCACCAATGTGATCATCTCACCTGTCACGCAACTCGTGTGATGCACTGATTCAGTCATAGACACATTACATATGTCTAAAGTCAAAGTGATTTGTTCCTAAAATAATCATTCAGGCGGTGCTTACCTCCTGCTTACAGCCCTCTTCCGGTGATGATAATTCCGCGTTCCTATGATGGGGGCGAGTTTATTCTCAAGACCTCTACCTACTTGCAAATGAGACTGACTTGACTTCACCTGACTGGACTTCCCCACAAAGTAGTGCTCAATTTATCGACCCAAAAAGGATGATGATACGAGTCAACCCCAACCAGGGTTTGAGCTCAACATTCTGATTGCAATGCCGCTTACTCGACTACGGAGATAGCAGGCCAGTTAATTAACATATTATTTTTTTATATTCTAAATGACGCTAAATATTAAATGTGGAATATCTGAGCCCATTGTGCCTCTACAAAACAGAACTTGTATCCCAGCTGATGTCGTCTGCATTAGACCAACGTGGCCTCACCATAGTCCACGTCGTCCCTCGCACTGCTCCACTTGGAAATTCCCCCCCATCGTCTTTGTCCCAAATTCTTTGATATATCATGAGTCAATGTCTAGAAACGTGTCAACTCTCATCTATTATAACTTGAATTGTGCTGTTTGTTGCTGACCGCTTGCGTTATTGGCCTTTGTGCCTGCACTCGGCAACCGCGATTTAAGACAAAATGCTGATTTGTTTTTGGCTATTAAGTAGTCTCACCCCCCACACTGTGTGAGTGTGTGTACTGTGTTATACGTGTAGCTGTGTATGCGTCCTTCACGTGCATGGCTATAAATCCCCCCCCCCCCCCCCAACGTGCACACCTCACGACTCCAGCGCAAAACGGTTACATTTTGACCATTTTTCACAACGCTCACTATAACCGTGGCGTTTAGTGAGCATTACTGCAAGAGCTTCTGTTAGTGGGTATCATGGAAATCTGTCCGGCAGGGGTTATGATTAACAATGCAAAAAGCATCACTCAGTGGTGTAAGTGCAAACTCGCTTCACTCATTTACACACACGCAAACATTCACAAAAGACAAAGATACCCCGTATAGTTTGAACATGATATTTGTGAAAGTTCAGTTCGTGAGTATTTATGTATGTATGTTGAACTTCTTTCGCACCATATGATAATTGGAGGTGCAGGGTAAGAACAAACTAACACACAAAAAGCAGCTCTAAATAAATTAGAATTCAATCTAGATTTAAAAGTGCATAGCTCCCAGTGGTTTCAGAATATCGGACGGAAGAGCGTTCCAGACGGCCGTAGAAGTGCATTTAAAAGCGCGCGATGCAGTGACCGTCTTTGTTCGATGGTGAGTCAAGAGCTGCTGCGATGGTGACTGGGGTTCGCGTGATAGATTATGCTCCTTAACGAGATCAGCAAGGTATTGTGGTTCATTT
This sequence comes from Petromyzon marinus, assembly GCF_048934315.1. NCBI lineage: Eukaryota > Metazoa > Chordata > Hyperoartia > Petromyzontiformes > Petromyzontidae > Petromyzon > Petromyzon marinus. The sequence continues at coordinate 226,780 of NW_027422640.1, forward strand.
GTGGCAAGCACTGTGTGTAATGAGTGCGACCTTATCATCGATTCGTTCGGCAACAGGAAACCAATGTGGCCTGGCGAGCACTGGACAGACATGGTCAGATCTTGCACTACCGGGTCACGACACGTACTAAAGAGTTTTGTTAATGCTGCAGCTTGGTAATATTTTGCCAGACGTCCCGTAGAGTAGTGAGTATATATTAAAGAGAGAATGGCGAACGAGGGGATACCTGGCTAGCACCATGCCCAGCCGCCTTTGGCTCCTCAATTGTGATAATATGCCGAGTCGACTTAGGGGAGGCCCGAGACAGGTTCAGATATTCGTCAACAATGTCGAACATGAGTGGTTCATAGCGCAGTGCGCCAACCACGGCGCCACCGCTCCCCACGCGCGCTTACACACACAAAGACAAAGACCCCTCGTGTAGCCTTAACAGACTGTCGGAGCAAGTGCTGTTAGCGAGCACCTATAGAGGCCTACACGGCACACGATGGGGTGGGTGGCCAACACCACGTCCGGCCGCCTTTACCTCCCTAATGGCGTCGTTTGCACGCCGCACCAGGTACTGATTTGAGGCTGATTCGACACACACATGCACACACACACGCGCGTTTACACACACATGTACACACACGCGTTTACACACACATGTACACACACACAACATGTACATGCGTTTACAACTGCCATTCGCCACTAAGTGGTGGTGACGTCACCACGACGCTTGTGCCAGGCCATGTGCACCTTGAGGCCACGTGAAGTGTCGAACGCCCGCTGGCAGGAGGTCCCTCCTCACCAATTAATTCTCCTCATGAACTCACTCACTCACCCTCCTCACCTATTAATTCTCCTCACTCACTCCACCCTCCCATTACCTGGCACTCACCACCTGTCCGTGACCACCTCTCCCGTGCCTACAACCACAAACACCACCACCACCTCTCCCGTGCCTACAACCACAAACACCACCACCACCTCTCCTGTGCCTACAACCACAAACACCACCACCACCTCTCCCTTGCCTACAACCACAAACACCACCACCACCTCTCCCGTGCCTACAACCACAAACACCACCACCACCTCTCCCGTGCCTACAACCACAAACACCACCACCACCTCTCCCGTGCCTACAACCACAAACACCACCACCACCTCTCCCGTGCCTACAACCACAAACACCACCACCACCTCTCCCGTGCCTACAACCACAAACACCACCACCACCTCTCCCGTGCCTACAACCACAAACACCACCACCACCTCTCCCGTGCCTACAAACACAAACACCACCTCTCCCGTGCCTACAACCACAAACACCACCACCACCTCTCCCGTGCCTACAACCACAAACACCACCACCACCTCTCCCGTGCCTACAAACACAAACACCACCACCACCTCTCCCGTGCCTACAACCACAAACACCACCACCACCTCCTGCTGCTGCTGCTGTCGCGGTCTCCGCGTGGCGCCACGGCTCCTCCCCTCCCGCTCCTGGCCCCTCCCCCTCGTCCCTCCTGGCCCCTCCCCCTCGTCCCTTCTCCTCCCGCTCGCGACGTGGAGTGAACTCGGCCCCGCCCCCACCGCCCCCCCCCCCACCCTGCGCGGCCCCGCCGACCATTGCAAGAATGGCGGGAAGCGGTCGCGGGGCCTACCGCGCGCCGCCTCTCGCGTGATTGGCTCGCGTCGCGTCACGTGGGGAAGGCGGAAGAAGAGTATGGGGGAGGAGCTGGGCGGTTAGGGGCGGGCCCGTGCAGTCACGTGGTGGGCAATGATTGACAATAAGTGGGCAGGGATGGCTGTTACGTCATAGCGTACGTCACATCCGGTAATGACGTTTGTATAAATAACACGCCCCTTCGTGACGTGTCTCACACTTCCTTCCGTCCCGCGTGCCGTCAACACGAGCTGAGCATGGTGCTGCTGATCGTTGGCGTTCTGGTCTTGGCCATGCTTGGGATGGAGATCTTCATTTATCGTCGTTTTACGCTTTCCATCTCAGCCTTTTACCGCGAGACCATGACGCTGCAAACGGAGAGGATGAGCCAGCAGAATGTGGAGCTCTGTCAGAAGAACAAGATGCTCCGTCTGGAGCTACAGCATCAGCAGGAGGAGTTGATGGAGAACCGAGAGACTCTCCAGAGAGAGAACAGGAGCCTGGTTCAACAGCTTAAAGAGTGCCAGTTGGAGCTGGAGTCCACGAGAGTGCCTTGCAGGGAGAGCAAGTCTCTCCATGCGGATTTTCTCCGAGACTGCAATGCAGCACAGCGGCAAATGTCGCTGCGCTGTGAAAACAAAGATCTCCGGAGGTCGCTGCACGCCCACCTGACGGAGTTGAACTTCCTGGATCCGCAGAGAGGCCAGGAACAGTTTAGGCTACGCGGGAAGCTGGTGCGTCACGAGGACATGTGGCATGGGGAAAAGAGGCTGCATGAAGAGAACCTTCATCTCAGTAGCCAGCTGAAAGAATTGAAATGCGCCGTGTCTCAAATGTACCATGATGCCACCGATGCCCCTTCCACCGCCGCTTCTGCCACCACCACCACCAGGCCCAAGAAGAAGAAGAGATTTATCCATTGGGTGCGAAAATTGCTGACGCGCAAGTCGGCCATGTAAAATCATTGGGGAAATTATGAAAATGACACCGCCCCAATTAAAACATTACTCAGCAAGACAAACATACCCCATAGAACATCAACATACTATTGGGGAAAGTGCTGTACAATATATATGTATCTATATTTAACTTTCTTTGCATCGTATGTAGTCAACCATACCAATGGAAGGTGCTGTTAGCGAATAGTACAACTTATGGGTTCCATTCCTGAGAACTGTCCGTAAGTCGAATAGTTCATAAGTCTGAATACAATAGTGTACTGTATTGAAATCCACATGCTGTAAGTTTTTTAAGATGTTATCACGGTTCAGCAAAACATGTAAACATTGTCAAAGTCATATGTAAGACAAAATATCGTACATTTGCATGCAACACTGTAATAAATACTGTATTGTGAGCAAAACATAAAGTTACTTAAATGGAAAAAAAAAATCTGTTTTTATTGTCACTTACCTTTAGTCCGGATGCTGGCCTGCTTGTCGGGAGGGGGCGTAATGAGTCCCTAAAACTGCACACACGGGGGCGGTGGGAGGGGGGTGAACGTCCATACACACACAAACAACAGCGACAATCATTCGCCGTATAGCCTTACCAGAATGTTGGGGCAAGTGCTGTTAGCGAGCAGCGCCTATGCAGCTTAGAATAGCACACGGGCCAGCACCACGCCCAGCTGCCTATCTTTCTCTCTCCATACAAGAGACTCACAGGCGTACATGCGTCCGTGCACACACGCACAACACAACAACCATTGTTCACCCCTAAGTGGCGGTGACATCACCACAGCACTTGTGCCATGCTCGATGTATTTTGAGGCCACGTGAAGTGTCGAAGGCTGGCTGGCAGGAGGTCATGTAATAGACGCAGGTGCCATGGATTGACTTAGGAAGATGATGGACAGATGCAACAGCCGTGCTCCCCACTGTGCCAACTTTCTTTGTTTCAGTTGTTTGGCGCTATGCTTGTTGTTTTGAGCCTCTCTTCTCTGTCCTATGCTGTTGCTGGAGGGCGACTGCCTCCACCTCCCCAGTAGCGCCGTTCATGAACCTCCTCCACAGAAGCCGATCATGACACTGCTGATACCAGTCATCAATACGTCCAATCAGCTCCACATCCTTCTGTACCACATCAGTCCATCTCTTCTCTAGCCCGTACCACGCCCACTTAGCGCCATCTATCCAGCCAAATTGAAGCTGCTTGGGGATGCCGTGGCTGTACAAACGGACTGCATGACACAATCAACGCAGCCTCGCTTACTGGAGGAGCCCACAGATGGGCATTTGTCCAGATATTCTAGGAATCTGTGAGCTCATAAAGTCCAGTCTGGTTAAACCCTGGATAGATCGTGGGCAAGCTAACCTAAATGTTCCTTTCGAGAGAGAAAAGGGAGGGTATAACTTTGGCCGAGAAGACATGAAGATTTGTATGGAGTGGCATGCCAGGTAGCTTCCACACTGTGTTGAGCAGCTGATGAAAATATAATGCTGCTCGAATTATTTGAAATGAGACCTCAGCTCCCAAAACGGAGATGATCATCAGCACACTGCCCACTCCACTCTCTCCTCAGGTGCCCCAAATACATGAGGAATTGAGGAAGGGAGCATTTTTATGATGTAAAATACCCAGGGAGGTGATTTGTTTTCGTGGGGCTGATGGTAACGGCCCATATTTTAGTAGCATGCTTCATGTTTGGCTGTAGTGTCTCCAACTTCTCCTTAGAGTGGGCAGTAATCACCAGGTCATCCGCATTCATAATATGATTTAACAATAGAAATTCATACCATGACCGGCTCGGGCATCGATCAGCCTCCCATTATATCTATACCAGATATAAATTCTACTGGTACATCCATGGAAATAGTCTCAAACTACGTAGTCAAAGAAAATGTTCAGTCGTGTAGGGGCCAGAGGACATCCATGTCGCACATTACTCACACATTCTATCATCCCTTAGCTCCATTACGTCGATTTCCCATGAGCCACAGCAGTTGTCTTTATATTGTTTATATATGCTTTATCGAAAGAAGAAAATAGTATATTTGCTTTAATTACTGTAACTCTGTGTTTTATTTAGCTTTGGTAATTTGGGTGATCCAGGTCTCTCTTGCAAATGAGACTCATCATGGTCGCTTTAGTTCTCGCCTTGTTCAACTCAATAAACTGGTACTCACTCCATTATGAACCTACCCACTTCCTTAAATCTATGACTCACGTAAATACTCCCTCTCTCTCCTCATGAGTCATATATTTACCTGATCACACAATCACCCGATCATTCACTGTGTCAACCTCACTCACGCACTTTTTCATGCTCTCAAGAATGACACACCCATTCTATCACTACATTAATCATCATCCCCTTCCCTCATTGACCCACTGGTAAAATTAAAATACTCGACAGCAACAACACGTGAGATTGTACTCAGGCTTACACTCACATGTGTAAAGAAGCTCCTTTGCAGGTTCCATTTGATAGATGATTTATTTCACGATGACGTATTTACAACGCAAGAGTACGACTCGCACGAACCTTCTCCCGTACAGTAACATGTACCTGTTTCAACCCATCTCCACTGCCCCCACTATAAACTTTGCCATCCAAGAGAAGTGAAGTAGAAGACAATAGAGTCTGCTGAGAGAATCTACCGGGGAAAACTGCTGGAAGTTACCAGGGCGTGGCCGTGCGGGTATATAAGGGGGAGCATGGCCCGCAAATGGGGTGATGCCTTGGGGACTGAAGAACAACTGCAGGTGGACGACATCGGGGCCGACTGTTGGAAATCAACATGGTGGAAACCATCAAGAAAGACTGTTCGAGATTAATCTACTCTATTAGAAACCACCGGGACTGCAGATAGTCATAGCCTTGTGCAACGTGTGAGTCGTACTCTCACCTTGTAAATATGTTATCGTCGGGAATAAATCATCTAGAAAATGAAACCTGCGAAGGAGCTTCTTTACACATGTAAGAATGCAGGACATGCTTTATCAGCAGGCTGTTGTTTTTGTCTACAACAGACCTATGCACGCATCCTGAAAATGGCATTTGATTAGGATTGTCACCTTCAAACCATTCTGAAATCGTCCAACTACCAAAACCCTTGTCTGCATTATACCTAAAACTTGACCAACGTGGCAATGTTATTTTCTCATTTTATTGACAGTAAACAAAAAACATGGCATAGTTTTTAATTTCCCTGTTAACTTGTACATACGAGTGGAACGTTGGCACAATGGTTTGTGCATTGCACTATGAATCAGGCCACTTGAGTTTGATTCTCGGTTATAGTTAACATCAAACAAACTAGCCATGAGCCTTTTCGTTATCAACCCACGTTGAGAAGCATGATGGCGTATGGTGAAACAATCTCCATGACTGATCCCGTATGGGAAGACTTCACCCATGACAATGCTTATACATTTATTATTGTTTTTGTTGTATATTACCACCAAAGGAGTAACTTCATACCTGTTAGCCAGCCTATATATACTCATAGATAAACTTTCGCCTAAACACCACCATTGGGATGAAGCTGACTTGGTATCTTCCATACTCTTTGGTTCTTTCGGTAAAGTCACGTAGGTATAAAATAAAATAAATCACGACGTTTCGGGTGCAACACAAGCGTCCGTCATGAGATGGCAAAGCATGATCTGCTGTTGAGGCAGAATGTTTAAAAGAGTTTGAAATGGGTGTAGCCCAAGGGCCATAAATAAGTGGGCGGGGCCAGTGATGTTAATGTGAGAAATTAGCATGTAAATGTAAGAACGGAGAGCGGCCTCCTCATAGAGGGCATCAAAGTGGCTATGTTAATGTGAGAGATTAGCATGTTAAAGTAATATCGAAGAGTGGTGGAATCCAAAGGCATGAGAGTGCAATCCAAAGGACATGTAAGCATGAGAGATCTAAGAGAGAGGCATAGAGAGAGACACAAAGAGTCGGAAATAACAGCTGACATAGGCAGGTAGGATGGAAATATCAGAATCATAAAGAAGGTACACCACTCTGTGCTATCGTCTCCACCAAAGAGTATGAATCCCTGCATTCATGAAAGGGTAAATTTAAGATTATTCCAGCAAACTTTACCGTCTTATACCTCGAACCTTCCCTCGTATGGTACCATGCACCTGTTTCCACCCATCTCCACTGACACCACTATAACTTTTGCCATGTACAGTACCCTACATCACCCTCTTCTGCCCATAAAAATATCTGTCCCGGCTAAAACTCTAATTTAACAGGTCCCTGCAGGGTGGGCTGGTAGGAACATTGGAATTTTGCGCAATTTTATTTTTACACCCCAATAGCACGAGATTTCACTTCGTTAAAGTATTGAAAGGGGACGGACGGACGCATTAATCTATTGCAAGCTGGTACACTCATCTATTGCAGGCTGGTACACTCAGTTTACAACTTCGTTCCTACCAGTAATAGGGAACTCTATGTGGGAATCAATGGGATCGCACAAGGAATTCAGTGATGTGGGCATGGAGTACAAAACATTTAACCTCTGGGTTAATGCTTAACATAGGCGCTTGAATCAAGGGGGGGAAGGCATTACAACCCAACTTGACCATTCAGTATCATCACCAAACTCTTACGTGGGCTGCCCTATTGAAGGTGTACATTCTTAGGCAAACAATACGCAACATCATTAGCCCTACATTTACAACAAGCCATCAATATGTACTGTAGGTGTGGTCGAGCAGCACATTCGATTCGGTGACACTCCTTCTCGGCACCTCTAAATTAGTCCGTCGGCCTCCCTCATCGTGGCCATCTTCATTCCGGTCGATCCTGAGAGGAGAGTGCGGGGGCACTATTTCTGTGAGGAGGATGCTCCCCTCCCTGGCATTCGACATGACGCCCCTGGACACGGCCTTTTTGAGCCTGAACGATCCCTTGTGACGTCAGTTCTCTATATGGTTTAGGGCGACTCGGATTAACCACCCATCTCTGGTGTCCCATTTGGATGTGAACACTTTGCGGGCAGAGGATTTTAACAATTCCACTGGGCTTTGCCAAGGATGGTGTAGTTTGGCGGATTTTCTAACCCGGACCTCAGGACAGTGTAACCAGGCCCGATCACCCTGTTCAAAGGGTACAGGCGTCTCCGTTCTTTTCCGCAACCGTTTGTTTGCTATTTGCGATCTGCCTGACTCCGCTATCGCGGCTTCACGAGCTTCACAGAGCTTTTTTAGTGGCAGTCTGAGGGAGGCTGGCGACGACACAACTTTAGCAGGGAAAGCCACCAGTTGGTCCTCAATAGGTGGCTCAGGGTCTCTCCCATACATCAAAAAGAAGGGGAAGAGCCCGGCCGATGCATGTGGCACTCTACAATATGCCCCTAGGACCCCTGGGATGTGCAAGTCCCAGTCCATCTGATCACCATTTACAACATGGCACAACATTGCGGACAGCGTGCGGTTAAGCCTATCTACTTGTCCATCACACTGCAGGTGGTACAGTGGCGTTCGAATTTTTCTTAGTGCCCACGATATTACAAACCTCTCGCAACAGATTAGTAGAAAAATTCTGACCCTGGCCTGTTAGACGTTTCTCAGTGGGGCCCTTGTCCAATACATAGCCATGGAGAAAGGCTTCTGCTATTATTGCAGCCGTTTGGTCATGTATTGGCCATGCAACGAGCCAGTGTGTGCAATACTCCATCCCCTCGAGCAAATATTTATTTTATCCTTGCTGTTTTAGGAAATGCACCCAGGATATCCAACGCTACTAGTTCGTTTACCCTCACCACTGCGATCGACTGCAGTGGAGGCTGCATAGGATGGGGAGCAGGTTTGCTATTTGCACACTCCTGACAATGATTACCCGCTCGCGTACATCTTTTGACATCACTGGCCAAAAATATCGAGCCTGCAGTGTGAGCAATGTGTTTCGGTGGCCCAAGTGCATTTGTTGTTTGGCGTGCACTTCTAGTAGCAACTGTTTTTGCAAGGGTTTTTGGACCACTAGGCAACAACCCTGCATCGTCATGTCCCACCTCATCAGGAGTCCTCGCCATGGGATGAATGGCTCCCCCTTTTGACCAGTTTGAGCACATTCAGCTGCCTGTGCAGCCAATGACTGTATAATTTCATCCTATTTTTGCAATCAGATTCATTCGGTCCTTATCAGCCCAAGATCATGATCTGCGGGTGGTACATCATTTTCTATCGTTGCTGTGTTTATTGACATCACCTGTCTCGGCGAGTCAAGGAGGGTCGGTTTACACCGTGCTGCTCCTGTCGCTGCTGCTACGACCGATCTCACTAACTTTTTCCACTTAGCCCGAGATGTTGGCCCAATTTCCCCTGTTGTTTCACTCCAGGTCGATGTGATCGAGTGGTGTGCTAGTGATGTTGGTGATGAGGGTTTTGGAAATGAGGTGCACGTGTGATCTGGCTGGGTGTACAGGCGACACGCCTGGGTGTTTCTTGGTTGTCTCGGGATGACTTCCCCTCGGCAACCTCTCGCGATGTGGCCCGACCTCCCGCAGTGGTAGCAGTACATCACCGCATAGTCCTGAATTCCTCCGTGGTTGTGCCATGGTCGCTGATGCTGTAGTTGACACCTTGAATCGTTGAACCCCTGGATGGCCACAGCCATCTCTTCCAAGGTCGCCTGCAGATCACCCTCCATGCTGGGCATTGCGGCGGTCCCTGTTGTTGCTGTCCCTGTTGGCTCCGTTGGTCCTCCTGCTCCTCCATTCTCCATCACCCTTGTCACATGGGCTGCTACTTCACATGGTGCCCTGGGATCTGTGTGTGCCCAGAGGCATTTAGCAAACTACATTGAAGTTTGCTCACTCTCTGGCAAAATCGGCAATGTAATGCCACTTTGATAGAGGAGAATTTGTAGCCGCTCCGCCACTAGCACATCTCAGGTTGTCATGTCCATCCTTGGAAATGCCACATCTGCAACCGCATGCAAGGTACTTCTATAAGCCATCAGTGGCTCGCTATCTCCTCTTCTCCAGGATGAAAATTGCTGCCTTGCGCTGGACGCAGGACAGAAAACATCGGCCATCCCTTGACAACCTTGTTGGGTTGTGGCAGGTTGATTTTCCGGGATCATAAAGAAGGCCAATAGTGCTCTGTCATCCAACACCGTAGGCAGCAGTCGTAGCACTTCATCGTCAATCAATCGGCTGACTCTGACAGCTGCTTCAAATCTTTTGATGAATGCAATACAATCACCTCCCGTATTTTTATGCATGGTGGTCAAGGTCTGTTGAACAGCTTCTAGTTGTGGTTGAGTCATTTGATTGGTTCCCGCCTGCTGCTCGACGGGGGGAAGCGATGGCTGCTGCCCTATGGCGCTTTCTCCTCGCCATTGCGGTCCATGGTGGAGATGGATCTGGCTTCAGCCGCGCACTACCTGTTCCTTCCTCTTCTCTTTTCTTCATCATCGAAATTATCAGTCGATCCACCACTGAGGTAAGGTGGTCCAACCTGTCCAACAGCTGCCGCCAATTTTCTTTGTTCGGCGATGCTGGTTCTTGGGTCTTTGGCGGAGCATCCACTTCCATCGGGAACTTGGCTGCCAACGGGGTCCGGCTCTCACTCCCGCCATTTGCCGAGTCTCAAAAACCTGGAGCGCTTAGGGTTGATAACTCGTCCTCTGCAGGAGCTCTTCGGCGGGTCTTCCTTCTTGAACTTGTAGACTGTATCCCACCACTGCCACCAGAAGCTTCTTTGCAGGTTCCATTTTTGAGAAGAGAGTGCAACTCACACGCTTCACAAGGGTATGACTATCTGCAGCCCCAGTGTTTTCCACTACATTCATCTCGAACAATCTTTCTTAATGGTTTCCACCATGTACAACAGTCGGCCCCGATGTCATCCACCTGCAGTCGTCCTTCAGTCTCCGAGCTAGCGCCCCAATTGCGGGCCTCGCTCTCCCTTTTCTACCCACTCAGCCTCGCCCTGGCAGCTTCCAGCAGTTTCCCTGGTACATTCTTCCAGCAGACTCAACCGTCTTCTACTTCCTTTCTCTTAGATGGCAAAGGATATAGTGGTGTCAGTGTTGATGGGTGGAAACAGATGCAGGGTACTGTACGAGGGAAGGTTCATGTGAGTCGTACTTTTGCGTTGTAAATACGTTATCGTGAAATAAATCATCTAGACAATCTAACCTGCGAAGGAGCTTCTTTAAACACGTGAGTGTTAGACTGCGTATTTCCATTTTACCAGTGGGTCAATGAGGGAAGCGGATGGTGAGTAAGGTAGTGAGTGATGGGATGAGTAGGTCGTTGGTGAGATTGTGAAATAGTGCGTGAGTGATGTTGGCACAGTGAATGATCAGGTGGTTGCCTGGGTTATCAGGTCAATAATATGACTCATGAGGAAGGAGAGGACGTATTTATGTGAGTCATAAAGTAAGGGAAGTGGATGAGTTCATAATGGAGTAAGTAGTAATTTATTTAGTTAAAACAGGCGAGAACTAAAGAGACTAGGATGATTCTCATTTGCAAGAGAGACCTGGATCACCAAAATAACAAAAGCTAAATAAAAACACAGAGTTACAGTAATGAAAAGCATATATAAACAATAGAAAAACAACTGCTGTGTCTCATGGGAAATCGATATAATGGAGTTAAGGGATGATAGAATATGTGAGTAATGTGCGACATGGATGTCCTCTGGCCCCTACACGACTTAACATTTTCTTTGACTACTTAGTAATGAGACGATTTCCATGGATGTACCAGTAGAATTTATATCTGGTATAGATATAATGGGAGGCTGATCGATGCACGAGTCCGGTCATGGTATGGCTCTCTATAGTTAAACCATATTATGAATGCGGATGATCTGGTGATAACTGCACACTCTAAGGAGTTGGAGACACTCCATCTAAACACGGAACATGCTACAAAAATATGGGCCGTTACCATCAGCCCCACAAAATCAAATCACCTCCCTGGGTATTTTACATCATCAAAATGCTCCCCTCCCTCAATTCCCCATGTATTTTGAGGCAGTTGTGGAGAGAGTGGAGATATTTCCGTACTTGGGCAGTGTGCTCATGACCAACTCTGTTTTGGGAGCCGAGGTCTCACTTCGATTCATTCGAGCGGCATTATATTTTCATCAGCTGCGTAACATTGTATGGAAGCTACCTGATCTGTTACTCCATACAAACCTTCATGTCTTCTGGACCACAGTTATGCCTTCCCTTATTTCTCTCTATAGGATTATCTGCAATGGTTTGAAACATTTGGTCTAGCCTGCCTACGATCTATCCAGGGTTTAACCAGACTGGACTTTGTGAGGAGGCCAAAATTTCCTGAAATATCTGGACAAAGGCTCATCAGTGGGCTCTTCCGGCAAGTCAGGCTCCATTGGCTAGGTCATGAAGTCTATATGCACTGTCACCGCATCCCCAAGCAGCTTCAATTTGGGCGGATAGATCATGCTAAACAGGCGCGGCATGGGCTACAGAAGAGATGGACTGATGTGGTACAGAAGGATGTGGAGCTGATTGAACTTGCTGATGACTGGTAGCAGCAGTGTCGCGATAGGCCTATGTGGAGGAGGTTCATGAAAGACTCTACTGGGAGTTGCCCTCCAGCAATAGCGTAGGGCAGCGGAGCGACACTCATAACAATGAGCAGAGCGCTATACGACTGAAACACTGAAAGTTGGCACAGTGGGGAGCACGACTTTTCCATCTGCCCGTCATCACCTTAAGTCAACCCATGGTACCTGTGTCTATTCATGACTTCCTGCCAGCCATCCTTCGACACTTCAAGTGACCTCAAAATGCACCAAGCACCGCACAAAAGTGCTGTGGTGATGTCACTGCCACTTAGGGGCAAATGGCGATTATTGTCTTCTTGTTGTGCGTGTGTGCACGGACACATATACCCCTGTGAGTGTGTGTGTGGGGAGAGATAGTGCAATGGTGAACACTGTCTACCATCCCACCGATCCCAGTTCGATTCCCACTCACGACCAACACCTTTAACGATTATATTAATGGTTGCTGGGCTTTCCGTCGATCGACTCAGCCTCAAATAAGTGCCTGGTGTGGTGTGTAAATATCACCACTGGCGAGACAAAGGCAGCCGGTGTTGTATATATAGGTGTTATGAAAATTGATGAAAATAATGAAAATTAAATGAAATTTGAGATTTGCATAATTTATCCGAAATTATGTTAATCCGTGTAATTAGGTGCATAAATTATGCTGATTCGAGAGATAATCGTATTAATTTATGCGAGTGGGCGTGGTTATGATAATGAAGGTCGCTATGGATTATCAGGTCGAGCCTCGGTGACTCGGATTGTGTTATGAATTGGAATGACGCAATTAATCGTATGCAGTGACGCAGGCGTTGTGAGCGTGAATGAGAGAGAGTCGATTCAACTCTGCTCTTTAATTCCGTATTATCGATAAGGATACGATTACTCTCGATTGAACATTACGAATTATGTGTGTTATGGATTATGTGTGGTGATTGTGTGCTTATGATAGGTCCCCAGGATTCAGATCTCATACGCAGAACAATATTATGCAGAATTTCAGGAAGAATCACACGCAAACCTTCTGCTTTAATCAATTTTATTTCTAGCTAACTTTAATTTTTGGATAATATGAAAACTCAATCTCGGGATTTTGGAATTTCAACACAGCGTTAACATGATACCATCACGATTGCGTTGTTTCACCTCGATAGCGGCACCTGTGGTTAATTCCCGACGCGTAACGCAATCGATCGGTTGTTGAGAGCGAGAGATTAAAAACATGCGAACTATTCTATCAAACCTTAACTTTATAATATGCAAACTCGTATGCTTGAATTGTTACACAACATGGCACTTGGTCTCTGATTCGTATCCAATCCTTAATACATTCTGATATGCGAAGTTATTATGCTTGAAATCGTCAGCACAGTACCACGTTGATGTTCGTTCATTGATTCATAACGATTGTGAATTTAAAGCGTTCGACTGAAATACTTCGAATTGCCTTATCAACACCACTCGATGGCCACAATGCTTCGTTACTTGAATTGTCACACAACACAGCATTCGGTCATTGATCATGCGCGGCCCTTAATGCAATTATTGTCACGTTGTTCACAATAGGATGACTGATTATTATGCAACGCTACTCGTTGACAGGGCACTACAACCAGTATTATTCTTGGAGGCACAACTATGCGTTTCAATTCGTTATTTCATTCGTGGATACCAGCAAGATTATGCAGAAAGACAAATATTAACGAACGACTCAAGTATTCCTAATCAACTTCTCAACGCGACTCAATGGGTGGCGATGTTTCCTTTTGATATCCTTATCTCGGGCCAATCTTTTAATTAATTGTGGCCAGACCCCTGACAGGGAACCGGTTGAACACGTTCTCTATCCCCGCGAGCAGCGCTCCGTGGTGAGGTGTCAAGAATTAATCCTTGTTAATGGGTCAGTTGGTAATTTATGCGGTTAGAAGTACAGCCCCAGCACAATATTACAGAGAAAAATTATGAACACTCTTAAAAACGATGGATTATTCACTCGGTCGTTGCGATGTTTCCACAATCACGGATGGTTCAATGGCTTGAGGTTTTTAGGCTTTGTTAATGACCCGTGTGTGTGTGTGTTGAAGGGTGTGAGTGGTGGAAGAGTAGGCCAATGTTCGGAATCGATTCTTTGCGTCAAGCAGACGTCTGGTTTGTGTGTAGTGGGGGGCAGTGTATCATACGTATCAGTTGATTCTTCTTTCAGTAGTTGGTTCGGACTCGACGGACGTTGGTGAACGAGTAGATGCGTTGTTGTAGCTGAGATGACCGTCTGGTAGACGGCGTTAGAAGCTCGCCCGCAGCGGCGCGCTGGTGCTCCGTCGTCGGCGGTTGTAGATTGCAGGCTCACGATTCGCTCGTGGTGGCGCTGGCCGCTAACAGCGGCAGCGGGTCGCCAATCGGCGACACTCGCCAATTCGGCGAGTTGTAGAGACGTCTCCGGCGTCGGTGATGGCTGCTCTTCTGCTGAGATGAGTTGAGCGGGTCTTCTGCTGAGATGAGTAGAGATGAGTCTTCTTCTGTTGAGCTGAGTTGAGATGAGTCTTCTTCTGTTGAGCTGAGTTGAGATGAGTCTTCTTCTGTTGAGCTGCCCCCGAGGGCTGATGAGTTGGCCCCGAGGGCTGACGAGCTGGTTTCAATGCTGAAACGGCTCCTTTTTATGCCAAAAATCTCTCCCCTTCTCGGCTCCCCCTCACGAGGTGGAGCTATCTTTGATCTGATCGTATGTCGGTGGGGGGGGTTCGTGTGTCGGTGGTGGGGGGGGTTCGTGTGTCAGTGTGTATGTTTGTGTGTGTGTCATTTATGACACGGTCCTGTTCGGGTCTTTCCTCAAGCCATAAACATCAAGACAACAGACACCTCGATTCATCTCGGTGGCGTCTGGTTGTCTGATCCCTCCACCCAGAGAGAGGGGCGGGTTCCCCCCCCCCCTTTTCCGTTCGCGTTCCGACGCACAAAGAAATGGTTAAGATTTTTTTTAAGTTTAACATTTCACATCACAGTTGGTATCTTATCATACACAGTTATGATCCTGCTTGTGATTCATAGTATTTGATTTATTTCCAAGTGAAGATGCTCTTCCGAGCGTATGCATTTTATCACGTGCTGCAGGGAAAGACAAAGGTGGCCGGGATCTTCCCATCTCTCTATACTTTGCAAATATCATTTCGACTCCATGTTCGCCACGACTCGTGTTTGTAACTACGTCCTCCCGACACCTCTCGGTTTACCGAGGTTCGAATTGTTATGATGGAATTATTAAAAAGAAAAATAATTTTCATCCTGAGTTTAAGAGGTCCGTTTCCAGATTGTTGGAATCCATATCCCTTGGTTCTGTAAGGTTCTATAATGGAATATCGTTTAAGGTTAACACATTATTATTAATGTTATTTTGCAATTTCTTTAAAACTTGTTTGTCTGGTTGCCGTGTGTGGGGTGGGGTGTGTCTCCTCATCAAACCCGGCTGGCTTTTCCAGATGGCCCCTTGTGATAAGGTGTAATTCCTGCTTCTCCGCGCTGTGAGAGAGACAAAGATGGTCGGGGTTGCTTGGGATATTGTTTAAACTCTTTCGTAAGTTTGCCCGTTCGCCTCATTCCTTCTCGATAACCTTTGATGTGACTCGGTATTTTGTCTCCAAGCTTTGCTTTAACAGTAAAAGTATTAAAGGTGAAAATCATTTGATAGCGAATTAATCATTGGATAATAATTCACTGATGTGTCTGGTGGCCTGTTCTTAATTGGAGTGAGCGTTAGGCTCGCTACTTTTATCTTATTCTTGTTGTTGCCTTTTAATTTTTTGTTGTTGTTTTACTGGAAAATAAGGAAAAGAATATGTATACGATTTACCCTGTTGGCGTCTGGTGTCTGCTCTCTTGGTGTTCTGACCTCGGGGGGACCTTTCCTAAGGGGCCCATCAAACTCTTGTTCATCTGGAGATTTTCGCCGATAGCTGTTACATCCTCGCCTCGAGAGTTTTATTATTTCTTTATTTCTTAATGGTCTGTTTATGACCGACATCTGGTTTTTCGTGTTTCTGGCTTACCGGTTTGATTCATTAAAATATATATATATTGTTTGTCATGAAAGAAAGGAAAAATAAATCTAGGTGTATGCATCCGTAAATATTCTTATGGATATTAATTGTGGAAAAAGGGCCGTATACAACATTCCGCCCTTTTAAAAATGATCGGTGGTCTGCCACCGGTGATTTTTAATATTAAAGAAAAATGCCTTTTTCCACCATGAACCATCAAGTTTGTGATTTTTCCATACAACGCGCGCGTACGTGTCACAACTTAGCATGATTATATTTGAATTAATAAGGGATTTTTTTTTGTAATAAGATAAGGAAGTATTCTACTGACTACATGTTATAGGGGAAGTTGTTGATTGATTTTTTTTTTTTATTCCTCTAGTTCTCCCAGCACAGGGTACGGTTTGATTTGATTGATGTGTACCCACTTGTACTGCTGCTCTCTTCCTGTCTTTGTGATTTTTAGCTGATATACAACTGGGGACATTTTGTCAACAATCTCGTGTGGTCCTGTCCAGGAAGGGAGGAATTTCCTGCACTTCTGCTTTCTTTTTTCGTAATTGAGGTACAACACCTGGTCTCCGAGCTGGTATTCTGCGTGGCTGGCTTTTTGGTCATAGTATGCTTTGCTCCCCTGAGCCTCTGCTTGCAACTGGTCTCTGACCATAGCGAATGTGCTCTGTAGGTGACTGTTCAGTCCCGCTAGGTATTCAGTGGGCGTCATTGCCGTCGGGGTCTCGTCCTCCAGTGGGACATACAGCAGGTGCACTGGGAGGGTCATTAGTCTCCCTGTCATGATCTCGAATGGTGTCCTGCCTGTAGCTCGGTTGGGTGTGGCTCGCATGGCCATCAATACTAGGGGTAGTTTCGTATCCCAGTCGCGTCCCGTGGTGGACACATATTTCTTTAGGAGGCTCACGATGGTCCTGTTGGCTCTTTCCACCTGTCCTGAGGATTGTGGATGGTAGGCGATGTGTAGTTGTCTTCTTACTCCCAACATCTTCCACACTTCTGTGATGACTTCGGCTGTGAAGTGGCTTCCTTTGTCTGAATCGATTGTTGACGGTAGGCCCCACCTACTGAATATTTGGTTGATCAGTAGGATAGCTGTCGTTTCCGCGGTGTTGTTGGGTGCTGGTAAACACTCTATCCATTTGGAGAATGCACAGGTCACAGTCAGCATGTACTTATTTCCTTTGGTTGATCGGTTGACAGGTCCTATCCAGTCGATTTGTAGGTTGGACCATGGATAGTCTGTTCCCCTCTTCTGTAGGGGTGCCCTATGCTGTGAAGTCGTTGGCTGGAACTTGCAACACACGAGGCAGTTGGACACATGTTCGTGTATGTCTTGACTCATTTTAGGCCAGTAGGCCACCTGCCGCAGCATCTGTCCTGTGTTCATCTCGCATCGGTGGCCGCTGCATGGTTCGTCGTGGGCATGTTGTAACATTATCTCTCGATATTGTGAGGGGACTACCCATCTAGTTTTACCGTCTTTTTCGTTCGTATATACCAGTAGCCCTTTTCGTATTGAGAACCTTTTGATTTGGTTATGCATGATCTCGAGCTCTTTGTTGTCGTTCAGGTTGTCGGTAGTGATTGGTTTTCCTGTTGGATCCTGGATATGATCAGCCAGTGTTTTTAGGGTTTCGTCCTCTTGTTGCATTCTGACTAGATCTTCGGAAGGCTGTGCACTGTTCAATTGGGCTCTGACTCCAGCTTCTGCAGGGTTCTTCCCACTCCTGGTGATCAGTCTTATTACGGCAGGGTCTTGGTTCGTCGACTCTTGTTGTCCGTCTCTTTCGGTTTGGCTTTCTAGCTTCCACGGTGTGCCTTCCAGGCTTCCCGCTTTTGCGAGGGCGTCTGCCTGGTCATTTCCAGTTTTCTCTTGGCCAGGTATCTTGGAGTGCCCTTTGACCTTCTTCCAAAATATCTTCATATCTTTGTTCTGAACCATCGTATCTATGGCCTCGAACAGTTCTTGATGGTGAATTGGTTTATTTCTATGGTTCTTCATACCGTTCTTTTTCCATATGGGCAAGTGGTGTAGGAAGCTGTGCTGTACGTAGTTGGAATCAGTACACACCACCATGGTCTGTATTTGGTTATTGGATACCATTTGGACGGCGATGTGTACCCCGGCCAATTCTGCATACCGGTTGGACTTTGGTCCCAGTTGAAATCCCGCTTGAATCCCTGTGAGTGGGCCAGTTTCCCAAACGATTCCTGATCCGGCGTGGAGTTTGTTTTCCTTCATTTTGGAGCATCCATCGATGTACACCATTGGTAGGTCGGCGCATGTTTCCTTTTTGAAGGGCAGGTGCCTGTTGTCCTCCGGAGGTACCTTTGCGGCACATGCTTCTATGCTGTCTAGCGTGCAATCATGTAAGTCAGCCAGACCTTTGGCCATTGGACTTTTCTTGTTTTTTGCGTATTTTACTGTGATTGGTAGGCCTTGGAGTGTCAGTGCCCAATTGGCTATCCGGCTGCTGGTTACGCGGCCCTCTCGAATCTTCTTACTGTTGAGGTACGCCAAGGATTCATGATTCGTTTCTAGGATGATTTTCTCTCCGTTCAACAAGTTCCGAAAATGCTGTATAGCCCAGATGTTTCCGAATATTGCCTTCTCGCACTCAGAGAACTTTGTCTCTACCCCACGGAGGGCCTTGCTGGCATAGGCAATAATTCGTTTCCCTGCTTCCTGTATCTGGTATAGTACCGAGCTGATACTATGATCTGAGTATGCGGTCTCTAGGTAGTATTATTTTCCTTTCTCTGGGTATGCCAGGCAGGATGCCCCTGTGATCTGTCGTTTTAATTCCTCTACTGCAGATTCCTGTTCTTGTCCCCATTCCCATGGTTCGTCTTTTTGAAGTAGTTTGACTAGGGGTCGAGCGATCCCTGCGTAGTCGTCCACGAACTGTCGAAGGTAGTTGCAGATCCCTAAGAAGCTCCGAAGAGTCGTGACTGTGGTGGGCGGTTTGAGCACGTGGAGGGCTTCAAGTCTTTTCGTTTGGGGTAACATTCCTTCAGTGCCGATCTGGAACCCGAGGTAGTCCACCCTTTTACGTGCCCACTGTCCCTTTTGTATTGATATCTTTGCACCTGCTTCTTTTAACTGCTCGAGGGTATGCTGGAGGTTCTCGAGGTGTTCTTCCCATGAGGAGTCCTTGACCAGAATGTCGTCGACATAGACGATGGTGCCTCGCTCTTTTGCGTCACCCATTGCCTTGTGTAGGAATATGTTGAAGTCTGCAGGTGAATTTGAGTATCCAAATGGGCATCGGTTCCAAGTATACTGTATCCCGTTGAATGTGAAGGCCAACTTGTATTGATCTGCTTCTTTCACGGGCATGGTCCAGAAACCATTTGATAGGTCCATTGTGGTGAGTATTTTTGCGCCTTTTATTTGGTTGAGACTTTGGTCGATTTCCGCCATGGGCCATTGAGATAGGGGAACCGTTTTGTTGAGTTGCCTATAGTCGATGGTGAGTCGCCACTTGCCAGTGGGTTTTAGCACAGGCCAAATTGGTGAGTTGTAGGTTGAATTGCATTCCCGAATTATATTCTTCTTGAGTAGGTTTCCCAAGGTTTCTTGGATTGATTCGTAGGCGGCCAGTGGAATCTTGTATTGTTTCACGTATACCGCTGGTGCTCCCTCCAGGGTGGGAATAGATACCACATGTAGGTCGGTTTTGCCGCAGTCATAGGAGTCTTCTGAGAACAGGAAGTGGTATTTCTGGAGCAGTTGTCGGAGCTCGTTTCGTTGAGTGTCATTTTCAAGGGCGTCTGCCGCTTCAATTTGTTGTTCAATTTGTTCTTCTATTGTAGGGACTCTTTTTCCTTGGTCTGGGTCTAAAGCTTCTGTGATTCCTGGTAGCTCAGTGGGTTGTTTCCCTTGCGTTATTATCGGTTGAATTGCCTTTGCTTCACTGGAGTGAAATATGCTCTTGATCTTGTGTTGTCCTTCAAAAGTCCCCTGTTCACCTGTTTGACCACTAGTAGGCGGTATATACCCCACGAGGGGACAGTCCTTGGGAACTGCTGGTCGTAGGTCTGCTTCCTCAAGGTCCTTTCCCGGTTTATTTGTCAGCAGTTGAGTGGTTCGTATTCCTGCTGGACGCTTGGTTCTGTTCTTGGTTGTCTGTGATAGGTCGTTGAGTTCTGGTGTGGTTACTTGAATTCCCATAGAGTCTTCTGCGACTTCTTCCTCTTCTGGATCCCTATGCTGCTCCGGCATTGACTGTGCCCATATTTGTCGGGATTCAAGGTTCATAATGGGTTTAAGGCGATTCAGTAGTTCGATCCCAATGATCAGCTCTTTTCCTGGGTTCTGTACGACATATAATGGATGGCTCATGTTGACTTCGTTGAACTTGAGCTTCATCGTGACCTTGCCCAATGGTCGCATGTGGGTCCCTTCGCATCCAGAGTAGGTAAGCTTGCTTGGCATCATCTGCAGTGCTTCATTCTTCCTCTGGAGGGCAGTCTGGAGTTCGTCAAATAGGTCCCTGGATATCATTGATATTTCTGCTCCAGTATCACAAAGGCCCTGGCTGGTCAGTGTGTCTTGCAGTGTTACTTCCATGTGGACTCGCCCGACCGGTCCTGCGGGAATTAATTCTCCCAGATGGTACCCTTTGCCCTCTGGTATCACCTCGGCGACTGCTTTGGTGTTTCTTGAGTTTCCTATGTTTACTTGGTCTACTCTGGCGTTGGGTGTGCCCTCTTCCTGTGTGTGTTCTGTTGGTCTCCTTGTCTTTGGTGTTGGTATCGGAGTCTTCATACTCTCTTGGTGTCCTCTTTCCATCCGAATGTGGTGGGCGTATCGACTCCTGTTGGCTGACTGTGGTCTATGCTCGATTGCTAGTGGAGGCGGCAGTGGAAGACGATATGGTGTTTGATTCGGTGGGCGTCGGCCCCCGTGGTGTAGGTATGATTCATCACTCGCTCTTCCTCCTCCATAGTTCCAGGATCCGCCTCCTTCGGTATTCCATGGCTGTGTTGTCCGTGGATGCCAAGTCCCTCTTGCCTCGCTCCTCTCCCCACGTGGAGTGTTATTCAGCATGCCGTTGATGGGTGTTGATTGTAGTTGATTAGGCGCCCTCTCCAGGGGGGTTTCATGTCCATCCCGTATGGTGTTGTTATTATTTCTGGGACATTCGCTTCCCTCCAGATCAAGTCGTTCTTTATCTTTGGTGATGATGTGTGTTTTGGCTATGTTTGTGGTTCTTCGGCCGTTCACCCAGGCCGTGTGAGCCTTGCTTTCAATCTGGCGCAGGGAGGCAGTCTCGGGATCCAACATCATTCTTACTATCTTCATTATTTCAGGTCTTAGGGATTGGAAGAACATAACTTTTAATATTTTCCCTTCTTCTTGGGCGTTATCCACGTCACCTGCGTAATACGCTCTCTTGAGGCGTAGGAGATAATCTCGTGGGTCCTCGTCTGCACGCTGAGTCATCAATTTTGCCGCATTCAATCCTTCAGACAGTGTGGAGTATTCCCCGAATCTCTTAACTACTACTCGGCTTAATTGCTTGAAATCGCTCCTGACCCTGTTGGGCAGGGAGGTTACCCATGGTCTGGCTGACTCATGCAAGCTTCTTGATAATAGACATGCTTTTTCTGCTGATTTACACAGACCCCGGATCTTAGCCTCCTGTCCCACTGTGGCTATGTGAGTGTGGATATCCCTGTTCTTGTTGTGTGGATCGAAGTAGGGAATTCTCACGAGCGCTTTATCCATTCGTTTGAGGGTTTTACTGTTAAAAGTGTGTTGTTCGTCGTCAGTGGTGTCTGTTCCTGAGGAGTGCTCACTCGAGCTGTCCCTGTCTTCGCTATCACTGCTGTCATGTTTCCCTTGCCTGTGCCGTGGTCTCCCTCTGTCCGAGGATTTGTATCTGTCCCGTGGCTTGTGTCCTTTGTTTTTCCTATGTGGGTCTGGTGAATCGTGCTTGTGGGTTGGTGTGTGTGATCTCCTTGAGCTGTGTCTATGTGGTGAGTGTCTTTGTCCTTGACCTTCATACCGTCTATCATGTGCGTGGTGTCTGCTGGGTGATATGCTGCGTTTACGTTGGTCTCGTATTTTGTGACTGTCAGGATTCCTGTGTCTGTCTTCTGTGGTGCGGGTTGTTTTGCGTTGGTGAGTTTTATGTGTTGTCCTGGTACCCGTGTCATGTCGGTCATGTTTACGTGAGGTGCGTTCCTCTGGTGAGCCGTCTGTGTCTGACTGGTCACTTTTGCGTGCTGTGCGCCTCTCTGGAGAGCTGTGGGTTCTACGTCGGTCGGGCTTGTGTGGGATGTGTCTTCCTAGTGAGCTGTCTCTGTCCTCTGCATCATATCGGTCATTTTTGCGTAGCGTGCGTCTTTCTGGCGAATTGTCTCTGTGCCGCTCATTCCGCCCTGGTTCCGCCCCTTTTGGTGCTATTCGTACTGCGTATCCTGGCAATTTTATTTTGGGTTTTTGTGTCTCTCTAATTTCGAGGTTGTCATCCGCATGTTTTTCCACTTTTATCCCTGTTTCTCCTTCCTTCCTCTCGAATTGCAAGGGGGTCTCTCTGTCAAAATTGCTTTCTTTGGTGGTCATACTTTTTGGGGATTTTGGCCCTGGGCTACGTATGCGTGGCTCGGAGTATGGTAAACTGCTACTCCCGTATGTGTTATGTGTATCAACGTCTGGGGGTTTCACTGGTGCAGCTAGCTCTGATCCTTTCTCTCCCACGAGGGCGCGCAGACGTTCTACCTCCCCCATCAGGGACAGTTTATCCTCTCTTTCTCTTTCAAATTTTTCCGCATTCCATGCCCTTTCCCTGTCTGTCTGTATGAGGAGGTGTGAGTCTAACCTTGCTATTTCCGCAATTTTTACATCACGTTCGGATTTGTTACATTTTATCACGTCCTTAAGAAGTTTTTTTCCGATGTTCCTTAATGTTCTCGATATGTGTCCCCTCCCATATGTCTCTCTGTTCTGCCTGCTCTTTAGCAGTCCGGCCAGTACGTTTTAACACAAGTTCACGATATTGTTTTTCCATAGATTCCATCTCCTCCGGGGAGGTCCCCTCTGAGTCAGTGGTATGCGTTGGGGTGTCAGCCTCCGAATGTTGCAGATCCAGTTCCATCTATCTTATGTGGTGTACTTGATAGACTTAAGAGTGTATCTTAATTCTGACATTTCATTTGTGGTGTGAGTTACTCTGGAAATTCCCTTCGGAGCACGTATAAACAATTGTATCACAGGATATGGTCAGTTTGACTCGAGCAAATAATCTTACTTCAACTGTCTTTGTTATACCCTGCTACTCTGGAATTTCCCTTCAGAGTGCGTTTTTGTGTTTGTTTTACACCCGTTACAGTCACAGGGCAACGTTAGATCATAAAACCTTGGTTAATACAACAGTGATTTGTTCCTTAATTCAAGCATAAACTGTCTGCGAGAGATCCCGGACGACGCGCCCAATTTGTTGTATATATAGGTGTTATGAAAATTGATGAAAATAATGAAAACTAAATGAAATTTGAGATTTGCATAATTTATCCGAAATTATGTTAATCAGTGTAATTAGGTGCATAAATTATGCTGATTCGAGAGATAATCGTATTAATTTATGCGAGTGGGCGTGGTTATGATAATGAAGGTCGTTATGGATTATCAGGTCGAGCCTCGGTGACTAGGATTGTGTTATGAATTGGAATGACGCAATTAATCGTATGCAGTGACGCAGGCGTTGTGAGCGTGAATGAGAGAGAGTCGATTCAACTCTGCTCTTTAATTCCGTATTATCGATAAGGATACGATTACTCTCGATTGAACATTACGAATTATGTGTGTTATGGATTATGTGTGGTGATTGTGTGCTTATGATAGGTCCCCAGGATTCAGATCTCATACGCAGAACAATATTATGCAGAATTTCAGGAAGAATCACACGCAAACCTTCTGCTTTAATCAATTTTATTTCTAGCTAACTTTAATTTTTGGATAATATGAAAACTCAATCTCGGGATTTTGGAATTTCAACACAGCGTTAACATGATACCATCACGATTGCGTTGTTTCACCTCGATAGCGGCACCTGTGGTTAATTCCCGACGCGTAACGCAATCGATCGGTTGTTGAGAGCGAGAGATTAAAAACATGCGAACTATTCTATCAAACCTTAACTTTATAATATGCAAACTCGTATGCTTGAATTGTTACACAACATGGCACTTGGTCTCTGATTCGTATCCAATCCTTAATACATTCTGATATGCGAAGTTATTATGCTTGAAATCGTCAGCACAGTACCACGTTGATGTTCGTTCATTGATTCATAACGATTGTGAATTTAAAGCGTTCGACTGAAATACTTCGAATTGCCTTATCAACACCACTCGATGGCCACAATGCTTCGTTACTTGAATTGTCACACAACACAGCATTCGGTCATTGATCATGCGCGGCCCTTAATGCAATTATTGTCACGTTGTTCACAATAGGATGACTGATTATTATGCAACGCTACTCGTTGACAGGGCACTACAACCAGTATTATTCTTGGAGGCACAACTATGCGTTTCAATTCGTTATTTCATTCGTGGATACCAGCAAGATTATGCAGAAAGACAAATATTAACGAACGACTCAAGTATTCCTAATCAACTTCTCAACGCGACTCAATGGGTGGCGATGTTTCCTTTTGATATCCTTATCTCGGGCCAATCTTTTAATTAATTGTGGCCAGACCCCTGACAGGGAACCGGTTGAACACGTTCTCTATCCCCGCGAGCGGCGCTCCGTGGTGAGGTGTCAAGAATTAATCCTTGTTAATGGGTCAGTTGGTAATTTATGCGGTTAGAAGTACAGCCCCAGCACAATATTACAGAGAAAAATTATGAACACTCTTAAAAACGATGGATTATTCACTCGGTCGTTGCGATGTTTCCACAATCACGGATGGTTCAATGGCTTGAGGTTTTTAGGCTTTGTTAATGACCCGTGTGTGTGTGTGTTGAAGGGTGTGAGTGGTGGAAGAGTAGGCCAATGTTCGGAATCGATTCTTTGCGTCAAGCAGACGTCTGGTTTGTGTGTAGTGGGGGGCAGTGTATCATACGTATCAGTTGATTCTTCTTTCAGTAGTTGGTTCGGACTCGACGGACGTTGGTGAACGAGTAGATGCGTTGTTGTAGCTGAGATGACCGTCTGGTAGACGGCGTTAGAAGCACGCCCGCAGCGGCGCGCTGGTGCTCCGTCGTCGGCGGTTGTAGATTGCAGGCTCACGATTCGCTCGTGGTGGCGCTGGCCGCTAACAGCGGCAGCGGGTCGCCAATCGGCGACACTCGCCAATTCGGCGAGTTGTAGAGACGTCTCCGGCGTCGGTGATGGCTGCTCTTCTGCTGAGATGAGTTGAGCGGGTCTTCTGCTGAGATGAGTAGAGATGAGTCTTCTTCTGTTGAGCTGAGTTGAGATGAGTCTTCTTCTGTTGAGCTGAGTTGAGATGAGTCTTCTTCTGTTGAGCTGCCCCCGAGGGCTGATGAGTTGGCCCCGAGGGCTGACGAGCTGGTTTCAATGCTGAAACGGCTCCTTTTTATGCCAAAAATCTCTCCCCTTCTCGGCTCCCCCTCACGAGGTGGAGCTATCTTTGATCTGATCGTATGTCGGTGGGGGGGGTTCGTGTGTCGGTGGTGGGGGGGGTTCGTGTGTCAGTGTGTATGTTTGTGTGTGTGTCATTTATGACACGGTCCTGTTCGGGTCTTTCCTCAAGCCATAAACATCAAGACAACAGACACCTCGATTCATCTCGGTGGCGTCTGGTTGTCTGATCCCTCCACCCAGAGAGAGGGGCGGGTTCCCCCCCCCCCCCCTTTTCCGTTCGCGTTCCGACGCACAAAGAAATGGTTAAGATTTTTTTTAAGTTTAACATTTCACATCACAGTTGGTATCTTATCATACACAGTTATGATCCTGCTTGTGATTCATAGTATTTGATTTATTTCCAAGTGAAGATGCTCTTCCGAGCGTATACATTTTATCACGTGCTGCAGGGAAAGACAAAGGTGGCCGGGATCTTCCCATCTCTCTATACTTTGCAAATATCATTTCGACTCCATGTTCGCCACGACTCGTGTTTGTAACTACGTCCTCCCGACACCTCTCGGTTTACCGAGGTTCGAATTGTTATGATGGAATTATTAAAAAGAAAAATAATTTTCATCCTGAGTTTAAGAGGTCCGTTTCCAGATTGTTGGAATCCATATCCCTTGGTTCTGTAAGGTTCTATAATGGAATATCGTTTAAGGTTAACACATTATTATTAATGTTATTTTGCAATTTCTTTAAAACTTGTTTGTCTGGTTGCCGTGTGTGGGGTGGGGTGTGTCTCCTCATCAAACCCGGCTGGCTTTTCCAGATGGCCCCTTGTGATAAGGTGTAATTCCTGCTTCTCCGCGCTGTGAGAGAGACAAAGATGGTCGGGGTTGCTTGGGATATTGTTTAAACTCTTTCGTAAGTTTGCCCGTTCGCCTCATTCCTTCTCGATAACCTTTGATGTGACTCGGTATTTTGTCTCCAAGCTTTGCTTTAACAGTAAAAGTATTAAAGGTGAAAATCATTTGATAGCGAATTAATCATTGGATAATAATTCACTGATGTGTCTGGTGGCCTGTTCTTAATTGGAGTGAGCGTTAGGCTCGCTACTTTTATCTTATTCTTGTTGTTGCCTTTTAATTTTTTGTTGTTGTTTTACTGGAAAATAAGGAAAAGAATATGTATACGATTTACCCTGTTGGCGTCTGGTGTCTGCTCTCTTGGTGTTCTGACCTCGGGGGGACCTTTCCTAAGGGGCCCATCAAACTCTTGTTCATCTGGAGATTTTCGTCGATAGCTGTTACATCCTCGCCTCGAGAGTTTTATTATTTCTTTATTTCTTAATGGTCTGTTTATGACCGACATCTGGTTTTTCGTGTTTCTGGCTTACCGGTTTGATTCATTAAAATATATATATTGTTTGTCATGAAAGAAAGGAAAAAGAAATCTAGGTGTATGCATCCGTAAATATTCTTATGGATATTAATTGTGGAAAAAGGGCCGTATACAACACCAGGCGTGGTTCTGTCCACGCACCCCCTCGTGCGACATTCCAGCCTTCATAGGCGCTGCTGGCTAACAGCACTTGCCCCAACATTCTGGTTAGGCTATTCGGGGGATGACTGTCGCTGTTGTGTGTGTGTGTGCTTGCGGGCGTTCACCCTCAACCCCCCCGTGTGCAGTTATGGGGACTCATTATGCCCCCTCCCGACAAACGGGCCCACATCCAGACTCAAGGTAAGTGACAATAAAAACATTTTTTTTTCTATTTACGTAACTTTATTTTTTGTTTACCATACAGTATTTATTACAGTATTATTTGCAAATGTATAATATTCAGTGTTATGACTTTAACAATGCTTCCAATTTTTTGTTAAACCGTAATACATTTTACAACACTTCCAGTATGTGAATTTAAATACAGTACACTATTTTATTCAGACTTATGAACTGTTCGACTTACTAAAAAATTCTCTGTAATGGAATCCAAAAGTTGTACTATTCATTAACAACACCTCCCATTGGTATGGTTGACTACATGTGATGCAAAATAAGTCAAACATAGATAAATATATATTGTACAACACTTTCCCCAACAGTGTGTTGAGGCTACATGGGGGACCTTTGTGTTTGTGCTTGTGATTGTATTGTGGAGGCCTTCTTCGGTGCTGCTCCTTGCTAATAGCACTTGCCCCAATAGTCTCTTGATTCTATACGGGGAACGTTTGTCTTAGTGAATAATGTTTTAATTGGGGCGGTGTCATTTTCAAAATTGCCCCAATGTTTTTAAATGGTCGACTTGCGTTTCAGCCATTTTCGGACCCAATTAATACATCTCTTCATTTCTTGAGCTTGGTGGCGGTGGTGGCAGCTGTGGCAGCGGCGGTGGCAGTGGCGTTGGTGGTGGTGGCATCTTTGTAAATTTGAGAAATGGCGCATTTCAGCTCTTTCAGCTGTCTACTGAGATGCCGGCACTCTTTGCGCATCTTCTCTTCGCCGTGCCACTTTTCCTCGTGACGCGCCAGCTTCCCGCGCAGCCTAAACTGCTTCTGCCCTCTCTGTGGATTCAGGAAGTTCAACTCCCTCAGGTGGATGCGCAGCGACCTACGGAGACCTTCCTTTTTACAGCGCAGCGACATTTGCCGCCGTGCTGCATTGCAGTCTTGGAGAAAATCCGCACGGAGAGACGCACGCTCGCAGCAAGGCACTCTCATGGACTCCAGCTCCAACTGGTGCTCTTTAAGCTGTTGAACCAGGCCCCTGTTCTCTCTCTGGAGAGTCTCTCGGTTATCCATCAACTCCTCCTGCTGCTGCTGTAGCTTCAGATGGGGCGTCTTGTTCTTCTGACAGAGCTCCACATTCTGCTGGCCCATCATCTCCCTTTGCAGCGTCGTGGTCTCGCGGTGAAAGTCTGAGATGGCAAGCGTAAAACGAAGATAAATGAAGATCCCCATCCCAAGCAGGGCCAAGAGCAGAACGCCAACGATCAGCAGCGCCATGCTCAGCTCGTGTTGACGGCACGCGGGACAGAAGCAAGTGTGAGGCAAGTCACGAAGGGGCGTTATTTATATAACTTCATTACCGGATGTGACGTACGCTTTGACGTAACAGTCATCCCTGCCCACTTATTGTCAATCATTGCCAACCACGTGACTCCACGGCCCCGCCCCTAACCGCGCAGCTCCTCCCCCATACTCTTCTTCCGCCTGCCCCACGTGACGCGAAGCGAGGCAATCACGCGAGAGGCGGCGCACGGTCGGCCCCGCGACCGCTTCCCGCCATTCTTGCAATGGGCGGTGGGGGGGCGAGATCACTCCACGTCGCGAGCGGGAGGAGGAGGGACTAGGGGGAGGGGACAGCAGGGACGAGGGGGAGGGGCCAGGAGGGACAAGGGGCCAGGAGCGGGAGGGGGGGGAGCCGTGGCGCCACGCGGAGACCGCGACAGCAGCAGCAGCACGGGAGATTAATTAATTCGTGGACGGAATTGTTTAAGGAAACCGGTTTAATACGATTTCTCCCCGTGAGCGAAGCTCCGTGGCGAAACACTGGCCTACTGTACACCATCCATATCACTAAAAACACACGCGTCATTGACAAAGGCCTAATTCTCAAGACGGGAACCATCGGTGGCCGTGAAGGTATCGTGACAGACCGAGTGATAACCATCCGTCGTTTATAAGTATAGTAATAATTTTTCCATCTTAACTATTTGTTTTGGATTGTACTTCTAATCGCATAAATTACCAACAGATCCATCAATCCCAATTAATTCCTGACACCTTCGCCACGGAGCTTCGCTCACGGGGAGAAATCGTATTAAACCGGTTTCCTTAAACAATTCCGTCCACGAATTAAATAATCTCCCGTGAGACAGCATGCACCCCATCACACAACCTCAATCCAAGCCATTTCTGTAATCATCTCATCTTGCCAATGGATCTATTGATATATTTGTGCCTTTGGGAATAATAACTGTTTTGATCGCCTTTTCGTATGAATTTCGTCATATAATCTTTAAGCACCTTCGTTAATGATCGCCGCACGTACTCGCGTACTCTACAGAATACTCAACTGTTCCATGACCCAATGTGCTAACAACGTGATAAGTGTTTCTTATGGATCTCTGAATGAACGCCATACTGTGTGTGCAAATTCCAGTATAATCTTTCATAACAGAGTTATCAAGGTTTGTTTTGTTTAGATGTTTAACGACTCTCTCTCTCACCAACTGAGCTCGCGTTATGCGGCGGAATTAACCACAGGTGCTGTTGTCAAAGTGAAACAACGCAGTCGTGATGGTTACTGTGATGATAATGTGTTGAAATTCCAAGATCGAGAGTTCACATATTATGTTAGAATTAAAGTTTAGTTAGAAAATAAAATTGATTAACGCATAAGTGATTGTGTGATTCTTTCCTGAAATCTATGCATAAAAACTGGTTCTGCGTTGAGATATGAACTTG
The DNA here is from genome assembly GCF_048934315.1 of Petromyzon marinus. Lineage (NCBI taxonomy): Eukaryota > Metazoa > Chordata > Hyperoartia > Petromyzontiformes > Petromyzontidae > Petromyzon > Petromyzon marinus. The sequence goes on from NW_027422640.1 coordinate 256,987, forward strand.
GTGACCTTACATAAACACTGTAATCCATAGTCAGTAAATGTTAAAGCAAGAATAATTGTATTATACTGATCGATAATACGAAGTTAAACAACGAAGCCGAGTTGACTCTGGCATACTCGCATCACACTAGCATAACTGCATACGATTAATTATATTATCCCGATTGATAACCAACCCTCGTCAACGAGGCGGGGCCTGATTATCATAAAGGCTGTCATTAACATAACCACACCCACTCGCATAAATTAATACAACATTAGCATAATTTATATGCATGATTACCCAAATTAACATAATTGCAGATAAATTATGCACATTTCTAACTTCATTTAATATTTTTATTTTCATCAAATTTTCATAACCCATATATACAACAACCTCCACATCGTCCTGCCATCCGTCGACAAAGACGACTTGTCTTCTCTCAAAGTTGCAAGATGCATCCAGGCGCACCTGCTCTTGCAACGACATGAGGGGTTGGCGGTGTATACTGTGCCTAGTGAGATGCATGATACACCCAAAGATGTAGAGCCCATCCAAGCCTGTGCTTCAACCCAAGGCGGAGGCTGGCGGGGGGGGGGGGGGGGGGGGCGGCATGGTGTGACAGGATGAACAACTTTGACGGCAAGATACCTCTCATCATCCTGAGAGCGGGCACCACAGTCATCCACCTGACTGTCCACCACTCCACTGCACCCGAAGGCAAGTCGCCTTCGGCTCCTGAATCCACCGCACTCATCACGTTCGGTCGGTTTTCATTCCCGTCGTGTGTCGGTGCATGAGGGTTCAGATTTTGCTCAGGCTGACTGGCCGCTCCGACCGGGTCGGTGATCGGAGTTGGTCCATAGAGCGATTGCTGTGACCGCAGGTTCATCCGCTATTATCGGATTGATAGAGGGGGTTGAAATCAGAATGTTCGTCAATACTGGTGCATCCGCGACTATCATTTCCAAGTTGATTTTTAACATTCTGCCCCCTAAATGTCGTACCCTATGTCCCGTCAGAGTTCCGTGCTTTTATGCAAATGGATGCTCATTGGGCCTCACTGGGAAAATAACAGCGGTGGTGTGTATTGGAGATATCAAATTGACGGGGCCAGTTCTTTTATCAACGTCGCTTGCTGTTCCTTGCTTGCTCAGGACTGACTTCTTGAGGAAGATGCCCCTGAAAATTTTGATCGATCAAGGTTCCCTTGAGTTACCATTGGGTCATCGAATGGCCTTTTGCCTTCTCCCACTCGATTGTTCTTTGCCAACACTACTGTACAAGCGCTTGCGAGTAAGACCGTAAAGATTCCCCCCGGCACACAAATGTTAGTTCCTTTACGATTGCGCAGGCCGCTAGACCAGGAGGCGACTGAGGGGGGAATTCTTCTAGGATCCTCAAACAAAGACATTCGTGGTTTGCCGTTGGTGGGGGCCCAAACTATCATATCCAATCACCAGGAACCGCTCATTCAAGTCCTGAATGCAGGGTTGGACATGTTTGTCATTCAGGAGGGCACCGTGCTAGCTCACGTGTCGTCCATGCTTCACGAGGGAAACATCGTTGGCGGTGTGGGGGTCACGTTGAATACGAAGCCGCAACAGGTTTCTTATGAAAAATGGATGGATACGCTTTGTTCTGAAAATTCGGAATTGTATGAGTCCCAGAGTCACCACATCGATATGGGCGACGCCGCTCCCATCCAGCAGAACCCCTCCCGGCTGAGCCCTAAGGAAAAAGAACACGTACAGTTGGCAGTTGATGAAACGTTGGCCGCCAATATTATCTCACCGTCCACCAGCCCGTGGGGAGCCCCGATTGCTCTTGTTAAAAAGCAGGATGGTAGTTTGCACTTCTGTGTTGACTTCCGTAAGCTTAATAAGATCTCTGTAGCTGACCCGTACCCTCTTCCTCGGATGGACGATTCCCTGGACGCTCTCGCAGGGGCATATTATTTTTCGACTATTGACCTATCTTGATTTTCGCAGTTGCCCTTGAATGAATCCTCTAAACCTAAGACAGCTTTTTGCACATCAGAAGGCTTATTTGAATTAAATCAGCTTCCGATGGGTCTTCACTCCACTCGGCTACGTTCCAGCGATTGACGGAACTAGTTCTGGCAGGCCTTCAGTGGGACTCATGCCTAATATATCTGGACGATGTTATCATTTTTAGCCGTACGTTTAAAAAACATCTGGAATGGTTACGTGCTGTCTTTCTTAAAATGCCTGCGGCGAATCTCAAATTTAAACTGCAGAAGTTTCAACCTGCTCTAAAACTGGGTTCGGTATCTTGGCCACATAGTCAGTAAATCAGGGATAGCGATGGACCTGAACAAAACCACATGTGTCCGTACTTGGCTGACCCCCACGTCGGTGGGGAAGGAGGTGCAGAGTTTCAATGGATTTGCATCCTATTACCGCCGTTTTGTCACCGGGTTTGCCACGATCGCCAAACCTCTCCACGCCCTGACGGCAAAAGGTCAGAAGTTCCATTGGGGGGAGTAGGAGGAGGGCACATTTGTTGTGCTCTGGGATGGCTTGGTGAACGCCTCTCCCCTCCACTACCCCGACTTTTCCTTGCGGTTCATCCTTGATACGTATGCTAGCAACTCCGGAATTGGCGCTGTTCTGTCTCAAGTCGTTATGGCATGGAAAGTGTTGTAGTATATGGCAGCAGAGTGATGTCTCCGGCGGAACTTTTGGCAACTGTTTTTTTTATGCAACAGTATCGCGCCTATCTTTATGGCAGACGCTTTGAGATGCTCTCTGACCATGCAGCGCTACAGTACGCGCTGCATATTGAGCAACCATCTGACCAATTTTCATGTTGGTTGGAAGTCCTCCAGGACTATTCCTTTACTGTTTCCTTTTGTAAAGGTACCCAACACACGAACGCGGATGCCCTGTCGCGATTACCAACGAGCGACGGGTGAACGTGTTTCTCGGGCTGGGGCGCTGTAAGGCACCTGCTGAGGACTCGCCTCATCCCCTTCCGGCATTGGCTGAGGTTGACATCTCTGAGGAAAGCCGACGGTCCTGTGGCGCATGACGCCGTTATTGGCATGAACCATGCAGACTTCGGACCCCTTCAGGTGGAAGACGCTTCCCTGTTCAAGTTACAACGCCATGTCAAGGAGGTGGACGGGGGTTGGAATCGATGGGGTGTAGCCTCTGTCATCCTCAGAGGCAGATTGCTCATGCATTGGAATGGAGGGTTGACACGTTACAACATTGTCGTGCCTACTGCCCTACGGAGTAAAGTCATCTGGGCTGTGCATGAGCGACTGTTGCACCTTGGGGTGCATAAGATGCTAGCCACACTTAAGCTCGACTTTTTCTCGCCTGGCATGGTGGAAGATGTCGCTATTGTATTCAAGGGGTGTGTGCAGTGTGCACGGCGGAAACCCCCGTCCAAACTCTGCTGTCCACCATTGCAATCCATTCAGGTTTCCCGCATAAATGAGCTGGTCGCTCTTGTTATCCTTGGTCCATTTCCTACCACCCCTCGTGGCAATAAGTATTTACTGGTGGGCATCGAATATTTTGGCCGATGGCTTGGCCGCCGCTCAACCAATCGGATGTGGCCATCACCGAGGCATTCCTTGATTGCTATGTGATGGACAAGGGGGGCCCTGAGCATCTTCTGACCGATCAGGGCAATGAATTTTCTTCAAAATTGCTGCGGGAGGTGTATGACTTGTTGGAAACAAATAAAATACGAACGTCACCATACCACCCTCAGACGGATGGAATGGTGGAGCGGCTGCAGAGGACTCTGACCTCCATGTTGAGCCATCAAGTCAGCGAGTCCCGGCTTGACTGGGACTTGCATGTTACCGGGGTCCTGGCTGCCTATAGAATGGCCCCTCACCCATCCACCGGCTTCCCACCATTTTTTTAATGTATGGAAGAGAACACGACCCCCAGATTTATGTCCAATTATGAGCCGAGCTAAACAAGGCTAAATATTAAAAATTTCGGAGTCCATGCGCTTTACTCTTCAGAGGCTTTCAGAAGCACGCGAGGCTTCCAGAGAAAATTCCAATTCATGCGAATTGTCAAATGAGCAGCTGAGGGGTCTCCATCTTTCCGGACATGAGTGGGCTTCAGGCGACAGAGCCTGGCTGCACTGTCCCCACATACTGGTGGGTACATCACCGAAATTGTTTAAACCCTGGAGGGGGCCGTTTGGCGTGATTTGGGTCGTTTGGCTCCAGTGTGAAAAAAATTTGCTTGGGTCGGCGGAGTTGGTTTGTACATCCCTCTCACCTCAAGCCTTTCATCACGCTGCGTGAATTCATCCCATCTACACTACACAGGGGCCAAGTGTCATATGTGTCTGGCGAGCTGAGGTGTGTACCCACTGAGGTTGGTCCTCAGGGGAGTCATGTGATCCCATCCTCAGATGCCGCACGTTTAACATCCCCCAAGCCGCCACCTGCGCCGTCTTAACAAGCTTCGGGAGCAGAAGGCTCGTCTGCCCGGCCGACTGCTCTTTGCTCGATGGGACATTTTGAAATTCCCCCTGCGACCCGCGAGGAGAGTACGCCCACCTCTCCTGGGAGCCTGGCCACAAGGACTCGATAAAAGACTCATCGGTTTTTGTATATATTGTATATATTGTATAGATGGGTTGAAGTATTTATTTGTTGGTGCACACTAACGGGTTGTTTGTTTTGTTCTTTTATTTAAGGGCGAGTTGACAAAGGGGCCCCAAGTGAGGGCTAGGGAAGTCACGTGGTTGGGATCCAGATCCTGCTCGAGGATTCTGGAAGGTGGTCATGGCCAAGGGTGGAGGCAGCCACGCCACAGAGAATATAAGCCGGGTCCCGAGAGGGACCAGGGTTGTTGTTGTTGTTCATCCTGGAAGAAACATTCGTCGACGGTCTACGTTCTATGATCTACGTTCTCCGTTCAACGAGTCTCCAACACGTGTACCTGGACCCGAGCTGTTGGTCCCGGTCTGTAGTAGCTAGTTACGTTGTAATTAGTGTAGTTAGCCTGGTGGTCACCACCATAGGTTGTTATTCTAAGGGGAAGTTACCCTGTGTGTTGGAGTTAAATAAATGTGTTGCCTCCAAGTCTACGTCTGCGACTCAGTTGAACTCACTACACATTTACAACTTAGAGCATTATTACTACGGCTATCAGTCAGCCCTGATGGTTTCCACCTTATCACTCCGCAATTAGTTTGTCCCAATCTCGTCCACCTTGTTCTTTGTGCATCCCCGGGCAAGTGCGGAGATCGCGGGCCTCGCTCCCCTAATATACCCCCTTGGCCCCGCCCCTATCAGACAGTGCCCCCACTCCACTGTGGCAAGTGTATTGTTTATTGGATAATTTATCATCATCAATACAGTACCTTCCGGCCACCTGTTTCTAATTATCTCAACGTGTATGCTCTAGAACTTTCTCTTTACAGTCCCCTATACAAATACAATGTCACTGCTTATAGTCAACACATCTTCTATCCTCTCACATATATTCCTTCTGCATTCTCCAATCCGTACTCACCAGCAAGGTGAATTATGATGAAAAAGCAACAATCGACAACACACTTGGCATTGAAAAACCCTCTCCCAGCCTTGTTGTGATAAATTATTTCCCTGATCCTGTTCAGGTAATGCTATGAACAATTGTATATTTCTCTGTGCACTTGCACCATCCTGGATCCATGGTACCACCGTCAAATAATCATTGCAAATTCATCACCTTAATACAGCAGTGACATTTTTCCTACGGTGTTGAAGTAGACAGTGCCTCCAACTGATGAAGCAATTACATTCTGAGTATTCCAGATGTTGGCTCTACAGATATCCATAGATTATCAGACGTTCGGATTACGGAATTTCGCGTTCATGCAATTGACAAATGATGGACATTTTTCTATTTACGAAATCGAATTTCCATGTTAACGAAATTTTACACGGCACACGCAATGAAAGCATCAAAGAAGAAGCACCCAGGAGGATGCGTCATCCATCCGCGACACTGTCACAGTATATCCCTACAGCTCACCAGTAACGCCTCACATCGCCTTTCTAGGCATTCCAACATGCAGATCGTTTGGTGAGTTCCCTTAAAAGTATGTATCCTTGCAGTCGCGAAAGCTTGAAATCTAGAATTAATTATTAGTCTTAAATTAGTTATTATTCAATCTTATTAACATTTATGTACTTTCTTATTATTTCTGATTTGTCAATATGTGAACAATTTTTGGTTAGGAGTGGGGTGGAATGATTGCCTGAAATTCATCACTAATTTTTTGTATTGAATATAATGGGAAAAGATTTTCCGATAAAAAAATTGTGTTTGACTCAAGAACTCATCCATTTCTTAATTCGACGGATGCCAGTACTATGCATGGTGTTCTCAGGCTCATGTCTAATCTGACATTATCATGTTGGAGGACTTCTGACATCCGACTGACGACGTTCATGATGGTCATGGCCTTTCTTTTAGTGAACAGAAAAACACATTGTATCAGTTCAATACTGTAAAATACAGTAATTGAGAAAAAAAGGCAATCGGAGGGGTAACCATCTCGTAAATATTAAAAATGAAATATCTTTGTTTAAAAGAGCCTGCGGCAGTGGCACCAGGTCAATGGCAATTATGAATGCCTATCATAGTTGGCACTTTCCAAGGAATAGCTCATGTTAATGTCCCACAAAGAGGTACTCATCAACTCCAGAGGGATGAAAGGATGATTCAGTACCTTATCGAGATATTATCTTATGATCTTTAATGCTAGCTTTCTGTCTTATTGGACTCCTCACCCTCCAAAAACTATTGACAATGGCCATCAAAATCATTTGGAACAATATGACATGGTTCAAACGAATAACTGCCCACTGGAAGCATTTCTGAAGACAACAGATGAATAATTTAGAGAATGCAGAAATCTCGTGTCAACCTTAATTCACTGTGTTCCACTAAATCTTCTCATCTCAACTATTTTTTTTCATCTGCTTCCTTTTTCCCTTCCAGAATTTGGCCACCATTGCATTGTTAATGTTGACCTTACATCTGATGTGCTAGATAATCACCTGCCAACTCTAGTTGGCAGGTGATTATCTAGCTAGTTTTGTATATAGGATTTTTTACTGAAAAAACTTTTTTTGCCGTTGGTCAGTTCCATTCTTTGTCCAATTTTAGCTCAAAAGAGAATGCGTCTTGCCTTGAATCTCGTTGAAAATTTCACGCACAACGAGGCTGCTACAGAGAGCAATGCACATTATACCATCGGCAAGCCAATGTTTTATTCGTATATGTGACATTTAGTAAGATCAAGTGCAGATGCAAATGTAATTTCATTATTTGTGCAGTCATTGATGACCTGGCTGAGGCCATGAAATATCTGCACTAGAAAAGTCGCTCAATAACAGGAAGATGTCTTGATTCAGATGAAGGATATTGGCAGTACCAGCATCACGCTCTGCCCTTGGAGCTGCCTGGCTACTGTTTTCATGCCTTCTTGACTGAGTGCATGACTGAAATATTAATGGGGATGATATAACGCTCTAACGTTGTTCACGTCTCACAGCCGGAATACTGCCGACTGCTTCGCTCGTGACAAAGCGCTGATACACCGCTGGATCGAGTAGGATGGTTCTTGTGGCGAGGCTCTCAAAGTGGAAGATACCAAATCAGCTTCAACCCAATGGTGGTGTTTAGGAGAGCATTTATCTATGAGTATATATAGGCTGGCTGACAGATATGAAGTTATTCCTTCGGTGGTAATAAACAACAATAATAATAATAATTGTTACCCTTTGTCATACCACTTATGGGTGAAGTCTTTCCATACTGGATAAGTCGTGGAGATTGTTTGACCATACTCCATCATGCTTGTCAACGTGGGTTGATGACGAGAAGGCGCAAAGGCCAGTTTGCTTGATGGTAACTATGACTGAGAATCAAACTAAAGTGGTCTGATTCATATTGCAATGGCCAACCATTGTGCCACCGTTACACTCGTATGCATAAGTTAACAGGGAAAAAAAAACTATACCATTTTTCTTACTGTGAATAAAATGACAAAATAACATTGCCACTTTGGTCAACTCGTCGTCTTGAAATTACGGAATGTACAAATCTAAAGTCTTAGGTATAATTGAGAGAAGGGTTTTGCTAGTTGGGCGATCTCAGAATGGGTAGCAGGTGGCAATCCTAATCAAATGCCATTTTTCATATTTCGTGTGTTTAGGTCTGTTGTAGACAAAAAACGGCCTGCGATGAAACATGTCCTCTATTCCGACATGTGTAAAGAAGCTCATTCGCAGGGTACATTTTCATGATGATTTATTTCACGATAACATATTTACAGGCGAGAGTACGACTCACACGTTCCACAAGGCTATAACTACCGCAGTCCTGGTGGTTTCTAATAGAGTAATATCGAACAGTCTTTGTTGATGGTTTCCACCATGTAGATCTCCAACAGTCGGCCCCGATGTCGTCCACCTGCAGTTGTTCTTCAGTCCCCAAGGAATCAACCCATTTGCGGGCCTCGCTCCCCCTTATATACCCCTACGGCCACGCCCTGGTAACTTCCAGCACTTGCCACCGGTAGATTCTATCAGCAAACTCTATCGTCATCTGCTTCCCTTCTCTTCGATGGCAAAGGTTATAGTGGCGTCAGTGTTGATGGGTGGAGACAGGTACAGGGTACTTTACGGGGGAAGGCTCGTAAAAGTCGTATTCCTGCGTTGTAAATACTTTATCGTGAAATAAATCATCAAGAAATTGGAACCTGCAAAGGAGCTTCTTTACACATGTGAGTGTAAGCCTGAGTACAATCTCACGTGTTGTTGCTGTAGAGTATTTTCATTTTACCAGTGGGTCAATGAGATAAGGGGATGGTGATTAAGGTACTGAGTGATAGGATGGGTGGGTCATTCTTGAGAGCATGAAAAAGTGCGTGAATGAGGTTGACACAGTGAATGATCAGGTGATTGTGTGAATGATCAGGTAAATATATGACTCATGAGGAGGGAGAAGGAGCATTTATGTAAGTCATAGAGTAAGGGAAGTGGGTGAGTTCATAATGGAGTGAGTGAGTACCAGTTTATTGAGTTGAACAAGGCGAGAACTAAAGCGACCAGGATGAGTCTCATTTGCAAGAGAGACCTGGATCACCCAAATGACCAAAGTTAAATAAAAACACAGAGTTACAGTAATGAAAGCAAATATAAATAATACAAAACAACTGATGCGTCACATGGGAAATCGACGTAATGGAGTTAAGGGATGATAGAATATGTGAGTAAGGTGCGACACGGATGTCCTCTGGCCCTTTCACGACTTAACATTTTTTTTTTGACTACGTAGTTTGAGACGATTTCCATGGATGTACCAGTACAATTTATATCTGGTATAGATATAATAGGAGGCTGATCGATGCCCCAGTCCGGTCATGGTATGGCTCTCTATTGTTAAACCATATTATGAATGCGGATGATCTGGTGATTACTTCCCACTCTAAGGAGAAGTTGGAGACACTACAGCTAAACATGGAGCATGCTCCTAAATTATGGGCCGTTACCATCAGCCTCACAAAAACAAATCACCTCCCTGGGTATTTTACTTCATCAAAATGCTCCCCTCCCTCAATTCCCCATGTATTTTGGGGCAGTTGTGGAGAGAGTGGAGATATTTCCGTACTTGGGCAGTGTGCTGATGACCAACTTTGTTTCAGTAGCCGAGGTCTCACTTCGAATCATTCGAGCGGCATTATATTTTCATCAGCTGCTGAACACTGTGTGGAAGCTACCTGGCATGTCACTCCATACAAACCTTCATGTCTTCTGGACCGCAGTTATGCGCTCCCGTATCTCTCTCGAAAGGAACATCTGCGCTGGTTTGAAACATTTTGGTTAGCCCACGATCTATCCAGGGTTTAACCAGACTGGACTCTGTGAGGAGCTCAGATTCCTGGAATATCTGGACAAATGCCCATCTGTGGGGCTCCTCCAGCAAGCGAGGCTGCGTTGGTTGTGTCATGCAGTCCGTATGCACAGCCACGGCATCCCCAAGCAGCTTCAATTTGGCTGGATAGATGGTGCTAAATGGGCGTGGTACGGGCTAGAGAAGAGATGGACTGATGTGGTACAGAAGGATGTGGAGCTGATTGGACTTATTGATGACTGGTATCAGCAGTGTCACGATCGGCTTCTGTGGAGGAGGTTCATGAAAAGCGCTTCCTGGGAGGTGGAGGCAGTTGCCCTCCAGCTACAGCATAGGGCAGAGGAGCGAGGCTCAAAACAACGAGCAGAGCGCCAAACAACTGACACAAATAAAGTTGGTACAGTGGGGAGCACGGCTGTTGCATCTGCCGATCATTTTCCTCAGTCAATCCATGGCACCTGCGTCTATTACATGACCTCCTGCCAGCCAGCCTTCGACACTTCACGTGGCCTCCAAATGCACCGAGCATGGCACAAGTGCTGTGGTGACACTCTTTGGTTCTATTGGATAAAGTCACGTAGGCAAAAAATAAAATAACAAAAATCACGACGTTTCGGCCACAACACAAGCGGCCTTCATCAGGTGAAGGGACGAGACTGTCTGGAGGACAGCGAAAGCTTTAAATCTGCTGTGGTGATGTCACCGCCACTTAGGGGTGAACGACAGTTGTTGCGTTGTTGTTGTGCGTGTGTGCACGGACGCATGTACGCCTGTGAGTATCGTGTATGGAGAGAGAAAGAGAGGCAGCCGTGCGTTGTGCTGGCCAGTGTGCCATTCTGAGCTTCATAGGCGCTGCTCGCTAACAGCACTTGCCCCAACATTCTGGTAAGGCTATACGGCAAATGATTGTCGCTGTTGTGTGTGTGTGTATGGACGTTCACCCCCCTCCCACCGCCCCCGTGTGTGCAGTTTTAGGGACTCATTACGCCCCCTCCCGACAAGCAGGCCAGCATCCGAACTAAAGGTGACAATAAAAACAGATTTTTTTTCCATTTAAGTAACTTTGTTTTGCTCACAATACAGTATTTATTACATTGTTGCATGCAAATGTACGATATTTTGTCTTACATATGACTTTGACAATGTTTCTATGTTTTGCTGAACCGTGATAACATCTTAAAAAACTTACAGTATGTGGATTTAAATACAGTACACTATTGTATTCAGACTTATGAACCGTTCGACTTACGGACAGTTCTCAGGAATGGAACCGATAAGTTGTATTATTCGCTAACAGCACCTTCCATTGGTATGGTTGACTACATACGATGCAAAGAAAGTTAAATATAGATACATATATATTGTACAGCACTTTCCCCAATGGTATGTTGATGTTCTATGGGGTATGTTTGTCTTTCTGAGTAATGTTTTAATTGGGGCGGTGTCATTTTCACAATTTCCCCAATGTTTTTACATTGGCCGACTTGCGCGTCAGCAATTTTCGCACCCAATGGATAAATCTCTTCTTCTTCTTCTTGGGCTTGGTGGCGGTGGTGGCAGAAGTGGTGGTGGAAGCTGTGGCAGCGGCGGTGGAAGGGGCATCGGTGGCATCATGGTACATTTGAGACACGGTGCATTTCAATTCTTTCAGCTGGCTACTGAGATGAAGGTTCTCTTCATGCAGCCTCTTTTCCCCATGCCACATGTCCTCGTGACGCACCAGCTTCCCGCGTAGCCTAAACTGTTCCTGGCCTCTCTGCGGATCCAGGAATGTCAACTCCGTCAGGTGGGCGTGCAGCGACCTCCGGAGATCTTTGTTTTCACAGCGCAGCGACATTTGCCGCTGTGCTGCATTGCAGTCTCGGAGAAAATCCGCATGGAGAGACTTGCTCTCCCTGCAAGGCACTCTCGTGGACTCCAGCTCCAACTGGCACTCTTTAAGCTGTTGAACCAGGCTCCTGTTCTCTCTCTGGAGAGTCTCTCGGTTCTCCATCAACTCCTCCTGCTGCTGCTGTAGCTCCAGACGGAGCATCTTGTTCTTCTGACAGAGCTCCACATTCTGCAGGCTCATCCTCTCCGTTTGCAGCGTCATGGTCTCGCGGCAAAAGTCTGAGATGGAAAGCGTAAAACGACGATAAATGAAGATCTCCATCCCAAGCATGGCCAAGACCAGAACGCCAACGATCAGCAGCACCATGCTCAGCTCGTGTTGACGGCACGCGGGACGGAAGGAAGTGTGAGACACGTCACGAAGGGGCGTGATATTTATACCAACGTCAATACCGGATGTGACGTACACTATGACGTACCAGCCATCCCTGCCCACTTATTGTCAATCATTGCTCACCACGTGACTCCACGGCACCGCCCCTAACCGTGCAGCTCCTCCCCCATACTCCCCTTCCGCCTTCCCCACGTGACGCGAAGCGAGCCAATCACGCGAGAGGCGGCGCGCGGTCGGCCCCGCGTCCGCTTCCCGCCATTCTTGCAATGGGCGGCGGGGCCGCGCAGGGTGGGGGGCGGAGGGAGGCGGGGGGGAGGGGCCAGGATGGACGAGGGGGAGGGGCCAGGAGGGACGAGGGGGAGGGGCCAGGAGGGACGAGGGGGAGGGGCCAGGAGCGGGAGGGGGGTGCCGTGGCGCCGCTCTTGGGCCGCGAGGCCTCCCCCTGGGCCCGCGGCGCCACGCGGAGACCGCGACAGCAGCAGCAGCAGGAGGTGGTGGTGGTGGTGTTTGTGGTTGTAGGCACGGGAGAGGTGGTGGTGGTGTTTGTGGTTGTAGGCACGGGAGAGGTGGTGGTGGTGTTTGTGGTTGTAGGCACGGGAGAGGTGGTGGTGGTGTTTGTGGTTGTAGGCACGGGAGAGGTGGTGGTGGTGTTTGTGGTTGTAGGCACGGGAGAGGTGGTGGTGGTGTTTGTGGTTGTAGGCACGGGAGAGGTGGTGGTGGTGTTTGTGGTTGTAGGCACGGGAGAGGTGGTGGTGGTGTTTGTGGTTGTAGGCACGGGAGAGGTGGTGGTGGTGTTTGTAGTTGGAGGCACGGGAGAGGTGGTGGTGGTGTTTGTGGTTGTAGGCACGGGAGAGGTGGTCACGGACAGGCGGTGAGTGCCGGGTGATGGAGCGGGGGGGTGAGGGAGTGGATTGCAGGGTGAGTGAGTTAATGAGGAGAATTAATAGGTGAGGAGGGTGAGTGAGTTGAAGGGTGAGGTGAGTGAGTGGGTGAGTGGTGAGTTCACGACAGGGAGATTGGGGCTGAGTGAGTGAACGCAGCGCACGGTAAAGATCCCCTGAGAGCATTCGCAAGAGTTGGACATTGAGTGCCGCTGTCAGGGTCCACACGCAAATTACTCACTTGGCATGATATACAAATTAACCATTTTAAACGATTATAACTTTTATAAAACGTACGCTATTTGCCAGAACTAATGCGATGTGCGTTTAGCATATTTGTAGCACGTTAACCAACGTCAACATCGTCATTTAGAGTAACCATTAGTCCATACGTGTCACTTGCTAATAGTCCCCGGGTCAATCACAACTTTGCCGTGCGTGCAGGCTTTGTCTCTGGCTGCTCGCTAGGGCTGCGATGCCTTTCCATGCCACAAGATGACGTTCATTGCTCCTTCCACACCGCGACAATATTTACTGCAGTGTTCTATAACGCGGTAGTTGCGTTGCTGAATAACACCGCGTTGTGTAAACTCCCTCGTTACAATGACTAATACAGGGTAAAGCACAGTCCGTGATAACAGCGTGAGATGCGTGTGTCGGCTGAACAAAGACTGAGGCGCGTGGGGAGCATCAGGAAGCATCCAGCAGCATCCCAATGCCTCGTGTGACGCTGTGCCCAGGCAGCCGAACAACCGCACATTCCTACTCGCGCGACGTGGTTCTGTTGACTCAATCGCGTTATATCCACTTAGCATCCGCGTTATAAAACGTGTTCCCTATTACATCCATCGTGCCATATCCAAATGGCGTTATGAAAACACGCGTTGAGGCAGAACGAACTCCATAAACTATTTTTATTTTACCAGGTGAGACCCACTGAGCTATGTGGCTGTTTTTCAGAAGCGACCTTTCCACAAATGATAGATCAGCGAAATGGCTAATCACATAGAAATGTGTAGCACCAGCCACAAATACTCTAGACATGGGATCCGCTTTGACAGGGCCAGTGTCTACTTAGATTCACTCACTCCGCCTATTGTCATGTGGCGTGTGCAGCTGCGTCGTGACACTTGGTAGAGTGCTGTCTTTGAGGCAGAGAACTTTAAAACCGTGTGCAGTGGTTAATTTGCTTAACAGCTTTACACTGAACTCCTTGCTTGTGGTAAAACATGTTTGCGACTTTGGTGATCGAGAACTATGCAGATTTAGATTCATAGTCACATGTACTTGGTGTGAGATGAACTTCCAAACAATTTCCTTTGCTCAACATCTTGGAATTAATGTCTTTTTAAATGGTCAGCTTAAGTGATTCCGTGATGTTTATGTAACTTGACCATTAAGATAATCTATGGAGCACAATTATTTCAATATTATTTGTCATAATTAAACTGTAAAATGAACCCATATGTGATATTATATTGCCTGATTATTTTATTTTTTAACGTAGTCTACATGCTCTTCTGGGGATATTACCCCACATTTACCATTCATTGATGTTCCCTTTGACATTGGTAATTGGCATTGTCATACCATAGTAATTCATGGGCAATTATGTTATTCTATCTGTGTCTATCTGTCTCTGCATCTGTCTGTGTGGGTATCTCTCTCTGCCGGTGTGTTTTTCTCTATATGCGTCTCTCGTGTGTCTCTTTGTGTGTGCCTCTCTCTGTGTGTGGATGTCTCTCGGTGTCTGTGTCTCTCTTTCCTTTTCTACGATGTGGTGTTGTATTTACATGCAAATTCTACCTCTAGCCCCGCCCACTTACCCTTGGGCTGAGCTTATCTCAAGCCAATATAACTTCGTGTTTCAGCAGCTTTCTCGCTATATTTTTTCACCTGATGATGGTTGCTTGTGTTGCGATCGAAACGTCGTGATCTATTATTTTTTTCTACCTACGTGACTTTACCGAAAGAACCAAAGAGTATTGTGGTTGTGATTTTGATAGTGATCGTTGTGGTGGAGGTGGTGATATTGATGGTGGTGTTAACGATAGCGGTTATTTTGGTGGTTGTAATGGTGGTATTGATGGTGGTAATGGTGGTTGACTATTACCCCTCTCGTGTCCTTACTTCCACCACCAGGTTTAAGAATCTGCCGGTGTCTGTGCTGGAGGTGGACGTCTGGATATTTGTGCGGTCTGGAGCGGTGGACAATAGACTCCTGCAGCTCAACCAGGTGGACGCACTGGGCAGGGAGCAAGATGGTGGTGGCCTTAGAGACCCACTTACTCCCACAGAGAGCCATAGACTCACTCAGAGAGAGCACTCACACAGAGAGCCAAAGTCTCACTGACACAGAGCCATAGACTGACTCACATGGAGACACATAGACTCACTCAAACAGAGAACCATTGATTAACCCACACAGAGAACCACAGAGTCACTCGCACAGACTCACACAGAGAGACATAGACTCACTGACGTAGAGGACTATATGCAGTACATCCTCGTCTTTTATGTAATGTGTTTCGCTTAGCGCACACCACACCCACTATAACTCGAGTAGCACATGACGGACTGCTCTTATGAGTGGTGTGGGTGTTGGCAGCGTTGTTCTGTATTGCTGGGAGCTGTTGCTGTACCGGTGCGCACTGTGTTACGTGGCGTGTCATCCTCTTCCTCAGCCTTTGTTCCAGCATCTGTGTGTAGTGTCATCTCACTCACTCCCTTATAGTTTTCACTCATCATATCTCCATTTCATGTCCTTTGTATGTATATTGATGAATGTAACATTTTTTTATTATTATTTGGCTGCTATAAATTTCCACGTCATAAGCTACTTCATTCATCTATAATTTGTGGCCAATTCACTTCTGAAATAGAAGCTAATAGCTTAGAGGGCTTTACTAGGTAAGATAAAAATAGTTTATTTTTATTTTTTTGTGATTTGCTTACCTTTCCTATACTTTTCACTTCGATTGTGTTTTTGCATCGTTTGTTCTTGTAACTTTCTGTACCACCCCAACTGGGAATCTGTGAAAAAGGGCTTTTTAGATTCCTCCAGTATAAATAAAGATTATAATATAGATCTTCTACATATACACAACACATTTAAAATAAACATAGAAAACAGTGTACTGTACTCTCAATTAAAAATAATAATAAAAGTTATATTGTGCTAAAACGGAGTCTCCCCCTTTACCGTTTTTCCTTGTAGAAAAGTTTTCTGCTTGACGTAAAATAGCTTTAAGCAGCAATTTTCGACAACGCAACCCCCGCGTTAAGCAAGGATATGTTGTACTCACTTACACAGAGAGACATAGACTCCAACTTGATTTGGCACTTTCGTGACTGCAGGAATTACTCTTTGGTTATTTCGGTAAAGTCACGTAGACATAGACTCGCACAGAAAGCCATAAACTCACTCGAACAGAGAGACTTGGAGTCAATCACACAGAGCCATCGACTCATTCAAACACAGATGATGATAACAGATACCCATGAACTCACATTGAGACCCATGGACTCACACAGAGACCAGTAAACTTACCAGACCCGTAGACTCACAGAGACGCATAGACTTACAGAGAGGTATAGACTTACACAGAGACCCATAGACTTACAGAGAGGTAAAGACTTACACAGAGACCCATAGACTGGTGAACGAGATTTGAACTCGGATCACCAGATTTGTACCACAGCACATTCGCCGATACACTACCGTTCACCTTACACACTCACACACGCACTCACATGCTCACTCATTCACGCAACCAGACGCTCACTTACACATTCAATCAATCACTCAATCACTCACACACTCGCGTTTTATTGCATGTAGCAATATCTTCAGGAGCTAAATGTCAATTATTGAGGTCTGTTAAGATAAGCGAGTGTGTGGGTGTGTGGATGACATAGCAATAGTGGGTGAGTAGGTGAGTGAAGAGGTGAGCTCAGTAGCATGTGGCAGGTCTTCCCCAGGACAAGGCGGGTCATATTTAGGGTGTGTAACATGTTGATTGACTGGGTTGAGTGTTGTGTTTGTGAGCGAGTAGGTGAGCTCACTCGAATGTCGCAGGTCTCGCCCAGCGTTTTCCAATCAAAGATTAAACAGATGAATGAGTGGTGGGATTTTTGTTATTGTTTTCAGGTGAGCAGCACCACCTTAACACAAATATCTGTATTACACCTTCATCCATGTAATAGCTGTGTCCGTCTTACACCTCCATTTTCTTAGAAGCCTCTGGATTTGACATAGGGCATCTTTTTCTGTGTGTGTGTCTGTGTGACCCAGTCCTGAACCTTCCCTCGGTCGACTCACCCTCTAAAGAGTACCTGGTGCAGTGTCTATAATAAACATCAGCAATTTGGAGAGACAAAGGTGGCCGCGTGCATGGTGTTGGCCACATCACATTCCCACAGCGAATTTTGTCGAACCATCGAACAAAGGCGGTCGCTGCATCGCACTTTCAGAAGCGCTTCTGCGGCCGTCTCGAACGCTCTTCCTTCTGATATTAGAAGCCACTGGAGCTGTGCACTTTTACATCTAGATTGAAAACTCATTTCTTTAGAATTACTTTTTGTGCTTACTTTGTTGCCCTTCCCCTGCACCTCCGATTAGCACGGTTGGCTACGTACCGTGCAAAAGAAGTTCAACATACAAAATACATACCACCCCCTCGTGTGTTCCACAGCACAAGGCTCCACAACTTGCCCTAACATGTCTATTGAGGCTACTTTGGTGACCTGTGTGTGTGTGCATAATTAATTATCATTATTTTATTAAATGGCCTTCATCAACAAAGGACACGAGTCCATTGAGGGACGGGGACAGCGTGGGACCCTTCGTGGAGCCGATTCTCGCAATGGCGGAGGAAGAGTTGGAGGGATGCAGCAGAGGAGGGGGTGGCACCGCACGATGTTCGTGCTGAGAGTGAACGTGGCACTGGGGGAGGCTCCAGAGTTGGGCCTCTTCAGGGCGACTGGCGATAGAGTGGAGAAGTCGAGGTGAGAGTGACTCGGGGAATGGGGGTGAGGTGAGTGGAGGGGTGACTCGGGGAGTGAGATTAGTGGAGGGGTGACTAGGGGAGTGGACGTGCACCTGATTATGCACGAATGTGAATGGACTGCCCATGCATTCATCATCATTATGGGCATCATCACCAGTGGTAAATCCACTGTTTGATGAAGGCCTCCCCAAACCAACGTCACTTCTCGTGACGCCTGCGCTGTGACAATCGGCCCCAGCACCTCCTGTGCATGAGCTTCCCACCTCCTCCTCCCCTCCAAGTTACTCTTGATCATCAGCCATCGTCACTTCCAGAAACGTTTTCATCTGCGTGTTGCTCTTTCCTTCTCATCATGGTCAACATGAGGAGGGATCTTACCTCTGTGTATGTTCTCTCATCTGCGCGTTCCTCTGTCTTGGTGTGATTTCGAGCACGCGTCTCTGCATGCTTCTCTGCGCAGGGTTTGTTCTGTACGTGTTTTTTGAGCTGGTGGCCGCGTCTGAACCGTGTCGTGTCCGTCAGGATGCCACTCAATATAAAACAAATGGAAGGAGTGAAATTATCTTGGGACCACAGCCTTGTCTCAATTCTTCACCCCTGGTGTACAAGTCAGCAGCTGGGACCATCACTGCTATCCATTAACATGTACGGGCTGCTAAGGATTATCTTCATCTCTGGGTCTCTACCTCTAAATGATGACTCTGAGTATTGACCGCAGTGCATTTCTCAGCTCTATCGAGTACCCGGTAAGATCGAGAAACTCTCAGCTCACACGGTGGCTTCGGGTGATCAGCCAATGAATACATCAGGATGTGCACCGTCATGAATAACAAACGTGCATTGCGGAAGGTGCCGACTGACTGCCATGCTGCATACTGCTGTATAAATAACCCACCCACACATGCACAAGCCTGTGTGGGTATGCGTATTATCCGGTAATTGTATAGTGTTTCGCGTATTGCGCTATGAACTTGGCAACACCAGTACCGATGAACTAAAGTGGTTTTGGGCTAACCCGAGGTCGACTCAGCCTCCAATGAGTACCTGGTGCGGTGTGTAAACATCACTACTCAGGAGATAAAGGCGGCCAGGCATGGTGCTGGCCACCCTCCCCATTGTGTACCATGCTGGCTTTCATAGTTGCTCGCTAAAAGCACTTGCCTCAAGAGTCCGTTGAGGTTATACAGACAACCTTTGTGTTTGTGTTTAATGTTTTAATTGGTAGCGGTGTAATTTTAAATGTAAAAATTTTTCATGGCCGACTTGCACTTTGGCCACTTCCAGACCCAACAAATAAATCTGTTCCTTTTCTTGGTGGCGGTGGGTGACGGTGGTGGCGGTGGTGGCTTTGGTGTATATTTATAGAGTGCCTTCTCTCTTGACATAACAAGCACAAGGCAGTGACAGAATGGAATGATTTAGATGGCAGGGGTGTACAAAGTTTGAGGAATAAGTGACAGCGATAGACAGTAATGGGATCGGAGAAGAGTAGGGACGAGAAGGAGTGGAGGCTTAAGGGGAGAGAAGAGGTAGAGAATGGGCAATGGAGAAGAGGTGGGGCTTTAAGGGAGGAATGGAAGAAGGTTAAGTAGAGGGACCATAAATGAGATTTGGCACAAAGAGGAGGGACAGAGATAGAAAATTGGGATCAAAGAGGACGAGAGAGGACATGGAAGGAGGTGAAAGAGGCAAAATTATGTAGGGCAAGTCCATGGAGAGGTTTAAAGACCAGCGACAGGTATTTTAAAAGACAGCGGTAGTGAACGAGAAGCCATTGGAGTTGAAGGAGGAGAGGCAAAGTGTGAGAATTAAAGGGGAGATTGAAAATAACTCGTGCAGAAGAATGTTTTATTTGGTGGAGGGGAATGAGGGCAGATGCAGGGAAATCAAGAAGAAAATTACATTTGTAATTAGAGGTAGCTCTGTTATATCCACTTCTGTGGGTGACTGTCTAATACATATGTGGTTCATAAAGCAGTGCGCCAACCACAAATAACTCTGCCCGCGTGTGATTTTTTCTCACAATTTAAAGGATTTCAACTCCACGGCAGTGCGTACAGCTGTAGACCCCTAAGTCGTATGCGCTGTGCAACTTTTAGGCCTTGTAAATATTCCCACACACAGATCTTATTAATGCGATGTTTTTTTCAATTGTAGAGGATTATCATCGTTAAAATGTTTACTCAGGCACGTGTATTTGCATAAACACGATTTGATCAAGACTTGTCACACTAGACTTTCGCGACTACAAAGTAGAGAAGTAATGCATGGTGCTGTTTTTGTTTTATTTTAATTACTTAGATTCGCTCGGGGAGGGTACTTGCGGAGTGTTTTTGTATCTGAACGTGTAAACGTGACTTTACCGTAAAAAAACAAGTATACTATTTTCACTGATACCATTGTGAAATCTATTGTTTCCAGCCTGCATAATTTATATTTGTTGTGATTGGTTTTATCATCATTTACAGATTTGATTACTGTTACCTTTAGACAACTGTCTATGGGGTCACCATAGTGTAAAGGTCATCTCCATATATGGGGCTGCCAGAGGCATATGGCAAGAGAAATTATCGATTACCGTCCTGCACTAATGAGTCCTAATTAGACGAAACCGGTCCACAGTTGTCTTTGTCTCACTGCTGCCTGTTGCTGGGACGGCCACGTGTTCTCAACGCTTTGAGTCTGTGGTCTAAACCAGGGGTCCCCAACCCCCGGGCCGCGGACTGGTACCGGTCCGTGGCCTGTTAGGAACCGGGCCGCACAGCAGGAGGCGAGCGATGGGTGAGCGAGCGAAGCTTCATCTGTATTTACAGCCGCTCCCCATCGCTTGCATTGCCGTCTGAAATCCGCCTCCTGTCAGATCAGCGGCGGCATTAGATTCTCATAGGAGCGCGAACCCTACTGTCAACTGCGCATGCCAGGGATCTAGGTTGCACGCTCCTTATGAGAAGTCGGAATCCGTCACTTATTATAGTCTGCGCGTGGCCTGCCCATTATTGTATTTACCACTTCCGTCCGCGCCTCTCTCCCGCACTGCGCACTTGTCTCAGTCACAGTTTTGGTATAAAGCCCACAAGCTAACCCTCGCCAAAATGAGCAAAAAAAAAACGTCGCTGGAGAGCTTCTTTGAAAAGGGGGAAAGGCCCAATGATGACCCCCCCCCCCCCCCAGTCCGTGAAAAAATTGCCTTCCACGAAATTGGTCCCTGGTGCCAAAAAGGTTGGGGACCGCCGGTCTAAACGACAACTTGGTCACAAATTCAGTTTTTCTGAGCTGTTGGTCTAGATAAGTTGGAGAGGGTGGGTGCATGCATGCTGCACACCTATGTATGGTTTTTCATCTAAGATGACTCCCTGTCCCTTCAAATGCCGTGAATCCTACACGTGGAGGGTGATGGTGGTAACGATGGTGTGGGTGGTGACGTTGGTTACGGTGGTAATGATGGTGAAAGTGGTGACGGTGGTAACAATGGTGTGGGTGGTGATGATAGTGACGGTGGTGACGATGGTGACGGTGGTGATGGTGGTGACGGTGGTGACAGCGCTGACACTGGGACGCCTGCACGGCGCGACTGCCTCTCAAGGGCAAAGCTGGGCCACGTGGTTTGCGAGGAATGCAATCCCCTTTGCACTTCTAAAGGGCACCCCCAGTGGCAACTTTTTTTTAACAATAAGAGGGCGACTCAGCATTTCACCTGCAAGCGGCTTTGCTCTGTACGTAGGGGTGCTGATTGCTCGATGTAAAATACAATTGAGTAATGTCCGATTATCACGGTTGGCTAAGCACGGTGCAACAGAAGGTCGACATACATACAAGGATCTTATTGCAGCCTCGTAATTTAATAACACACTGATCCACATTCGCGCACTTAGCCACAAACACACGCGCAGTTGAGCACACCCACAGCTAGACGATAACGCGTGCTTCTCTCGTTATCTGCTGTCATCTGGCTCTCGTGATCGCCGACCTTGCCTCGCCACAGCTGCTGTGGAGTCGCCTTTGTGCAGAATATAAATTACAACGTAGAAACGCATACAGCCCCTGTCTACTGATCTATTTTATCATCTGTAAAACAAGTAATCCTGATTTGTTTACAGATGTTTTACTAACTAAAAGTCTATCCTCCCTTGAGCGGGTGAGTGAGCAGATGGGTGTGGGTGGGTGAGCGGATGAATGTGTGGATGGGTGAGCGGGTGAATGTGTGGATGGATGGGTGGGTGAGCAGGTGGGTGTGGGTGGGTGGTGAGTGGGTGGGTGGTGAGTGGGTGGATGAATGGGTGGGTGGTGAGTGGTTGGGTGGATGTGTGAGTGAGTGGGTGAGCGAATGGGTGAGTGGGTGGGTGGTTGAGCAGGTGGCAGGTGTGTGAGTGGGTGGGTGAGTGAGCAGGTGGGTGGTTGAGCACTTGGGTTGGTGAGCGGGTATGGTTGGTGAGTGGGTGGGCGGGTGGGCAGGAGGGTGGTGAGTGAGTGGGTAAGCGATTGGGTGAGTGGATGGGTGGGTAAGCAGATGGTGGGTGTGTGAGTAGGTGAATGAGTGAGTGAGCGGGTGGGTGGACGAGCGGGTGGGTGGGTGGATAAGCAGATGGCAGGTGTGTGAATGGGTGAGTGAGCGGGTAAGTGAGCGGGTGGGTGGGTGAGTGGGTGGGTAGGTGAGCGGGTGGGTTGGTGAGTGGATGGGCGGGTGAGTAGGTGGTTGGTGAGTGTGTGAATGAAGGAATGGGTGGATGGTGAGTGAGTGGTTGAGAGCGTGGGTGAGCGAGTGAGTGGGTGGACGAGTTGGTGGACGAGTGAGTGGTGAGCAAATCGGCGAGCGAGTTGGTGAACCGGTGGTGAGTGGGTGAGCGAGCAAGCGGGTAGGTGTATGAGTGGTGGATGGGTTAGGAGGTGAGCGGCTGGGTGAGCGAGTGGGTGAGCAGGCGGTTTGAGTGGGTGGGTGGTGAAGGGGTAGGTGAATTGCTGGATGGTGAATGGGTAACTGGCTGGTGGGTGAGTGGGAGGGTGAGTGAGTGGGTGAGCGGGTGGGCGAGTTGTGAGCGAGTGGCAGCGCTGCTCGTGAAGCTGTGAGTCTGTGTGAGTCTCTGTTTAAGCCTCCGTGTCTCTGTGCGAGTCTGTGAATCATGAGGTGAGTTTATTTGCGAGTCTTAGCGTGCGTCTTTGTGCGAGTTCACGAGTCTCCGTGTCTCTCTCAGGACCCCCTGGATGCGTTGAGGCAGCTCTGATCGCGTAACTGTGAATCTCTCAAGGCGGAGTTCTCCAGTGGAGAGTCTCGCGTCTTGTCCTGGACTCGCACCCAGGAGTCCTTCGCCCAGGAGCGCCTGGATCTGCTCCACTGCCAGGACCACTGCGTGCATCTCCACGGCAACCGCCGTAAGCAATCGCGGCAACCAACATCACCGCGATGGTCACCGTAGAGACCGCCATGATTATAGCAACTTCCATCGCCATAGCAGCAACCACCATCACCACAGTAATCACCGTAGTTACCACCATCACTGTCAGCAACCATAGCGTAGCAACCACAATCAGTCTAGCAACAACCACCATCACCACAGCCACCAATATGGCAACGACAACACAGCAATCACCATCAACATAGTTGCAATCACAGCATAGAAACCACATTCACTCTAGCAGCAAACCACCATCACTACAGCAATCATCGTAGTAACCACCGTCACCAAAGCAACCACCATAACTGGAACCCAATAGGAATGAGTCATTATGTTGATGATGTTGACGATGATGTTTTTGTTGCTGCAAGTTGCAAATCAACTTGTTTCCAAAGTCCGTGTCTCCGCGATCTCTCTCCCTGCTATACTAAGGTTTTTAATTTTTGCCCCCCTGATTCTGCTGAAGATTTCCTCTTCATACTTCCTCGTCTCCTTGTTCTCGAGTGCCTCCTCCTCTTCTCATTGTGTTCTGGATGTCCGTTTTAGTTTTAGTCGTAGGTTGCATAGTACCAACCACTGAGGCATGGACAGTCCTAAACATGGGATTGGAAACTGCAAAACAGGGAGTGGCTCTTCTTTTGAATAAAACAATGAATGCGGTGTGGGAAGCTGCGAATCTCAAGTAACGGTGGGCTCACCTCCCCATTATCGGGAGTCAGGTAATGGTGGCTTGGTCACAGGAAGATGCGCTTGAGAGTCTTCCACTCTGGTGGTGGGTGTCCATCTCGGACCCCATTAAAACCGACAGTGGCCTGGTTTCAGCCAGCTGATGAAAGTTGTAATAAATAATTTCATAATCACTTGCAGTTGGGGTTGGCATCGCCCCCCTCTCCTACTTATGGTTTAACCAGGCTGGATTGTGAGCTCACATCACGTGAGCTCTTCCGACGGGCAATGCTTGAGTTGACTGGGTCATCTAGCCAACATACCCAGCCACCACATGCTCAAGTAGCTTATGTTGGGGCAGATAGAGGGTTATAAACGGACATCACACAGGCTGGAAAAGAGATGGACTGATGCAGTAAAGGAGAATGTGGAGCCGAGTGTATTTGCTGAAGACGGCGCTCAGGGGAGAGCTGCATTTTGGGGACATGGGTGTTACGAGATAAGAAATAGGCTGAGCCATTGTCCCAAAGAGCACTTGACTCTAGAGCCTGTATGGCTATTAGGGGTTCTTTGTCTTAGCTTTTTGTGTGGAGGAGAGGGAAAGAGTGCTCCTAGCATAGAGAGAGAGAGAATTACAAATATAATGATAATAACAATGTTGTCCATCTATCTACGAAAACATCACCGGCATCCCAAGACTAATTTTTTAAGAAATTCCTGCCCTGGGACGGCTGACCATTTCCATGAAACAGGTGTTTGGCTTTGTGTGGGAGGGAACCAGAGTACCGGGAGAAACTCCACGTTGCACATGAGAGGATAACACTCACAGTTCTGCAACAGATGGAATTCACAGACCCGCTTGCTGTACTGTTGGATAAAGGCCTTCCTACATATTATCTGTAGTAATGCTTTCTTGCTATATTTCACCATTACGCCCATTATGGGTTGGTGAAGCGAGGGGGGCAGGACCGATTCTTCTGTCACTCGACTGATTTCAGGCCATGGGTTTCTAGTGCCGGTGCTCTAAGCACTGCAGCTGCTCCACCCGATATTCCTGTGCAACGTTGCACGTAAGATATTCTATCGCAATGGATTTTCCAGATGAAATATTTTCTGAAATGAAAAATGCAATGCAGGAAAAATAGAAAAACTGCCACGACACGGTGGGCAGGTGTGAGATAGAATGGATTAAAATGATCACGACTGAACACCCATCCCGAGCACACCGTAGTGGTGTTCACTTCATCTGGTGGCGAGATGTTAACGAACACCTTGTGAAAGGCCCAAGGCAGATCCCTGGGTTTGATCTTCCAAGAAGCTCATGGTCCACCCTAAACCGCATCCACTGCACATACCATGGCAGATGCAGATACCTGATGCACAAATGGAAAATTAAAAACTCTCCAGTGTTCAACTGTGGTCATCCAGAACAGACCAATCAACATACAATGAAGCAATGTCCGATCCACATGACAATGACACACTGCGCTACTCTTGACGTGGTTATCTGGCTTGACCACCTGAATGTGAAATTGTAGTTGTTACTCTGCATCTACATCAGCCATCTGAAAACAGAAGACAAAATGATAGGGGAGGGAGAGGTAGAGAATGGGAAATGGAGAAGCGGTGAGGCTTTAAGAGAGGAACAGAATGAGGTTAAGGAGGGGGACTACTTAATGTGCTGGGGAAGATTATTCCAGTGTAGGTGTGCAGGGAGAAGATTTGGACGCAGGGAGATGGAGGAACAGAGAATATTGGGAACGGAGAGGACGAGAGGGGACATGGAAGGAGATGAGAGGCAAGAGAAGGTGGGGCAAGGCCATAGAGAGATTTGAAGATGAGCATCAGACATTTGAAAAGACAATGGTCGTGAACGGGAAGCCAGTAAAGTTGATGGAGGAGAGGCAAAGTGTGAGAATAAATGGGAGATTGAAAATAACTTGTGGGAAGTCTTTTTTATTTGTTGGAGGGGAGTGAGGGCTGATGCTGGGAGACCAAGACGACGAGAATTGGTGGTCCAGACGGTTAAAAATGAGAAAATGAACTAGCAGTGGGATAATAGTGGGAGGTATTAGTGATATAGTGGACGTGGCAAGTTATTAATTTGGCGGATCTAAATGGTAGTGGGCTGGGTTAGTGGTGGAGTGGGGGCTACGACTGGAGTGGGCAAGGCTAGTGGTGAAGTGGGTTGGACTAATTGAGGAAGTGGGCGGGCCTCGTCGCGGAGTGTGCGGGTCTAGTCGGAAATGGGCATCTCTAGTGGTAGAGTGGCCGGGGCTAGTGGGGGAGTGGCTCTGTGTACGAGTCTGGACGTTTTCGTGAGTCTGTAGCTTTGAGTTGATATATGAGCCTCTTTGTGAGTGTGTTTGTCGAAGCGAGACTGTCTGTGTGCCTCTGTGCGAGTCTATACACATGGCCTGGCACAAGCGTCGTGGTGATGTCACCGCCACTTAGTGGCGAATGGCGGTTGTTATTGAGTCTATGCAACCCTGTACGTCTAGCTCAGTGGGAGTACATTTCGCTGTTTGTCTTTTTCTATCAACATGCGTCTTTATATATCAATGTGAGTGTGTGGATCTCTGTGAGTTTATGGGTCTGTCTGAAACTGAGTGTCAGTGGAAGGCATTTGACTGGTAAGCCCTGTGATATCCACTTTTGTGGGCCACTTTTTAACACAAATGCTTGCACTGCATCATGAGATATTCAAACAGATTATATTATTAGTCTCGTGACACCATTAGTAGGTCGATGAAAGTATTGGGTACAATATCAAAAATATGCAATAATATTGAAACCTTTAAATGGCAACGCCGCATGAGTAAACAGGAGAGTCCTCTTGTGAGTTACACCGAGTTTGTATTCTCCAGCACGTAGTCCATGCGAGAAGTTTAAATGCTTGACAAGCAAGAGAAGGAAGTGGAGTGAGCCATATGGAAATTTACTAAACCTCCTGCTCCAAAAGCTCAATGCGCTGAAACTGAGAGCGCAGGAGTGGGGGTCACTGGGAGTCTCTTCTCTGTTTCCGTGTTTCATCATCACCACCTACATCACGGCTACCCCCAGACACAAATACAACACAAATCCCCCATATACGGTACACACACACAAGGAAACCATACACAGATCCCTCATGTAGTCTACACAGGCTGTTGGGGAAAGTGCAGTTAGTGAGCACCTATTTAGGCTGACATGGCACACGAGGGTGTGGTGTGGCCAGTGCCATGCTCGGCCACCTTTGTCTCCGCACTGCTGATGTTTACACACTGCGATGGGTACTCGGTTAAGGCTGAATATACAAATACAAATCTACACCGAATAGCAGAATCTGAATATTTATACTGGAGTAATCCAATGAGTGGAGTCAAGACAGGACAGGAAGTTACAACAACCAATATAAATACGATAAGAGTGCAAACTATAGTAAAGGTGAACAAATCACTTAAAAAAATGGAAACAAAATAAACTCTGTTTTATCATACCAGGTAAGGCCCAGAGCTATTATCTTGTTTTTCAGAAGCGACCTGGCCACATATAATAGCTCGAGGAAGTGGATTACCACTTGAAAATGTATAGTAGCAAAATAATCTAAACGGATGTTTCTAAATGTGGAGGGAAAAACTGGAGGACCCAGAGAAAATCTCCATGTGTCCACGGAGAGAACTTGAACACTCCACATGTACAGCAGGTATCAGGGTCGGACCCCCAAACTCCTGCATACCAGCCGAGGAAGATAGCATCACACCACCGTGGCGTCACTTAATAATACATAATAGCATGCAAGTTCAAATTACATCAGATCCCAAGCTTTGGAAAGGCAGTAAAACAACAGCAAAACACATTTCCAGACCACACCGAGACAATGACAGTCTCCCAATAAAATTGTACATTTAAATTTAATTATTGATACATTTTCTGGGTTCTTTCGGTAAAGTCACGTAGAATGGAAATAAAAAAAATAAACATAAAACAATAAAATAAAATTCTCCCTCAACGTTTCGGCCACAACACAAGTAGCCTTCTTCAGGTGAAGAAACAGAACTGTCGGGACAACAGCGCTTCAATGAACACTGCTAAGCTTGGCAGCGTCTTTAGGAAAGCTACCCATATGGATGCTTACTTAAAACCGGATTCCCACCACCATCCATCCCAGAAGAATTCCCTCATCAAGACTCTATACCATAAAGCCCAATGCATTTCCGACCAGGAACACATTGCCAGTGAACGAGCACGTACACCAAGCTCTCAAGACTAATGGTTACTCCGACTACACAATCCACAAAGCCATCACTCCAACCAAGAAGAAGGATCCTCTTGAGGAGCCATTCAAAACCATCACCTTACCCTACATTGCGGGGGTCACAAAAAATATCTCCAAAATCCTGAATAAACACAAGATCCAGGTCCGATTCAACACAGTACATAAAATCCGTGATCTGGTTCCATCTGTAAAAGATGTGGTTCCAGACATACGGTACCCGGGCGTCTACTAAGTTGCCTCTGTGGTAGCAGCTACATTGGAGAAACCAAACGACATATCTCGGACCGCATTCGTGAACATAAAGCAGACTTGAAGCACGGTAGGACGAATACCTCAGCCGTGGCAGATCACTGTTATAATTCAGTGGGCTCACATGACATTGACTTCTCCAAGACGGAGGTTCTCTGCAAGCCATCCGGCTACCATGAGAGATTCGTTCATGAGGCCATCCACATATACAAACACAGACAATTTCAACCGAGAAGATGGATTTTGGCTTTGTAACCATTGGAAAGACGTTATAAACCATTTCGGTTCTTGATTGATTGTATTTTACGGTGACTTTCAGACCGCAGTCCATTCGCTCGCACTGCCTCTTAGTACCTTTCACACGACGGTCAATGGTATGGTTTTTAGCATGTTGTATAATAATAAATAGTATAACAGTGTAATGTTTAACATAATTCATAAGGCAATATATAGTATCGCAATTGTATAGTGAATATACAGCAGTGTTGTATACAGTAGGGTTGGTAGAATAATACATAGTGTAATATTACAAGTCTAATATTTTATAGTCTAAAGTATAGGGTAGTGTATAGTAATGCATTGTATAATTCAATGGTGGGGTTTGTCTATGGCAGTGTATATTACGGTGTATAGTCGTGTAATATATAAAAAAGTTTAATTGGAGGCATATTAATATAATGCATAATGTTAGAGCTTACATTGGGCTGTATATACGATATTATACAATGTAGTTTAGATTGGAAGGTTGTAATGTATAGTAGTCTAGTTTATAGCATAGTTGTAATGCAACACAGGATAGAGCAGCGCATCATGGCTGTTTCTCTTTCTCCCCCCTCCTCCGTTCCGAGCATAGTTGGACTCGTCCGTCTGAACAAAGCTTGTCGCTTTCCGTGGTGCTAACATTGAAAAGAAACCGCTACTTTTTTCGTCATAGAATTGTAATGTATAGTAACTCATTGCTAGTAGCTCAGCTGATTGGATAGTATATTGAGTTTATTGATGTTGATGTATACTCTTTGGTTCTATTTGGTAAAGTCACGTAGGTAAAAATAAAATAACAAAAATCACGACGTTTCGGCCACAACACAAGTGGCCTTCATCAGGTGAAGGGACCGGACTGTCCAGAGGACAGCATTGGAGTGAAGACAGCCAAGCCCAGGTCGCGTCCTTTAAGCTGTGTGGGAGGAAACAAAAGACGCCCTGACAAAGGAATTAGCATAAAATGATGTACTGGACCGGCAAGGTTGGGGGGGGGGGGGGGGGAATTTTACATAATGTTGGTGTTAAGGGAAATAAGCTGCTATTAAAGTTTGGGATACCACTACTTGAAAACATATACTGTACCATTGAAAATTAGTTTAATGTTTGGTTTGATTTAGAACATTTTTACAATGATTGCTTAATTTGAAACCATCCTCTCGGTTCAAATTGTGTCTGTGTTTGTAAATCTGAATTGCCTCGTGGACAAATCTCTGATTAAACAACGTGGGTTTGCAGAGAACCTTGGTATCGGAGAAAACAATATCGTGATCACCTACAGCGTTGTAACAGTGATCAGCTACGGCAGAAGAATTCGTTCTGCTGTGTTTCAAATCTGATTTGTGCTCGCGAATTCGGTCAGAGACATGTCGTTTCGTCTCCCCAATATAGCAGTCACCACAGGTGCAGCTCACAGCTTAAAGGACGCGACCTGGGCTTGGCTGTATTCACTCCAACGCTGTTCTCTGGACAGTACGGTCCCTTCACCTGATGAAAGCCACTTGTGTTGTAGCCGAAACGTCGTGATTTTTGTTATTTTATTTTTACCTACGTGACTTTACCGAATAGAACCAGAGTATGGATCCTTGCAGTCACGAAAGCTTCAAATCTAGAATATTGATGTAGTTTATATTTTAGTTTTTTTATCAGTTTACTATTTGGTATTCATTATACAGTGTAGTGCATACCCAGTTACTTTACGTTAATAGCTCAACTTATTGAAGAATATATTGAGTACATGTATTATATTGATGTAGTTTATTCTTAGTTCTTTCACATCGGCTTATTGTACGACAGTTGGGTAGTTGCAGTTCTTTAGCGTCAATATACTAAATGCCTCTGTTGATATGTAAACTCTGACTTTAACATAGCTACTTCCGTGACCAGTTACATGCTAATCTCCCAGTTACATGCTAATTTCTGACTTTAACACTCTGCTAATCCAACACATTAACACAGCTAGATCAATGATAAATTCTTCTGTTGATATGTAAACTCCTTTGTCAAGGCGCTCTGCTCCTCCCACCCAGCTTAAAAGACGCTGCCAAGCTTAGCAGTGTTCATTGAAGCGCTGTCGTCCTGACAGTTCTGTTTCTTCACCTGAAATAGGCTACTTGTGTTGTGGCCGAAACGTCGTGAGAATTTTATTTTATTATGTTTTATTTTTATTATTTTTTTTCCATTCTACGTGACTTTACCAAAAGAACCAAGAAGATGAATCCCTGCAGTCACAAAAGCTTTAAATCGAAATTTATTGATACATTGTTAAGCATTCCGAGGCTGTTGAAGTGCTGTTATTCGGTATATAGATATATGTTGACATAGAAATTTGAAATATCAGGTGTATTTTTTAACCTGTTTTTTTTACCTAGATAGCCTAATTTGCAAGTGTGACCTGACACCAAAAAATAAAACTAATAAATTAGAGCAATGAAGCAAAGAGAAATCAGAGCAAAAACAACTTTAATGCAAGAAATGAACATTCCACAATCATTAAATTTCGATTTAAAGCTTTCGTGACTGCAGGGATTCGTATTCTTGGTTATTTCGGGAAAATTCTCACGACGAAATGTCGTGAGAATGAAAGTTAAATTTTTATTATTTTATTATTTCCCTTCTACGTGACTTTACCGAAAGAACCAAGAATATGAAACAATCATTAATTAAACAAAATAAATCACGTTACAGTTGCAACACAAGCGCCCGTCTTCAGGTGACAATCGCGATAGCCGCGATGTCTGCTGCGAGCAGCACGATGTCTGCAGCAGACACACCAATTGAAAGTTAAAATACATACATTTTAAACAGACATAGGGTGACTATCGAAGTCATACGTAAAGTGGCTAGGATATGTGCATGTTGTGTGATACACACCTCTATGTACGCACCAGTGATGTGCGGTGAGGTCAATGGCTGGGGAGGCACTGGCTAGTGTCAGAGCCAGATTCACATAGAGGGCGTGGCCTCACGGAGGGGGGCGTGGCCTCACTGAGGGGTGCGTGTTAGACACGTCCCCCTCAGTTATAGCTGCCTCCTCTGGTGCTTTTTCATTGCAATTTCATGACGAGACCAGCGAGCCTAAATATATTTATACACATACGTGAAATAAGTTACCTCGAGTATGGAAGGCGAGGACATGAAATGAAGGGGTCTACAAACATTACACACACGAACATATGCACACACAATTTGTAAAGTAGTGAATGCGAGGTGTGCAAGTCTCACACTAGCTCTTTACATCTGTGCAGTCCAGGCTGAAGCCTCTTCATTTCCTCGGTGCCAATGCCGCAGTCAAACAGGTTGAGTGTCTCCACAGGTTCCTCTCGATGCAGCAGGATCGAGGTGATGGCAGCGCAGTCTGGCAGGGACAGCCTTGTGAATGACAGGTCTATCTCAGTCATGGACCGAGTGGCATCACTCATGGACTTGCAGTCGTGCAGCTCGTGCACACAGTGCAGGAGACTGATGAGCCTGTGTCTGTCAACATTCTGAGTCTCCATGCTGTGATTGAGCCACTCGATTATTTCCTTTTGAGAATCTGCAGATGGAGGATCCAAGATACCCTCAAAGAACATCCATGGAGTGCTTGATGCTAGTCCACAAAAAAACCTCTGAAACACATCAAACCTCCCATCTTTGCTGTCCTCAATAGCTTTGATTATGTCACTCACTGGCCGTGTTGAATGTGTCAAATGCATGGCTATTGCTGCAAAGAATTCCTGGATTGTTAAGTGTGAAAACGAATAACAACTCCCTTATTCTTAGTTCTTTCGGTAAAGTCACGTTGAAGGGAAACAACAAAATAATAAAACGTGACTTTACCGAAATAACTAAGAATATGAATTACTGC
Source organism: Petromyzon marinus (assembly GCF_048934315.1). Classification (NCBI taxonomy): domain Eukaryota; kingdom Metazoa; phylum Chordata; class Hyperoartia; order Petromyzontiformes; family Petromyzontidae; genus Petromyzon; species Petromyzon marinus. The sequence goes on from NW_027422640.1 coordinate 289,668, forward strand.
AGTCACGAAAGCTTTAAATCAAAACAACTCGCTTGTTTAATGCCCTCACATGTGAACACTTTGTTGATGAATGTACTTCCTAGTTCAGAAGAACTAACAACACACTCTTCTAGATCTTTTTGGCTGAACACCTGGATGTTTTGCTGAACCCCTTTCAGAGCCATATTTGCAAGAGACAATAAAATTTCCTTGGCTCCGTGGCTGCCACGTCCATGGTGTTCTATGAGCCCAAACACGTATTGTGTGAAGAGGTCGGTCATTGATTTGAGGATAATCTCAGAATGATCAGACTTTTGTAAATGTTCCTTCAGTGTAATGGCTGCTATATGACAGAATGAAGGGTTCTGGGACAATGTATTCACTGTTTCATTTTCCTGCAGGAGCTTGAGTACTCTTTCTGCTAGATTCCTACCTTTGTAAAAATTGCGTAAAAATTATATTTTATCCTCATGGGAAAACCCAGCAATTTCAACAGCTCGATCAACATTCACTCCACTCAGCTGCGCCATGGCAATAGGTCTGGTCGTTATCAAGACCGAGGCCTTGGGCAAGAGGTTTCCATTCACTAGTGCAGCAATGGTGCCTTCTACTGTTGCCGTCTTACGTGGATCAGTGCAAGCATTGGCATAGTGAAGGCACTTTCCAAACTCATCCAACCCATCCATAACAAAAAGGGTTCTCTCTTGGTTTGCGTAAACCTCATCCGCTTTTTTTCCCAAACATGAGTGCAGCACAGAAAACAGCTCTGCGAGTGACACCTCTCCAACATCATTTATCTCCCTGAACGTTATGAGCACGATGTGCTCAAAGCGTCGTGCAAACACTCTCTCACCTGACAGCAGGCTGTGCACAATGAATTTGCTCAACATGGTTTTACCGCTGCCTGGAGTCCCAACTACAATAACCAGTCGGGGGTGTGTTTCTTTTCCAATGAGATCAAAGATATTATTGTAAGTCATCCCTTCTCTCTGTGCTCTCTTCATCAGCTCCTTGTGCTGTTTGCCTCTCGCTAGTAACTCGTGCTGCTTGGTTTCTTGATGGCGGTAGTAGGGAACCAGAATTGGCTTCACCATTCTCTCCAGCAAAAATACTGCAGGTTCTCCAGGTCGTGCGTTGTAGTCTCGTGTTAATGATGTCAGCTTCAGCAAGAATTCTCTGTAATCATCACCAGAGATATCTAAATTAAACAAATCATTTAAAAAACAAATTAGTTTCATTTACACTAAAAAAACATTCCTATAACAGACAAATATGTTTAAAATAAACTACGTAAAAAAAAGCATATTTCATCATGGAAAATGTATTGCCATCATGTACATCACAAATTATTGTGTGGACATTTTCCCGATGTGTATTCTACATATCTCAACAAAAATTTACCACCACTTGTCTTGTTTGTTTTGCATGTGAAACAAGATAGTACCACCACATTTGAAATTACGATGTACATCAGCATAATCCCAACCTAATGCTATCAATTTGTGTCTAAAATGCACTGCTGCCTTGTCCTACAATTATTATTTTTTGTTGTTTAGGATGTTGAATTTTACTTTTTATATTTCACTGGTATTGGGGTTGTGTTTCCTTTTCCATTTCAAGCTGGCCTACATCACCTAGCAAGGGGGCTACACTGTGGTTGAGTGCAGTACACCAGTCACGGTCCTAGCAGCAGAGAAGATGAAGTGCTTTCACCTCCACAACAGCCACATGAATTACAGAATTCGTAGCATCCCACGTGTTGCATCGTAGGTTCACTTAAACTTCAAATAATCTGGTTACTGCATCATCAGCAAGCACTGTGGCATCCACTACATTGGGGAGTGTCGATTTCCAATAGCAAATTTGCTCAACAACTTCCATCTGCTTTCCAAGTAAACACTGAACCCAGAGGCGCACCACTTGGGCAATGTTGACCATAAGAACCGTGATACCTCTGTATCTGATGTTATTTTAATCTCTCGGGAATCATATATTCAGAGTCATTTAATCACGTCGACTTTTTTTCTAAATGAGAGGGATACAAATTTGACGTTTAATCTGGAGTGAATTATAACCAATCCAGTTTCAGTTTCATTTATTTTGTATAGCCCTGTGAGCCATTCGGCTCTTGAATCGGGTGCAACCGCAACAAATAAAAACAGGAAAAAGAAACATCTTAAAGTGACTACGCGCAAACAGAAAAATCGAGGAAAAAACAGCAAAGTCTTCCAGAAAAAGCACTGTATATCAATGCTGTGTGCAAAAATCCCAGTGGGATGCAAGTCAAACAATAACAACCATAAGACAATTTAGAGTAAAGTTATCAGTCTAACTCTGTACTACAACAAACAAATATGGCTAAACCAAAACGTTTTCGAAATCACCAAAAGAAAGCTATAAAAGCAATGGAACAGTGATCATAAGAACTGATTGAAATTTTACAATAAACGATATAAATAACATGTACTACCAAACTTTGCAGCCATAGCTGGCTGCATGAGTCACTCCATAACAGCAGGAGTATCAGTAGGAGTGTCAACATTTTTAAAGAACCAAAGAAGAAGAAGAGGATAGAGTAGGTTCCGTTTCATGAGTCAATGGCAATAAAAGGCTGGGTGTTCTTAGAAATAGCAGTGATAGCTAGTCAATATAAAAAAAAATTAGGAGTAAAAAATGTCCACAAAGGAGGAGACATTGTACTGAGAAGAGCAGATAGCCAAGGACGGAGCCATGTGGAACACCATAGAATGGGGGCTTCTGAACGGAAGGCAGTCATTGCTTGGAAAAAATAGGGCTCACTTTTAGAGGGTGAAGCAGAAGCAGTGGGGAAGTGTGTGAGAGATGCCTGCGTAGCAATGCCGATTCAAGAGGATGGAGTAGAAGCAGCTTCCATAATTTAAGAGAGGTGGTCATTCACCCTGCAGTTTCAACGACATGGCCTTGGTGGAATCCAGATTGTACCAAGTCATGGAGACCATGGCAGCAGATGGGTTTGCTGCCATGGCCAAACATCTTGGGCTTGACACTTGAAAGAGCTTCATAGCTCATTACATTCTTCCAGCTGAAATAAAATGTCTGTGTCTGAAGAGGTGAGAGAAAATCACCATGTTTAAGTCTTTTGCAAGGAAAATGAGGTGTAGGATAGGACAGAAATTCAGGAATGTTGGGGTCCAGTGTGGATGTAATGTTTTGATACTGACACACATTTCCATTATCCATCCATCCTTTCCTCCAAGTTGCTGATTCCTTGTACATACCCTGCTATGGAATGGAATATTAATGTCCTCCTTCTGAGAGGAATGTTGTCATGCAAGGGTGGTGCAGTTTGCTAATATTAAATGACAATTCATATAAGTTCAAAGCAATTATTTCACTTAAATTTGCCAGAGACATGCAAATGAATATGTGAAGTTTAGCATCACTCACGAGAAGCTGCTCCAGGGATGGATTTACCCGCAGTTCAGCTCAGATCGACACCCATCACGTTGAGCTGCTGCTCATGCTGTGATATCCACTGATCCATGAGAGGGATCTCGGATCTCAGCGGCACCAGCACGGCTTCAATGAATCTCATGCACACTTCTTCTCCCTTGCCGAGCACCAGGTCAACCAGGTGCCGTGTTCGCACAATGGGGTCATTCTCGTTTTTGAGGGACGCGTATTTGCCGTACAGGACTATCTCTGTTTGACAGGAATGGTCAAGCACTTCTGAAGACTTCGCCTGGAGGTATTCCTGCAGTTTCACTTTGTTGGTTCTAATAATCTCATATGCAGGATCATTTGATGCCATCACGACCAATGCATCGAGTCACCTGAGGAAAATGAAAACAAACCACGTGTCACCTGTAAGCATAGTCATGTAATTTTAGCCAGGTAAAAGAAATAATAATTATAAAAATAAAATGTTGCTACTAAATTCTAAGAGGTCTCGGTTAGGTACAATTGTGACTCTAGCTATTTGATCGTGAATACATTGGGTTATTTAAATTGTAATAAAAGCTTAAAATTGTTATTGGAATATATAGAAATACGTAAAATTGCATCGAAACACTTTAGGCATCTCAAAACACTCTTCAGTGCAAGCATTTGAACATTCACATGAACACAACACTACGATAAAAAAAGTAAAATGTAAACCTAATTCAAAACACCACACAGGTTTAGCAGATTAAGCAGCTGTGTGACACCACGTGCTCACTGCCTCGACCATCGTGATGCCACGCAGACGGCGAATTGCGCTGTAATGTGCAATGATGGAGATAGCGTCACCTCTAGTTGAGTGACGATTAGAGGGTGGGAGCCAGGTTTGATCTTGGGTAGTCCCTATGTAGTGGGCACTCCCATGCTCTCAATGTATGGGTAGAGGGTGCTCTGAGGTTGTCTAGAAGTGGTATGACGTCACATACCGCGTTCCCAGCAACGGCTGGCGGGGCCGTTTGTGAGGGGGCCGGGGGAGCTGACGGAGGGAGCCGACGGGGCCGGGGGGGGGGCGACGGAGCCGGGGGGCGACGGAGCCGGGGGGGGGGCGACGGAGCTGGGGGGGGGCAACGAAGCCGGGGGGGGCGACGGAGCCAGGGGGGGGGGCGTGGGCGACGGAGCTGGGGGGGGGCAATGGAGCCAGGGGGGGGCGATGGAGCCAGGGGGGGGCGATGGAGCCAGGGGGGGTTCGACGGAGCTGGGAGGGGGGGGCGACGGAGCCAGGGGGGGGGCCGACGGAGCTAGGAGGAGGGGGCGACGGAGCCGGGGGGGCGGGGGCCGGACGGAGCCAGGGGGGGCCGACGGAGCTGGGGGGGCGACGAAGCCGGGGGGGGGGGCGACGGAGCCGAGGGGGGGGGCGATGGAGCCGGGGGGCGGGGGGGGGGCGATGGCGCGAGCAGAGGGAGCCGACACTGACTTTCTCATACATTATGCACTGACTCACTCACACATCATGCACTGACTCGCTCATCATGCGCTGACTCGCTCATCAGGCGCTGACTCGCTCATCATGCGCTGACTCACTCACACATCATACACTCGCACAACCACTGACCCATTCACTCATCATACACAGGTTCACTCATCGTGTGCTGGCTCACTCGCACATCATACACTCACTCTGCCGCTGACTCACTCACACATCATACACTGACTCACTCATCATGCGCTGACTAACACGTCATACACTCACTCAACCTAATACTAACTCACTCATCATACGCTGACTCGCACATCATACACTCACTCAACCTAATACTGACTCAATCATCATATGCTGACTCGCACATCATACACTCACTCACGCTGCTGCTGACTCACTCACACATCATACACTGGGAGTGTCGTGCTGCCAGCTATGGCTGCAGGTTTTGTCGTACGTGTTATGTATATCGTTGTTAAATTTAAAATCACAGTTCTTATGATTACTGTTGTTACATTGTTTTTTTAGCTTTATTTTGGTCTGGTTGTGGTGTAATAGTTTTCTGCAATGTAGATTCATATTTTGTTTGTTGCGGTTGCACCCGACTTAAGAGCCGCATGGCTCACAGGGCTATACCTAATAAATGAAACTTGAAAACTTGAATACGCTTCACGGAAATGAGTAAACATGACCTTTTGTGGAGGTAGTGTTTGTGTGGGAAAGCCAAAACTTAAAGTACACACATGAGGCAGCGTCAATGTTACTGTAATGTTCATTATGTTAAATAAATCACTTATACAGGACAGCAGTGGTCCATGCGTCTGTGCAGCCACCTTCCTACGTCTTTGAATCTCCACCTACATTGTCTCTTAGGAATCCTTCAAAATGAGCGGCACGTTACATCATCATCAGCAGCCATTGTCTCTCTACCGCTGAATGAACGCCTCCCTATATTTGTTTAACGTGAGAAATTAATGAAAAAAATTCTTAATTTAACATTTTTTATTAGTATCAATAATAACGAAGCATCTGGTCAGTGAGTATGCACCACGTGCATTTACAACAGCATGCAGAGCATGAGACTATAACGAGTTTTGTACATCATGTTTGTAAACCCAAGTAATCCATTCTTTAGTATGAGATATTTATACATTTAACTCTTTGTGTATTGAGCTGTGTGTATTGCATTGCTGCAAACTAAATATCTATACTGTACATATACAGGCCGGTCTGACTTAACCAGCGTTCTTTTTACAAGAATGTGCTATAACAAGCAATATTAATTTATCCCTGGGGTGTCACTATATACGTATGATTTTATGAGTAGTCAAAGAGTACGAGGAGATAATGTAATAGGGAGAAGGGGGTGAGGGCGTGGGCTTAGTCGCTTTTTCTCTCATAAAGCACACATCTCCACAGGAAATGAAAAAAATAACACCTGGCAAATGGACATACATTGATGTTTACGCCCAAGGCGCAACAACTCTATTGGTTTCACTATCGTACAGCTCCACGCTACACACAGCAGACGCGTGCTCCCTACAGAGGATAAACTGTCGAGCGTCTTCTACGCCGACAGCACGAGCTTCAACACAAACATCCCCCATGTAGCTCCACAGACTGGTGGGTCAAGTGCTGTTAGTGAGCCCCTTTGAAGACCCGCACGCAAAGTGGGGTAGAAATGGCCAGCACCACACCTGGCCACGTTTGTCTCATAGGTTATACTGATTACCCATTGTACCAGGCACTCATTTAATGCAGACACAACCTAGAGGACCCAAAACCAGTGTAGATATCACGTGCTATTGATAACTGTGGCTGAGTTTGTTGTGCAGCATGGCTCGCCACAAACACACATAGGCGATGTACACAAACATACAAGATACAAATGAGAAAAATCTCCCATATCGTTTTTTACATTATTGGGATTAGTTCTGCTAGCGAGCACCTAAGAAGGCCAGTACGGCACATGAAGGGGTGGGTACATAAACACAATAACAATAAAAGCCATTCGCCACTCAAAATTGGTGACGTCAACAAAGTGTTTGTGCCAGGCTAAGTGCACATTGAGGTCATGTGGACTGTCGAAGGCTCATGGGCAGGAGGTTACAGGATAGATAAAGGTGTCATGGGTTGAGTGACAGGGATGACTGGCAGATCTACCACCTGTGCTCCCTACTGTTCCACCTTGCTGCATTTTACTCATTCTGCACTCCGCTCGTTGTTGTGAGCATCACTCCTCCGCCCTCCGTTATTGCTGGAGGCGGACATCCTTCACAAAACTCCTCCAGAGACGCTGATCTTGAAACCACTGGTCGAGCTGTTGGCAAGCCCAAACAGCTCCACCATCCTTCTGTTACACAGCAGTCAAACTCTTGCCTATAGCGATAAGCCCCTTATATCTGGACAAACAGAAGCTGTTTGGGTACACAGTGACTGGGCATTTGGGCTACATGACTCAGCCAATGCTGCCTCACCTGCCTTAGTATCTCACTGATGGGCATCTGTCCAGATCATTCAAGGATCTAAGCTGCTCACATAATCTAGTTTGTTAAGCCCACGGTGGATCGTAGACAACTTGGATATGCAAAACCAGTGTGGATGTTCCTTTAAAAGGGATCCAAATTTCTCAAATGTAGAGAAGGGAGGGAATATCTGGCTGAGAAGACCCAGAGCTTTACATGGAGCGACAGGCAATGCAGCATTCACAGTGTGTTACGCAGCTGAGATAATTATGTTCAACCGATTCGGAGCATGACCTCTGCTGCCAAACTGGAGCTAGTCACATGCACCCTTTCCAGGTATGGAAAATTGTTCTGCTCTGTCAAAAACTGCCCCACTGGTCATGGGGAGTGGAGGGATGGGAGAATACGATGACACAGAATACCCAGGCAGGTGCTTTGTTTTATGTGGGGATGAACGTAAACCCCATTTCTTAGTAGTACTCTCGAAGTTCAACAAAAGCTTCTCCAGCTCATACTGGATATAATTCTTATGGTGGGGATGGTTGTAATGTGGAGGTGGGCAGTGGTAATGCACACTCCTGTCTAATGAGGAACCAACAGTTTGGGACAATTTCAAGATTATGTAAACAACGCCGCCAAGACCTGCCCAACAACCTGTTGCAATATTGGAAATGAATGGATTAGTGATTAAACGTGGTGTTTAATTGAAAAAAGAACGTAAAAACTGCTACAAGGGCCTAAGAAGGCAATGCAAAACTCAGATCTGGCATGAACAGAGGGGGCCTGATGGAAAAGCTGCAGCAGTTGAATAATAACTCTCAGTCAAATAAAGGATGACTTTGCAAACTTCAGTCAGCTCAGGGGAGCCTACTTCAATATTTCCTGCGCAATTACAAATGCCAGTGGCAAGCTCCTCAGCAGTTGAAGGCAGAAACTAGCATGCTAGAAGTAATTATGCTCCCAAATGCAGAATCGCTCTTCGTCATATCCCTTTGAAGAGCTCATGCAAGCCACAGCAACCAAAGACCCTACACCTTCTGCATTGAGCCATTTGAGTATAAAGTGAGAGGTACCCTAAGAAAAATGAAAGAAATCACTAGTATCCAACACTTGCAATATCAGAGCAGAAATGCTGACACCCAGAGGCTCAACTATAATCACATGGGTGAGTAAGATCTTTTAACACACGTGGAGGGCAGGCTTGAAACCAGCTTTCAATGATGCAGCCTTTTTGGTTGGACTGCAGGCAGTCTTACTCGTGCCGTGTCAGTCATAGAGGTTGTTGGACCATGCTTATATTTGCCTCAAGCAAGTCTTGACGAACAAAGTGGGGCATAATCTGCTGAGTAGTGTAGTGGAGGCTGTGAAATGAGAAATAATCAATTAGAGTGCCTTTAAAAAGAGCCTCTGTCAAGGTGATGTGCACATCAGTGAGATACAATCATCATTGGGAACAAGGTGGTGTACATTCAGCCTACATTTCTAAAGTGAGAACATACAGTGATGATCACAGGAGAAATCTGTGGATGGTAAGTGACAGGCCCAAATAATTGCATCAAAAGAAAAGGGAATGAGTGACCTCCGAATGAGTAAAGGTTGATTAGAAGTTCCAACTGGAAGCCTTGGTTGCTGGGCGGAGAATGAGTGAAGGGGAGTAAAGCGAGATGGTAGGGACGATATAGGAGAACATTGGGAGGGGAATGAGATGATGGGAGAGGCAAACAGGAGCGTGTCCATGGTGGAACTTGAAGACAGCAAAGAGGATATTGTGCTTGATGCAGAAATTAATCGGATACCAGTGGAGGGATCAAACACGATCACAGCTTTACCAATTAAAAACCAGGCAACAGAAACAAACATGAGTACAGTATTCCCAAAGACAAGACTGTCACACTATATAAAGTCCCACTCATTTCATGGATCGTTATTAAACAAAGGTGTCGCTTTAATCGACATTGTGAACTCGGGATGTTACGGGACAATGAGTCCCATAGGCAACGCCACGGGCTGAAGGGCACAGTGGGGGCTATCACTCCCTCGACTGACTGTGCGCGAGTAACAGACTTCAGCCTCTATTGACGATCTCTGTGAACAGGGAGGTGGAAGCCAATAGAGTTCATGTCAACAACAAAAACCGTGACCTTTAAAGAGACAATGCTCCTGTTAAAATACGATTGACAGTACATTACCATTTTTACATGCTTCAGAGTACTATACCGATTTTAGAAGCAGCGTTGCTTTGTAGATTGATTTTGTTACTGATGGAGATAGTAAAAAAAGCATGTGGCAAGATGAGACGTTCATTCGAATGTCCTAGCCCCTTGGCATAGCCCCTAGGCTCGAGCACAAGACACTGATACTATTTTACTCAACACCCACCTCTATAACCCCCCTAATCGCTCCCCCTCATTCCCGCTATGTCCCCCTCCCCCCATAGCGATGTTATTTATCTTCCAAAAAAACTTCTTCGATAACACCGCTTTGAAATGAAATGTTTATAGTAAGAGACGATTCAGGCAATGGCCCTTTTGTCACAGCACTTCAGTCTCCTCGACTTGTGACATCGGCACCACCCATGAGGAGGCCGCATTTGTTGCACTCCAAGATGGCTTGGTGAACGCCCCTCCCTGCCACTACCCCGACTTTTCCTTGCCGTTTGTCCTTGATACAGATGCTAGTAACACTGGCATTGGAGCTGTTCTGTTTCAAGTTGTCAATGGCGTCGAGAGTGTTATCGCATAAGGAAGCAGAGTGCTGTCTCCGGCTGAACAGCGGTACTGTGTCACACGCTGATAACTGTTAGCTATCGTGTTTTTCTTGCAACAGTATCTTCCATATTTGTATGGGAGAGACTTTGAGATGCGCTCGGACCACGCGGCGCTGCAGTACGCGCTGCAGGTTGACCAGCCATCTGGCGAACTTTCACGCTGGTTGGAGGTCCTCCAGGACTACTCTTTTCAGGTTACCTATCGCAAAGGCTCCCATCACACGAACGCGGACGCCCTGTCGCGATTACCCACGAACGAGAGTTGCGCAAGTTTTTCGGGCTCCGGTCGCTGTAAGCCGCGCAACGAAAACTCGCCCCCTACCCTTACGGCATCGGCCGAGGCTGTAACATCTGAGGGGGCTGGGGATCCAGTGGCGCGTGATGCTGTCATTGGATTGGACCACGACGAATGGGGGCGCCTCCAGGTTGAGGACGCTTCCCTGCTTAAATTGCGATGCCGTGTCAAAGAGACTGATGGGGGCGAGGATCGATGGGGTGTCGCCTCTTTCATTCTCAGAGGCGGATTGCTCATGCATTGGGGCGGAGAGATGCGATGTTCCAACATTGTTGTGCCCACCGCCCTGCGGAGTAAGGTCATTTGGGTGGTGCACGAGCGTCTGTTGCACTTGGGTGTGCATAAATTAGCATTGGCCACACGTAAGTCGGATTTCTTCTGGCCTGGCATGGCTGAGGATGCTGCCAATTTGTTGAAGGGGTGTGTGCAGTGCACGCGGTAGAAGCCGCTTGTGGGAATAAATATTTTCTGGTGGGAGTCGAGTATTTCTCATGATGGCCTGTGGCCTGGCCGCTTCCCAAACAGTTGGCGGCAAAGATCACTGAGGCATTCCTCAATGGCTACGTAATTGTAGTGGCATGGTTGAACATGATCGCCACTAATCATAGCCGTCAGTACTAGCTTGTGTCAGTAGGGAGCAGAGGGGAGGCTGAACCTGCTGGATTAATGATGACGGGCCGTTGGCCAAGGCAATCCCTGGGGGAGCATCGTGACCAACGGTCGGGACCCCAGATCCCGGGAAGGGGGCTGGGGAGATGATGTCATTCTCCAGACCCTCGGAGACGGTCCTAGAAGGAAGGCGTGGCCAGGGGCGGAGTGAGCCAGGAGCCTATATATAAGTCAGGTCCCTGAGCGGTCCCAGCAGTTGTTGTCCGGCCGAAGACTGAAGAGCATCCTGGAGCCCTGAAGAGAAGAGCCCAATGGGCAGAGCAGAACCCCTGGCTAGGGTCGGCTCGAGCTTGTACCAGTGAAAGCTCCAGCTGATAACCCGTGAAGACTCAAGGGAAGACTCAAGCCCCAGCAGTATAGATGCCGTGATAGCTAGTGAGAGGCAAGCTAGTCTGGAGGGACTACCTCCATAGAGTATCGGGTGAAAGGGGCCATTACCCCATTGTGTAATAACCTGTTAATGTTATAATAAATGTGTTGCCTCAGAGTAAGCTTCCTCCAGTTTATTACCCACTACATTATGGACAAGAGTGCTCCCGAACGTCTTCTGAACAATCAGGGCAAAACATTTTCTTCAAAATTATTGCAAGAGGTGTGCGTTAGTTGTGAACCAAGAAAGTACGCATGTCACCGCACAATCCGCAGACGGATGGTATGGTTGAGGTGGCTGCACAGGACTCTGACCTCCATGTTGAGTCATCAGGTCAGCGAGAACACGACCCCCTGATTCATGTTCAGTTACAAGCCGCACCCAACAAGGCAAAATCTTAAATCTCTGACTCCGTGTGCTGCGAAGTGCGGGAGACTTCCAGGGTAAATTCTGATTTGTGCCGATTGGCCAATGAATGGCTGAGGGGCTTCCGTACTTCAGTGCAACCAAGCTCTGGGGACAGAGCTTGGTTGCACTGTCCACAGGTACCGTTGGGTACATCGCCCAATTTGCTCAAACCCTGGAGAGGGCTGGTTGATGTGATTCGGGTCATTCGACTGCAGTGTGTCCAGATCCGCTTGGGGCGGCGGAGTTGGTTTGTACACTCCTCTTGCCCTAAGCCCTTTATTGCTCCCTGTGAGTTTGTTCCATCTCCACACTGTGGGCGCCGAGGGACAGATGTGTCCGGCGAGCTGGCATGTGTGCACGTTGAGGTTGGTCCTCAGCGGAGTCGTGTGCTTCCTCCCTCAGGTACCGCGCGCCTGATGTCCCCCAAGCCGCCGCCTGCGCTGTCTTCACTTGATTCGGGAGAGGAAAACCCGTCGACCCGGCCTACTGCTCTTCGACTGGACAGTTGCATATTCCCCCTGGGACCTCCAGAGAGAGTGAGCCCACCTCCACTGGAGACCCAGCCACGAGGACTCGCTCAAAAACTCTTCGGATTTTGTGACACCCATGCACACACACTCCCACACCATCAGTTGCTTGTCACACTCAGTAGGCCATATCGGTTATTGGCTGAACCTAGCCTTTGTTGTGCTTATGGGTATTGTTACACAGTGAGGATGGGAGTTGTTGGTGATGGAGGGGATTCCGTGCATTCGCGTTTTATACTTTCTCGTGTTGTTCTGTACATTTGTAGCTAGTGTATATATTGCATAGGTGGGCTTGGGTATTTATATGCTATTTGTTATTGTTAATTATTGAGGCACACATAGCGTTTAGTCACTTTTACTCGCTTTTTATCACCTTATTCACTTAAGCAACCATTGGAAAGATGTTCTAAATCATACCAAACATTAAACTAATTTTCAATGGTATTTATCCAAATAGTGATATACCAAACTTTCATAGAAGCTTATTTCACTTCACACCTACATTTGTAAACTCCCGCCCCGTGCCGGTCCTCTACGTTCCACTTAACACCCCCTCCCCCCCCGTGCCGGTCCTCTTGTGCGTTACGGTCATTTTATGCTAATTCCTTTGTCAAAGTATTTTGTTTCCTCCCACACAGCTTAAAAGGACGCGACCTGGGCTGGACTGTCTTCACTCCAACGCTGTCCTCATGACAGTACGGTCCCCTTCACCTGATGAAGGCCACTTGTGTTGTGGCCGAAACGTCATGAATTTTGTTGTTTTATTTTTTACCTACGTGACTTTACCGAATAGAACCAAAGAGTATGGATCCTTGCAGTCACGAAAGCTTCAAATCTAGAACTTATTCACTTGGTTAGTTTTAAGGGGGAGATGACAGCCAGGACGGCTGAATGCTACGAATGGGGGGGGGGAGGGGGGTAATGTAGTGACATCGGGAATGCCACTGTGTAGTGCCGGCCTGAGAGGCACGGCGTGCGATGTAATTACATCACCGACACCCCATATATGTGGGTGTAGTACCAGCCTTAGTGGGGCTTGGTGAGCGCTGAGTCATGGCGCTGAGTGGCACCACGTGTGGCGTGCAGTGCTGTTCTCTATAGGAGGGGTGTGAAAGTGTCAGCCATGAATGAGGTTAATGTGGGCCATTGCACTTTGTTTGACCCTGGAAGGTACATGACGGGTAAATTCTACACAGGGGCCACAAGTTGGGGTTAGTGGGTAGTCACGTGTCAGGGCGAGATCTTGCAATAGGAATCGAGAAGGTAGTTGTGGCCAAGGGCGGAGCCGGCCACGACTGGTAAGCATATAAACCGGGTCCCCAGAGGGACCGGGGTTCAGCTTTGCTGTTGTCTTCTGAAAGATCTACATTCAACGTCCGTGAAGAGTCACCAACACATGGGCAGGACTCAAGCTGGAGTCCTGCTCGTTGTAGCTATCCCAGAGTGTTAGCGCAGATAGCCTGGTGGTCCACCACCATAGGTTGTTATCTGGTAAAAGGGAAGTTACCCCTTCGTGTTGGTATAAATAAATGTGTTGCCTCCAAAGAGTATGTCTGCGACTCAATTGAACCGACTACACAATGGTGCAAAGGTCAGTAAAGTGACCGAGGCCACCAGGTGCTGTACCAGTATACCACATCAGATTAACAAGGGGCTCAGTGGTGGCAACAAGTTATCCCCTTCACCTGGAATGCAGGAGGTCGTGGGTTCGATTCCAACCCCAACGCCTGGATATTTGGAGTTTGCATATTCTCCCCGTGGTGGCGTGGGTTTTTCTCTGGATCCTCGAGTTTTTTTCCCTCCACATTTAGAAATATGCGTTTACAGTATTTGGCTGCTACAAATTTCCACGTGATAAGCCACTTCGTTGAGCTATGATTTGTGGCCAGGTTGCTTTTGAAAAACAGCTATATAGCTCAGTGGTCCTTACTTGGTACAATAAAATAAAAATCTGCCGATTCCTGGAGTTATACTATAGGAAGGCCTGGGTACCCAAGGGACCAGGTTACACCATTTGTCAGTTCAATGAAAAATCGACAAACAATAAATCCAACAAACACACCCAGTGCTGAAATGCACTGAAAAACAGTAAATGTACCAGAATGAAGCAGTACACATCTTGTCAAGTTGTATTTATACAACAAAGATAACTAAAGAAAAATAACCAAATCCACAATTAGATGTGGATGTGATAATAAAGTAAAGCCCTTCTGGATAATGGACACCCTATGCCCTGTCGGTCGTGTTGATTTTTTACCATATTTCACCACGCCGACTAGTGCGGGTTGGTGAAGCGAGGGGGGCAGAACTGATTCATTTGTCACTCGCCTCTGGATTTAGTCCATGGGTGTGTAGTGATGTGCGCTAAACACTGTGCAATTGGACGACCCCACATGCCCTGGGCACCCTTTCGCATGAGATATTCAAACTCAATCTATTTTGCAGGTGAAATATTTCTGAAATAAAAATGCAATGAAGGAAAACAGAGAAACTGCCATGACACGGTGCACAGGTGTGAATTAATATATTATAATAATCAGTCACACGACTGACCATACAAGGCAAGCACACCATGGTGGTGCTCGCTTCATCCACCCAGCAACACACTTCAGCGCAATTGTTTCCCAGCGCCTATCTCGTGACTCGGTATGGGAATCGCTGCGGCGGTGTCCGCTCGTGCAGCTCCATGCGACCCACAGCAGACGCGCGCTCCCTATAGAGGATCCACGGTCGCGCGTCGTCTATGCCTACAGCACAAGCTCCGACACAAACATCCCCCATGGAGCTCCACAGACTGGTGGGGCAAGTGCTGTTATTGAGCTCCTATGAATGAAGCAGTACACATCTATGAAGGCCGCTGTGAAGTGTCGAGTCGCCCCGCGTCTCTCGCCCCTGACGCGGCCCAGTTCCCCGTGTAGCCTCCTCTGCTGTGCTCTCAGCCTCTGGCCCTTACGCAGCAGAAAGGAGAGGGGTGGAGGGGTGACGGGAGGAGTGAAAGGAGCGTTGAGGGGAGGGTTGGGGGGAGGATTGGTGGGAGGGGTGGGAGGGGTGGGGTGGGGTGGGTGGGGTGGGGTGGGTGGGGTGGGGTGGGTGGGTGGGGTGGGTGGGGTGGGGTGGGGTGCCCCTTGCTTTCTTCGGCCCCTCCCCCCACCTCTGCTACTTATTTTAAGCCTCTGTCTGTTCATCCATCCGGCCCCTTTTTTCTTGCTTCTCTGTCCGTCTTTCCTCTTCTTACCTCTTGTGTCCCTGTATATGTATTTCTGCTATCTTATACCTCGTATTTGTTCACTCTGTCTATGCTGGTATGTTCAACCCAGAGGATGAACACGAAATTTAGCACTCTTCTGAAATTCGTGGTCTGCCAGGCAAGTGTCTAACTGTGTCGTTGGCCGACTGGTATTGCATCACGTAAAATTTTCTTAGGTTTTTTGAATTCTCGTCTCTCATCTTCTTGTTGTATTTACCTCCGTGCAGTTTAACACTCTCTATGTGTTGCGTTGATGTCACCTTATGTGCTATTTGTTTTTACACCTGATGAAGATCGCTTGTGTTGCGGTCGAAACGTCGTGCTTGATTTATTTTAATATAATTTTATGGTATTTCTACATATGTGACTTTACCGAAAAAAACAATGAGTTAATCAATGGTTCTCTGTGTGAGTGAGTCTATGTGTCTCCATGTGAGTGAGCCTATGGCTCTGTGTCAGTGAGACTTTGGCTCTCTGTGTGAGTGCACTCTGTGAGTGAGTCTATGGCTCTCTGTGGGAGTAAGTGGGTCTCTAAGGCCACCACCATCTTGCTCCCTGCCCAGTGCGTCCACCTGGTTGAGCTGCAGAAGTCTATTGTCCACCACTCCAGACTGCACAGATATCCGACGTCCACCTCCAGCACAGACACCAGCAGATTCTTAAACCTGGTGGTGGAAGGACACGAGAGGGGTAATAGTCAACCACCATTACCACCATCAATACCACCATTACAACCACCAAAATCACCGCTATCGTTAACACCACCATCAATATCACCACCTCCACCACAACAATCACAATCAAAATTACAATCACAATACTCTTTGGTTCTTTCGGTAAAGTCACGTAGGTAGAAAAAATAATAGATCACGACGTTTCGATCGCAACACAAGCAACCATCATCAGGTAAAAAAATATAGCGAGAAAGCTGCTGAAACACGAAGTTATATTGGCTTGAGATAAGCTCAGCCCAAGAGTAAGTGGGCGGGGCTAGAGGTAGAATTTGCATGTAAATACAACACCACATCGTGGAAAAGGAAAGAGAGACACAGACACCGAGAGACATCCACACACAGAGAGAGGCATACACAAAGAGACACACGAAAGACGCATACAAAGAAAAACACACCGGCAGAGAGAGACACCCACACAGACAGATGCAGAGAGAGATAGACAGAGCGAATTACATAATTGCCCATGAATTACTATGGTGTGACAATGCCAATTACCAATGTCAAAGGGAACATCAATGAATGGTAAATGTGGGGTAATATCCCCAGAAGAGCATGTAGACTACATTAAAAAATAAAATAATCAATCAATATAATATCACATATGGGTTCAGTTTAAAGTTTACTTATGAAAAATAATACTGAAATAATTGTGCTCCATAGGTTATCTTAATGGTAAAGTTACATAAACATCACGGAATCACTTAAGCTGACCATTTAAAAAGACATTAATTGCAAGATGTTGAGCAAAGGAAATTATTTGGAAGTTCATCTCACACCAAGTACATGTTACTATAAATCTAAATCTGCATAGTTCTCGATCAGCAAAGCCGCAAACATGTTTTACCACAAGCAAGGAGTTCGGTGTAAAGCTGTTAAGCAAATTAACCACTGCACACGGTTGTAAAGCTCTCTGCCTCAAAGACAGCACTCTACCAAGTGTCACGACGCAGCTGCACACGCCGCATGACAATAGGCGGAGTGAGTGAATCTAAGTAGACACTGACCCTGTCAAAGGGGATCCATGTCTAGAGTATTTGTGGCTGGTGCTACACATTTCTAACGTGATTAGCCATTTAGCTGATCTATCATTTGTGGACAGGTCGCTTCTGGAAAACAGCCACATAGCTCAGTGGGTCTCACCTGGTAAAATAAAAATAGTTTATAGAGTTCGTTCTGCCTCAACGCGTGTTTTCATAACGCCAATTGGATATAGCACGATGAATGTATTAGGGAACACGTTTTATGACACGGATGCTAAGTGGATATAACGCGATTGAGTCAACAGAACCACGTCGCGCGAGTAGGAATGTGCGGTTGTTCGGCTGCCTGGGCACAGCGTCACACGAGGCATTGGGATGCTGCTGGATGCTTCCTGATGCTCCCCACGCGCCTCAGTCTTTGTTCAGCCGACACACGCATCTCACGCTGTTATCACGGACTGTGCTTTACCCTGTATTAGTCATTATAACGAGGGAGTTTACACAACGCGGTGTTATTCAGCAACGGAACTACCGCGTTATAGAACACTGCAGTAAATATTGTCGCGGTGTGGAAGGAGCAATGAACGTCATCTTGTGGCATGGAAAGGCATCGCAGCCCTAGCGAGCAGCCAGAGACAAAGCCTGCACGCACGGCAAAGTTGTGATTGACCCGGGGACTATTAGCAAGTGACACGTATGGACTAATGGTTACTCTAAATGACGATGTTGACGTTGGTTATAACGTGCTACAAATATGGTAAACGCACATCGCATTAATTCTGACAAATAGCGGACTTTTTTAAAGTTATCGTTTACAATGGTTAATTTGTATATCATGCCAAGTGAGTAATTTGCGTGTGGACCCTGACAGCGGCACTCAATGTCCAACTCTTGCGAATGCTCTCAGGGGATCTTTACCGTGCGCTGCGTTCACTCACTCAGCCCCAATCTCCCTGTCGTGAACTCACCACTCACCACTCACTCACCTCACCCTTCAACTCACTCACCCTCCTCACCTATTAATTCTCCTCATTAACTCACTCACCCTGCAATCCACTCCCTCACCCCCCTCCATCACCCGGCACTCACCGCCTGTCCGTGACCACCTCTCCCGTGCCTACAACCACAAACACCACCACCACCTCTCCCGTGCCTACAACCACAAACACCACCACCACCTCTCCCGTGCCTACAACCACAAACACCACCACCACCTTTCCCGTGCCTACAACCACAAACACCACCACCACCTCTCCCGTGCCTACAACCACAAACACCACCACCACCACCTCCTGCTGCTGCTGCTGTCGCGGTCTCCGCGTGGCGCCGCGGGCCCAGGGGGAGGCCTCGCGGCCCAAGAGCGGCGCCACGGCTCCCCCCCTTCCGCTCCTGGCCCCTCCCCCTCGACCCTCCTGGCTCCTCCCCCTCATCCCTCCTGGCTCCTCCCCCTCGTCCCTCCTGGCCCCTCCCCCTCGTCCTTCCTGGCCCCTCCCCCTCGTCCCTCCTGACCCCTCCCCCTCGTCAATCCTCCTCCCGCTCGCGACGTGGAGTGAACTCAGCCCCGCCCCCACCCTGCGCGGCCCCGCCGCCCATTGCAAGAATGGCGGGAAGCGGTCGCGGGGCCTACCGCGCGCCGCCTCTCGCGTGATTGGCTCGATTCGCGTCACGTGGGGAAGGCGGAAGAAGAGTATGGGGGAGGAGCTGCGCGGTTAGGGGCGGGGCCGTAGAGTCACGTGGTGGGCAATGGTTGCCAATAAGTGGGCAGGGATGGCTGTTACGTCATAGCGTACGTCACATCCGGTAATGACGTTTGTATAAATAACACGCCCCTTCGTGACGCGTCTCACACTTCCTTCCGTCCCGCGTGCCGTCAACACGAGCTGAGCATGGCGCTGCTGATCGTTGACGTTCTGGTCTTGGCCATGCTTGGGATGGGGATCTTCATTTATCTTCTTTTTACGCTTTCCATATCAGACTTTGACCATGAGGTCACGACGCTGTCTACGGAGAGGATGAGCCTGCAGAATGTGGAGCTCTGTCAGAAGAACAAGATGCTCCGTCTGGAGCTACAGCAGCAGCAGGAGGAGTTGATGGAGAACCGAGAGACTCTCCAGAGAGAGAACAGGAGCCTGGTTCAACAGCTTAAAGAGTGCCAGTTGGAGCTGGAGTCCACGAGAGTGCCTTGCAGGGAGAGCAAGTCTCTCCATGCGGATTTTCTCCGAGACTGCAATGCAGCACAGCGGCAAATGTCGCTGCGCTGTGAAAACAAAGATCTCCGGAGGTCGCTGCATGCCCACCTGACGGAGTTGAACTTCCTGGATCCGCAGAGAGGCCAGGAACAGTTTAGGCTACGCGGGAAGCTGGTGCGTCACGAGGACATGTGGCATGGGGAAGAGAGGCTGCATGAAGAGAACCTTCATCTCAGTAGCCAGCTGAAAGAATTGAAATGCGCCGTGTCTCAAATGTACCATGATGCCACCGATGCCCCTTCCACCGCCGCTGCCACAGCTTCCACCTCCACTTCTGCCACCACCAAGCCCAAGAAGAAGAAGAAGAGATTTATCCATTGGGTGCGAAAATTGCTGACGCGCAAGTCGGCCAATGTAAAAACATTGGGGAAATTGTGAAAATGACACCGCCCCAATTAAAACATTACTCAGAAAGACAAACATACCCCATAGAACATCAACATACTATTGGGGAAAGTGCTGTACAATATATATGTATCTATATTTAACTTTCTTTGCATCGTATGTAGTCAACCATACCAATGGAAGGTGCTGTTAGCGAATAATACAACTTATCGGTTCCATTCCTGAGAACTGTCCGTAAGTCGAACGGTTCATAAGTCTGAATACAATAGTGTACTGTATTTAAATCCACATACTGTAAGTTTTTTAAGATGTTATCACGGTTCAGCAACACATGGAAACATTGTCAAAGTCATATGTAAGACAAAATATCGTACATTTGCATGCAACAATGTAATAAATACTGTATTGTGAGCAAAACATAAAGTTACTTAAATGGAAAAAAAAATCTGTTTTTATTGTCACTTACCTTTAGTTCGGATGCTGGTCTGCTTGTCGGGAGGGGGCGTAATGAGTCCCTAAAACTGCACACACGGGGGCGGTGGGAGGGGGGTGAACGTCCATACACACACAACAGCGACAATCATTTGCCGTATAGCCTTACCAGAATGTTGGGGCAAGCGCTGTTAGTGAGCAGCGCCTATGAAGCTCAGAATGGCACACGGGCCAGCACAACGCACGGCTGCCTCTCTTTATCTCTCCATACACGAGACTCACAGGCGTACATACGTCCGTGCACACACGCACAACAACGGAACAACCGTCGTTCACCCCTAAGTGGCGGTGACATCACCACAGCAGCTTTAAAGCTTTCGCTGTCCTCCAGACAGTCTCGTCCCTTCACCTGATGAAGGCCGCTTATGTTGTAGCCGAAACGTCGTGATTTTTTGTTATTTTATTTTTTACCTACGTGACTTTATCCAATATAACTAAAGAGTGTCACCACAGCACTTGTGCCCTGCTCGGTGCATTTTGAGGCCACGTGAAGTGTCGAAGGCTGGCTGGCAGGAGGTCATGTAAATAGATGCAGGTGCCATGGATTGACTAAGGAAAATGATCGGCAGATGCAACAGCCGTGCTCCCCACTGTGCCAACTTTATTTGTGTCAGTTGTTTGGCGCTCTGCTCGTTGTTTTGAGCCTTGCTACTCTGCCCTATGCTGTTGCTGGAGGGCAACTGCCTCCAACTCCCCAGCAGCGCTTTTCATGAACCTCCTCCACAGAAGCCGATCGTGACACTGCTGATACCAGTCATCAATAAGTCCAATCAGCTCCACATCCTTCTGTACCACATCAGTCCATCTCTTCTCTAGCCCGTACCACGCCCATTTAGCACCATCTATCCAGCCAAATTGAAGCTGCTTGGGGATGCCGTGACTGTGCATACGGACTGCATGACACAACCAACGCAGCCTCGCTTGCTGGAGGAGCCCACAGATGGGCATTTGTCCAGATATTCCAGGAATCTGAGCTCCTCACAAAGTCCAGTCTGGTTAAACCCTGGATAGATCGTGGGCTAACCAAAATGTTTCACACCAGTGCAGATGTTCCTTTTGAGAGAGATACGGGAGGGCATAACTGCGGTCCAGAAGACATGAAGGTTTGTATGGAGTGACATGCCAGGTAGCTTCCACACAGTATTCAGCAGCTGATGAAAATAGAATGCCGCTCGAATGATTCGAAGTGAGACCTCGGCTACTGAAACAGAGTTGGTCATCAGCACACTGCCCAAGTACGGAAATATCTCCACTCTCTCCACAACTGCCCCAAAATACATGGGGAATTGAGGGAGGGGAGCATTTTGATGATGTAAAATACCCAGGGAGGTGATTTGTTTTTGTGAGGCTGATGGTAACAGCCCATAATTTAGGATAATGCTCCATGTTTAGCTGTAGTGTCTCCAACTTCTCCTTAGAGTGGGAAGTAATCACCAGATCATCCGCATTCATAATATGGTTTAACAATAGAGAGCCATACCATGACCGGACTGGGGCATCGATCAGCCTCCCATTATATCTATACGATATATAGATTCTACTGGTACATCCATGGAAATCGTCTCAAACTACGTAGTCAAAAAAAATGTTAAGTCGTGAAAGGGCCAGAGGACACCTGTGTCGCACCTTACTCACATATTCTATCATCCCTTAACTCCATTACGTCGATTTCCCATGTGACGCATCAGTTGTTTTGTATTATTTATATTTGCTTTCATTACTGTAACTCTGTGTGTTTATTTAGCTTTGGTCATTTGGGTGATCCAGGTCTCTCTTGCAAATGAGACTCATCCTGGTCGCTTTAGTTCTCGCCTTGTTCAACTAAATAAACTGGTACTCACTCACTCCATTATGAACTCACCCACTTCCCTTACTCTATGACTTACATAAATGCTCCCTCTCCCTCCTCATGAGTCATATATTTACCTGATCATTCACACAATCACCTGATCATTCACTGTGTCAACCTCACTCACGCACTTTTTCATGCTCTCAAGAATGACCCACCCATCCTATCACTCACTACCTTAATCACCATCCCCTTATCTCATTGACCCACTGGTAAAATGAAAATACTCTACAGCAACAACACGTGAGATTGTACTCAGGCTTACACTCACATGTGTAAAGAAGCTCCTTTGCAGGTTCCAATTTCTTGATGATTTATTTCACGATAAAGTATTTACAACGCAGGAGTACGACTTTTACGAACCTTCCCCCGTAAAGTACCCTGTACCTGTCTCCACCCATCAACACTGACACCACTATAACCTTTGCCATCGAAGAGAAGGGAAGTAGATGACGATAGAGTTTGCTGATAGAATCTACCGGGGGCAAGTGCTGGAAGTTACCAGGGCGTGGCCGTAGGGGTATATAAGGGGGAGCGAGGCCCGCGAATGGGTTGATTCCTTGGGGACTGAAGAACAACTGCAGGTGGACGACATCGGGGCCGACTGTTGGAGATCTACATGGGAGAAACCATCAACAAAGACTGTTCGATATTACTCTATTAGAAACCACCAGGACTGCGGTAGTTATAGCCTTGTGAAACGTGTGAGTCGTACTCTCGCCTGTAAATATGTTATCGCGAAATAAATCTACATGAAAATGTACCCTGCGAATGAGCTTCTTTACACTTCGGAATAGAGGACATGTTTCATCGCAGGCCGTTTTTTGTCTACAACAGACCTAAACACACGAAATATGAAAAATGGCATTTGATTAGGATTGCCACCTGCTACCCATTCTGAGATCGCCCAATTAGCAAAACCCTTCTTTCCATTATACCTAAGACTTTAGGTTTGTACATTCCGTAATTTCAAGACGACGAGTTGACCAAAGTGGCAATGTTATTTTGTCATTTTATTCACAGTAACAAAAATGGTATAGTTTTTTTCCCTGTTAACTTATGCATACGAGTGTAACGGTGGCACAATGGTTGGCCATTGCAATATGAATCAGACCACTTTAGTTTGATTCTCAGTCATAGTTACCATCAAGCAAACTGGCCTTGAGCCTTCTCGTCATCAACCCACGTTGACAAGCATGATGGAGTATGGTCAAGCAATCTCCACGACTTATCCAGTATGGAAAGACTTCACCCATAAGTGGTATGACAAAGGGTAACAATTATTATTATTGTTGTTGTTTATTACCACCGAAGGAATAACTTCATATCTGTCAGCCAGCCTATATATACTCATAGATAAATGCTCTCCTAAACACCACCATTGGGTTGAAGCTGATTTGGTATCTTCCACTTTGAGAGCCTCGCCACAAGGACCATCCTACTCGATCCAGCGGTGTATCAGCGCTTTGTCAGGAGCGAAGCAGTCGGCAGTATTCCGGCTGTGAGATGTGAACAACGTTAGAGCGTTATATCATCCCCATTAATAGTTCAGTCATGCTATCAGTCAAGAAGGCATGAAAACAGTAGCCAGGCAGCTCCAAGGGCAGAGCGCGAAGCTGGTACTGCCAATGTCCTTCATCAGCTTCCTGTTATTGAGCGACTTTTCTAGTGCAGATATTTCATGGCCTCAGCCAGGTCATCAATGACTGCACAAATAATGAAATTACATTTGCATCTGCACTTGATCTTACTAAATGTCACATATACGAATAAAACATTGGCTTGCCGATGGTATAATGTGCATTGCTCTCTGTAGCAGCCTCGTTGAGCGTGAAATTTTCAACGAGATTCAAGGCAGGACGCATTCTCTTTTGAGCTAAAATTGGACAAAGAATGGAACTGACCAACGGCAAAAAAAAAAATTCCGTAAAAAATCCTATATATAAAACTAGCTAGATAATCACCTGCCAACTAGAGTTGGCAGGTGATTATCTAGCACATCAGATGTAAGGTCAACATTAACAATGCAATGGTGGCCAAATTATGGAAGGGAAAAAGGAAGCAGATGAAAAAAATTAGTTGAGATGAGAAGATTTAGTGGAACACAGTGAATTAAGGTTGACAAGAGATTTCTGCATTCTCTAAATTATTCATCTGTTGTCTTCAGAAATGCTTCCAGTGGGCAGTTATTCGTTTGAACCATGTCATATTGTTCCAAATGATTTTGATGGCCATTGTCAATAGTTTTTGGAGGGTGAGGGGTCCAATAAGACAGAGAGCTAGCATTAAAGATCATAACTTAATATCTCGATAAGGTACTGAATCATCCTTTCATCCCTCTGGAGTTGATGAGTACCTCTTTGTGGGACATTAACATGAGCTATTCCTTGGAAAGTGCCAACAATGATAGGCATTCATAATTGCCATTGACCTGGTGCCACTGCCGCAGGCTCTTTTAAACAAAGACATTTCATTTTTAATATTTACGAGATGGTTACCCCTCCGATTGCCTTTTTTTCTCAATTACTGTATTTTACAGTATTGAACTGATACAATGTGTTTTTCTGTTCACTAAAAGAAAAGCCATGATCATCATGAACGTCGTCAGTCGGATGTCACAAGTCCTCCAACATGATAATGTCAGATTAGACATGAGCCTGATAACATCATGCATAGTACTGGCTTCCCTCTACTTTAGAAATGGATGAGTTCTGGAAAAAACACGAGTCAAACAAAATTTCGTGATCAGAAAATATTTTCCCATTATATTCAACACAAAAAATTAGGGATGAGTTTCAGACAATCATTCCACCCCACTCCTAACCAAAAATTGTTCACATATTGACAAATCAGAAATAATAAGAAAGTACATAAATGTTAAGAAGATTGAATAACAACTAATTTAAGACGAATAATTAATTCTAGATTTCAAGCTTTCGCGACTGCAAGGATCCATACTTTTAAGGGAACTCACCAAACGATCTGCATGTTGGAATGCCTAGAAAGGCGATGTGAGGCGTTACTGGTGAGCTGTAGGGATATACTGTGACAGTGTCGCGGATGGATGACGCATCCTCCTGGGTGCTTCTTCTTTGATGCTTTCATGGCGTGTGCCGTGTAAAATTTCGTTAACATGGAAATTCGATTTCGTAAATAGAAAAATGTCCATCATTTGTCAATTGCATGAACGCGAAATTCCGTAATCCGAACGTCTGTAAATCTATGGATATCTGTAGAGCCAACATCTGGAATACTCAGAATTTAATTGTTTCATCAGTTGGAGGCACTATCTACTTCAACACCGTAGGAAAAATGTCACTGCTGTATTAAGGTGATGAATTTGCAATGATTATTTGACGGTGGTACCATGGATCCAGGTTAGTGCAAGTGCACAGAGAAATATACAATTGTTAATGGCATTACCTGAACAGGATCAGGAAAATAATTTATCACAACAAGGCTGGGAGAGGGTTTTTCAATGCCAATTGAGTGGTCGAATGTTGCTTTTTCATCATAATTCACGTTGCTGGTGAGTATGGATTGGAGAATGCAGAAGGAATATATGTGAGAGGATAGAAGATGTGTTGACTATAAGCAGTGACATTGTATTTGTGTAGGGGACTGTAAAGAGAAAGTGCTAGAGCGTACACGTTGAGATAATTAGAAACAGGTGGCCGGAAGGTACTGTATTGATGATAATAAATTATCCAATAAACAATACACTTGCCACAGTGGAGTGGGGGCACTGTCTCATAGGGGCGGGGCCAAGGGGGTATATTAGGGGAGCGAGGCCCGCGATCTCCGCACTTGCCCGGGGATGCACAAAGAACAAGGTGGACGAGATTGGGACAGACTAATTGTGGAGCGATAAGGTGGAAACCATCAGGGCTGACTGATAGCCGTAGTAATAACGCTCTAAGTTGTAAATGTGTAGTGAGTTCAACTGAGTCGCAGACGTAGACTTGGAGGCAACACATTTATTTAACTCCAACACACAGGGTAACTTCCCCTTAGAATAACAACCAATGGTGGTGACCACCAGGCTAACTACACTAATTACAACGTAACTAGCTACTGCAGACCGAGACCAACAGCTCGGGTCCAGGTACACGTGTTGGAGACTCGTTGAACGGAGAACGTAGATCATAGAACGTAGACCGTCGACGAATGTTTCTTCCAGGATGAAAAACAACAACAACAACAACCCTGGTCCCTCTCGGGACCCGGCTTATATTCTCTGCGGCATGGCTGGCTCCACCCTTGGTCACGACCACCTTACAGAATCCTAGAGCAGGATCAGGATCCCAACCACGTGACCCCCCCTAGCCCTCACTTAGGGCCCCTTTGTCAACTCCCCCTTCAATAAAAGAACAAAACGAACAACCCGTTAGTGTGCATCAACAAATAAATACTTCAACCCATCTATACAATATATACAATATATACAAAAACCGAAGAGTCTTTGATCGAGTCCTTGTGGCCAGGCTCCCAGGAGAGGTGGGCGTACTCTCCTCGGGGGTCCCAGGGGGAATTTCAAAATGTCCCATCGAGCAAAGAGCAGTCGGCCGGGCAGACGAGCCTTCCGCTCCCGAAGCTTGTGAAGACGGCGCAGGTGGCGGCTTGGGGGATGTTAAAACGTGCGGCATCTGAGGATGGGATCACATGACTCCCCTGAGAACCAACCTCAGTGGGTACACACCTCAGCTCGCCAGACACATCTGACACTTGGCCCCTGTGTAGTGTAGATGGGATGAATTCACGCAGCGTGATGAAAGGCTTGAGGCGAGAGGGATGTACAAACCAACTCCGCTGACCCAAGCAATTTTTTTTCACACTGGAGCCAAACGACCCAAATCACGCCAAACGGCCCCCTCCAGGGTTTAAACAATTTCAGTGAAGTACCCACCAGTATGTGGGGACAGTGCAGCCAGGCTCTGTCGCCTGAAGGCCACTCATGTCTGGAAAGATGGAGACCCCTCATTTGACAATTGGCACGAATTGGAATTCTCTCTGGAAGCCTCGCGTGCTTCTGAAAGCCTCTGATGGGTAAAGCGCATGGACTCCGAAATTTTAGATTTAGCCTTGTTTGGCTCGGCTCATAATTGGACATCAATCTTGGGGTCGTGTTCTCTTCCATACATTTTAAAAATGGTGAGAAGCCGGTGGATGGGTGAGGGGCCATTCTATAGGCAGCCAGGACCCCGGTAACATGCAAGTCCCAGTCAAGCTGGGACTCACTGACCTGATGGCTCAACATGGAGGTCAGAGTCCTCTGCAGCCGCTCCACCATTCCATCCGTCTGGGGGTGGTATGGTGACGTGCGTATTTTCTTTGTTCCCAACAAGTCGTACACCTCCCGCAGCAATTTTGAAGAAAATTCCTTGCCCTGATCGGTCAGAAGATGCTCAGGGCCCCCCTTGTCCATCACATAGCAATCAAGGAATGCCTCGGTGATGGCCAAATCCGATTGGTTGGGCGGCGGCCAAGCCATCGGCTAAAATATTCGACGCCCACCAGTAAATACTTATTGCCACGAGGGGTGGTAGGAAATGGACCAAGGATAACAAGAGCGACCAGCTCATTTATGCGGGAAACCTGAATGGATTGCAATGGTGGACAGCAGAGTTTGGACGGGGGTTTCCGCCGTGCACACTGCACACACCCCTTGAATACAATAGCGACATCTTCCACCATGCCAGGCCAGAAGAAGTCGAGCTTAAGTGTGGCTAGCATCTTATGCACCCCAAGGTGCAACAGTCGCTCATGCACAGCCCAGATGACTTTACTCCGTAGGGCAGTAGGCACGACAATGTTGTAACGTGTCAATCCTCCATTCCAATGCATGAGCAATCTGCCTCTGAGGATGACAGAGGCTACACCCCGTCGATTCCCACCCCCGTCCACCTCCTTGACAAGGCGTTGTAACTTGAACAGGGAAGCGTCTTCCACCTGAAGGCGTCCGAAGTCTGCATGGTTCATGCCAATAACGGCGTCATGCGCCACAGGACCGTCGGCTTTCTTCAGAGATGTCAACCTCAGCCAATGCCAGAAGGGGACGAGGCGAGTCTTCAGCAGGTGCCTTACAGCGCCCCGGCCCGAGAAACACGTTCACCCGTCGCTCGTTGGTAATCGCGAAAGGGCATCCGCGTTCGTGTGTTGGGTACCTTTACAAAAGGAAACAGTAATGGAATAGTCCTGGTGGACTTCCAACCAACATGAAAATTGGTCAGATGGTTGCTCAATATGCAGCGCGTACTGTAGCGCTGCATGGTCAGAGAGCATCTCAAAGCGTCTGCCATAAAGATAGGCGCGATACTGTTGCACAAAAAAAAACAGTTGCCAAAAGTTCCGCCGGAGACATCACTCTGCTGCCATATGCTACAACACTTTCCATGCCATAACGACTTGAGACAGAACAGCGCCAATTCCGGTGTTGCTAGCATACGTATCAAAGATGAACGGCAAGTAAAAGTCGGGGTAGTGGAGGGGAGGGGCGTTCACCAAGCCATCCCAGAGCACAACAAATGTGGCCTCCTCCTACTGCCCCCAATGGAACTTCTGACCTTTTGCCGTCAGGGTGTGGAGAGGTTTGGCGATCGTGGCAAACCCGGTGACAAAACGGTGGTAATAGGATGCAAATCCAATGAAACTCTGCACCTCCTTCCCCACCGACGTGGGGGTCAGCCAAGTATGGACACATGTGGTTTTGTTCAGGTCCATCGCTATCCCTGATTTACTGACTATGTGGCCAAGATACCGAACCCATTTTTAGAGCAGGTTGACACTTCTGCAGTTTAAATTTGAGATTCGCCGCAGGCATGTTAAGAAAGACAGCACGTAACCATTCCAGATGTTTTTTAAACGTACGGCTAAAAACGATAACATCGTCCAGATATATTAGGCATGAGTCCCACTGAAGGCCTGCCAGAACTAGTTGCGTCAATCGCTGGAACGTAGCCGAGTGGAGTGAAGACCCATTGTAAGCTGATTTAATTCAAATAAGCCTTGTGATGTGCGAAAAGCTGTCTTCGGTTTAGAGGATTCATCCAAGGGCAACTGCGAAAATCAAGATAGGTCAAGAGTCGAAAAATAATATGCCCCTGCGAGAGCGTCCAAGGAATCGTCCATCCGAGGAAGAGGGTACGGGTCAGCTACAGAGATCTTATTAAGCTTACAGAAGTCAACACAGAAGTGCAAACTACCATCCTGCCTTTTTAACAAGAGCAATCGGGGCTCCCCACGGGCTGGTGGATGGTGAGATAATATCGGCGGCCAACGTTTCATCAACTACCAGCTGTACGTGTTCTTTTTCCATAGGGCTCAGCCGGTAGGGGTTCTGCTGGATGGGAGCGGCGTCGCCCACATCGATGTGGTGACTCTGGGACTCGAACAATTCCGAATTTTCGGAACAAAGCGTATCCATCCACTTTTCATCAGAAACCTGTTGCGGCTTCGTATTCAACGTGACCCCCTACACCGCCAATGATGTTTCCCTCGTGAAGCATGGACGACACGTAAGCTAGCACGGTGCCCTCCTGAATGACAAACATGTCTAACCCTGCATTCAGGACTTGAATGAGCAGTTCCTGGTAATTGGCTATGATAGTTTGGGCCCCCACCAACGGCAAACCACAAATGTCTTTGTTTGAGGATCCTAGAAGAATTCCCCCCTCAGTCGCCTCCTGGTCTAGCGGCTTGCGCAATCGTAAAGGAACCAACATTTGCGTGCTGGGGGGAATCTTTACGGTCTTACTCGCAAGCGCTTGTACAGTAGCGTTGGCAAAGAACAATCGAGTGGGAGAAGGCAAAAGGCCATTCGATGGCCCAATGGTAACTCAAGGGAACCTTGATCGATCAAAATTTTCAGGGGCATCTGCCTCAAGAAGTCAGTCCTGAGCAAGCAAGGAACAGCAAGGGACGTTGATACAAGAACTGGCCTCATCAATTTAATATCTCCAATACACACCTCCGCTGTTATTTTCCCAGTGAGGCCCAATGAGCAGCCATTTGCATAAAAGGGGACAGAATGATAAAAAATCAACTTGGAAATGATAGTCGCGGATGCACCAGTATCGACGAACATTCTGATTTCAACCCCCTCTATCAATCCGATAACAGCGGATGAACCTGCGGTCACAGCAATCGCTCTATGGACCAACTCCAATCACCGACCCGGTCGGAGCAGCCAGTCAGCCTGAGCAATATCTGAACCCTCATGCACCGACACACGACGGGAATGAAAACCGACCGAACGTGATGAGTGAGGTGGATTCAGGGGCCGAAGGCGACTCGCCTTCGGGTGCAGTGGAGTGGTGGACAGTCAGGTGGATGACTGTGGTGCCCGCTCTCAGAATGAGGAGAGGTATCTTGCCATCGAAGTTGTTCATCCTGTCACACCATGCCGTCCCCCCCTGCCGGCCTCCGCCTTGGGTTGAAGCACAGGCTTGGATGGGCTCCACATCTTCGGGTGTATCTCGCATCTCACTAGGCACAGTATACGCCGCCAACCCCTCATGTCGTTGCAAGAGCAGGTGCGCCTGGATGCATCTTGCAACTTTGAGAGAAGACAAGTCGTCTTTGTCGACGGATGGCAGGACGATGTCGAGGTTGTTGTATATGTGGGTTATGAAAATTTGATGAAAATAATAATATTAAATGAAGTTTGAAATTTGCATAATTTATCTGCAATTATGTTAATTTGGGTAATCATGCATATAAATTATGCTAATTCGTATTAATTTATGCGAGTGGGTGTGGTTATGTTAATGACAGCCTTTATGATAATCAGGCCGCGCCTCGTTGACGAGGGTTGGTTATCAATCGGGATAATATAATTAATCGTATGCAGTTATGCTAGTGTGATGCGAGTATGCCAGAGTCAACTCGGCTTCGTTGTTTAACTTCGTATTATCGATCAGTATAATACAATTATTCTTGCTTTAACATTTACTGAGTATGGATTAGAGCGTTTATGTAATGTCACCAAGTTCATATCTCAACGCAGAACCAGTTCTTATGCATAGATTTCAGGAAAGAATCACACAATCACTTATGCGTTAATCAATTTGATTTTCTAACTAAACTTTAATTTTAACATAATATGCGATCTCTCGATCTTGGAATTTCAACACAGTATCATCACAGTAACCATCACGACTTGCGTTGTTTCACTTTGACAACAGCACCTGTGGTTAATTCCGCCGCATAACGCGAGCTCAGTTGGTGAGAGAGAGAGAGTCGTTAAACATCTAAACAAAACAAACCTTGATACTCTATTATGAAAGATTATACTGGAATTTGCACACACAGTACGGCGTTCATTCAGAGATCATAAGAAACCCTTATCACGTTGTTAGCACATTGGGTCATGGAACAGTTGAGTATTCTGTAGAGTACGCGAGTACGTGCGGCGATCATTAACGAAGGTGCTTAAAGATTATATGACGAAATTCATACGAAAAGGCGATCAAAACAGTTATTTTTCCCAAAGGCACAAATATATCAAAAAATCCATTGGCAAGATCAGATTATTACAGAAATGGCTTCTATTGAGGTTGTGTGGTGGGGTGCATGCTGTCTCACGGGAGATTAATTAATTCGTGGACGGAATTGTATAAGGAAACCGGTTTGATACGATTTCTCCCCGTGAGCGAAGCTCCGTGGCGAAGGTGTCATGAATTAATTCGGATTGATGGATCTGTTGGTAATTTATGCGATTAGAAGTACAATCCAAAACAAAATAGTTAAGATGGAAAAATTATTACTATACTTATAAACGACGGATGGTTATCACTCGGTCTGTCACGATACCTTCACGGCCACTGATGGTTCCCGTCTTGAGAATTAGGCCTTTGTCAATGACTCGTGTGTTTTTAGTGATATGGATGGTGTACAGTAGGCCAGTGTTTCGCCACGGAGCTTCGCTCACGGGGAGAAATCGTATTAAACCGGTTTCCTTATACAATTCCGTCCACGAATTAATTAATCTCCCATGAGACAGCATGCACCCCACCACACAACCTCAATCCAAGCCATTTCTGTAATCATCTGATCTTGCCGATGGATCTATTGATATATTTGTGCCTTTGGGAATAATAACTGTTTTGATCGCCTTTTCGTATGAATTTCGTCATGTAATCTTTAAGCACCTTCGTTAATGATCGCCGCACATACTCGCGTACTCTACAGAATACTCAACTGTTCCATGACCCAATGTGCTAACAACGTGATAAGGGTTTCTTATGGATCTCTGAATGAACGCCATACTGTGTGTGCAAATTCCAGTATAATCTTTCATAATAGAGTATCAAGGTTTGTTTTAGGAATAGGTTTTACCCTTTTAACTGGCACAAAAACTGACACCTTTATTCAAGGCATCATGTTTGCAATGACCACAACACAAGCAGTCAAATTGCAAACAAAAAAGACAAGTCTGATAATAATATGCACTGTCCTTGAATTTGATTGGTCCACACCCGAGACAGCTTTTACTTAGAGCCTAGTCTCCATTGGTGTTGGACCAGAAGACGCCAAAAGGCGTACAACTCAAAAACAGCGCACTATCAGAGTATTGAGGGCTCGGGGTGAGCATTAACATTATGAGACCTCCTTTGACAGAAACAAGATATAGGAATAGGTTTTACCCTTTTAACTGGCACAAAAACTGACACCTTTATTCAAGGCATCATGTTTGCAATGACCACAACACAAGCAGTCAAAATGCAAACAAAAAAGACAACTCTGATAATAATATGCACTGTCCTTGAATTTGATTGGTCAACACCCGAGACAGCTTTTCTTAGAGCCTAGTCTCCATTGGTGTTGGACCAGAAGACGACAAAAGGCGTACAACTCAAAAACAGCGCACTATCAGAGTATTGAGGGCTCGGGGTGAGCATTAACATTATGAGACCTCCTTTGCCAGAAACAAGATATAGGAATAGGTTTTACCCTTTTAACTGGCACAAAAACTGACACCTTTATTCAAGGTATCATGTTTGCAATGACCACAACACAAGCAGTCAAAATGCAAACAAAAAAGACAACTCTGATAATAATATGCACTGTCCTTGAATTTGATTGGTCAACACCCGAGACAGCTTTTCTTAGAGCCTAGTCTCCATTGGTGTTGGACCAGAAGACGCCAAAAGGCGTACAACTCAAAAACAGCGCACTATCAGAGTATTGAGGGCTCGGGGTGAGCATTAACATTATGAGACCTCCTTTGCCAGAAACAAGATATAGGAATAGGTTTTACCCTTTTAACTGGCACAAAAACTGACACCTTTATTCAAGGCATCATGTTTGCAATGACCACAACACAAGCAGTCAAAATGCAAACAAAAAAGACAACTCTGATAATAATATGCACTGTCCTTGAATTTGATTGGTCCACACCCGAGACAGCTTTTCATAGAGCCTAGTCTCCATTGGTGTTGGACCAGAAGACGCCAAAAGGCGCACAACTCAAAAACAGCGCACTATCAGAGTATTGAGGGCTCGGGGTGAGCATTAACATTATGAGACCTCCTTTGCCAGAAACAAGATATAGGAATAGGTTTTACCCTTTTGACTGGCACAAAAACTGACACCTTTATTCAAGGCATCATGTTTGCAATGACCACAACACAAGCAGTCTTTTTTGTTTGCATTTTGACTGCTTGTGTTGTGGTTATTGCAAACATGATGCCTTGAATAAAGGTGTCAGTTTTTGTGCCAGTTAAAAGGGTAAAACCTATTCCTATATCTTGTTAGTGGCAAAGGAGGTCTCATAAGGTTCCCCTCTACTGCAGGATCCAGAAGAGGGCAGCGCAGTCCAGCAGGGACAGCATTGTGTATCTCAAGTCTATCTCCGTTATTGATCGAGGGACATCACTCACGGCTGTCATGTCCTGCAGCTCGTGCACACAGCGCAAGAGACTAGTGAGCCTGTGTATGTTTCCCTTCTGAGTCTCCATGCTGCAATTGAGCCACTGAATTATTTCCTTTTGATAATCTGCAGACGGATGATCTAGGACAGCTTCAAAGAACTTCCATGGATTGTTTGATGCCAATCCACAAAAAAACCTCTAAAACACATTGAACTTCCCATCCTCGCTATCCTCAAAAGTCTTGATGACATCTCACTGACCGTGTTGGATGTGACAGATGCTTGGCTTTGGCTGCAAATAATTCCTGTATCATCAAATGTGAAAACGAAAACTCAATTTTCTAATGCCCTTACATGTGAACACTTTGTTGATGAATGCACTCCCCAGTTCAGACGAACGAACAACAAGCTCTTCCAGATCTCTTTGGCTGAACACCTGGATGTTTTCCTGAACCCCCTTCAGAGCCATGTTCGAAAGAGAAGATAATATTTCCTTGACCCCACTGCTGCCACGTCCATGGTGTTCTATCAACCCAAACACCTACTGTGTGAAGAGGTCGGTCGTTGAAACGAGGTTAATCTCAGAGTTGTCAGATTTTTGTAAATGTCTCCTCAGTGTAATGACACAATGCATTAACTGTATCACTTCCCTGCAGTTGCTTGAGTGCTCTTTCTGCTAGATTCCTGTCTTTGTAACATTTTAAATATAATTGTATTTTATCTTCCTTGGAAAACCCAGTGATTTCAACAGCTCGATTAACAGTCACTTCATCCAGCTGCTCCTTGCGATGGGTCTGGTCGTCATCAAGACGTAGGCCTTGGGCAAGAGGTTTCCATTCAATTGGGCAGCAATGATGGCTTCGAATGTTGTCGTCTTATGTGGATCAGTGAAAACATTGGCGTAGTCAAGGTGCTTTCCAAAGTCGTCCAACCCATCCATCATGAAGAGGGTTCTCTTTTGATTTTCGAAAACCGCATCAGCCCTCTCTCCCAAACATGGGTGCAGCACAGAAAACAGCTCTGCGAGTGACATCTCTCCAAAATAATTTATCTCCCTGAACGTTATAGGCACAATGTGCTTGAAGTGTCGTAAAAACACTCTCTCACCTGACAGCAGGCTGTGCACAATGAATTTGTTCAACATGGTTTTACCGCTGGCTGGTGTCCTCACTACAATAACCAGTCTGGGGTGGTTTTTCTTTCCCATTGAAGCAATGGGATGAAAGAGCTTCTTGTAAGTCATCCCTTCACTCTGTGCTCTCTTCATTATTTCTTAGTGCATCTTGCCTCTCGTTAGTAACTCGTGCTCCTTGGTTTCATTCTTGCAGTCGCAAAGAACCAGAATGGGCTTCACAAACTTCTCCAGAAAAAAACACTGCAGGTTCTCCAGGTCGTGCGTCATAGTCTTGTGTTAGTGTCGTCAGCTTCAGTAAGAAGTCTGTGTAATCATCACCCGGGTTATCCAAATAAAACATACATCATTTTACATTCAGATTAGTTTAATTTACACTCATAATACATTTCTATATCAATATTATGCAAATTATTACAATTTGAACACCAATGAAAAGTACCTTTAGTTGACAACTATGTTTAAAATAAAGTACTTGCTTTTAATAAGCACAGTGAATTCGTTAGCTATAGATAATGCAGCAAATCATGTGCATCACTAATTATTTCATGGAGGTGTGCTCGTTGTGTATTCTACATATGCAAATTTTATAAAGACTACCATTGGAAATTTTTTTATCTTGACGAATGTATTCAAACCAATTGTGTTGTTTGTTTTGCCTGTGAAAAAGATAGTACCACCACATTTAGCATTACGATGTACATGAGTATCATCACAACTGTATTCTACCAAAGTGTTGTGTGTGTAAAATTTACTGACACTGTAATGTTTGGTTTTTTGTTGTTTAGGATGTTGAATTTTACTTGTTATATTTTACTCAAATTGTGGCTGTCTTTCCTCTCCACTTCAAGCTGGGCTACATCATGTGGCACAGAGGCTACACCGTGATGATGTGCAGTACACCAGGCATGTTCCCCTGCAGTCCGAGAAGATGCAACACTTGCACCTACACAACAACAGCCACATGAATCATAGCATCCATAGCATCTCACGTGATACATCGTAGGTTCACTTTAACTTCAAATTATCTGGCTACAGCATCATCAGCAAGCACTGTGACGTCCACTACACAGGGGGAAGAGGTGATTTCCCTAATGACAGATTTGCTCGACATCTTCTATCACCTTTCCACGGTGAAATTCAACCCAGTGGCTCATGACGTTGATAGTGTTGCCCATAAGTACATAAGTACCGCTGTATCTGATGTTATTTTAATATCTTGGTAATCAAAAACTCGGAGTCATTAGTTTCCGTGGACTTTTTACAAATGACGAGGGCTTCAAATTTTACATTTAATCCAGAGGAAGTTAAACCAAGCCTATCCAAGCCAGGGTGTAAGAGGAGAAAGTAGGTTCCATCCAGGGAGTCAATGGCGATCTAAGGCTGGGTGTAATTTATAAATAGCAGTGGTAGGCGATAATAAAATTGGGGATTATCTTTTCAAGAAAGAGGATATATAGTCAGAATAAGAATATTTATTTATTTATACTTGAATACGAGGTGCAATTTAACTATTTTTTCACAGATGTCCAGCAGGGACAGGTAAGACCGTTACAACAACAAACAATACAAATATATAATAGGAGTGCAAAGTATAAGGGACAGGTAAAGAAAATCACTGAAATATACAAGTAAAACTTTTTTTTTGACTCGGTAAAGCCCACTGAGCTATTAGCTTTCTCAGTTACCTGGTCACAATTGATAACTCAACAAAGTGGCTTATCACGTAGAAATTTGTAGTAGCAAAATAATCTAAATATTCTAGACACATGTTTCTAAATGTGGAGGGAAAAAGCGGAGGACCTGGAGAAAAAAAATCCACGTGACCACGCAGAGGAAACATCCAAACTCCAAATATGCAGCTGTCAGGGTCGGGATTGAACCCACGATCTCCTACATACCAGGTGAGGAAGAGCACATCACACCACCGTGGTACCCCTTAAATAAATAATATATCAATAAAGTATATATAAGTATTGTATACTGAGAAGAGCAGATGGCCAAGGACTGACCCACCATCAACATTATAGAATTGGGTTTTCTGAACAGAAGGCAGTTCTTGCATGGAAAAAGAGGCATCACTTTTAGAATTTGAAACAGAAACAGTAGAGACGTTTGTCAGAGACACCTGCATAGCCATGACGATTAAAGCAGGAAGGAGTGGTGTGTGGTGTCAAAATCAGCCGAAATGTCGGGAAGTATAATTGAGTAGCATCCATAGTTTAACAGAGGTGGTGATTTAGTATGCCTAGGAGAACAGTTTCAATGTCATGGCCTTGGTGGAATCCAGATTGTGCCAAGTCACGGAGACCATGGCAGGAGATCGATTTGCCACCCTTACTAGCCATCTTGGGCGAGACATTTGATCGAGAGCTGCATAGCTCATCATATTCCAGATTAAATACAATGTGTGAAGAGGTTGGAGAAAACCACCATGTCTAGGCCTTTTCAAAGGAAAGGGAGGTTGGGATAGGAAAAACATCTGTAATTTTGGAGTCTCGTGTCGATGTAATGTGTTAATATTTTCATGATCCATCCACGATTTCCTCCCGATTGCTGATTATTTGGACATGCCTCGCTAGGGAATGAAATATTAATATCCTACTAAGACATGGAAATGGCTGAGCTGAAGTTCAGCGTCACTCACGAGAAGCTGCTCCAGGGACGGCTCTGCCCGCCGTGCTGCTCAGATCGACATCCATCACGTTGAGCTGCTGCTGCTCATGCTGCGAGATCCACTGATCCAACAGCGGGACCTCGGATTGCAGCGGCACCAGCACCGCTTCAAGGAATCTCATGCACACTTCTTCTCCCTTGTCGAGCACCAGGTCAACCTGGTGCCGTGTTTACACAATGGGATCATTATCGCTCTTAAGAGACGCATATTCAATATGCAGGACTATCCCTGTTTGGCAGGAATGGTCAAGCACTTTACCTGGAGGTATTACTGCAGTTTCATTTTGTTGGTTCTAATGATCTCATATGCAGGATATTTTGATGCCATCATGACCGATTCACCTGAGGCAAATAAAAAAAAAACACGTCCCACCTGTAAGCATAGTCTTGTAACTTTAGACAGGTATGGGAAATAATAATAATAATAAAAATGCTTAGTCAAATCTGAGGTCTGGGTTCGGACAACAGTAACCAAGAAACATTACGATATCTGCTTCACTGCTCTGAATAACAATACTCAATCTCCCCCATTGATATCAAATGTAAACCATTCTAGCTGAACATTTTACTGTGTACAAAATATACGATATTGTGTCAAATAATACTTAGGGACAATTGTGACTTTAGGTATTTGTGAATACATAAGGAATCTCAAAACGCTCTTCATTCCAGCATATGAACATCCATATGAAGACAACATTAAGACAAAAATAAAATGTAAACCTTATACAAAACGACACAGGTTTGGCAGATTGAGTAGCTGCAAGACACCCACTTGCTCGCTGCCTCGACCACGGTGACCCCATCCAGATAGCGAATTGTGCTGTGAAGTGTAATGATCTGGAAAGCGTCACCTGAGTGAGGATGAGGATGGAGGTAGAAGGGCAGACGGTGGGAGCCGGTTCCCAATTGGTTGGTCCCTATGTAGAGGGTACGCCCATGTTCTCCATATATGGGTAGAGGGTGCTCTGAGGTCGCCTCGCAATGGTATGACGTCACACATGCCTCAAGGGCATTATTGAACATGATGTTTGCAGAGGCAGTGTGTTATTGTGCGGAAGCCAAAACTCAAAACAATATACAAATTAGGCAATGTTAATGATACTGTGACGTTGTATATGTAAAATAAATCATATACGACTCCTGATCGTTGCCTCGGATTACTTCATCACTTATCGAAGACAGCAGTGGCCCAGCTTTCTGTCCTGCCTCCTTCCCGTCCCTACGATTCTCCACTCCACTGTCTCCTAGGGGTCCTTCAAAATGAGCGGCACTTTACACCATCATCATCAGCAGCAGCCAGTGTCTCTCTACTGTTAGATGAAAGCCTCCCGACTAACAATATGCAACAAATTAATTAAATGAAAAAAAAATCTGAATTTTACATTTTTTATTAATATAAAGAAAAATAAAGCATCTCCATAACAGCTTCTGGTCAGTGAGCACACACCGCGATCATTTAGAGCACACAGAGCATATGGATCTAACGTGTAAAGTACAGCATGTTAATAGACCCAAGTGAGTCATTCTTAGGCTAAGACATTTATGCGTTTCTGGTTGTTAGTTTTATATCTGAAATATGATTGTCAATTCTGAATTCCCTGTCGTGGTGCAGTCTCGTGGAATGGCCCAGCTCACGCAGTGTGTGTGGATTGGCCCTTGACAATTGGTGCCAGGTAAAGCTAACAGTTGGCGAAGGTAAATACAACATTTAAAAATATATTAATTATACATGTGAATAATGACCTTGCATTTATGTTAATATAATCAAAATTAATCGCAAAGCAATGATTAAATAATATATCAATCATCTTGCAAACATGCAAGGATGATTGCTATTACCCTCATACTGCTGAGGGGGCTGGGGATTCCGTGGTGGAGGGGGGGGGCGGCTGTTGCTGTCGGCGTTCGCACGGGGAGGAGCAGACGATCGACGCTTACCACGTCCAAGGGACTCCAGAAGAGGAGCAGCTGCTGCTGCAGGGCGCGCGGCTGAAGGCGCCAGCCGAGTCCTCAGACTGTCGCCACGTGGAGTCTCTCAAGAGCGCTGTCGAGAGCGCAAACTCCGTGACTGCAGCTGTGTCGAGCTCGACAAGGTGCTGTTGATGGCGCCAGGCAGATCCCGAGACTGTAACTGCGTTGAGTTGCTCAGGGCGCTGTTGAAGCCGCCAGCCAAGTCCTGAGACTGCCGTTAGCTACCCTGGACTTCTGCTGCGTTGAGTCGTCACACAAGAGTGGATCACGTGGAAGGTTTGGTACAAACAGTCGTTTGTTTTATTACCACTGTGCTTTGTTGTCAACGCACGAGGGCGATGAGGAGCGGTGTTGTTCGAGTTGCGAGAAGTTTCGAGGAGTCGGTGGTACTCGGTGTTCTGTGATTGGTCGATGTGCGGGGGATCTATGATAGAGTTTTGTAAAGTCGGTGGGACTCGGTGTTCTGTGATTGGTCGATGCGCAGGGGCTCTATACTAGAGTTTTCTAAAGTCGTTGGTACTCGGTGTTCTGTGATTGGTCGATGCGCAGGGGCTCTATGCTAGAGTTTTCTAAAGTCGGTGATACTCGGTGTTCTGTGATTGGTCGATGCACGGGGCTCTATGCTAGAGTTGTGTAAAGTCGGTGGTACTCGGTGTTCTGTGATTGGTCGATGCGTGGGTGCTCTATGATAGAGTTTTGTAAAGTCGGTGGGACTCGGTGTTCTGTGATTGGTCGATGCGCAGGGGCTCTATACTAGAGTTTTCTAAAGTCGTTAGTACTCGGTGTTCTGTGATTGGTCGATGCGCAGGGGCTCTATGCTAGGGTTTTCTAAAGTCGGTGGTACTCGGTGTTCTGTGATTGGTCGATGTGCGGGGCTCTATGCTAGAGTTGTGTAAAGTCGGTGGGACTCGGTGTTCTGTGATTGGTCGATGTGCGGGGGCTCTATGCTAGAGTTGTGTAAAGTCGGTGGTACTCGGTGTTCTGTGATTGGTCGATGCACGGGGGCTCTATGCTAGACTGTTTGATTCGTGTCCTTGGACAAAGTGTCTCAAGGCATAGTTAATCAATTCTAGATCTCATTAAGACTGTATTTCCGATCGAGTTATTGTCCCTCTTCATGCCGCTTTTAAAGCGCGTTTAAAAGTCCGCATTGGTGCCCTTTCTTTTTGAGGTATTCGCATGGGAGAGAAAATGGATCCGAACTCCTCTCTATCCCATATTAATGTGGTTACGTCATAGTTATGGTTATGTTATGGTGGATGTGATTATGTTGAGGTTATTATGTGGATGTTGTCGTTGTAATGCGTTAATAATGTAGCAATTTGGGTGTTGTGCTAATAACGTGGTAATGATTGTGCTTACATTATCGTTTTAATTGTGGTCATAATTTGGTTTGTGGTTATATCGTGGCTTCCGTTGTGGTTGCAAAATTATTGTACGGCTGTTGATAAAATGTATACAAGTAGTGTTGATTATATTATCATTGCCATATTGTTGTTTACATTATACAGTATAACCTTATTTATATCGATGTGTCATTAATGTTGATGCTATTTTCGATATGTAAAATCGCCGTTGATGATATATTATTAATGTTCTCTTGATTTGAAGCTTTCGTGACTGCAGGAATCTATACTCTTTGGTTCTTTTGGTAAAGTCACTTAGGAAGAAAAGTTATTGTTCTGATATTGTTGTTGATGATGTTACCAGGCATGAATTCAAGTATCAACTTACTTTCTTCGTGTGCAACATTTTACTCTTCTGCACAGTGGATCAGTGAATGTTACCAGGCCATGATCATCGTTTCAACTTACCTTGTTCGAGTTCAACGCAACCTGTGCTCAAGCAAAGTTCAATGCAGTGACCATAATATTACAGTTAATCGAGTGCGTTACCCATTTTTAGGAAGCAAGATCTGTGCTTTCAAGAGGACAGTCGTACTATCGACATGTGGGAGTTGTTGATACAAATGCGTAAAGCAATGGTGGTGGTGAGCGTTGGATTTTGTGTCGCGCGTTTTGGTGTATTGGTTTTAATTGATTTTTTTATTTGTGTTGTGGTTGGAAAGTGAGGAATGGTCTCCACTTTTGTAGGCTTAGGGTTTGCCTGAGTGGGGTGGTTCAGCTATTGGGCCTGGTGAGTGGACAGACCCTCCATTGTGGGAAGAGTCAGAGGGCTCAAATGGAGCAACCCTCACAAGTAGGCTGTGCTTTACCACGTGCAGACACGTGAGCTCACTCACACCAGGTGTCACCACTACTGCAGCTACAGCGCTGCATGAGCCATTGCTCCAGTCACATGCCCGCACCTGGCAGTACACAGCGCCCTGGTGGGATTTGTTTGAAACGTTATTGAGGAGGTAATAATGTAAAGTTTATAGAATCACGTTGATCACTGAGAGCCATAACATGTTCCTGAAAGTGAAGGGAATTTAGAATAAAAAATGAATAGCCTATGTTTTGCCAAGTTACGTTATTTTGAAACTTTAATACTTGTACCTACAAACACGTAAACCACCAGATTTTAAACACATGGTTTTTCGCCAAGGACTATCGATTAGTGTGACGATTTTGCTATGTTAGTAATCCGAATAATAAACTATACAGATAGTCGGACATGTTCTAATTTTCTCAATGTTTTGTTTAAAGGGTATTAACATTGTTTCTGTGGGGTGTCCTTACCAGCATAGCACCCCAAATACAGCACCCTTAAATTAAAACTCGCCACAAGTGTAAAATATTAAGGTCATTATGAAGTACCTTAATTCTACGTAAATATTTGCATTGTTTGAACTCTGTAAGAGATCTTTAAGTCTATTTCGGGTAAACTAATGAAAATAATAATTATTGATTGCGGGGTAGTGCGCGACAGGGCTCGTGACGGTGGTGGCAATGAAGTTATCCGAATATGTTTAAAAAGACGTCACGAAGTATAAGATGTACCCGTCCCCCAACAGATGGTGGTGATGTTTCCAAGTCTTATGATAATCGTTGTAGTTTTACTTCTGATGGTGGTGTCGGGTATAATTATTATGGTGGTGATTATTATTCGAATGGTGGTGGTTGCTATAATTGTGATGGTAGTTTGTATTGATTGACATATTTAATATGTTTACTGATCAATTCACATATTGAGTCTCGCTGCGCAACAATCTACAACTCACAGCTTTGTGTGACTGAACTCATATCTGCGGAATGTGTAAATCTGCTTGACGTGAAAATTTGTAGAATGTTTACATTAACCAGCACTGATCCTCACACCTAACTATATCACACCTGCTAGGCATACACACGTATACATATACTGTACACAAAACAAAGACACGCATCTTCTTTGGTTCTTTCGGTAAAGTCACGTACTATTTTATTCTCATTCTACATGACTTTACCGAAAGAACCAAATAAGATGAATCATTGCAGTCACGAAAGCTTTAAATCGAAAAGACACGCATATACACACATATATACATACACAAACATATGTACACACACTCAAGTACATAGTGACTTTTACATATATGTGTAGTGACGTCATGGATGTCACTATGGCGCTTAGCGCCAGCTACTGTCACAGGAGTGGAAACGCCGGGAGGTCTCTCGGCAACCAGAGCATAGATTGACATGCAAGCGAGCCAAATGGGGCTCGAGGGACACGTGACGGGGGGACGAGAAGGGGGCGTGGCCGAAGGCGGAGCGAGGCCGGGCTCGGGGGAGGGGGGATAAAGGGGAAGTCCGCCGAGTGATCGGGGCTCGTCTGTGGAATCAACAACCCTGGGTGCTACGTCTCTTCGGTCTTCGCTCGGCATCAAGGGTCAGGCAGCGTGTAAGCTGACTGACCCGATCGTGTAGTTAACCAGCTACTCACATAGTTAACTGCGTAGTTATCACCTAGACGTTGAACCAGTGTACGTTCAGAGTTAACCTTTTGTGGCGTTAAATAAACGTGGTGCCTCCAACTCCAGTGTGTGCCCCCGTACAACACACTACATATGCACACAAAAAACAAAGATCTTCCTATAGCCTTAACAGACTGTTGGGGCAAATGCTGTTAGCGAGCACATTTGAAGGCCAGAACAATACACGAGGGGGTGGGTAGCCAGGACCACGCCCGGCCGCCTTTGTATCCCTAGTGGCGTTTTTTTATACAGCACCAGGTACTGATACCCTTTGAGGTTGATTCGACCTTTTGGGAGGCCCAGGACTGGTTCAAATATTCGTTACTGGTGTTGACTGTGAGCGGGAATCATAAACACACTGCCAAACATACACGTACATATTTGCATACGTGTATACGCGTATATACACACACGTGTACACATATACAGAATGGGAATTAGAATGAGGAAACCATTGCCTCAGTGAGAAAACACGGAGCAGTTGACCCACACCTACTCGTGGCTGTGATCTGCTGATGGGAGATCAGCATATACGAGGCGTCCGTCTCCTCTCTCAGGGCTCGCTTCTCACGCGATGCATTCAGCTCCTTTGTGTAACTCCTACACACGTGCTCCACTCCTCTGAATATTCTCCTAAACAGATTTACATACCACCTTCGTCCAAAGCGCTTTACAGTAATCATACAATTGTACGAAATATGAAAGTGGTTAAAATAAAGAGTGGTGTTATTAAACGTCGTGGTGTAGTTGTGGTGACAGGAGCAGAGGTGGGAGTGGTTAAGGAGGATTTGGGGTAGGCCAGGTCGTAGCTGGGGGACCAGGGCAGGAAGTAGCCACAAGATGGAC
Organism: Petromyzon marinus; assembly: GCF_048934315.1. Taxonomy (NCBI): domain Eukaryota; kingdom Metazoa; phylum Chordata; class Hyperoartia; order Petromyzontiformes; family Petromyzontidae; genus Petromyzon; species Petromyzon marinus. Next base: position 334,336 of record NW_027422640.1, read on the forward strand.
TAAGGAGAAGAGATGGGGATTGTTTTAACGGAAGAATGAATGCAGGTCACCACCTTGGGGATGTGCAGGTAAGGCACAGAGGTTAACTGACCTAGCTGGAAAGGATCAGGGACCTCCTGACCTAAGTGAAGTCATTCGAGCAGTTGTGGGCAGACTACAAAATCCGATGGACACATTTCTTTGGATACCTATAGATAAGGGATGCTTCGACCATAGCGCTCATCCCATCCTGGATTGGCTGGGCGAAAAAAAGGGAAAAATGTAGACTGGTCGAGGCATATTACCTAATTGATGGGGACTGGGTAAGACTAAAAACTAGAAAGCTTTTGGAAAGGCGGCTGGGACCCAACATCCCCCACCCGAAATTGACTCAGATATAGTAGGCCACGGCCACAGGCCCTAGGTCTATTCTGCTGAAACTCATTCAGTTGAAATGCATTCATGGGACCTACCTAACTAACGACAGGAGAGACAAATTCACCAATTCCTCCCCAGATTACCATAGATGCCCACAAGATACAGTACAGACATATCTACATGCATTTGGACGTGCCCAAATATCTCATAATTCTACCAGGATTTTGCAGAATATTTTAATTGGATTTGGGGCACAGAGCTGAGCCTCACAGAAGACTCAACTATGTGGGCCTTGAAGCCAAGACGGGCATCAAATATCAGTAGGCACTACTCCAAACCTTCTACATTGTAGCGAGGAAAACTATCCTGGTGAATTGTATAGATCATGAACCCCCTTCTTGGGGACTTTGGTATAGAACTCTTCTTGACCTGGCAAGAATGGAGCACCTGAGCCATAAACTGAGATAGAAGGAATTATAATGAGGCAGTGTGGTCCCAGTAACTGCTGAACTCAGCATGAATGACTGGAAAATGGTGGCCGGGGAGAGGGGATGCACTTGACCCTGAACCATTATTGTAAACATACAATGACCATTGTTACTAGGAAATTCATAATAAAGGTTTTTGGGTTAGATCGCGTTATTTATAAATGTGTGGTAACCCTCCACACCCTACATGGCCAATCAGCAAAAAAAGTGTCACTTTGACAAAAGATATAATTCACTACTTTAGCCCACCGGTGTGTTGAAGAGTGAATCCACAACATTTACAGTGTGAGTACGACGAATCGCTGGTAATTACATCCAGCATCATTGGGCAATTCGCCAGAATGGTAAAGCCCTCACTTGCTCTCGTCTTAAATAGAGCAGCAGGGTGACGTCATCATTTAACTCATTTGAGGTGCAGTGATTTACAAGAATGATAAGCTCTGGTGTGGCATTCATGTTACTTTATTTACGGTTTTGTATGGGTAGCATTATTCCCGTTCTCCTCTTCCCTTGTATTCCCCTCCCCCAATAAAATTATGTTCTTGATCGGTTTCCCTATGGTGGAAGGGCGGTGAGCCGAAGTGCCCCCAATTGGTTTCTCATTTGAGAGGATATAGATTTAAGTGCGTTACTTGGTCTTTGATGTTTGTGTTGTGTTTTGGCTTTTCGAATTAATATTAGAAAATGAATGGGCAGGATTATGACAATTGGCTCTCTAAATCAGCTTCCAAGATGTGATGTCGTTTGACTACTTATTGACAGCACTGTCATTAAACCTCCTCCTGTGGTTCGGAATTTATACGTTTTTTTGTTGTCTTACTCTGTCCTTTGAGACACATCTCCGAAATGTTGTAATAGTGTCATTTTTTTCACCTTCACAACATTGCTCGCATATGTTCTTGCCTTTCTGTAGCTGATGCTGGGAAGCTATTACACGTCATTGCCTGCTCTCGTCTCGACTGCTGTAATTATTTGCTTGTTCATGTATCTAATGATATTTTCAATAAGCTATTAGGACGGTTGGCTACGTATGGTGCGAAGACGTTCAACATACATACAAAACCCAGAGGCTTGTGTTTGGACGATATCGAAGAGATTTGAACATATTACACATGTTTTGGCATATTTAAAATCTTAAAAACCTAAGCTTGTTAAGGGATTGTAAAATATCTGTCTGTCCCTACACGAGATTGACTTTGTTGTGTTGTAGAGCCTTCAGATATCATCAACTTCCTCATTCCTCCCGTGTTTTCAAAACAGTTGCGTGCAGCTAAGAGCTGTGATGCTGCCTGAGCTAAACTAGAATCGAGCCAGGCCAAGTAACACAGGTGCCCCCGAGACCTCAAGTTAGAATCCGGATTTCAGTTCCCTATGATGAAACGACGAACTCAAGTGTACTGGTGGTTTCAGCTCAATAACAAACAAATACAATATAACTTGGCTTTTCGCTAAATGTGGGTAAATATCAGCTGTGAGAATAAATTAGTTTGTTCTCACGAGATAGTATGATGACCATTGAGATTAAGTTTTAAAAATACTATATTTTTAATAGTATATATGTTTTTGCTCTTAACTGTGAATATTAAATGTTTAAGTGTTAGTTTTAATCTTAGGTTAGAAACACTTAGTCAGTGCTGCTCTCCAGTTGCCTAAGTGAAAAATGGGCTAAGTTGTGTTGCAATCCTGGCCAGATGGCTTAAACTTAATATACTAACTAAACAAGAGGAAAACCATCTATGATCAAACTCCATTGCTATCCAAGTGTGCACCTTCCATTTAAAAAGCAGCTGTAGGAAGTGAAAACTCAACATCCATGGAATGGCCCACTGCTCAAATACTATGTACCTCGGCGTAACAATAAATCGATTTCTGACATACAAGGTACATGTTGAGAACACCATGACAAAGCTCATGATGTAACATCTTCTATAAAACTGGCAAATACTAAATGGGTAACAATGCATCTCCACTCAAGTCAACTACGCTGGCTCTCTGCTACTGCGTAGTGGAATATGCCTCCTCTGCATTGGAAAGGTTTGTATGTGCAAGAAAGATTGATCCTGTGTAACACATTCTCCATCTAAAGCTGACCAATGTAGACGGCCTCTACCTCTTGGCTGGCATTGCACCTACATATATCAGAATAATGGTAGACAGCCATGCAAAATGATCATGCCAGACCAGACTCAACATAGCTGCTCTACCAGCATAAACCTGCTGCAAGAAGCAGTAGACTTAAGTCGCATAAGAGTTTTCCACCACTATGGAACCTTTCAGCTCATTTACAGAGAGCATAAAGCTCAAAGGAGTAGAACACACGCCTGAGCCACACCAACACCTGCTAAGATGAGACTGCGAGCAGCAGAGACTTCCAGAGTCAGGAGAAATAAGGGCAAACGGCAATTCCTGAACTGCCACCAAACAGGTGTCGGTTATTGCGAATTAAACCTCAAAGTGGGGCCATCTCAACGAGGGTCAGAATACAAACTGCATCTGCAGTGAAAAACGAGTGATGCCTCATCTACGCCAGTGTTTCCTAAGAGAAACGTGCACAGCAGATTATGTAAACTCCATTACTTGCTGTCATCAGGCCTGTGACGACAAATGGTTGGTATTGATTTTCCCAACTCTCATTAATTGGTCGACAACACCTTGATGTATAGAGGACCACAGAGCCTGGCAAATTATTTGGTGATGGCTCACTGCGTGGTTTACTTTCCCACTTGTCTGTGGTTATTCCTCACAACGTGGACTCAGAATCGTTCTCTTTATGAGAGTTTGTGCACATCGTGTTATTTAAAAGTTGAAGTTGTTATAGACACGAAATAAATGAAGTTGCTGAAAACATCTTAATACATATTCACATCAGTGCATTGGGGATTGTGCAATGCTTGGAAATGAGAACTAATTATCATAAATTATCATTTCTGGTAATTATAATTTAGAGGATGGCTTGGTTATAGATTTGATGGTGGTGGTAGTTTGCATTGATTGATATATTGCATCTGTTAACTGTTCGATTCATGTGTGGAGTGAGTCTCCCTTTGCCCGCAATATGCAATTCACAGCTTTGTGAGAATGAGCAAATAAAAGCAGAATGTGCACATTTGGTCAATGCACTCAGGGAATGTGAATGTTTACATTCACCCGCACTGATCCTGATACCTGGCTACACCGCACCTGGTCGTCATTCACATACATATGTGTACGTGCAGTATACATGTGTGTATGTACATCCCCACCAACATCGGCCTCAAGTTTCCATTGACACGTAATCCTCACCAGACATGTGCAACAAGGCAGTCAAAACACTCATATCTTCATTCGTATCTAGTGGTAATACTGTATTGGTTTCATGAATGTGGCAGCATGTTCTACAATGTGATGATGGTGGCCATTCTGAGCACGATTACATTATTGGTGTCGGAGGTTGTTGCTATGATGGTTATAATGTTGTGGAGGTGCAGATGGAAAATTGCCTCTTCAAGTTCACAACAACATCAACCTGAGCAGCATTTAAAATCCATCTTCATCAAGTTATCAGCCTGTAACTGAACTTGATAAGCTCTGTTTTAGAAATGATTGTGAAAATTGTCCGGTGTGTACAACTGACCTTGCTGCGTTGTAGAGCTCTCACGTAACATATTTCCTCATTCCTCCCGTGTCTCCAAGACTAGTTGAGTCCGGCCCAGAGCTGTGTTGCTACACAATGAACAAAACAACTCACATTCATCAATAACACTTCTACATTCAAATAAAACATGTTTAAGCAGCGACGGTTTGGGCAAGAACTTCTCTTTATAGCAAGCATTTCTATGTATTGGGGGTCTTCCTGTGCCCACAATCCACAAATCACAGCTTTGCGTGGCTAAGTTTATAGCAGTGGAATGTGACAATTGACTCAATGCGCCCCCGGAATGTGAGTCTAAATTTATCAGCACTGATCTTCATTCCTGACAACACCAGTCCTGCTTGCCATGCACATATGCGAGACTGCGCCAATGATACCCCGTATAACCATAACAGACGTTTGGGGCACGTGCTGTTAGAGAGCATAGATGAAGGTCTGCACAGCACACGAGGGGGTGGGTGACCAGCACCATGCACGGCTGTCTTTTACTTCCCAGTGGCAATGTTTACCCATTGCCCAAGTGCCTCCAATCGGAGCCACTTGGCATCACCAGAGCCTGGCAAAAGATTTGGTGCTGGCTCATCGCGTGGGTGACTCTCCCACTTGTGTGTAGCTACTCCTTACAACCTGCGCTCAGAATCGTTCTCTCTGAGAGTCTGTGCACATTGTGTTATTTTAAAGTTGAAGTTGTTATAGACATAAAATGAATGAAGTTGCTGAAAACATCTTAACAAATATTCACACCAGTGCATTGGGGATTGTGCAGTGCTGTAGATGATAACTAATTGTCATAAATTATAATTTCTGGAAGTTATAATTTAGAGGATGGCTTGGTTATATATCTGATGATGGTGGTAGTTTGCATTGATTGATATATTGCATCTGTTTTCATCTTGCCCAGTTCTTTGAAGCACATATTTGAAAATTTGTAAGACCGTCATTCGTTCCCCTTCACAACATTGCTAATATATGCTCTTGCCTTTCTCTAGCTGATGCTGAGAAGCTAACACACGCCATTATTTACTCTGGACTCGACAACTGTAATGATTTGCTTGTTGGCATATTTGAGAATGTTTTCAATAAGCTGCAGTATGCTTAACACGTAGGCTTTTGCGACCAATATCCATAAGAGGTTTTTTTGGGGTTAGATCGCGTAAATATATAAACTAGTAAGGGTTGTCACGTAAACAGAACATGCCAATTTGTCACTAGTACAGCACACCGGTTGTTTTGGAGAGCCAAGCCACAACATTTACAATCCAAATCGCTGCGCGTGGCGCTGACGTTTTTTTTTAAATAAAAAAATAGGCACACCGTTTGTAAATAAATAAATAAATACGGACCAACACTTCTTTCAAATGTTTCTTGCCGTTGGTTTTTCACACCTGATGACGACCGTTTGTGTTATGGTCGAAACGTCGTGAGATTTTTATTTTATTTTATATATATTTTATTATTTTATTGTTTCCCTTCAACGTGACTTTACCGAAAGAGCTAATAATATAATCTGAGTACAATTTAATTACTCGACACTCTGGTAACGAACTAGCTGAACACTCTAAAGAACACATACTTCTTGCGGCAAGGTGACTTCTATAAACAAAAGGAAGGAGAAGCAATGGACTCTCCTTTATCTCCTGTGATATCGCATTTGTACATTGAAGATTTTGAAGCAAAAGCAATAGCTTCAAGCACACTAAAACCCTCTGCTTGGTTAAGATATATGAATAACACATTGGTGGTCTGGCCACCCGGCAGAGATACACTAACGCATTTCTAAATTATCTCAACTCGCAAAACCCATCCATCCAGTTCATCCATGGAAGTGGAAGCTGACAGAACTCTACTATTTCTGGATATTCTGCTCGGACGGGGTAAAAATGGTAAAATAACAGACGGTGTTTACTGAAAGAAAACGCATACTGACGCATATCTGAATGGAGAGTCACACCATTACCCCGCACAGAAATCTGCTCTTATCTAGACGCTCATTAATCGAGCTAAGAAGCGCTTCAAGTGAATGGTTACAATGATACACAAATCAACAAGGCATTCGAATGTCAAATCCAAATCAAATAACACCAGCATTGAAATTGCACAAGTAATTAAAACGATCAAAAATACTGTACATTGCGGTAGAAACTGATAAACCAGCCAGATGTTTGGAAAAACAAAACATCCAAGTCAGATTTGGCACGGTACATAAAATACAGAAATGAATATCTGTATGAAAGATGTTTTACCGAAGCTATCAACAGAAGGTTTGTACAGGATTAACTACACTTGTAGAAAATGTTATGACTGGGCAAACAGGATGAATGATCAGCACGAGACTAAAATAACGTCAGAGAAATATAAAAAACTCCAAAATACAACTGTCAGCAGTTGCAGAACAGGCGTGCCAACAAGGATACTGAATTGTTTTTGATAATGTTGAAGTTAGTTTTTTCGGTAAAGTCACGTTGAAGAGAAACAACAAAATAACAAAATATATATAAAACAATAAAAAATTCTCACGACGTTTCGACCATAACTCAAACGGTCATCATCAGGTGTGTCGGTTTGCATAAATTTATTTTTAAAACGGCACATTTATTTATTTATAAAAAAACGTTGGCGTCACGCGCAGCGATTGGCAGTTTGCCCAGGACTAGTCCATCTATTTTTTTTTTTAAAGAGGAGGGGGGAGACGAACTTTTTTATAATGTATGCTGTCTGAAAGCCACTGTAAGCGTGAACAATCAATTAACAACTGAAATGATTTATCAAATCTTTCCAATGATTGCTAAGATAGAATCCATCTTCCCGGTTGAAATTGTCTCTGTGCTTGTATATGTGGATAGCCTCATGAACGAATCTCTCATGGAAACCAGATGGCTTACAAAGAACCTCCGTCTTGGAAAAGTCAATGGCATGTGAGCCTACTGAATTAGAACAATGATCTGCTACGGCCGAGGTGTTGGTCCTACCGTGTTTAAGGTCTGCTTTATGTTCACGAATGCGGTCCGAGACATGGCGTTTGGTTTCTCCAATGTAACTACTACCACAGAGGCAACTTAGTTTGTAGACACCAGGGTATTGTATGTCCGGAATCACATCTTTTACAGACGGAACCAGATCACGGATTTTATGTAATGTGTTGAAACGGACCTGGATCTTGTGTTTATTCAAGATTTTATGCAAACCGACACACCTGATGATGACCGTTTGAGTTATGGTCGAAACGTCGTGATAATTTTTTATTGTTTTATATATATTTTGTTATTTTGTTGTTTCTCTTCAACGTGACTTTACCGAAAAAACTAAGAATATGAATTACTGCAGTCACGAAAGCTTTAAATCAAAATTTAATCGCCTCTACGGGGAGGGTTTTCACATAACTTTAAGATCCTTCAACAAACTCCGGGATAAGAAAGCTCAGCTGATCGAGTCTCTCACCTTCCTGAAGAGATGCCGCGACTCTGGGGTAATACCAATCGCATTTACACTGACCTCTGCTGCTGTAACTTCTTCTAATGCGAAACGAATTCTTTTCAAAACTAGCTTAGCTCTTATCTCAGAAAAAATCAGACTTATACGCACAGAACTAGATCAGTTAGACAAGACACTCTACAAATCACACTTATCATTGACGGCAATAATGTCCACATCGGATTGGGAACATGTAGACAATATGACTGCCTCTTCAGCTGCTACTATGTCGACCAAATGTAAGGAAAACCTGAATTCCAAATTTAACCACCTCTTCAACAAAAGACCGGACCCACACACCAAAAAGTTAGACGTTAATAAAGTCGTAATTAATCGCAGTAACAGTTCTATTTCCGATGGTCTGAAATCCGTTTTAGCTAAAGGTCTAAACTTTGCAGTCACACCTAAACACATACCAGTTAATGATATAATTGCCCAAGTAGACGTTGCTCTCAGGGGCCTGGGTCACATCGCTGCAGACGTAGCAAGATCTGAAATCGCTGCAACCCTCAAAAACGCTAAGATGCCAGCTAGCAACCTCAGCAAAGATGAGCGTTTTGAATTATATAAATTAAAAAAGAGGAATGATATTGTAGTTCTCTCAGCTGACAAAGGCAATGCTACTGTCATCATGGATAAAATAGAATACAACAACAAAATTAAAGAATTACTCGACGATGGTAGTTATACAAAAATAAAAAGAGATCCCACCAACAGCCTCGTCACACAAACCAACAAAATAATTTCTGATTCAACCGCATTAATTGATCAATCTAAACAGTTTTCGTTGAAACCTTCTGCTGCCAGGCCACCAAGATTATACGGCTTACCAAAAATACATAAAGTTGATACACCTCTTCGTCCCATAGTCTCTACTATCAGCTCCCCCACCTACAAACTAGCTCGTTTTTTGTCTGAAATCCTGCGTCCTTTCACTGGAAAGACCACCTCTGCGGTACAAAATTCTACTCACCTGGTATCAACAATCAAGGGTATTTTCCTGTCCCCAGACGACCTGCTTGTCAGTTTTGATGTAGTTTCCTTATTCACCAAGGTTCCTGTACCTGACACCATTGCAATCATTGAAGACTTGGTTCATCAAGGACTAAACACTGAGGTACCCCCCCTGGTGAGACACTGTTTAACCAATACATACTTCACTTGGAATGGAACTTTCTACAAACAAACTGAGGGCACCCCAATGGGCTCCCCCCTTTCTCCAGTTATAGCTAACATTTTCATGGAGAAATTTGAGACTGACGCCATCCAGACTGCCACTCTGCGCCCAACCTTATGGAAGAGGTACGTGGATGACACTTTTGTCATCTGGCCACATGGCCGGCCTGCTCTAGACCAATTCTTCGACCACATCAATTCCATACACCCAGCCATCAGATTTACCATGGAAGTCGAAATAGATGGCAAGATACCTTTTTTGGATGTCCTAATTAAAAAGAGACCTGATGGTTCAATGAGCCACTCTGTCTACAGGAAAGCTACCCATACGGATGCTTATCTGAAACCGGATTCCCACCACCATCCATCACAGAAGAATTCTCTCATCAAGACTCTGTATCATAGAGCCCAATGCATATCCGACCAGGAACACATAAGCAGTGAACTCAAGCACGTACACCAAGCTCTTAGGGCTAATGGTTACTCCGACTATACAATCCGCAAAGCTATCACTCAAACCATGAAGAAGAACCCTCTTGAGGAGCCTTTCAAAACCATCACTTTACCCTACATTGCTGGGATCACAAAAAAGATCTCCAAAATATTGAATAAACACAAGATCCAGGTCCGTTTCAACACATTACATAAAATCCGTGATCTGGTTCCGTCTGTAAAAGATGTGATTCCGGACATACAATACCCTGGTGTCTACAAACTAAGTTGCCTCTGTGGTAGTAGTTACATTGGAGAAACCAAACGCCATGTCTCGGACCGCATTCGTGAACATAAAGCAGACCTTAAACACGGTAGGACCAACACCTCGGCCGTAGCAGATCATTGTTCTAATTCAGTAGGCTCACATGCCATTGACTTTTCCAAGACGGAGGTTCTTTGTAAGCCATCTGGCTTCCATGAGAGATTCGTTCATGAGGCTATCCACATATACAAGCACAGAGACAATTTCAACCGGGAAGATGGATTCTATCTTAGCAATCATTGGAAAGATTTGATAAATCATTTCAGTTGTTAATTGATTGTTCACGCTTACAATGGCTTTCAGACAGCATACATTATAAAAAAGTTCGTCTCCCCCCTCCTCTTTAAAAAAAAAATAGATGGACTAGTCCTGGGCAAACTGCCAATCGCTGCGCGTGACGCCAACGTTTTTTATAAATAAATAAATGTGCCGTTTTAAAAATAAATTTATGCAAACCGACACACCTGATGATGACCGTTTGAGTTATGGTCGAAACGTCGTGAGAATTTTTTATTGTTTTATATATATTTTGTTATTTTGTTGTTTCTCTTCAACATGACTTTACCGAAAAAACTAAGAATATGAATTACTGCAGTCACGAAAGCTTTAAATCAAAATTTAATCGCCTCTACGGGGAGGGTTTTCACATAACTTTAAGATCCTTCAACAAACTCCGGGATAAGAAAGCTCAGCTGATCGAGTCTCTCACCTTCCTGAAGAGATGCCGCGACTCTGGGGTAATACCAATCGCATTTACACTGACCTCTGCTGCTGTAACTTCTTCTAATGCGAAACGAATTCTTTTCAAAACTAGCTTAGCTCTTATCTCAGAAAAAATCAGACTTATACGCAGAGAACTAGATCAGTTAGACAAGACACTCTACAAATCACACTTATCATTGACGGCAATAATGTCCACATCGGATTGGGAACATGTAGACAATATGACTGCCTCTTCAGCTGCTACTATGTCGACCAAATGTAAGGAAAACCTGATTTCCAAATTTAACCTCCTCTTCAACAAAAGACCGGACCCACACACCAAAAAGTTAGACGTTAATAAAGTCGTAATTAATCGCAGTAACAGTTCTATTTCCGATGGTCTGAAATCCGTTTTAGCTAAAGGTCTAAACTTTGCAGTCACACCTAAACACATACCAGTTAATGATATAATTGCCCAAGTAGACGTTGCTCTCAGGGGCCTGGGTCACATCGCTGCAGACGTAGCAAGATCTGAAATCGCTGCAACCCTCAAAAACGCTAAGATGCCAGCTAGCAACCTCAGCAAAGATGAGCGTTTTGAATTATATAAATTAAAAAAGAGGAATGATATTGTAGTTCTCTCAGCTGACAAAGGCAATGCTACTGTCATCATGGATAAAATAGAATACAACAACAAAATTAAAGAATTACTCGACGATGGTAGTTATACAAAATTAAAAAGAGATCCCACCAACAGCCTCGTCACACAAACCAACAAAATAATTTCTGATTCAACCGCATTAATTGATCAATCTAAACAGTTTTCGTTGAAACCTTCTGCTGCCAGGCCACCAAGATTATACGGCTTACCAAAAATACATAAAGTTGATACACCTCTTCGTCCCATAGTCTCTACTATCAGCTCCCCCACCTACAAACTAGCTCGTTTTTTGTCTGAAATCCTGCGTCCTTTCACTGGAAAGACCACCTCTGCGGTACAAAATTCTACTCACCTGGTATCAACAATCAAGGGTATTTCCCTGTCCCCAGACGACCTGCTTGTCAGTTTTGATGTAGTTTCCTTATTCACCAAGGTTCCTGTACCTGACACCATTGCAATCATTGAAGACTTGGTTCATCAAGGACTAAACACTGAGGTACCCCCCCTGGTGAGACACTGTTTAACCAATACATACTTCACTTGGAATGAAACTTTCTACAAACAAACTGAGGGCACCCCAATGGGCTCCCCCCTTTCTCCAGTTATAGCTAACATTTTCATGGAGAAATTTGAGACTGACGCCATCCAGACTGCCACTCTGCGCCCAACCTTATGGAAGAGGTACGTGGATGACACTTTTGTCATCTGGCCACATGGCCGGCCTGCTCTAGACCAATTCTTCGACCACATCAATTCCATACACCCAGCCATCAGATTTACCATGGAAGTCGAAATAGATGGCAAGATACCTTTTTTGGATGTCCTAATTAAAAAGAGACCTGATGGTTCAATGAGCCACTCTGTCTGCAGGAAAGCTACCCATACGGATGCTTATCTGAAACCGGATTCCCACCACCATCCATCACAGAAGAATTCTCTCATCAAGACTCTGTATCATAGAGCCCAATGCATATCCGACCAGGAACACATAAGCAGTGAACTCAAGCACGTACACCAAGCTCTTAGGGCTAATGGTTACTCCGACTATACAATCCGCAAAGCTATCACTCAAACCATGAAGAAGAACCCTCTTGAGGAGCCTTTCAAAACCATCACTTTACCCTACATTGCTGGGATCACAAAAAAGATCTCCAAAATCTTGAATAAACACAAGATCCAGGTCCGTTTCAACACATTACATAAAATCCGTGATCTGGTTCCATCTGTAAAAGATATGATTCCGGACATACAATACCCTGGTGTCGACAAACTAAGTTGCCTCTGTGGTAGTAGTTACATTGGAGAAACCAAACGCCATGTCTCGGACCGCATTCGTGAACATAAAGCAGACCTTAAACACGGTAGGACCAACACCTCGGCCGTAGCAGATCATTGTTCTAATTCAGTAGGCTCACATGCCATTGACTTTTCCAAGACGGAGGTTCTTTGTAAGCCATCTGGCTTCCATGAGAGATTCGTTCATGAGGCTATCCACATATACAAGCACAGAGACAATTTCAACCGGGAAGATGGATTCTATCTTAGCAATCATTGGAAAGATTTGATAAATCATTTCAGTTGTTAATTGATTGTTCACGCTTACAGTGGCTTTCAGACAGCATACATTATAAAAAATTTCGTCTCCCCCCTCCTCTTTTAAAAAAAAAATAGATGGACTAGTCCTGGGCAAACTGCCAATCGCTGCGCGTGACGCCAACGTTTTTTATAAATAAATGTGCCGTTTTAAAAATAAATTTATGCAAACCGACACACCTGATGATGACCGTTTGAGTTATGGTCGAAACGTCGTGATAATTTTTTATTGTTTTATATATATTTTGTTATTTTGTTGTTTCTCTTCAACATGACTTTACCGAAAAAACTAAGAATATGAATTACTGCAGTCACGAAAGCTTTAAATCAAAATTTAATCGCCTCTACGGGGAGGGTTTTCACATAACTTTAAGATCCTTCAACAAACTCCGGGATAAGAAAGCTCAGCTGATCGAGTCTCTCACCTTCCTGAAGAGATGCCGCGACTCTGGGGTAATACCAATCGCATTTACACTGACCTCTGCTGCTGTAACTTCTTCTAATGCGAAACGAATTCTTTTCAAAACTAGCTTAGCTCTTATCTCAGAAAAAATCAGACTTATACGCACAGAACTAGATCAGTTAGACAAGACACTCTACAAATCACACTTATCATTGACGGCAATAATGTCCACATCGGATTGGGAACATGTAGACAATATGACTGCCTCTTCAGCTGCTACTATGTCGACCAAATGTAAGGAAAACCTGATTTCCAAATTTAACCTCCTCTTCAACAAAAGACCGGACCCACACACCAAAAAGTTAGACGTTAATAAAGTCGTAATTAATCGCAGTAACAGTTCTATTTCCGATGGTCTGAAATCCGTTTTAGCTAAAGGTCTAAACTTTGCAGTCACACCTAAACACATACCAGTTAATGATATAATTGCCCAAGTAGACGTTGCTCTCAGGGGCCTGGGTCACATCGCTGCAGACGTAGCAAGATCTGAAATCGCTGCAACCCTCAAAAACGCTAAGATGCCAGCTAGCAACCTCAGCAAAGATGAGCGTTTTGAATTATATAAATTAAAAAAGAGGAATGATATTGTAGTTCTCTCAGCTGACAAAGGCAATGCTACTGTCATCATGGATAAAATAGAATACAACAACAAAATTAAAGAATTACTCGACGATGGTAGTTATACAAAAATAAAAAGAGATCCCACCAACAGCCTCGTCACACAAACCAACAAAATAATTTCTGATTCAACCGCATTAATTGATCAATCTAAACAGTTTTCGTTGAAACCTTCTGCTGCCAGGCCACCAAGATTATACGGCTTACCAAAAATACATAAAGTTGATACACCTCTTCGTCCCATAGTCTCTACTATCAGCTCCCCCACCTACAAACTAGCTCGTTTTTTGTCTGAAATCCTGCGTCCTTTCACTGGAAAGACCACCTCTGCGGTACAAAATTCTACTCACCTGGTATCAACAATCAAGGGTATTTCCCTGTCCCCAGACGACCTGCTTGTCAGTTTTGATGTAGTTTCCTTATTCACCAAGGTTCCTGTACCTGACACCATTGCAATCATTGAAGACTTGGTTCATCAAGGACTAAACACTGAGGTACCCCCCCTGGTGAGACACTGTTTAACCAATACATACTTCACTTGGAATGGAACTTTCTACAAACAAACTGAGGGCACCCCAATGGGCTCCCCCCTTTCTCCAGTTATAGCTAACATTTTCATGGAGAAATTTGAGACTGACGCCATCCAGACTGCCACTCTGCGCCCAACCTTATGGAAGAGGTACGTGGATGACACTTTTGTCATCTGGCCACATGGCCGGCCTGCTCTAGACCAATTCTTCGACCACATCAATTCCATACACCCAGCCATCAGATTTACCATGGAAGTCGAAATAGATGGCAAGATACCTTTTTTGGATGTCCTAATTACAAAGAGACCTGATGGTTCAATGAGCCACTCTATCTACAGGAAAGCTACCCATACGGATGCTTATCTGAAACCGGATTCCCACCACCATCCATCACAGAAGAATTCTCTCATCAAGACTCTGTATCATAGAGCCCAATGCATATCCGACCAGGAACACATAAGCAGTGAACTCAAGCACGTACACCAAGCTCTTAGGGCTAATGGTTACTCCGACTATACAATCCGCAAAGCTATCACTCAAACCATGAAGAAGAACCCTCTTGAGGAGCCTTTCAAAACCATCACTTTACCCTACATTGCTGGGATCACAAAAAAGATCTCCAAAATCTTGAATAAACACACGATCCAGGTCCGTTTCAACACATTACATAAAATCCGTGATCTGGTTCCGTCTGTAAAAGATGTGATTCCGGACATACAATACCCTGGTGTCTACAAACTAAGTTGCCTCTGTGGTAGTAGTTACATTGGAGAAACCAAACGCCATGTCTCGGACCGCATTCGTGAACATAAAGCAGACCTTAAACACGGTAGGACCAACACCTCGGCCGTAGCAGATCATTGTTCTAATTCAGTAGGCTCACATGCCATTGACTTTTTCAAGACGGAGGTTCTTTGTAAGCCATCTGGCTTCCATGAGAGATTCGTTCATGAGGCTATCCACATATACAAGCACAGAGACAATTTCAACCGGGAAGATGGATTCTATCTTAGCAATCATTGGAAAGATTTGATAAATCATTTCAGTTGTTAATTGATTGTTCACGCTTACAGTGGCTTTCAGACAGCATACATTATAAAAAATTTCGTCTCCCCCCTCCTCTTTTAAAAAAAAATAGATGGACTAGTCCTCGGCAAACTGCCAATCGCTGCGCGTGACGCCAACGTTTTTTATAAATAAATAAATGTGCCGTTTTAAAAATAAATTTATGCAAACCGACACACCTGATGATGACCGTTTGAGTTATGGTCGAAACGTCGTGAGAATTTTTTATTGTTTTATATATATTTTGTTATTTTATTGTTTCTCTTCAATGTGACTTTACCGAAAAAACTAAGAATATGAATTACTGCAGTTACGAAAGATTTAAATCAAAATTTAATGTTGAAGTTCCTTTGCAAAACTAGCTACTACTGGCCAAGACTAATTAGAGAATATATCGAGATTGAAAGAAGTAAAAAATATTTTAACTGTTCGGATAGCTACCGCCTTAGTGCTGCGTGGAAGCGAATAATCAAATAATACATTATTTAAATGCATGCCTTTAAAGGGAACCATACTCCAATAGGGATTATAGTTGGTATGGCTATTTTCATACACACAATAGAGAGAAAGGACAAGAGCAAAGGGCTCGCATAATACACATGCATAATGTACGTTGGCTCATTATTTCCCTACCCCCCCCCTCACTTTGCGCAGAGAGCAGAAGTGTAGTTACCACATCTACGCCTCTGTATAAGGAACGAAACAGTTAGACTTCTCAAATCTGATGAAGCTAGTTGTAATTACTGGCGTAACGTCGTACTCAGATTGTAAATGTTGAGGCTTGGCTCTCCAACACACCGGTGTGCTGTACTAGTGACGAATTGGCATGTCATGTTTACGTGACAACCCTTACTAGTTGACTGTGTCGGGTGGTGGTGGGTTACAACAACACATTTATAAATTTACACGATCCAACCCCAAAAAACTCTATTAAGGATGATAATACTCATATGTTAACTAACTGCCCTGGTATCTCAGTAGTAAACGGCTTTGCAATTAAAAGGTTGAGGTCAAACCCTGGTTGGGGTTGACTCATCTCACCATCCTTAATGGGTCGATAAAATCAGCACGACTTTGTGGGGAAATCCAATCAGGTGAAGTCAAGTCAGTTTCATTTGCAAGTCGCCCGGGGTCAGAAAAATAGAAATATCATTGAGCAATGATTGCTACACTGCCACTGTCTACCCAGCTATAAAAATCGCCACACGATATTGAGACTAGAAATCGCTCCCGTCATAGAAAAGTAGAATTATAACCACCACCGGAAGATGGCTGTGAGCAGGAAATAAGCACCACCTCAATGCTTATTTTAGGAACAAATGACTCACTTTAGATATTTCATGAGTTTCACGGCCTGCATCAGTGCATCACACGAGTTGCGTGAAAGGTGAGCTGATCACATTGATGGTTATCGTGAGTTGAGCTCATGGACCAATGACAAGTCACCTGGTGAGGAACTCACAATCACAATAACCAACATTGTCTCAGTACAATGTAACACAGGCGTGTCTCGCTTAACCAGCAAAATACGTTCCGTGGAAAATGCTCGATAAGCAAAAACTCGTCGAACAATCATCGTTACCCCATTGACTCTCATGTTAAAAAATGAGCTACTTTCCGCCCCGTAATGTTCCACGCTTGAGCAACCTTATTACCATGAGAGATACAAATCATAATAAGTAATAAAACATCAAACGTAACACTTACCACACATAGAGAACAACAGTGCTTGCAGGTGCCACAGCTCCCCACACCCGGCACCCCTCCAACCCCCCCTCACCCCTCCCACCAACCCTCCCCTCACCCCCCTACCCCTCTCCTTCCTGCTGCTACTGGAGGAGATTTATTGATGCCACTGCTGGTGTCAGGGCCTGAGGCTGAGAGAGCGGCAGAGGAGGCGACACGGGGAGCCGGGCCGCGTCTGCGCGTATCAGGGGCGAGAGACGCGGGCGACTCGACACTTCACAGCGTGGGTGAGTGTGGGGAGTTTGTGGTGCGTGGGGGATGGTAGGTGGTGTGACACTTCACGGCGTGGGTGAGTGTGGGGAGTTTGTGGTGCGTGGGGGATGGTGGGTGGTGTGACACTTCACATCGTGGGTGAGTGTGGGGAGTTTGTGGTGCGTGGGGGATGGTGGGTGGTGTGACACTTCACAGCGTGGGTGAGTATTGGGAGTTGTTGGTCCGTGGGCGACGGTGGGTGGTGTGACATTTTACATCGTGGGTGAGTGTGGGGAGTTTGTGGTGCGTGGGGGATGTTGGGTGGTGTGGTCCAGATTATAAACCGCCTGTGTAGTCTACACGGGGTCTTTTTATTTTTTTTAATGAATGTCTTTTTGCGTGTGCAAGATGGCGTAGCACGTGTGAGTGTGTGTGCACGGTGGGCGGTAGGGAGGTCAGTGTGTATGTAACCCAAATGAGGACCTGGGGCGGTGTGTAAACATCGCACACAAAGGCGGTCCGGCGTGGTTGTAACCACCGACCCCCTCGTGTACCATGCCGGCCTTCATAGGGGCTCAATAACAGCACCTGCCCCATCATTCTGTGGAGCTGCATGGGGGATGTTTGTGTTGGAGCTCGTGCTGTAGGCACGGAGGAGGCTCGTGAAGGACGCTGCTCCTGGGCAGTTTATTTTACTATCATACCTGGTCTGGTTGTGGATTTGATTATTTGTTTATAGTTGTCTTTGATCCATATACGACTTGGCGAGATGTTTCCTGCTTCATTCTGGTGCATTTGCTCCTTTTTTCAGTGTATCTGCACTTGGCGTGTTGGTTGGATTTGGTGTTTGTCACGTGAGGTTAAAAATAAACAAAACGATTTTATTTACCAGGTAAAATCCACTGAGCTATTCGCATTTTCAGAAGCGACCTGGCCACAAATGATAGCCCAACGAAGTGGCTTGTCACGTGAACATTTGTAATAGCCAAATAATCAGAACAAATGTTTCTAAATGTGGAGGGGAAAACCGGAGGACCCAGAAAAAAATCCACGCGACCACGGGGAGAACTTGCAAACTCCAAATATGCAGGCGTCAGGGTTGAGATTGAACCCACAACCTCCTTCATACGAGGCAATGGAGATAACATCTCGCCACCGAGGCGTCCCATATTAATATGACGCGGTATACTGGTACTGCGCCTGGTTGGCCTTGGTCACTTTACTACCCTTTGCATCAACGTAATATATGGTCAATCGTATTTTTAAGGAAAGTGTTGATTTCAAAGTCACGGTTTTTTTCGCAGACTCGATTGACTCCCACCTCCCTATTTACAAACATTGTCAATGGGGGTTGAAGTCTGTTACTCGTGCCCAGTCAGTCAAGTGTGGGAGCGACAACCCCCACTGTCCCCTTCACCCCGTGGTGTTGCCTATGAGACTCATTCCCACGTAGAAGCCTGAGTTTACAATGAAGTTATACTGGAGTGGAACCCACCTCGCTGTACATTTTTGAATGCAATTAAAAACTCGATTTTAATAAAGTGTGCCAAGCAACTGGGAGTCTTGTCTTTCATAGTACAGTACTCGATTTGTTCTGTTTCGCCTGTTTTGTTGGTAAAGCTACGGTCTTGTTTATGATCCCTCCACTGGCCCCCGCTTCATTTGTGAATTAAAAACAAGATCGCCCTTGCCGTCTTGAAAATCCTCAACTGGTCTCACTTCTGCATGCCACCCCCTATCATGGGTCCCCGTGGTGGCGAGATGTTAATTCCCTAGCTTGGTATGGAGGAGGTCGTGGAATCAGTCCTGACCCTGACGCCTGTTGTATATTTGAAGTTTGAAGTTCTCCCCGTGGTCGTGTGGCTATTTGCTCTGAGTCATCCGGGTTTTCCCTCCACATTTAGAATCGTGCATCGAAATTACTTCGATTATTTCGCTGCTGTAAATCTCCACATGGTAAGCCACTTCGTTGAGCTACCTTTACTGGCCAGATCACTTCTGAACAATGAGTTAATACTTAAGTGGGCTTTTATATGTTCTCTCCCCGTGGTGGTCACGTGGAATTTTTTTCTGGCCCTTCGGGTTTATCCTCCACATTTAGAAACACGTGTAAATTATTTAGCAATGATAAATTCCCTCCTTCTGGTACAATTCTCTGAGCCTGTCTCTCTGGCTATCCACCCGCTTCTCTTGTGCCCATCACTGTCTGTTCTCTCTGTATAAATATATGCATGCAGTCTTTACATGCCATCTTCTTCCCCGTGATGTTTGTGTCTGACTGTTGTGCACAGTATCTTGAGATGCAGATGCATTCGAGAAGCTCCGTCAATGCGCTCTCGTATTATTTTCCATCCTGCTCCGTCGACTGCCTGTGTTTGACAAGGCTGAACACCCTCCACTGCCCGTGTATGACAAAGGTGGATGAGCCACATTCCGATAGTGAATCCAAAAGAGTTGTTGAGCGTTAGGGCATAAATATCACAATGGATGTTCATTGGCCAGGTGTCAATGTTTACTCTTTTCAGAATTATTGGTAAGATGTGTGCTGTATGAGAGAAACATCGACATTACCTACAGTGTGTTATCATTCGTGAAGTAAGGAGGAAGGACAACAAACTAAACGCAAAAATAACTTCTAACGAAGTGAGTTTTCAATCAAGTGCATTGCCCCAGCGGCTTCCTAATATCAGGAGGAAGAGAATTCCAGATGGCAGCAGAAGCGCATCTGAAAGCGCGCGATGCAAACAACTGCAGGCCACCGTGTGCTCCCTGCTGCCAAAGAACACAATTTGATCAAGCCATCTCCGCTCGTTACGCGAACATTTGCTATTTTAGCAAAAAAATGGGTTAAAATTAATATTGCTTTTTATAGCACATTCTCGTAGAAAGAACGCTGGTTAAGTCAGACCGCCCTGTTTGTGTGCAATATAGTTATCTAGTTTGCAGCAGTGCAATACGCACAGCTCAATACAACAAAGGGTTAAATGTATAAATATCTCAAACTAAAGAATGGGTGACTTGGGTTTACAAACATGATGTACAAAACTCGTTATAGTCTCATGCTCTGCATGCTGTTGTAAATGCACGTGGTGCATAATCATTGACCAGATGCTTCATTATTATTGATACTAATTAAAACTGTTAAATTAAGAATTGTTTTCATTAATTTATCATGTTAAACAAATATAGGGAGGCGTTCATCCAGCGGTAGAGAGACAATGGCTGCTGATGATGATGTAACGTACTGCTCATTTTGAAGGACTCCTGAGAGACAGTGCAGGTGGAGATTAAAAGGCATAGGAAGGTGGCTGCACAGACAGCTTGGACCACTGCTGTTCTGTATAAGTGATTTATTTAACATAATGAACATCACAGTAACATTGACGCTGCCTCATGTGTGTACTTTAAGTTTTGGGTTCCCAACAAAAACACACTGTATCTCTACAGAGATCATGTTCACTAATTTCCATGAAGCGTATGTGACGTCATACTACTGATAGACAACCTTGGATCACCCTCTACCCATACATTGAGAGGATGGGAGTGCCTACTACATAGGGACCAACCAAGATCAAACCTGGCTCCCACCCTCTGCCATTCCACCTCCATCCTAATCGTCACTCAACGAGAGGTGACGCTATCCCGATCACTGCACATTACAGCACAATTCGCCATCTGCGTGGCATCACGGTGGTCGAGGCAGTGATAGCATGGTGTCAAGCAGCTGATTAATCTGCTAAACCTGTGTGGTATTTTGTATTAGGTTGCACTGAAGATTGTTTTGAGACGCTTAAGGTTTTTCGATGCTATTTAATGTATTTACATAAATTAAAATAACAATTTTAAGTTTGCATTACAATTTACATAACTCAATGAATTCACAATCAAATACCTAAAGTCACAATTGTACCTAACCGAGACCTCTCAGATTTTAGTAGCAACATTGTATTTTAATAATTATTATTCTTTCCCGTACCTGGCTAAAATTACACGACTATGCTTACAGGTGACACGTGGTTTGTTTTCATTTTCTTCAGGTGACTGCATTTGTCGTGATGGCATCAAAAGATCCTGCATATGAGATCATTAGAACCAACAAAGTGAAACTGCAGGAATACCTCCAGGCGAAGTCTTCAGAAGTGCTTGACCATTCCTATCAAAAAGAGATAGTCTTGAAGAATGAATATGCGTCCCTCAAAAGTGAGAATGACCCCATTGCACGAACACGGCACCTGGTTGACCTGGTGCTCGACAAGGGGGAAGAAGTGTGCATGAGATTCCTTGAAGCCGTGCTGGTGTCACTAAGATCCGAGATCCCTCTCTTGGATCAGTGGATATCACAGCATGATCAGCAGCTCAACATGATGGGTGTTGATCTGAACAGAACTGCGGGTAAAGCCATCCCTGGAGCAGCTTCTCGTGAGTGGTGCTAAACTTCACATATCCATTCGCATGTCTTGGGCAAGTTTAGGTGAAGGAATTGCTTTGAATTGAGATTGTCATTTAATATTGGCAAACTGCACTACCCTTGCATGACAACATTCCTCTCAGAAGGAGGACATTTATATTAAATTCCATAGCAGGGAAACTACAATTTATTAGCAATTGGGAGGAAAGGATAGATGGATAATGAACATGTGTGTAAATATCAAAAACTTACATCCACACTGAACCCCAACATTCATTAATTCGTCATATCCCACACCTCCCTTTCCTTGGAAAAGACGTAAACATGGTGATTTTCTACCTCCTCTTCAGACACAGACATTGTATTTAAGTTGGAATAATGTAATGACCTATTAAGCTCTCTTTCAAGTGGCAAGCCCAAGATGTTTGGCAATGGCAGCAAACCCATCAGCTGCCATGGTCTCCATGACTTGGTACAATCTGGATTCCACCAAGGCCATGTCATTGAAACTGTTCCCCTATGCAGGGTGAATGACCACTTCTGTTAACCTATGGATGCTGCTTATAGTTCTTGACATTTGGGCTGCTTTTGACACCACACACCACTCCATTCCTTGAATCTTCATGGCAATGCAAGTATTGTGTGACAAACTTATCTTCCAGTTCTGCTTCAACCCCTGGAATTGATTCATATGTTTCCATGCAAGCACTGTCTTCTGTTCAGAAGCCCTAATTCTGTGGTGTTCCGCATGGCGCAGTCCTGTACCATCTTTTATTCTCAGTACAATCTCGTTTTGAGAAAAAATATACGTTTTTATTATCGACTATCACTGCTATTTCTAATGACACCCAGCCTTATATTGCCATTGACTCATATAACGGAACCTACTTTCCTCTTACACCCTGACTTGGATTGGTTATAGCTTCCTCCAAATAAAATGTCAATATTTAAGCCCTCATCGTTTGCAAAAAGTCCACTTTAACTCATGACTCCAAGAATTTTATTATGGAGAGATTACGGAGAGATTAAAATAACACCATCAAAGTTATATTCTTTGCTGAGGTTGCTAGCTGGCATCTTAGCGTTTTTGAGGGTTGCAGCGATTTCAGATCTTGCTACATCTGCAGCGATGTGACCCAGGCCCCTGAGAGCAACGTCTACTTGGGCAATTATATCATTAACTGGTATGTGTTTAGGTGTGACTGCAAAGTTTAGACCTTTAGCTAAAACGGATTTCAGACCATCGGAAATAGAACTGTTACTGCGATTAATTACGACTTTGTTAATGTCTAACTTTTTGGTGTGTGGGTCCGGTCTTTTGTTGAAGAGGAGGTTAAATTTGGAAATCAGGTTGTCCTTACATTTGGTCGACATAATAGCAGCTGAAGAGGCAGTCATATTGTCTACATGTTCCCAATCCGATGTGGACATTGTTGCCGTCAATGATAAGTGTGATTTGTAGAGTGTCTTGTCTAACTGATCTAGTTCGGTGCGTATAAGTCTGATTTTTTCTGAGATAAGAGCTAAGCTAGTTTTGAAAATAATTAGTTTCGCATTAGAAGAAGTTACAGCAGCAGAGGTCAGTGTAAATGCGATTGGTATTACCCCAGAGTCGCGGCATCTCTTCAGGAAGGTGAGAGACTCGATCAGCTGAGCTTTCTTATCCCAGAGTTTGTTGAAGGATCTTAAAGTTATGTGGAAACCCTCCCCGTAGAGGCGATTAAATTTTGATTTAAAGCTTTCGTGACTGCAGTAATTAATATTCTTAGCTCTTTCGGTAAAGTCACGTTGAAGGGAAACAATAAAATAATAAACGCTAAGATGCCAGCTAGCAACCTCAGCAAAGATGAGCGTTTTGAATTATATAAATTAAAAAAGAGGGATGATATTGTAGTCCTCTCAGCTGACAAGGGCAATGCTACTGTCATCATGGGTAAAATAGAATACAACAACAAAATTAAAGAATTACTCGACGATGGTAGTTATACAAAAATAAAAAGAGATCCCACCAACAGCCTCGTCACACAAACCAACAAAATAATTTCTGATTCTACCGCATTAATTGATCAATCTAAACAGTTTTCGTTGAAACCTTCTGCTGCCAGGCCACCAAGATTATACGGCTTACCAAAAATACATAAAGTAGATACACCCCTTCGTCCCATCGTCTCTACTATCAACTCCCCCACCTACAAACTGGCTCGTTTTTTGTCTGAAATCCTGCGTCCTTTCACTGGAAAAACCACCTCTGCGGTACAAAATTCTACTCACCTGGTATCGACAATCAAGGGTATTTCCCTGTCCCCAGACGACCTGCTTGTCAGTTTTGATGTAGTTTCCTTATTCACCAAGGTTCCTGTACCTGACACCATCGCAATCATTGAAGACTTGGTTAATCAAGGACTAAACACTGAGGTACCCCCCCTGATGAGACACTGTTTAACCAATACATACTTCACTTGGAATGGAACTTTCTACAAACAAACTGAGGGCACCCCAATGGGCTCCCCCCTATCTCCGGTTATAGCTAACATTTTCATGGAGAAATTTGAGACTGACGCCATCCAGACGGCCACTCTGCGCCCAACCTTATGGAAGAGGTACGTGGATGACATTTTTGTTATCTGGCCACATGGCCAGCCTGCTCTAGACCAATTCTTCGACCACATCAATTCCATACACCCAGCCATCAGATTTACCATGGAAGTCGAACAAGATGGCAGGCTACCTTTTTTGGATGTCCTAATTAAAAAGAGACCTGATGGTTCAATGAGCCACTCTGTCTACAGGAAAGCTACCCATACGGATGCTTATCTGAAACCGGATTCCCACCACCATCCATCACAGAAGAATTCTCTCATCAAGACTCTGTATCATAGAGCCCAATGCATATCCGACCAGGAACACATAGGCAGTGAACTCAAGCACATACACCAAGCTCTTAAGGCTAATGGTTACTCCGACTATACAATCCGCAAAGCTATCACTCAAACCATGAAGAAGGACCCTCTTGAGGAGCCTTTCAAAACCATCACTTTACCCTACATTGCGGGGATCACAAAAAAGATCTCCAAAATCTTGAATAAACACAAGATCCAGGTCCGTTTCAACACATTACATAAAATCCGTGATCTGGTTCCGTCTGTAAAAGATATGATTCCGGACATACAGTACCCTGGTGTCTACAAACCAAGTTGCCTCTGTGGTAGTAGTTACATTGGAGAAACCAAACGTCATGTCTCGGACCGCATTTGTGAACACAAAGCAGACCTTAAACACGGTAGGACCAATACCTCGGCCGTGGCAGATCATTGTTATAATTCAGTAGGCTCACATGACATTGACTTTTCCAAGACAGAGGTTATTTGTAAGCCATCTGGCTACCATGAGAGATTCGTTCATGAGGCTATCCATATATACAAGCACAGAGACAATTTCAACCGAGAAGATGTATTCTGGCTTAGCAATCATTGGAAAGATTTGATAAACCATTTCAGGTCTTAATTGATTGTTCACACTTACAGTGGCTTTCAGACAGCATACATAAATTTTTCGTCTCCCCCCTCCTCTTTTCAGAACATAGATGGACTAGTCCTTCTAAACAAACTGCCAAATCGCTGCGCGTGGCGCTGGCGTTTTTCAATAAATAAATAAATAAACCTTTGCAAATAAATAAATTAATGCTGACCGACACACCTGATGACGACCGTTTGTGTTATGGTCGAAACGTCGTGAGAATTTTTATTGTTTTATATATTATATTATTTTATTGTTTCCCTTCAACGTGACTTTACCGAAAAAGCTAAGAATATGAATTACTGCTGTCACGAAAGCTTTAAATCATCCATCAAAGTTACGAGCCATTGAGTTAGATGTTACCTTGAAAAACTGTGATGAAAGATGTCGAGCAAATCTGTCATTAGGGAAATATCCACACCTGCCCAATCTAGGGGATGCCACAGTGCTTGCTGATGATGCAGTAGCCAGGTTAGTAGCAGTTCAAGTAAACCTATGATGCATCACGTGGGATGCTATAAGTTGTGTTATTCATGTGGCTGTTATTGTGGAGGTGCAAGCACAATGGCGAGGCCAGGATTTTCAGGTAGGGGGGTAACTCCTTCAGCAATAAAAAATGATAGGAGTTGTTATTACGTAAGGACTTGTCCCTTGCTTTTTATTCGACGCGTGTGCGGCAATGGCGCAGCCAACGATCGAGGGTCGAATTCGAACCGTGTGTGATCGGCATCGCGCTCGCTGCAGGTGAATGCCTTCAGGGAAGTCGTGTACTGTATACGCAACTGTGCACACTTATGTGAATCACTTATAACTGCTTTGCCGTTACTTATTGCCAATTATGGACTCAGACTATTGTCCTATCATCTCATAGTCTCTGGCACATAGTAATATGCTACACAGTGGCAGTGGTGGTCGCAAAATGCCGATTTATCGATCGAAATTAAGGATTTAGATCGGATCATTGGGGAGGCACGTGCCACCCCCCCCCCCACAACTGGCTCCGCCAGTGTGCAATCACTGCATCTTCTCTGCCTGCAGAGGACCGTGCCTTGTGTACTGCACTCCACCACAGTGTAGCCCCCGTGCCACGTGATATAGGCCAGCCTGAGATGGAAGAGGAAACACAGCCCCAATACTAGTGAAATATAAAAAGTTTAATTCAACATCCTAAACAATAAAAATCAATAATTGTAGGACAAGGAAGGATTGAAATTTACACCCAAATTGATGGAATTAGTTTTTGATAATGCTGATGTACATCGTAATGCTAAATGTGGTGGTACTATCTTTTTCACAGGCAAAACAAACAAGACAAGTGGTTGGAACATTTTCGGCATGATAAAAAATATACTTTACAAAGGTACAGTGTTAATAAAAATTGCATTTGTAGAAGACACATCGTGAAAACTTCCATGCAATAATTCGTGATGTACATGATGTTGCTGCATTATCCATAGTCAACGAATTCGCTACGCTTTTTTTAATTACATATTTTATTTTAATAATATTTTTCTGCTATAGGAATGTTTTTTAGTATAAATGAAACTAATTTGTTTGTTAAATAATTTCTGCTTAATTTAGATAACCCTGGTGAGGATTACAGAGAATTCTTGCTGAAGCTGACATCATTAACACATGACTACGACGCACGACCTGGAGAACCTGCAGTGTTTTTGCTGGAGAGGATGGTGAAGCCAATTCTGGTTCCCTACTATTGCCATCAAGAAACCAAGGAGCACGAGTTACTAACGAGAGGCAAACAGCACAAGGAGCTGATGGAGAGAGCACAGAGAGAAGGGATTACTTACAAGAAGCTCATTGATCCCATCAGTTCCATTGGGAAAAAAAAACACCCCCGACTGGTTATTGTGGTGGGGACTCCAGGCAGCGGTAAAACAATGTTGAGCAATTTCGTTGTGCACAGCTTGCTGTCAGGTAAGAGAGTGTTTGCACGACGCTTTGAGCACATTATGCTCATAAGGTTCAGGGAGATAAATGATGTTGGAGAGGTGTCACTCGCAGAGCTGTTTTCTGTGATGCATTCAAGTTTGGGAAACAAAGTGGATGAGGTTTTCGCAAACCAAAACCGAACCCTTTTTGTTATGGATGGGCTGGACGAGTTTGGAAAGTGCCTTCAATACACCAATGCTTGCACTGATCCACATAAGACGGCAACAGTAGAAACCATCATTGCTGCCCTAGTGAATGGAAAACTCTTGCCCAAGGCCTCGGTCTTGATCACAACCCGACCAATTGCCATGGAGCAGCTGAGGGAAGTGAATGTTGATCGAGCTGTTGAAATCACTGGGTTTTCCAACAAAGATAAAATAGCATTCTTTAACAAATTTTACAAAGATAGGAGTCTAGCAGAAAGGGCACTCAAGCTCCTGCAGGCAAATGAAACAGTGAATACATTGTGCCAGAACCCTTCGTTCTGCCATATAGCAGCCATTACACTGAAGGAATATTTACAGAAGTCTGATCATTCTGAGATTATCCTCAAATCAATGACCGACCTCTTCACACAATACGTGTTTGGGCTCATAGTACACCATGGACGTGGCAGCTGTGGAGCCAAGGAAATCGTATCGTCTCTTGCCAATATGGCTCTGAAGGGGGTTCAGCAAAACATCCAGATGTTCAGCCAAAAAGATCTAGAAGAGTGTTTTGTTAGTTCTTCTGACCTAGGAAGTACATTCATCAACAAAGTGTTCACATGTGAGGGCATTCAACAAGGGAGTTGTTATTCATTTTCACACTTGACAATGCAGGAATTCTTTGCAGCGATAGCCGTCCATCTGTCACATTCAACACGGCCAGTGAATGACGTCATCAAAGCTATTGAGGACAGCGAAGATGGGAGGTTTGATGTGTTTCAGAGGTTTTTTTGTGGACTCGCATCAAGCACTCCATGGAAGTTCTTTGAGGGTATCTTGGACCCTCCATCTGCAGATTCTCAAAAGGAAATAATCGAGTGGCTCAATCGCAGCATGAAGAATCGGACGGTTGACAAACACAGGCTCATCAGTCTCCTGCACTGCGTGCACGAGCTGCATGACCGCAAGTCACTGAGTGATGCCACTCGGTCCATGACTGACATAGACCTGTCATGCACAAAGCTGTCCCTGCCAGACTGCGCTGCCATCTCCTGGATCCTGCTGCATCGAGAAGAACCTGTGAAGACACTCAACCTGTTGGACTGTGGCATCGGCCTTGAGGAAATGAAGAGGCTTCAGCCTGGACTGCACAGATGTAAAGAGCTATGGTAAGACTGGCATACTTCGCATTCACTACTTCACAAATTGTGCGTGCATATGTATATGTGGGTGTGATATCAACTCGTCTTCAAATGAGTACCAGGTGCATTGTGTAAAACATCGTGACTCAGGAGACAACGGCGGCTGGGCATGATTCTGGTCACCCACCCCATTATATGCCATGCCAGCCTTCATAGGTGCTCCATAACAGCACTTGCCCCAGCAGCCTGTTAAGGCTATACGGCGGATCTTTGTCTATAAGAATCCTCACTTAGTAACTGTGCACGCACAGAGTGCAATGTAACCCCATGCTTGCGTAAACACTCGGACATGAACTTTTGACAAAATATTTCCCCTCGCCACTGCTGTCATTGTCCTCACTCCTCACTTCACTCCTCTCCCCGCACTCCACGCTCACCCCTTTCCTTAACCCCCCAATCTGCTCCTGCCTTCACTTTTCCCATAACCCAACCCCTTCCTTGCCCATCCCTTCACTATTCTCCCCCCATACTCACGCCCACTCATCCATTGAGGGAAATTGTTTGGTGAGTGAATGCGTGCCTGCTTGAGTTGGTGGGTGACTTGGTGGGTGGATCAATGAGTGAGTATATTGAGGTAGGTGAGGATGTGAGTGAGTAGGTGGGTCAGTGGTGTGTGAGTGGTTTGGTAAATTAGATAATTAGTGTGTGAGTGGGTTGGTGAATGAGTGAATTATTGCGTGAGTGGGTTGGTGAATGAGTGAATTCGTGCGAGTGGGTGAGTAAATGCATAGTGAGTAGGTGGGTCCACAATTGAATGATGCACTCACTGTACATTAAAGTACAAAAGGAAGAAAAGTTATGCATATGCATGGCTGCTGTAACACTTTCCATCATCTTCAGCAACATTTAATTATCGATGATGATAGCCCTCACACTAGGTGCAGGAAGTGAGGTTACCGTAGGCCACACTGAGAAAATGTAGCCCTGATAGCGGCTCTGCAGTGGAGAGTGAGGGTAACGGTTTGATCCACGTGGCCAATTCAAGCCCCTGGTTCACAAACTGTTGGGGAAAGTGAAGCCAGTAACAGAGAACAAGCACACACAACTACACTGCACTTTAGAGCACAAAGACAATCTCCCCGTGGAGCCTGCATCCACTTTTGAGGCAATGGCTAATCGCACTTCCCTGACCAGCAACGTCCTTGGCTGTCTTTCTTTTCCCATTGCTGATGTTGACACACCATATCAGGTACTCATTTAAGGCTCAGTCACCCTAGGGGAGGTCCAGGACCAGATTATGTATCACTCACCACTGATGCTGTTACCAGATATTAAATCCACGTCACTTAGTTAGTAATGGAATGTGCCAACGACTTTCCCAACATTCCCATAAACGCATAAAAAATGCACAATGAAGGATACTAATATATATACACACACACACAGACATGTACACACATGAACGTACACATAGTGTACATATGAACTCACACACTCCTACATATGTACAAGTACAGCCTTTGGTCACTCCACTGCTGGATAAGGCACTTCCACACCATGCAGGTCTTGGGGGTTATTTGACCATACATCACTTTTGTCAGTGTGGGTTGGTGTAGAGCATAGATTAATGTTGTTCAATTGCCATCATGCACCTCCGCAGGCTACAACAACTGTTGTTATGCATGTTAGTCATGGGTAGAAGCACCATCCAGGCTCGAGCCTATTTAGATTTTCAGATTTATTAGATCTTACGTGTACACTAATATACACACTCTCATATATGAATATACACACACTCACATATCCATATACACTAATATCCATATACACCAATACTTGCACATTACTACACACAACAACAACAACCACCATTCTCACTAATTGGTGGTGACGTCACCACGGTGCTGGTGCCAGGCCATGTGCACCTTGAGGCCACGTGAAGTGTCGAACGCCCGCTGGCAGGAGATCACGGGGCAGACCCAAGTGTCACGGGTCGACTGACTAAGATGACTGAGATAACTGGCTGATGCACCACCTGTGCCCTCTACTGTGCCAACCTGCTGTGCTTTAGCCACCCGGCGCTCCGCTCATTGTTGTGAGCATCGCTCCTCCGCCCTCCGTTGTTGTTGGAGGGCGACTGCCTCCAACTGCCCAGTAGCATCCTTCACGAGCCTCCTCCACAGAGGCCAATCTTGACACCGCTGGTACCAGTCATCGGCAAGTCCACTCAGCTCCACGTCCTCCTGTACCACATCACGCCATCTCTTCTCTAGCCCGTGCCGCGCCCGTTTAGCCCCCTCGATCCGGCCGAACAAAAGCTGTTTCGGCATGTGGTGGCTGGGCATGCGGGCTACATGACCCAGCCAACACAGCCTTGCCTGCCGGAGGAGCTCACCAATGGGACCTTGCCCAGATCTTTCAAAGATTTGTGAGCTCCTCACACAATCCAGCCTGGTTAAACCCAGGATGGATCGTAGGCAGGCTAGCCTAAATGTTTCTAACCGCCAAAGATGTTCCATTAGGGGGGTCCACGTTTCGCAAGCGTAGAGAAGGGAGGGAATGACCATTGCTGAGAAGACCTGAAGCTTAGTGCGGAGCGACAGACCAGGTAGCTTCCACACGGCGTTATGCAACCGATGAAAAGATATTGCCACTCGACTGATTCGGAGTGAGACCTCTGCTGTTAAACTGGAGCCGGTCATAAGCACACTGCCCAGGTATGGGAAACTCTCCACTCTCTCCACAACTGCCCCATCACCGATTGGGAGTTTTGGGGGTGGAGTGTCCGATGGTACAAAATACCCAGGCAGGTGCTTAGTTTTGATGGGGCTGATGGTAAGGCCCCATCTCTTAGTGGCATGCTCCAGTCTCAGCAGCAGTGTCTCCAACTCCTCCTCTGAATGAGCTATTACCAAATTATCGGCATACATAACGTGGTTGAGCAATAGGGAGCCATCCCTTCACCGCACCTGGACATCGATTAGCCTCCCATTATATCTGTACCAAACGGAGATTCCCCCGGTACAGCAATTGAAGGCTTCACGAACTACGTGGTCAAAATAGATGATAAATAATGTGGGAGCCAGTGGACATCCTTGCCATACCCCAAGGTGTACAGGGAATGGCT
This sequence comes from Petromyzon marinus, assembly GCF_048934315.1. Taxonomy (NCBI): domain Eukaryota; kingdom Metazoa; phylum Chordata; class Hyperoartia; order Petromyzontiformes; family Petromyzontidae; genus Petromyzon; species Petromyzon marinus. The sequence goes on from NW_027422640.1 coordinate 366,075, forward strand.
CTGACTACTGGCCACGTAGTTTTACCCGGGCCCGCTCACCATCATGAAGGTCCTTAATGATCGTTAGCAGAGGGTTAGGTTCTCCAAAAGTACGAAGAACAACCCAGAGCCCAGGCTTACTGATGGTATGATAGGCCTTGACCAGGTCAATAAAGCAGAGATGTAGGTCTTGTTGGAATTCCCTACACCTCTGCTGTAGCAGACAGACAGAAAATATGGCATCTGTGCAGGACCGCCCTTTCCTGAAACCGCATTGGGGCTCTGCAAGCCTCTCCTCAGCGTGCCTCGCAAGGCGATGTTGAATAATCCTTGCCAGGACCTTTCCCAGCACACTGAGGAGTGAGATGCCCTTGTAGTTGTTACAGTCTGTGCGGTCCCCCTTCTTAAAGAGGGGGACCACCAGGGCATCCTTGCAATCCTGCGGAACCCATCCATTGGTCCAGACTGTTGTTATGATGTCATATAGGGCAGTCTGTGCACAAAAGCCACCCTTCCTCAGCATTTCGCTTGGGAGATCATCTCTGCCCGGTGCCTTTCCTGGTCTCAGACTCTGGATCGCCTTCAGTACTTCCTCAACAGATGGCACCTCAGCCAGCCACTCACAGGGGGTGACTTCTTCCAATATTTGAGGCACCGCAGCCTCAGCAGGGTCATCCTCACTTTGTGCCACGATGTTTTCCTGGCTGAGGGATTTTCCCTCCCCCAGGACCTCACAGAAATGCTCAGCAAATCTGCAAACCTGTTCCTGGGGGTCGGAGATTGGATCACCGTTTTTTCCCCTAATGATGGTAATAGGTGTGGTGCTGCAGGTTACTTTTTTGATGGAGTTAAATAGAGATTTGTGATCACGGGCCACTGAGGCAGACTCCATCTCCTCAGCAACCCGCGACCACCACCCATCCTTGCAGCACCTCACGGCTCTCCGAACCTCCGAGCGAAGGCTGCAGTAAGCCTCCTCATTCTCTGACGTGGGATTCTGTAGCCGATGACAGTGGGCCTGTCGCTTTTTCTCAACCATCCTGAACACCTCCTCTGTCAGCCAGGGTCTCTGGGGAGGTCTGGACCGCGTACCTAAAGCAGCCATTGCAGCTGCATGAGTCACAGTCCTAAACCTCGCCCATTTACCCTCGACATCAGGAGGAGTCGGGGACGATGCCAATCCCAGCCGCAAGCGATGATGAAATTCTCGCTTGCAACTTTCATCAGATAACTGAGACCAGGCCACTTTAGGTCAGAATGGGGTCCTGGGTGTACACCCACCACCGGAGTGGAAGAATGGCAGGTGCATCTTACAGATGACTAGTCGATGGTCAGAGGGCACATCAGCTCCATGGTAGGTCCTGGTGTCAAGGACATGGGCTCGCATCCGCTGGTCCGTCACTATGTAGTCTAGCAGATGTTGTTGCTTGGACCCGGCATGCATCCATGATGTTGTGTGGATGCGCCGATGCCGGAACAGCGTGTTGGTAATTACAAGCCCATGGGCTGCACAAAAATCTAGCAGCCTCCTACTGTTGTTATTGAGCTGATCTGGCCCATGCCCTCCAATCACTCCAGACCAGGTGCCAGTATCATGACCAACTCAGGCATTGAAGTCACCCAACATGATGACTCTATCCCGAGGGGCCACTTTAGCCAGCACCTGTGACAGGAGGTCATAGAAGGCATCTGACTCATCGGCTTTGCCTGCATCCCTCCACGGATGTTCATCTTCGGTGGGGGCATAAGTAACCACGACCACCATTCCTCGCCTCCGGTTGATGGTACGGCGAGCCCAAAGTAGCCTGGGGCTTACAGCTTCCCACACCTCACCGCCACGCTCCCACGCCCCCTTCATTCTTTAGTTCAAAAGAAGAGCCACACCCTGTTGTTTGGCAGTCTGCTGCCCCGAGTAGAGGACTGTCTACCCCTCATGGTGGCAGGAGCCAGAGCCGGTCCACCGGACCTCCTGAATGCCGCATAGATCGAGGCGGTACCGGTCCAGCTCCCAACAGAGGAGTGGCAGCCTCTCCTCCGCAGTGAGCGTTCGAACATTCCACGTGGCCACCCGTAGTGGCTTTTCGTTGTTTCTGGAGTAGCCCCGAGGGTAGGTATTCAATCTCCTGGCTCCGCCAATTGGGGTTTGGCCAGGAGACGTCATAGACGCCTGGCCCCCCGGGGCCTCCGGCACAAGCTTATTAGTTACAAATTTCAGTTTAACTCGTGGTTTCGTGGTAATTAATTGAAGGTGAAGGGGTTACCAGCCCCTCGCACCCGTCCAGAGCCCCCGTTTAGCCCCTGTGGTGGACACATATGCCATGAGGGGAGGAGCCAATCAAAATTGGATCTCCCCCCACAGCACTGTCCACGACAGAGTTGCCCGTCCGGCACCGCGAGGAGGTAGGGAGTTGTTTTGCCGGACACTTGCACACACTTATACACACCCATGTTTGAGTCTGTAGTTGTTTTAATTTTAGTATTTTTTTACATTAAAATAAATGCAAGCCATCTTCATATAATAAGAATTCACATTCATGAGGCGCAATTCGTCCAGTGATCTGAGTGCACCATGGACAAATTAGTTAATATGCGCATGTATGTGCAAGCTGTCCCAGGTTTGCGGAAATCCGAATTTACGGAAATGCTCACGTAAATAATGTAAAAAAACTAAACGTGTGGAAATGTTTGCATTAGTTTACATAAGTACAACTAGTGCAGCACGTTGAGGTTGACGATGTCTACTGCGGAGCGAGGCTTAAGCCCCGCCTCAACCAAAACGTCGCCTTCACCGAGCCCGAGCTTCACGAGGATAAAGGTAAAAAAATAATTGCATGACGTAATTATTTTCGTTTTGTAGCATTATGTAATTGATTGTTGTCTGTGCTTAGAACTATATATGTTCCCATGTTTCTATTGCTGGTTTTCATTTTACGTTTATTTAATGAGTTTTTTTATTTGAGTTACTGTGTGCGTCTCGATTTAAAGCTTTCGTGACTGCAAGGATTCATCTTCTTTGGTTCTTTCGGTAAAGTCACGTAGAATGAGAATAAAATAATAAATTGATAAAATAAAATAACACAATAATATTCTCACGACGTTTCGGCCACAACACAAGCGGCCTTCATCAGGTGAAGGGACGAGGCTGTCTGGTAGGACAGCGCTGGAGTGAAAAAGCCACCCTTAGATCACGACCTTTAAGCTGTGTGAGAAGAAACAAAGTGCCTTGACAAAGGAATTAGCATATAATTTAGCATTGAAATGGCTGAGTGATTAGCTTGTGACTGGTCACATAAATGGCTATGTTAAAGTTAAAGCATACACATCTGCAGAGGCACCCCTTGACAAAGGAATTAGCATAGAATTTAGCATTGAAATAGCTACGTTAAAGCATACACATCCGCAGAGGCACCCCTTGACAAAGGAATTAGCATAGAATTTAGCACCGAAATAGCTGAGTGATTAGCTTGTAACTGGTCACAGAAATAGCTATGCTAAAGTCAGAGCATACACATTCACCGAGGCACCTAGTACAAATCAAACAGGAGAATTCAGCATTGAAATAACTAGGCGAATTTAGCATTGAAATAACTGAGTGATCAGCCAGTGACTGGTCACAGAAATGGCTATGTTGAAGTCAAGGCCTACACATCTGAGCTATTCACAGTAACTGGGTATACAATACAATATATAATGAATACTATATAGTGAACCAATAAAAAACTAAAATATAAATTACCTTAATGTTATCAATAAACTCTATATTCTCCAATCAGCTAAGCTACCAACAATAAGTCGTTATATATCACAATGCTATATGGCAAAAAAATGGGTGGATTCTTACCCTCAACTTTAGCAACACGGATAGCTACGGGCCCCGTTCAGACGGACGAGTTCATCCATGGTCGGAACAGACGACCTGCTTGTCAGTTTTGATGTGGTGTCCTTGTTCACCAAAGTCCCGGTACCTGACACCATCACTATCATTGAAGACCTGGTTCATCAAGGACTGCATACTGATGTACTCCCCTGGTGAGACATTGCTTAACCAACACATACTTCACCTGGAATGGAACTTTCTACAAACAAACTGAGGGCACCCCAATGGGCTCCCCCCTATCTCCGGTTGTAGCCAACGTATTCATGGAAAATTTTGAAACTGACGCCATCCAGACTGCCACTCTACGCCCGACCTTATGGAAGAGGTACGTGGATGACACCTTTGTCATCTGGCCACATGGCCAGCCTGCTCTAGACCAATTCCGCGACCACATCAATTCCATACACCCAGCCATCAGATTTACCATGGAGGTCGAAAAAGATGGCAAACTACCCTTTTTGGATGTCTTAATTAAAAGGAGACATGATGGTTCAATGAGCCACTCTATCTACAGGAAAGCTACCCATACAGATGCTTACTTGAAACCGGATTCCCACCACCATCCATCCCAGAAGAACTCCCTCATCAAGACTCTATACCATAGAGCCCAATGCATTTCCGACCAGGAACACATTACCAGTGAACTCAAGCACGTACACCAGGCTCTCAGGGCTAATGGTTACTCCGACTACACAATCCGCAAAGCCATCACTCCAGTCATGAAGAAGGATCCTCTTGTGGAGCCACTCAAAACCATCACCTTACCCTACATTGCAGGGGTCACTAAAAATATCTCCAAAATCCTGAATAAACACAAGATCCAGGTCCGATTCAACACAGTACATAAAATCCGTGATTTAGTTCCATCTGTAAAAGATGCTGTTCCAGACATACAGTACCCGGGCATTTACAAACTAAAGTGCCGCTGTGGTAGAAGCTACATTGGAGAAACCAAACGACATATCTCAGACCGCATCCGCGAACATAAAGCAGACTTGAAACACGGTAGAACGAACTCCTCTGCCATGGCAGATCACTGTTATAATTCAGTGGGCTCACATGACATTGACTTCTCCAAGACGGAGGTTCTTTGCAAACCAACCGGCTACCATGAGAGATTCGTTCATGAGGCCATTCACATATACAAGCACAGAGACAATTTCAACCGAGAAGATGGATTCTGGCTTAGTAACCATTGGAAAGATGTTTTAAACCATTTCTGTTCTTAATTAATTGTATTTTACGATGACCTTCAGACCGCAGCTCTTTCGCCAGCATTGACTCTTAATACCTCTCACACCACGGTTAATGGTATGGTTTACAACATGGAGTATAATAGCGCCTCGCAGCTGTCTCTCTCCCCCTCCTCTGTTTCGACCATGGATGAACTCGTCCGTCTGAACGGGGCCCGTAGCTATCCGTGTTGCTAAAGTTGAGGGTAAGAATCCACCCATTTTATCGCCATATAGCATTGTGATATATAACGACTTATTGTTGGTAGCTTAGCTGATTGGAGAATATAGAGTTTATTGATAACATTAAGGTAATTTATATTTTAGTTTTTTATTGGTTCACTATATAGTATTCATTATATATTGTATTGTATACCCAGTTACTGTGAATAGCTCAGATGTGTAGGCCTTGACTTCAACATAGCCATTTCTGTGACCAGTCACTGGCTGATGACTCAGTTATTTCATTGCTAAATTCGCCTAGTTATTTCAATGCTAAATTCTCCTGTTTGATTTGTACTAGGTGCCTCGGTGAATGTGTATGATCTGACTTTAGCATAGCTATTTCTGTGACCAGTTACAAGCTAATCACTCAGCTATTTCGGTGCTAAATTCTATGCTAATTCCTTTGTCAAGGGGTGCCTCTGCGATGTGTATGCTTTAACTTAGCTATTTCAATGCTAAATTCTATGCTAATTCCTTTGCCAAGGGGTGCCTCTGCGGATGTGTATGCTTTAACTTTAACATAGCCATTTATGTGACCAGTCACAAGCTAATCACTCAGCCATATCAATGCTAAATTATATGCTAATTCCTTTGTCAAGGCGCTTTGTTTCTTCTCACACAGCTTAAAGGTCGTGATCTGAGCGTAGCTTTTTCACTCCAGCGCTGTCCTACCAGACAGTCTCGTCCCTTCACCTTATGAAGGCCGCTTGTGTTGTGGCCGAAACGTCGTGAGAATATTGTGTTATTTTACTTTATTAATTTATTATTTTATTCTCATTCTACGTGACTTTACCGAAAGAACCAAAGAAGATTACTGTGTGCGTGTTGACGAGGTCTAGCAAAACAACACCCTTATAAACACAAACACTTTTCAGATTATAAAGGTACAGTGCAGTATAATTGAATGGATGATTGTGAATAAAATGATATTTGTGAATGCCACAAATATCATATGCTTCTGTGTTATACTTGAAACAATGAGCAGCTTTGCTCATGAACGTGTGTGCTCTGGTCACGTGCACCGCCATTGTGAGTGTCCCTCACTCACCGCGTGTTTGACTCCGCGGTTCCCGTGGGCTCAGTGAGTCAGCGCTGTCCCTTCTCCCGTCCACCCGGGTTTAGGCTGAGTCAGAACGAGATCGGAGACAGCGGACTCCGACTTTTAGCGGACGTAATGTTGGGGAGAGAAGGGAGTTTGGAGACGTTAGAGTGAGTAATGTCCTGATGCACACACACTTATATAAGTACACCTAAACAAATATATACACATACAGACAAAAAACACAAAGATACTCAGTATAGCCATAATAATGTTGTATTTTAACGTCGATTATAACTTTATTTTTTATGCACTCATCAATTAAGTTATTAACCAAACTTATTACAGCACTTTTAACCATTATTAAATGATAAAATTACAACTGTCAGATTACCTACTCTAACCAATTATATTGTTTCAAACTATATTATGTTAATACAGTAGATCATCGATTATATCCAGCGGCTTCGGAGGGAAGGGGGTGCTGGATTTTCAAAAACACCAGATAATCGCATCATTATTTAAAATAGCTTGTTTTTGCACATTCTTGAATAAGATTATGTTTATAGATGTTCTGTATATATTTAGTGTTTAAAATAGTTCGCGATATGAAAATCGCTTAAGTAAATATACAAAGACAAAATAAATATTCTGCTGTAAAAAGTGACTATTTACTGTACCGCACTCACCACTCCAATATCGAAGACTCTGCATGGGGTGATGTGCGTACTAGGATCTTGTTCAACAACTTGTGTTTCACAACAACAACTTGTGTTTGACAATAACTTGTTTTTGACAACTTGTTTTTGACAACAACTTGTTTTTGACAAGTTGTGTTTGATGACAACAACTTGTGTTTGACAACAACAACCTGTGTTTGACAACAACAGCCTGTTTGACAACAACAACAACAACCTGTGTTTGACAACAACTTTTGTTTCACAAGAACTATTTTCACAACAACAACCTGTGTTTGACAACAACAACTTGTGTGTTGACAACAACAACTTGTGTTTGACAACAACAACTTTTATTTGACAACAAAAACTTTTGTTTGACAAGAACAACAACCTGTGTTTGACAACAACAGCAACTACTTGTGTTTAACAACAACAACAACTTGTGTTTGATAACAACAACTTGTGTTTGACAACAACTTATGTTTGACAACTACTTGTGTTTGACAACAACTTGTGTTTGACAACAACCTTTGTTTGACAACAACTTGTGTTTGACAAAAACAACCTGTGTTTGACAATAACAACTTGTATTTGACAACAACTTGTGTTTGACAACAACTTGTGTTTCACGAGAACAACTTATATTTCACGACAATGAAATTAGCATATAATTTAGCATTGAAATGGCTGAGTGATTAGCTTGTGACTGGTCACAGAAATGGCTATGTTAAAGTTAAAGCATACACATTCTGTGACCAGTCACAAGCTAATCACTCAGCCATTTCAATGCTAAATTATATGCTAATTCCTCTGTGAATGCGCTTTGTTTCTTCTCACACAGCTTAAAGGTCGTGATCTGAGCGTAGCTTTTTCACTCCAGCGCTGTCCTACCAGACAGTCTCGTCCCTTCACCTGATGAAGGCCGCTTGTGTTGTGGCCGAAACGTCGTGAGAATATTGTGTTATTTTATTTTATCAATGTATTATTTTATTCTCATTCTACGTGACTTTACCGAAAGAACCAAAGAAGATGAATCCTTGCAGTCACGAAAGCTTTAAATCGAAACTTGTGTTTGATAACAACTTGTGTTTGACAACAACAACTTGTGTTTGACAACAACATCTTGAGTTTGAAAACAAGAACTTTTGTCTGACAACAATCTGTGTTTGTCAACAACTTGTGTTTGACAACAGCAACTTTTGTTTGACAACAACCTGTGCTTGACAACAACTTGTGTTGGAAATCAACCTGTGCTTGACAACAACAACAACCTGTATTTGACAAGAACTTGTGTTTGACAACAACAACAACAACATGTGTTTGACAACAACAACATGTGTTTGACAACAACAACATGTGCTTGACAACAACAACAACTTGTGTTTGAAAACAACGTGTGTTTGACAACAACAACCTTTGTTTGACAACATCAACAACCTGTTTGACAACAACAACTTGTGTTTGACAACAACAAACTTGTGTTTGACAACAACAACAACAACTTGTGTTTCACAACACTAACTTGTGTTTGACAACAACCTGTGCTTGACAACAACTTGTGATTGACAACAACTTGTGTTTGACAACAACTTCTGTTTGACAACAACAATAAGATGTGTTTGACAACAACAACTTGTGTTTGACAACAACCTGTGTTTGACAACAACAACCTCTGTTTGACAACATCAACAACCTGTGTTTGACAACAACAATTTGTGTTTGACAACAACTTGTGTTTGACTACAACAGCTTGTGTTTGACAACAACTTGTGTTTGACAACAACAACTTGTGTTTGACAACAACTTGTGTTTTACAACAGCAACTTGTGTTTGACAACAAATTGTGTTTTAAAACAACAACTTGTGTTTGACAACAACTTGTGTTTGACAACAACTTGTGTTTGACAACAACAACTTGTGTTTGACAACAACCTGTGATTGACAACAACAACTTGTGTTTGACAACAACAACTTGTGTTTGACAACAACTTGTATTTGACAACAACTTGTGTTTGACAACAACAACTTGTGTTTGACAACAACCTGTGTTTAGCAACAACAACGTGTTTGATAACAACAACCTGTGTTTGACAACAATAACTTGTGTTTAACAACTACAACTTGTGTTTGACACCAACTTATGTTTTACAACAACAACTTGTGTTTCACAACAACAACTTGTGTTTGACAACAACTTGTGTTTGACAAAAACAACTTGTGTTTGACAACAACAACTTGTGTTTGATAACAACAACTTCTGATTGACAACAACAACAACAACTTGTGTTTGACAACAACAACAACTTGTGTTTGACAACAACAACTTTTGTTTGACAACAACCTGTGTATGTCAACAACTTGTCTTTGACAACAACTTGTATTTGACAACAACTTGTGTTTGACAACAACAACATGTGCTTGATAACAAAAACTTGTGTTTGACAACAACTTGTGTTTGACAACAACCTGTGTTCAACAACAACATGTGTTTGACAACAACAACCTGTGTTTGACAACAACAACAACTTGTGATTTTACAACAACAACTTGTGTTTGACAACAACCTGTGCTTGACAACAACTTGTGATTGACAACAACTTGTGTTTGACAAGAACCTGTGTTTGACAACAACAACCTGTGTTTGACAACAACTTGTGGTTGACAAAAACTTGTGTTTGAAAACAACAACTTGTGTTTGACAACAACAACCTGTGTTTGACAACAACTTGTGTTTGACAACAACAACCTGTGTTTGACAACAACTTGTGTTTGACAAAAACAACCTGTGTTTGACAACAACTTGTGTTTGACAACATCAACAACTTGTGTTAGACAACAACAACAACTTGTGTTTGACACCAACCTGTGTTTTACAACAACAACAACTTGTGTTTGACAACAACAACTTGTGTTTGACAACAACTTGTGTTTGACAACAACAACTTGTGTTTGACAACAACCTGTGATTGACAACAACAACTTGTGTTTGACAACAACAACTTGTGTTTGACAACAACTTGTATTTGACAACAACTTCTGTTTGACAACAACAACTTGTGTTTGACAACAACCTGTGTTTAGCAACAACAACGTGTTTGATAACAACAACCTGTGTTTGACAACAATAACTTGTGTTTAACAACAATAACTTGTGTTTGACAACAACCTCTGCTTGACAACAACTTGTATTGGAAATCAACCTGTGCTTGACAACAACAAACTGTGTTTGACAACAACTTGTGTTTGACAACAACTTGTGTTTGACAACAACAACTTGTGTTTAACAACAACTTGAGTTTGACAACAACAACTTGTGTTTGACAACAACTTGTGTTTGACAACAACAACTTGTGTTTGACAACAACTTGTGTTTGACAACAACCTGTGTTCAACAACAACATGTGTTTGACAACAACAACCTGTGTTTGACAACAACAACTTGTGATTTTACAACAACAACTTGTGTTTGACAACAACCTGTGCTTGACAACAACTTGTGATTGAAAACAACTTGTGTTTGACAAGAACCTGTGTTTGACAACAAGAACCTGTGTTTGACAACAACTTGTGGTTGACAAAAACTTGTGTTTGAAAACAACAACTTGTGTTTGACAACATCAACAACTTGTGTTAGACAACAACAACAACAACTTGTGTTTGACACCAACCTGTGTTTTACAACAACAACTTGTGTTTGACAACAACAACTTGTGTTTGACAACCACTTGTGTTTGACAACAACCTCTGCTTGACAACAACTTGTATTGGAAATTAACCTGTGCTTGACAACAACAAACTGTGTTTGACAACAACTTGTGTTTGACAACAACTTGTGTTTGACAACAACAACTTGTGTTTAACAACAACTTGAGTTTGACAACAACAACTTGTGTTTGACAACAACTTGTGTTTGACAAAAACCTGTGTTCAACAACAACCTGTGTTTGACAACATCAACAACCTGTGTTTGAAAACAACAATTTGTGTTTGACAAAAACAACTTCTGTTTGACAACAAAAAGATGTATTTGACAACAACATCTGTTTAACAACAACACCAACTTGAGTTTGACAACAACAACTTTTGTTTGACTACAACCTGTGCTTGACAACAACTTGTGTTGGAAATCAACCTGTGTTTGACAACAACAACTTGTGTTTGTCAACAACTTGTGTTTGACAACAAGAACTTGTGTTTGACAACAACAACTTGTGTTTGAAAACAACAACTTGTGTTTGACAACAACTTGTGTTTGACAACAACAACTTGTGTTTGACAACAACAACAACAACTTGTGTTTGACAACAACAACCTGTGTTTGACAACAGCAACTTGTGTTTGATTACAACAACTTGTGTTTGACAACAACAACTTGTGTCTGACAACAACAACTTGTGTTTGACAACAACAAATTGTGTTTGACAACAACCTGTGTTTGACAACAACTTGTGTTTGACAACAACTTGTGTTTGACAACAACAACTTGTGTTTGACAACAACAAATTGTGTTTGACAACAACCTGTGTTTGACAACAACTTGTGTTTGACAACAACTTGTGTTTGACAACAACTTGTGTTTGACAACAACAACAACTTGTGTTTGACCTCAACCTGTGCTTGACAACAACTTGTGTTTGACAACAACCTGTGTTTGACAACTTGTGTCTGATAACAACTTCTGTTTGACAACAACAACTTGTGTTTGACACCAACCTGAGCTTGACAACAACTTGTGATTGACAATAACTTGTGTTTGACAACAACAACAACTTGTGTTTGACAACACCTTGTGTTTGACAACAACAACTTGTGTTTGACAACAACACCTTGTGTTTGACAACAACACCTTTTGTTTGACACCAACCTGTGCTTGACAACAACTTGTGATTGACAACAACTTGTGTTTGACAACAACAACCTGTTTTTGAAAACAACAACTTGTGTTTGAAAACAACAACTTTTGTTTGACAACAACTTGTGTTTGACAACAACTTGTGTTTGACAAAAAACTTGTGTTTGACCACAACAACTTGTGTTTGAAAACAACAACTTGTGTTTGAAAACAACAACTTGTGTTTGAAAACAACTTGTGTTTAAGAACAACTTGTTTTTGACAAGAACAACCTGTGTTTGACAACGACAACAACTTGTGTTTGATAACAACAACTTGTGTTTGACAACAACATCTTGAGTTTGAAAACAACAACTTTTGTTTGACAACAACCTGTGTTTGTCAACAACTTGTGTTTGACAACAACAACTTGTGTTAGACAACAACTTGGGTTTGACAACAACTTGTTTTTAACAACAACTTGTGTTTAACAACAACTTGTGCTTGACAACATCCTGTGTTTAACAACAACCTGTGTTTGACAACAATAACCTGTGGTTGACAACATCTACAACCTGTGTTTGACACCAACTTGTGTTTGACAAAAACAACTTGTGTTTGACAACAACAACAACTTGTGTTTGATAACAACAACATCTGTTTGACAACAACAACACCAACTTGAGTTTGACAACAGCAACTTTTGTTTGACAACAACCTGTGCTTGACAAGAACACCCTGTTTGAGAACAACTTATGATTGACAACAACAACTTGTGTTTAACAACAACTTGTATTTGACAACAACTGGTGTTTGACAACAACAGCTTGGGTTTGACAACAACAACAACAACAACCTGTGTTTGACAACAACAACGTGTGTTTAACAACAAAAACGTGTTTGATAACAACAAATTGTGTTTGATAACAACAACTTGTGTTTGACAACAACAACTTGTGTTTGACAACAACATCTTGAGTTTGACAACAACTTTTGTTTGACAACAACCTGTGTGTGTCAACAACTTGTGTTTGACAACAACAACTTGTGTTTGACAACAACAACAACAACATGTGTTTGACAACAACATGTGTTTGACAACAACAACATGTGTTTGACAACATCAACAACATGTGTTTGACAACAACAACATGTGTTTGACAACAACAACTTGTGTTTGAAAACAACTAGTGTTCAACAACAACCTGTGTTCAACAACAACGTGTGATTGACAACAACAACCTGTGTTTGACAACAACTTGTGTTTGACAACAACTTGTGTTTGACAAAAACAACTTGTGTTTGAAAACAACCTGCGTGTGACAACAACCACAGCTTGTGTTTTACAACAACAACTTGTGTTTGACAACAACTTGTGTTTGACAACAACAACTTGTGTTTGAAAACAACTTGTGTTTGAGAACAACTTGTTTTTGACAAGAACAACCTGTGTTTGACAACGACAACAACTTGTGTTTGATAACAACAACTTGTGTTTGACAACAACATCTTGAGTTTGAAAACAACAACTTTTGTTTGACAACAACCTGTGTTTGTCAACAACTTGTGTTTGACAACAACAACTTGTGTTTGACAACAACTTGTGTTTGACAACAACTTGTTTTTAACAATAACTTGTGTTTAACAACAACTTTTGCTTGACAACATCCTGTGTTCAACAACAACCTGTGTTTGACAACAATAACCTGTGGTTGACAACATTTACAACCTGTGTTTGACACCAACTTGTGTTAGACAACAACAACTTGTGTTTGACAAGAAGCAGTGCTTGCCAACAACTTGTGATTGACAACTTCTTGTGTTTGACAAAAAAACAACTTGTGTTTGACAACAACAACCTGTGTTTGATAACAACAACATCTGTTTGACAACAACAACACCAACTTGAGTTTGACAACAGCAACTTTTGTTTGAAAACAACCTGTGCTTGACAAGAACTTGTGTTGGAAATCAACCTGTGCCTGACAACAACACCCTGTTTGAGAACAACTTATGATTGACAACAACAACTTGTTTTTAACAACAACTTGTATTTGACAACAACTGGTGTTTGACAACAACAGCTTGGGTTTGACAACAACAACAACCTGTGTTTGGGGGTTTAACAACAACAACGTGTTTGATAACAACCAATTGTGTTTTATAACAACAACTTGTGTTTGACAACAACATCTTGAGTTTGACAACAACTTTTGTTTGACAATAACCTGTGTGTGTCAACAACTTGTGTTTGACAACAACTTGTGTTTGACAACAACAACTTGTGTTTGAAAACAACAACCTGTGTTTGACAACAACAACTTGTGTTTGAAAACAACAACATGTGTTTGACAACAACATGTGTTTGACAACAACTTGTGTTTGACAACAACAACTTGTGTTTGACAACAACAACAACTTGTGTTTGACAACAACTTGTGTTTGACAACAACAACTTGTGTTTGACAACAACAACAACATGTGTTTGACAACAACAACAACATGTGTTTGACAACAACAACAACATGTGTTTGACAACAACAACTTGTGTTTGAAAACAACTAGTGTTCAACAACAACCTGTGTTCAACAACAACGTGTGATTGACAACAACAACCTGTGTTTGACAACAACTTGTGTTTGACAACAACTTGTGTTTGACAAAAACAACTTGTGTTTGAAAACAACCTGCATGTGACAACAACCACAGCTTGTGTTTTACAACAACAACAACTTGTGTTTGACAACAACTTGTGTTTGACAACAATAACCTGTGTTTGACAACAACAACTTGTGTTTAACAACAATAACTTGTGTTTAACAACAATAACTTGTGTTTGACAACAACTTGTGTTTGACAACAACTTGTGTTTGACAACAACAACTTGTGTTTGACAACAACTTGTCTTTAACAACAACAACTTGTTTTTGACAACAACAACCTGTGTTTGACAACAACTTGTTTGATAACAACAACTTGTGTTTGACAACAACTTGAGTTTGACAACAACAACTTTTATTTGACAACAACAACTTTTGTTTGACAACAACCTGTGTTCGACAACAACCTGTGTTCGACAACAACCTGTGTTTGACAACAACAACCTGTGTTTCACAACAACAACTTGTCTTTGATAACAACTTGTGTTTGGTAACAACTTGTGTTTAACAACAACTTGTGTTTGATAACAACAATTTGTGTTTAACAACAACAACTTGTGTTTGACAACAACAACAACAACATGTGTTTGACAACAACATGTGTTTAACAACAACAACATGTGTTTGACAACAACAACAACATGTGTTTGACAACAACAACATGTGTTTGACAACAACAACTTGTGTTTGAAAACAACTAGTGTTCAACAACAACCTGTGTTCAACAACAACGTGTGATTGACAACAACAACCTGTGTTTGACAACAACTTGTGTTTGACAACAACTTGTGTTTGACAAAAACAACTTGTGTTTGAAAACAACCTGCGTGTGACAACAACCACAGCTTGTGTTTTACAACAACAACTTGTGTTTGACAACAACTTGTGTTTGACAACAATAACCTGTGTTTGATAACAACAACTTGTGTTTGACCACAACAACTTGTGTTTGAAAACAACAACTTGTGTTTGAAAACAACTTGTGTTTAAGAACAACTTGTTTTTGACAAGAACAACCTGTGTTTGACAACGACAACAACTTGTGTTTGATAACAACAACTTGTGTTTGACAACAACATCTTGAGTTTGAAAACAACAACTTTTGTTTGACAACAACCTGTGTTTGTCAACAACTTGTGTTTGACAACAACAACTTGTGTTTGACAACAACTTGTGTTTGACAACAACTTGTTTTTAACAATAACTTGTGTTTAACAACAACTTTTGCTTGACAACATCCTGTGTTCAACAACAACCTGTGTTTGACAACAATAACCTGTGGTTGACAACATTTACAACCTGTGTTTGACACCAACTTGTGTTAGACAACAACAACTTGTGTTTGACAAGAAGCAGTGCTTGCCAACAACTTGTGATTGACAACTTCTTGTGTTTGACAAAAAAACAACTTGTGTTTGACAACAACAACCTGTGTTTGATAACAACAACATCTGTTTGACAACAACAACACCAACTTGAGTTTGACAACAGCAACTTTTGTTTGAAAACAACCTGTGCTTGACAAGAACTTGTGTTGGAAATCAACCTGTGCCTGACAACAACACCCTGTTTGAGAACAACTTATGATTGACAACAACAACTTGTTTTTAACAACAACTTGTATTTGACAACAACTGGTGTTTGACAACAACAGCTTGGGTTTGACAACAACAACAACCTGTGTTTGGGGGTTTAACAACAACAACGTGTTTGATAACAACCAATTGTGTTTTATAACAACAACTTGTGTTTGACAACAACATCTTGAGTTTGACAACAACTTTTGTTTGACAATAACCTGTGTGTGTCAACAACTTGTGTTTGACAACAACTTGTGTTTGACAACAACAACTTGTGTTTGAAAACAACAACCTGTGTTTGACAACAACAACTTGTGTTTGAATACAACAACATGTGTTTGACAACAACATGTGTTTGACAACAACTTGTGTTTGACAACAACAACTTGTGTTTGACAACAACAACAACAACTTGTGTTTGACAAGAAGCAGTGCTTGCCAACAACTTGTGATTGACAACTTCTTGTGTTTGACAAAAAAACAACTTGTGTTTGACAACAACAACCTGTGTTTGATAACAACAACATCTGTTTGACAACAACAACACCAACTTGAGTTTGACAACAGCAACTTTTGTTTGAAAACAACCTGTGCTTGACAAGAACTTGTGTTGGAAATCAACCTGTGCCTGACAACAACACCCTGTTTGAGAACAACTTATGATTGACAACAACAACTTGTTTTTAACAACAACTTGTATTTGACAACAACTGGTGTTTGACAACAACAGCTTGGGTTTGACAACAACAACAACCTGTGTTTGGGGGTTTAACAACAACAACGTGTTTGATAACAACCAATTGTGTTTTATAACAACAACTTGTGTTTGACAACAACATCTTGAGTTTGACAACAACTTTTGTTTGACAATAACCTGTGTGTGTCAACAACTTGTGTTTGACAACAACTTGTGTTTGACAACAACAACTTGTGTTTGAAAACAACAACCTGTGTTTGACAACAACAACTTGTGTTTGAAAACAACAACATGTGTTTGACAACAACATGTGTTTGACAACAACTTGTGTTTGACAACAACAACTTGTGTTTGACAACAACAACAACAACTTGTGTTTGACAACAACTTGTGTTTGACAACAACAACTTGTGTTTGACAACAACAACAACATGTGTTTGACAACAACAACAACATGTGTTTGACAACAACAACAACATGTGTTTGACAACAACAACTTGTGTTTGAAAACAACTAGTGTTCAACAACAACCTGTGTTCAACAACAACGTGTGATTGACAACAACAACCTGTGTTTGACAACAACTTGTGTTTGACAACAACTTGTGTTTGACAAAAACAACTTGTGTTTGAAAACAACCTGCGTGTGACAACAACCACAGCTTGTGTTTTACAACAACAACAACTTGTGTTTGACAACAACTTGTGTTTGACAACAATAACCTGTGTTTGACAACAACAACTTGTGTTTAACAACAATAACTTGTGTTTAACAACAATAACTTGTGTTTGACAACAACTTGTGTTTGACAACAATAACCTGTGTTTGATAACAACAACTTGTGTTTGACAACAACATCTTGAGTTTGAAAACAACAACTTTTGTTTGACAACAACCTGTGTTTGTCAACAACTTGTGTTTGACAACAACAACTTGTGTTTGACAACAACTTGTGTTTGACAACAACTTGTTTTTAACAATAACTTGTGTTTAACAACAACTTTTGCTTGACAACATCCTGTGTTCAACAACAACCTGTGTTTGACAACAATAACCTGTGGTTGACAACATTTACAACCTGTGTTTGACACCAACTTGTGTTAGACAACAACAACTTGTGTTTGACAAGAAGCAGTGCTTGCCAACAACTTGTGATTGACAACTTCTTGTGTTTGACAAAAAAACAACTTGTGTTTGACAACAACAACCTGTGTTTGATAACAACAACATCTGTTTGACAACAACAACACCAACTTGAGTTTGACAACAGCAACTTTTGTTTGAAAACAACCTGTGCTTGACAAGAACTTGTGTTGGAAATCAACCTGTGCCTGACAACAACACCCTGTTTGAGAACAACTTATGATTGACAACAACAACTTGTTTTTAACAACAACTTGTATTTGACAACAACTGGTGTTTGACAACAACAGCTTGGGTTTGACAACAACAACAACCTGTGTTTGGGGGTTTAACAACAACAACGTGTTTGATAACAACCAATTGTGTTTTATAACAACAACTTGTGTTTGACAACAACATCTTGAGTTTGACAACAACTTTTGTTTGACAATAACCTGTGTGTGTCAACAACTTGTGTTTGACAACAACTTGTGTTTGACAACAACAACTTGTGTTTGAAAACAACAACCTGTGTTTGACAACAACAACTTGTGTTTGAAAACAACAACATGTGTTTGACAACAACATGTGTTTGACAACAACTTGTGTTTGACAACAACAACTTGTGTTTGACAACAACAACAACAACTTGTGTTTGACAAGAAGCAGTGCTTGCCAACAACTTGTGATTGACAACTTCTTGTGTTTGACAAAAAAACAACTTGTGTTTGACAACAACAACCTGTGTTTGATAACAACAACATCTGTTTGACAACAACAACACCAACTTGAGTTTGACAACAGCAACTTTTGTTTGAAAACAACCTGTGCTTGACAAGAACTTGTGTTGGAAATCAACCTGTGCCTGACAACAACACCCTGTTTGAGAACAACTTATGATTGACAACAACAACTTGTTTTTAACAACAACTTGTATTTGACAACAACTGGTGTTTGACAACAACAGCTTGGGTTTGACAACAACAACAACCTGTGTTTGGGGGTTTAACAACAACAACGTGTTTGATAACAACCAATTGTGTTTTATAACAACAACTTGTGTTTGACAACAACATCTTGAGTTTGACAACAACTTTTGTTTGACAATAACCTGTGTGTGTCAACAACTTGTGTTTGACAACAACTTGTGTTTGACAACAACAACTTGTGTTTGAAAACAACAACCTGTGTTTGACAACAACAACTTGTGTTTGAAAACAACAACATGTGTTTGACAACAACATGTGTTTGACAACAACTTGTGTTTGACAACAACAACTTGTGTTTGACAACAACAACAACAACTTGTGTTTGACAACAACTTGTGTTTGACAACAACAACTTGTGTTTGACAACAACAACAACAACATGTGTTTGACAACAACAACAACATGTGTTTGACAACAACAACAACATGTGTTTGACAACAACAACTTGTGTTTGAAAACAACTAGTGTTCAACAACAACCTGTGTTCAACAACAACGTGTGATTGACAACAACAACCTGTGTTTGACAACAACTTGTGTTTGACAACAACTTGTGTTTGACAAAAACAACTTGTGTTTGAAAACAACCTGCGTGTGACAACAACCACAGCTTGTGTTTTACAACAACAACAACTTGTGTTTGACAACAACTTGTGTTTGACAACAATAACCTGTGTTTGACAACAACAACTTGTGTTTAACAACAATAACTTGTGTTTAACAACAATAACTTGTGTTTGACAACAACTTGTGTTTGACAACAACTTGTGTTTGACAACAACAACTTGTGTTTGACAACAACTTGTCTTTAACAACAACTTGTTTTTGACAACAACAACCTGTGTTTGACAACAACTTGTTTGATAACAACAACTTGTGTTTGACAACAACTTGAGTTTGACAACAACAACTTTTATTTGACAACAACAACTTTTGTTTGACAACAACCTGTGTTCGACAACAACCTGTGTTCGACAACAACCTGTGTTTGACAACAACAACCTGTGTTTCACAACAACAACTTGTCTTTGATAACAACTTGTGTTTGGTAACAACTTGTGTTTAACAACAACTTGTGTTTGATAACAACAATTTGTGTTTAACAACAACAACTTGTGTTTGACAACAACAACAACAACAACATGTGTTTGACAACAACATGTGTTTAACAACAACAACATGTGTTTGACAACAACAACAACAACAACATGTGTTTGACAACAACAACATGTGTTTGACAACAACAACTTGTGTTTGAAAACAACTAGTGTTCAACAACAACCTGTGTTCAACAACAACGTGTGATTGACAACAACAACCTGTGTTTGACAACAACTTGTGTTTGACAACAACTTGTGTTTGACAAAAACAACTTGTGTTTGAAAACAACCTGCGTGTGACAACAACCACAGCTTGTGTTTTACAACAACAACAACTTGTGTTTGACAACAACTTGTGTTTGACAACAATAACCTGTTTGACAACAACAACTTGTGTTTAACAACAATAACTTGTGTTTAACAACAATAACTTGTGTTTGACAACAACTTGTGTTTGACAACAACTTGTGTTTGACAACAACTTGTGTTTGACAACAACAACTTGTGTTTGACAACAACTTGTCTTTAACAACAACAACTTGTTTTTGACAACAACAACCTGTGTTTGACAACAACTTGTTTGATAACAACAACTTGTGTTTGACAACAACTTGAGTTTGACAACAACAACTTTTATTTGACAACAACAACTTTTGTTTGACAACAACCTGTGTTCGATAACAACCTGTGTTCGACAACAACCTGTGTTTGACAACAACAACCTGTGTTTCACAACAACAACTTGTCTTTGATAACAACTTGTGTTTGGTAACAACTTGTGTTTAACAACAACTTGTGTTTGACAACAACAACTTGTGTTTGACAACAACAATTTGTGTTTGACAACAACAACTTGCGTTTGACAACAACCTGTGTTTGACAACAACTTGTGATTGACAACTTGTGTTTGACAACAACCTGTGTTTGACAACAACAACCTGTGTTTGACAACAACAACCTGTGTTTGACAACAACAACTTGTGTTTGACAACAACAACTTGCGTTTGAAACCAACAACTTGTGTTTCACAGCAACAACCTGTGTTTGACAACAACTTGTGCTTGACAACAACAACTTGTGTTTGACAACAAAAACTTTTGTTTGACAACAACCTGTGTTTGGCAACAACTTATGTTTGACAACAACAACTTGTGGTTGACAACAACCTGTGTTTGACAACAACCTGTGTTTGACAACAACAAATTGTGTTTGACAACAATAACTTGTGTTTGACAACAACTTGTGTTTGACAACTTGTGTTCGACAACAACTTGTGTTTGCAACAACAACAACCTGTGTTTGACAACAACAACAACCTGTGTTTGACAACAACCTGTGTTTGACAACAACTTGTGTTTGACAACAACAACTTGTGTTTGACACCAACTTGTGTTTTACAACAACAACATCTGTTTGAAAACAACAGCAACAACACCAACTTGAGTTTGACAGCCGCAACTTTTGTTTGACAACAACCTGTGTTTGAAATCAACCTGTGCTTGACAACAACGACCTGTGTTTGACAACAGCATGTGTTTGACAACAACCACTTGTGTTTGACAACAACCACTTGTGTTTAACAACAACAACTTGTGTTTTACAACAACTTGTGTTTGATAACAACTTGTGTTTGACAACATCTTGCATTTAAAAACAACAACAACAACTTGTTTTTGACAACAATAACCTGTGTTTGACAACAACTTGTGTTTGATAACAACAACTTGTTTGACAACAACAACAACTTGAGTTTGACAACAACACCTTTTATTTGACAACAATAACCTGTGTTTGACAACAACAACTTGTGTTTGACAATCGCTGGACTGATGCAGCCTTCAGACCAGTGCTCTGGCGAATGCCGAACTGCACGTAATTTTCGCCGGATCACGCTTCATATTTACTGTTTCTATTACTAGAGTTGTTAGTCATGAAACTCTACATAAGAGCAGTATTTTCATTGTTTAAGTTGTTGTATGTATTGTATAATGTACTGTATATATTCTTTGATGTGGAAATTCGAGGTTGTTCTGAGGAAATTAGGAATGAGAAGATACGGGAAGAGTTGTAGTGCAAATGCCGATATGCAGGCCAGGTGCTAAGTTACTTTGTGCTCAGACAGTTGTCACTGGGGGTTTCCTTTCAATTACGTTGTGATGAGATGTTAAATTAAACGCTTTCAGATGTGACCGCTTATATGATGATGCAATATCGAGGATAAATCATGATTATTTGATCTATATATACATACACAGAGATTCTCCAGAGAGTCTTTAGCAGACTTTTGTTTGTATACTGTTAGGGAATACCTAATAAAGGCCAGAACGGCACATTAGGGGTTGGGAGGCCAGCACCACACTCAGTCAGCTGATGTTTACTTACTACACCAGGTAGTAATTAAGGCTGAGTCGACCTAGGTGAGGTTCACGGCCGTTTTAGATATTCATCAATGAAGTTCGCCGTGAGCAGCAATCAAAGCAGGTTTGTGGCTCACTGTGCTAACCACTGCACCACTACTTCCCACTGCACCACTACTTCCCACGTGCATACACACAAATATGCATACACTAAGATACACATGTACAAACTCGCGTAGAGATGGACTAACGCAAATATATACATAGTAGAAATTCACACACATCACATTAAACCCAAAAGCCTAAACAGCAGTTGCTTTTTGTAAGCTCCTATTAAAGTTGACATGAGGTTCATTTGTGCACCGTGGCCACAAACACGACCCTCAACCACAGTCCCATCAACCACCACCACCTTTCACCACCCCACACCATCCCCCACTCACCACCTCTTCTCTCCTTGCAGAATGTCTGCCTGCTCACTGACGGACAAGTCATGTTCCTCTCTCAGGGTCATCCTCCAGGCCAACACAGGTTTTAAGTTTCTCGGGTAAGCTCTGCTGTTCGTTTCTCACTTGTGCTCTGTGCACGAACTGTGCTAATTATTGGTGCAACGCGTTGTGAAGTAAACATTTAAATGTGAACACATTTAATCTTGCTGTCCTGCTTAATCGAGTCCACTTTCAAAATGTTTTGCTGTAATCTTAATACATTGGTTTAGTTTGACACGTAGGCTTAAACAATATTAATATTGTTAGCAGATACATTAATTGTGAACATCTCCCTGTGTTCCTCGATGAAAATGTACTTCACTTGTGTGTGATCCTCTGTTGTATCTTTGTGTTTATATTTACGCAAACACTTTTCATATTATAAAGGTACAGTGCAGTATAATTGAATGGATGATTGTGAGTAAACTGCTATTTGTGAATGCCACCTATTATATGTAAAATGTTTAACACAGAAGCATTAAACAATAAGCAGCTTTGCTCATAAACGTGTGTGCTCTGGTCATGTTCACCACCATTGTGAGTGTCCCTAACTCACCACGTGTTTGACTCCGCGGTTCCCGTGGACTCAGTGAGTCAGCGCTGTCCCTTCTCCCGTCCACCTGGGTTTAGGCTGAGTGACAACGAGATCGGAGACAGCGGACTCCAGCTTATAGCGGACGGGATGTTGGGAAGAGAAGGGAGTTTGGAGATGTTAGAGTGAGTAATGTCCTGATGCACACACACTGATATAAGCACACCTAAACAAATATATACACACATACAGACACAAACCACAAAGATACTCAGTATAGCATGATAGTGTTGTATTTTAACGTCGATTATAACTACATTTTTTATGCACTCATCAATTAAGTTATTAACCACACTTATTACAGCACTCTTAACCACTATTAAATAACAATACAATTATATCTTGACTTAAAGCTTTCGTGACTGCAGGAATTCATATTATTTAGGTCTTTCGGTAAAGTCGCGTAGATTGAAAATAATATTTGATTATTTTTCTATCTATGTGACTTTACCGAAAGACCCAAAAAATAACAATACAATTACCATTGTCACATTACCTACTATAACCAATGATATTATTTCAAACTATATTGTGTTAATACAGTAGATCATCGATTATCCAGCAGCATCGGAGGGGAGGGGCTACTGGATTTTCAAAAAACACCAGATGATAACATAATTATTTAAAATAGCTTGTTTTTGCACATTCTTAAATAAGATTATGTTTTTAGGTGTTCTGTATATATTGACTATTTTAAATAGTTAATGATATAAAAATCGCTTAACTAAATACACAAAGACAAAATAAATATCTTGCTGTAAACAGTGACTATTTGCTGTACCGCACTCACCACTCCAATATCGAAGACTCTGCATGGGGTGATGTGCATGCTACGCTCTTGTTCAACAACTTATGCTAGACATCGACTTGTGTTTGACAACGACTTCTGTTTGACAGGAACAACTTGTGTTTGACAACGACAGCTTGTGTTTGTCAACGACTTGTGTTTGACAATCACTTACGTTTGACAACAACAACTTGTGTTTGACAACAACAACTTGTGTTTTACAACAACAACTTGTGTTTGTGTTTGACAGCAACAACTTGTGTTTGTGTTTGACAACAACAACTTGTGTTTGTGTTTGACAATCGCCGGACTGATGCAGCTTCAGACCGGTCCTCTGGCGAACGCCAATCTGCACGCTATTTTCGCCAGATCACGCTGTATATTTACTGTTTCTATTACTGTAGTTGTTAGTCATGAAAATGTATATAAGTGCAGTATTTTCATTGTTTAAGTTGTATGTAGTGTATAATGTACTGTATATATTAATTGACGCGGAAATGGGAGGATGTTCTGAGGAAATTAAGAATGAGAGGATACGGGAAGAGTTGTAGTGGAAATGCCGATATGCAGGCCAGGTGCTAAGTTACTTTGTGCTCAGACAGTTGTTACTGGGGGATTCCTTTCAATTACGTTGTGATGAGATGTTAAATGAAACGCGTTCAGATGTGACTGCTTATAGGATGATGCAATATCGAAGAGAAATCATGATTATTTGATCTTTATATACATACACAGATATTCTACAGAGAGCCTTTAGCAGACTTTTGATCATATACTGTTAGGGTACACCTAATGAAGACCAGAATGGCACATGAGGGGTTGGGAGGCCAGCACCACACTCAGCCAACTGATGTTTACTTACTACACCAGGTACTAATTTATGGCTGAGTCGACCTATGTGAGGTCCGCGGCCGTTTTAGATATTCATCAATGAAGTTCGCCGTGAGCGGCAATCGAGCCATGTTTGTGGCTCACTGTGCTAACCACTGCACCACTACTTCCCACGTGCATACACACAAATATACACTAAGATACACAAGTACAAACACGCATAGAGATGGACTTACACAAATATACACATAGTAGACATTTACACACACATCACATTAAACCCAAAAATCTAAACAGCAGTTGCTATTTTCAAGCTCCTTTTAAAGTTGACATGAGGTTAATTTGTGCAGTCTCCACAAACACGACCCTCAACCACTGTCCCATCAACCACCACCACCTTTCACCACCCCTCACCACTCCTCACCACCCCTCACAATCCCCCACTCTGTGCCCAGACCCTCCACCCATCCCCTCTGCCCCCACTAACAGTGTCTTCTCTCCCTGCAGCCTGTATCAGTGCTCACTGACGGACAAGTCGGGTTCCTCTCTCAGTGTCATCCTCAAGGCCAACACAGGTTTGAAGAGTCTCACGTAAGCTCTACTGTTCGTTTCTCACTTGTGCTCTGTGCACAAACTGTGATAATTATTGGTGCAACACGTTGTGAAGTAAACATTTAAATGTGAACACATTTAATCTTGCTGTCCTGCTTAATTGAGTCCACTTTAAAAATGTTTAACTGTAATCTTAACACATTTGTTTAGTTTAACACATAGGTTAAAGCAATATTCATATTCACAACATATTGTTAGCAGATACATTAATTGAAAACATCTCCCTGTGTTCTCTATGAAAATGTACTTCACTTATGTGTGATCCTCTGTGGCAACTTTGTGTTTCTATAAACACAAACACTTTTCATATTATAAAGGTACAATGCAGAATAACTGAATGGATGATTGTGAGTAAACTGATATTTGTGAATGCCACCTATTATATATAAAATGTCTAACACAGAAGCATTAAACAATGAGCATCTTTGCTCGTGAATGTGTCTGTTCTGGTCACGTGCACCGCCATTGTGAGTGTCCCTAACTCACCGCGTGTTTGACTCCGCGGTTCCCGTGGGCTGAGTGAGTCAGCGCTGTCCCTTCTCCCGTCCACCCGGATTCAGGCTGACCTACAATAAGATCGGAGACAGCGGCCTCCAGCTTATAGCGGACGGGATGTTGGGGAGAGAAGGGAGTTTGGAGACGTTATTGTGAGTAATGTCCTGATGCCACACACTTGTATAAGTACACCTAAACAAATATATACACACACATGCGGATACAAAACACAGTATTACTACTATAAAAGCCCAGAAATGTGCGTAATGCGTGTTAAGTCACTCCACATGCCGCACCCCCCCGTTATTAATAATAAAATAATGATGGGCGGGTGGATTTTTACACTCACGCAGGTCAAGCGGAAATATTTTTTTACGCAAATTCGCTTTAAATTGACATTTCTTTGTTGAAAGTTAACCAAATAAAAAAAAACTCTACGCAGACGTTTCTTTACAGAAAGTGACGGGGGTGGGGGGGAAGCTCCATGTGGAGTGACGTCATCCGCTCATGATTATTAATGAGGGAGTTGTGTCCCACGCGTGACGTCACTCCACATGCCTCACCCCCCGTCATTAAGAAGGTCGAGCGGAAATATATATTGTTCACAAATTCACTTTAAATTTGACGTTTCTTTATTAAAAGTGAATCTAATAAATAATTATTCGCAGCACAAAGTGGATTTGGGGTCTTTACTTTTTTCTTCAGCACTTGAAACAAAAGGTAAGTCTAATTTATGCTTCTACATTTTGGTTAAATAGACATTTCTCGGTGATTTTCCAGATATTGTACTGCAATCCAATTTATTTGCACCACAGCAACCGAAAGCAGAAGAGAGCAGTGAATTAAAACAAATTTAAGGTCAGTTATATACAGTGCTACAGTGAAATGCAGTGAAGTGTTACTGGTAAGAACCTCTAGTTACACCAGCCAACAGGGGATTATTGTGTACGTCTGTCTGTCGTGCATCCAAAAATGGGAGGGGTGGGGCTGGGTGGAGAGGGGAGGGTGGGGAGGGGCTGGGTGGGGAGGGGCTGGGTGGGGAGCGGAGAGTGGGGAGGGGCTGAGTGGGGAGGGGAGGGTGGGGAGGTTGGGGAGGGGCTGGATGGGGAGGGTGGGGAGGGGCTGGGTGGGGAGAGAGGGAGGGTGGGGTTGGGTGGGGAGGGAGGGAGGGTGGGGAGGGGCTGGGTGGGGAGAGAGGGAGGGTGAGGTTGGGTGGGGAGGGAGGGAGGGTGGGGAGGAAGGGAGGGTGGGGAGGAAGGGAGGGAGGGTGGGGCTGGGTGGGAAGGGAGGGAGGGAGGGTGGGGCTGGGTGGGGAGGGTGGGGCTGGGTGGGGAGGGTGGGGCTGGGTGGGGCTCGGTGGGTAGGGTGGGGCTCGGTGGGTAGGGTGGAGCTCGGTGGGTAGGGTGGGGCTCGGTGGGTAGGGTGGGGCTCGGTGGGTAGGGTGGGGCTCGGTGGGGAGGGAGACGCTGGGTGGGGAGGGAGACGCTGGGTGGGGAGGGAGACGCTGGGTGGGGAGGGAGACGCTGGGTGGGGAGGGAGACGCTGGGTGGGGAGGGAGACGCTGGGTGGGGAGGGAGACGCTGGGTGGGGAGGGAGACGCTGGGTGGGGAGGGAGACGCTGGGTGGGGAGGGAGACGCTGGGTGGGGAGGGAGACGCTGGGTGGGGAGGGAGACGCTGGGTGGGGAGGGAGACGCTGGGTGGGGAGGGAGACGTGTTTCACCCGAATCTCCTGGCCTTACCTCTAAAACTTTATTTTTCTCACCATTTTTTCGGGATGTATTTTCACCAACAGTAAGTGTCTTGCTTTATACACAATTTGTGATCACTTTGTTTATTTAGACTTCCTTTGTCCTTCTTTATTTGTTCGTCTCTGTTGTTTTTCACTGTTCAGGGCGTGGCTGCGCTCTCTGCAGTGTACAGGTGTCTTTGCTCTCTGCACAATCCTCCACTTTTATTTGATAGTTGATTTCATACTCACGCTTTTCTTTGTTTTAATTTCGATTTTGAGTTCCTTTGTTCCTCAAGCAATTTTAGAATTTTGTGGTTTTTCGTGTTTTTTTCCGTTCCTTTGTCTCGTGTGCTTCCACGTGTTACACACACCACGTGTTGGCACTGTACCACACCGGCCGGTTTGAATGCAGTGCTAACATCCCCTTTAGACCCCTCTTGTTTTGTGCTACGAGCGTGTTTACATTTATTTTTATTGGTGTGCTTAAGTAATTTTACCCTCTCCAGGGGAGCTTTGGGTGGACAGCAGTAATAGTAATTAAGAGAAGGTGGTCATAACACAGGTTTGACCATCTTTATATACATTTTTTTCGTTTCTTGTTGTTATTTTGTTAATTTTTTTCTTGGCTTTAGAAAATAGAGAGGTTTGCTTTAGTAGTCGTGTGTGACATCTCACACGAGTGAAGATGTCCACCCGACCCGCAACAACATACGTGAAAGCTACCGCGCCTACGCAAGGCCGGTCTCTGGGGCCTGCAAAGCGCCCACAGCAGCCGCAGCTGAAGCCTCCACGCGAGGCTGGGATCCGCTTCCACCGATGTCCCGCTCGAAGTCTACATGGAAGCGCTGGGCGCCATCGTCCCTGGAGGCTCGATAAAGTATGCCTCCAAGGTGAGCGGAAGGATGGTTTTCTTCATGGAGTCCGAAAAGGTGGCAAATGCCGCCATGGAGAAAGGGGCTGACGGTTGACAATTGGCACCTCACCTTAGAGCCACTGTCATCGCCATCAGTACGTGTAATCGTATCCAACGCCCCCCCCCCCCCCTACATTCCCGATAAAGACATCCAAGATAAGCTGGCTAAGTTGGGCACGCTGACTTCCAACCTACAACGTGTGCCTTTGGGCCTCAAAAATCCTGCCTCGTGGCATGTCTTGTCTTTTAGAAGACAGGTCTACATGCTGGTGCCCAATGGGCAGCTTGAGGAGGGCTCCTTTGTGGTCATGCATGGAGGAAGGGCCCATAGGCTGTTTTACTGCAGGGACGTGCTAAAATGCAACCTATGCAAAGCAGAGGGGTATATTAAAAACACTGCCCAAAGACAGCAAATGCCCAATCCAACAGTGAGGCAACGGTGGAAAATGGTGCTAAAGAAGCACACCCAACAAGTGACTCAGGAGAGGGTCCCTCACCACGGAGATCACCCGAGATGGCGGTAGACCCCACTCCAACACCAGCTACTTCCGTGGAGACTGAGGCTCAGCCAGCCACCCAGCCATTATTGACAGCCGGACCTCTGAAGAGGAAATTTATGGAGGATTCAGCTTCGTTGTCTCCAGAGTCAAGTGGGGATGAGGTCAGTCCCTTTAAACATCTCCCAGGGTTGGAGTCTGACATCGCACCAACGCCTGGGGGAGATGCGGAGAGCACTGGTGGCAAGGACGGGGTCTTCACCATCCCTAGAGGTGGGACACGCACAGGGAAGAAGCCCCGTGCAGGAACCAAGCTCAAGCGCAGGACGCCTGAAGAAAATCTGGAGCCTGAAATAGAAGCGGGGGAAAACGCAATCTGTGCAGTGACGGAGGAAACAAGTGAAGAGGGCCACACTTCAGACCTCGACGACGCGCCCAGTGAGGCGGCCGAGGGCTGCCAGGAAACGCGAGCGGCCAAGAGCACGGAGGAGCCCAAACAGGACCCAA
The DNA here is from genome assembly GCF_048934315.1 of Petromyzon marinus. Taxonomy (NCBI): domain Eukaryota; kingdom Metazoa; phylum Chordata; class Hyperoartia; order Petromyzontiformes; family Petromyzontidae; genus Petromyzon; species Petromyzon marinus. Next base: position 395,894 of record NW_027422640.1, read on the forward strand.
CTGCCCAAACTACGCGGGGTGACCAGGACGAGGACGATGGAGGGCCATCAGTGGAGGGGCAAGTGGCATCACCCAATATATGCATCGACGAAGGATACCACGACGACTGAAAATCCTCAAAGCCTGGGGGCTCAGGGGGGAAGCCAAGAAGAGGAATTTGAAGAAACCCTCAGCACAGAGAGTTCAGTGAACCTGACATCTGCTGAGCTGACTGAAGGGGCACCAATATTCTCACAGTCAGAGCTGTGGACCTTTTTAGATGAAGTCCATGGCTCAGAAGAACGAGTGACTGCAGCTCTGTCAAGGTGGCGAAATGTGGAGGCAATTATAGCCTCCCTATTCCCTGTTGAACAGGACTTCAAGAGACAGGGAAAGTCGTCATCTGGGAAGGAAAGGAAGAGGATCAGGTATTTCCTGAGCCAAATAACTACGTGGATAGAAAACACCTGGCGACAACTCCACTGACACTTAATACTGCGGATAGCTGCAATTAATATAAATGGGTGTAGAGGTCCACTCAAGAGACACTTTGTGCATTCTCTCGCAAAAGAACACAAAGCATCGGTGCTCTTTGTGCAGGAGACGCATCTTACAACCAGCGAGGATGATAAATGGGAAACAGAATGGAAAGGTGATTTGTTTTTCAGTCACCTTACTCATTATTCTTCAGGAGTTGCAACGTTATTTGCACCAGGGTTTACACCCACTATAGTTAACCAGGTTGAGGTGGTACCGGGAAGAGCCCTCGACATAACGATCAAACTTGATGACATTTCTGTCCACCTCATAAACATCTATACCCCCATCAATTATGCAGAAAAACTTAATTTTTTCAATGAGTTACAGGACCATCTCAAAAACATCCCGAATGACGAGTGTGATTTTGGGAGGAGATTTCAACTGTACACTCGATGTCCTCGACCGCACTGGCACCGAGCTGTGTAAAAGCGGTGTCCTGAATACCTTGCGGCATGTGCTCTGCACGTGCAGTCTTCTAGATGTGTGGCAGACGCAACATCCAAACCAGCGAGGTTTCACCTTTACGAGAACCTGAGCTGACAGAACACTGTCACATCTCAAAAGACCTTGAAAATAGTAAAGTGTCGTGCAGTATTCAGGCGGCACCACTGGCCGATCATCGCCTAATACTACTTGAAATGAAAATACGAGGGGTCCCAAGGGGATCGGCATACTGGCATTTCAATAATGCCCTTTTGCAAGACACCACCTTCACTGGTCTTTTTGGGGTCTTCTGGGTACAGTGGCAGAGAAATAAAGATCGGTTTAATAGCTTAGCACAATGGTGGGACATAGGGAAAGTACACATCAAAAAACTGTGTCAGTTGTACGCCTGGGGAAACACAACAAATATTGACCGATAAATTTGTGAGCAGGAGAACAGGCCCCATATTTTAGAGCAAAGGCGGAAGATTGGGGACGATCCAGGCCTGCTGCAGGAATATGTGGAAACCCTAGAATGTCTAAAAGGGTTGCAGAAAGAAAAGGCAAAAGGGGCATTTGAACGCTCTCGTTTTAAAGATACCCTTGATATGGACTCCAGCTCGACACTTTTCTTCTCATTGGGGAAGCAGAATGGTAGACGCAAAGCCATGGAGCATTTATTTGATGACAAGGGGGTCCTTGTTTCAAACAATAATCAGATAGCTACAACAATAGCACAGTGCTATGAAAATCTCTTCTCTCCAGAGCATATATCCACAGTGACCCAGAATGAAATCTGGAAGGACCTGCCTACTTTGAGTGAAGAAGACAGGGACCTTCTAGAAGAAGAGGTCGAACAATGCGACCTGGACATGGCAGTGAGTGCCCTGGCCAGGAACAAATCCCCATGGATTGATGGGCTGACGGGAGAGTTTATCACCATTTTTGGCACTCCATACGTAAAGACTACAAAGCTGTGCTGGATGAAGCAGTGGAGACCAACATGATGCCTCAGTCCTGGAGGAGAGCCATGCTCACACTGATTCCGAAAAAGGGCGACCTCAGACACCTTAAAAATTGGCGTCCACTCTCAGTGCTGAGCACAGACTATAAGATTCTCGCGAAAGCTGCATCTGCAAGGCTTAAGAGAGGGTGTTGGCTAAGATTATTGCCGATGATCAGGCATACACTGTTCCAGGGAGGACCATCCATGATGGGATTTTCCTGGTCAGAGATTTGATCAGTCTGTCGGAGCATTTGAACTTTCCACTTGCCTTTCTCTCCCTTGATCAAGAGAAAGCCTTTGACAGGGTTGATCACCAGTATCTTCTTGGCACTCTGAAAGCGTTTGGTTTTGGGACCCGCTTCATAGGATTGATTAGTCTGCTGTACAACATGGCCCAGTGTCTGGTTAAAGTTAATGGCGGACTAATTGCTCCTATAGATTTCAGAAGAGGTATCATTCAAGGCAGTCCTATGTCAGGACAGCTCTACACCCTCGTCGTGGAGCCTTTTCTGCATCTACTCCGACGCCAACTCACCGGATTCACTCTAAAGGAGCCCAGTATGACAGTGACCCTCACAGCGTATGACGATGACGTTCTCCTCTTCTTACTGAGTTTTGACGACATCGAACGGCTGCACGAGTGCCAAGAGGTTTACTCCCCGCGTGCGTCCTCCTGGGAGAAGTGCAGTGGGCTGCTTGTTGGGAAGTGGGACAAAGCATGGTTCCCTGAGTTGGCCAAAACAATAACGTGGAGCAAAGAGCGTCTGCACCATCTCGGTGTACTCCTGGGGCCAGGAGAAAAACCACTGCAGGAAAAATGGGATTTGCTGGAAGAGAAGGTGAGGAAACGACTGGAGCCATGGGGGCACCTGCGCAAGTCTCGCACGTTTAGAGGGAAAACCCTGGTGGTGAATCAGTTGGTTGCATCCACCTTGTGGCACCGCTTCTTTTCCCTCACTCCACCCGCATACCTCATAGCAAAACTTCAGAGAATGATAGCTGCCTTCTTCTGGTCGCAGAGGAAGCACCGTGTGGCTGCTGGTATCTTGGCCTTGCCACTGCGGGAGGGCGGGCAAGGTCTGGTGTGTGTACGGAGCCAACTCTCTACCTTTCGTCTACAAGCCATACAGAGCTTTCTCTACACGGCCCCATCACCCATGTGGTGTTCCACAGCATCTTTTTTTCTGAATAACCTCGGGGGCCTTCAGTGCAGCAAGCAGCTCTTCTTTATGGACATTAAAGGTATTCCACTCGCACAGATTCCCCACTTCTACAGGAGTATCCTACATACCTGGGTTCGCTTGTCACCGCTCGACTGAATACACCCCAGTCAGCATCAGAATTCGCTCACGAGCCGCTGTTACAGAACCCCAACATGGCACTACCCTCTCTTGTGGGCCCTGCCATGGAAAAACGCATGGTGGACGCACGTCTCACGAGGGTGGGAGATTTAGTGAAACCAGGCATGGAGGGGCAGTGGCTTCTCCCTACCGAGATAACTGCAATGAACAAGATGCACTCGGTGAGACTCGCCGCAAAACTTGTGAATGAGGTATGAAGGTCCTTCTCAACAGCAGTGGGGAGCGCGCCTGCTGTGAGTGTTGGCGACGAGTCAGCCGGTGGTGGCCCAGTGCCACCAAAACTGAATGTCGTCCCAGCATGGGAGCACACTCACCTCTCTTCCTCACAGCAGCACGGGGGGCACACCTCGGGGAATGGCCAGGAGGGGTGCTTCTCAGGTGTAGACCGGAAAAAGCTGTAGGCCCAAATGGTGGATTTCCACCATCAACAAATAATAATGTCACGTAAAGACTATGCTTGGAGGGACACGATGCCCTGCAGTGATCGCTTGAGGCCTCATTGGGAGCTGTTTTACTCAAATCCATCATACAAGCGCCACGGTGATCTTAGCTGGAGCATTGCCCATGGGACTGTGACCACGAAACACATTCCTGACAATTTTCACAGACACATCCTGAATGCGGATTCTGTGGTGAGCTCGAAACAGTGGCGTATCAATACGTACGCTGCAAAAGCCTAGACTCACTCTATAAGCTGTTACAAAATATTCTACTGAAATTCAATCTTCATTTCTCACCCACAATTCTTATGGTTGGATATAGGGGGCACGAGGGTACCAAGGATATCGAGGGGTTGACGAACTTCATCATGAACAACGCCAAACTGGCCATCTATAGGGCCAGGAAATGCGCAATTGAAGGAAGCGGCTTCCCCAGCCACTGCCGCATCTTCAAGGCCCTGGTTTCTGCCAGAATTTGGCTGGAATTTCGGTACGCTCAGTTGACGGGGGGTGTCGCATCTTTCTCGAAGCATTGGGCTACCGAGGGCGCTTTGCGTAATGTGACGAAAGCAGGGGATCTGGTGATGGGGTTTTAAGGCTGAATTTTTGTTTTGCTGGTGTTTATGAACACAGTAGCATACAATGGGATTCATGTTACACGGTAAAACCGTGTTATATCTTTTATTTAAAAAAGGGGCACATAAGTAAACAAAAAAGACAAAAAAAGACATGATGGACGAAGCAAAGTGCCGAAAGACCGAGCATCTTTCTGTTTCTTCTGATCGTTAAAGAAAACAAGAGGGAGGGAGGGTGGGGCTGGGGAGGGAGGGTGGGGCTGGGCGGGGAGGGGGTCACCCCGTGGTGCCCTTATAAAACTCAACGTTTAACCTACTCATGTCGGCTTGTGCCCGCCCTCACAGTCGGGCATATTTGCAGAATACACCACGACGCCGTTGACCCTGGCCATTGACCGAGCAACCCAACGTTCCTACCAGCTCCCTCCGCAGGAATGTGTTTTATGGCATACTTTCGTGCACTATTCACTGCCATTCAATTAACACAATATACAATTATACTCTTCTCATTTTTGTTCGTAAATATTACAGCTTCCGTCCTAGGATGGGCAAAGAAGCTGGTAGCATAATGTTGTATTTTAACATCTATTCTAACTTTCTTTTTTATGCACCCATCAATTAAGTTATTAACCACACTTATGACAATGCTTTAACCACTTAAATAACAATACAATTACAATTGTCACTACCGACTCTAACCAATAATATTGTTTCAAACTATATTATGTTAATACAGTAGATATTCGATTATCAAGCAGCATCGGGAGGAAGGGGGTACTGGATTTTCAATAACACCAGATAATCGCGTCATTATTTAAAACAGCTTATTTTTGCAGGTTCTTGATTAAGATTATGTTTATAGGTGCTCTGTATATATTTAATATTTTAAATAGTTTACGATATGAAAATCGCTTAAATAAATATACAAATAAACTAAATAAATATCCTGCTGTAAAAAGTTACCATTTACTGTACCGCACTCACCACTCCAATATCGATGACTCTGAATGCAGTGATGTGCGTACGACGCTCGTGTTCAACAACTTGTGTTTAACAACGACTTGTTTGACAACAACCTGTGTTTGACAACAACTTGTGTTTGACAACAACTTGTGTTTGACAACAACAACTTGTGTTTGACAACAACAACTTGTGTTTGACAACAACGACTTGTGTTTGACAACTACTTATGTTTGACAAGGACTTGTGTTTGAGGACAACGACTTCTGTTTGACAACAACCTGTGTTTGACAACCACAACTTGTGTTTGACAACAACTTGTGTTTGACAACGACTTGTGTTTGACAACTTGTGTTTGACAACAACGACTTGTGTTTGACAACAACTTGTGTTTGACAAGGACTTGTGTTTGAGGACAACGACTTCTGTTTGACAACAACCTGTGTTTGACAACCACAACTTGTGTTTGACAACCACAACTTGTGTTTGACAACAACATCTTGTGTTTGACAATCGTCAGACTGATGCAGCCTTCAGATCAGTGCTCTGGCAAACGCCGAATTGCACGCAATTTTCGCCAAATCGCACTGTATATTTACTGTTTCTATGACTAGTTATTAGTCATGAAAAAAGTATATGCGTGCAGTATTTTCATTGTTTAAGTTGTATGCAGCGTGTGATGTACTGTGTATATTATTTGACACTGAAATAAAGGATAGCTACTTGTTTTGTCACGCACATGGCGCCGATCGCCGGACTGGTACAGCCTTTGGAGCGGTTTTACCGGTTTCACCGGATGTTGGAAGCCAGATAGGCACTCTTTGCATATAATCGATGGTCGTCTGTGTTTAACGTCATGGATTACAATTAAGAATGTAATATCATGAACGGCTGCAATCTTGGCATTAATTGCCCACCCAAACTTTACATTAGATAACACCACAACCTGACCGTTATTAAAGACATAAAGTCACCAATGGCTCTTATACGCCAGCCCTATACATTTGAACATTATTTTAACCTTGCCCAATATACAATTTAAACCAGCCTTTGCCTTGTGATGGGTAGCGTGGACCTCTCTGAAAAGAGCTTTATAGATTTTCGGATTCTCCATTAATAAATATTCAGATTTAGATTCTGGCTCCTCTGCCTGTTTCTAGTGGCCTTTCATAGATCAACGTGATGTTTAATACAATATATTGCAGAGGCAGACCTCGCCAAATGCGGTGAGTTACGTTCCTGTAAAATGCCGTTTTGGACAAAGCCGCATTAAACAAATAGACAAATAGGGTTGCGTTCCTGGGTACGAAATGATTACTCCCTCCCTCTATTTAGCTTATTACGAGATTTCCACCCTTATTGTACTAAAAGATGTTGAGTTGCTCTCCATTTCTTGTGGGTGTGTACACGCTTTATTTTCCAGTTTCACCCCACTCAGTGCCTCTTCTCTCCCTGTAGTCTCATAGGCTGCTCACTGAAGGACAAATCGATCCCGGCTCTCCATGACATCATAATCACCAACAAAGCATTGAGGGAGCTCAGGTAAGTTATGCTGCTCGTGTCTCATACGCGCTCTGATTGTTGCTACAGAGAAAACAACTTTGATTCGTCATTAACACTGTTGCCTTAGCAGAATAAAACATTAAAAAGGCAACGTTTTGGGCAATGGACCTTGATAGCATGTTTGTGTGCTATGAGAGTCATTGCCAGAAGTGTGGGGTGAGTAGTGGAGTGTATTCCAGTCCATTTAATATTCTCTTTGGTTCTTTCGGTAAAGTCACGTAGAAAATAAAACCAAATAATAATATAATAGATGTTTCGATTGCAACACAAGCAACCGTCATCAGGTAAACCACCGCACATAACCACAGGCGTTATAGGCAGCAGAGCTAAGTTGCGGGCAACAGACTGCAGTGTGCAACACAATCCACCGTTGAACTATTCTACGATCCTAGATCTGCAGTCCCTGCCATCACAGACCTGCAATGACCCGCGTTGTGAAGTATGATAAAGCAGCTCTAATAGCATGGGGAGACCTTCATCCAGCGTGGTTGTTGTGTTGGCTGCGTGGGTCTCGAACTGTGAGGCGCTGCCCGAGTCTCCGTGTGAACCCACGTCAGCGTGAACCTCTCTCTGTGCTGCAGGGTGAACGACAATGACTTCAGTGAGGAGGGGAAGAAGGAGCTGAGGAGCAAATGGACTTCCAGAAGAAGCCTGCAGTTGTATATTTAAGCCGATAGGCGACGCTGGCGCTGCAACAGATGGAGCTGCCCCACGCGCGACTCACACAGCAGCCCGGCGCATTTAACCTCAACAGCTCCTATCACCGGCACCGACTCTGAGCCTGACTGAGACGACAATGAGTGGGGAGCTTTCTCTCTCTGTGAACCGCACACGAAGCCAAGGGTGAACGCGGCTCCGAGATTCTGATGAGCGTGGTGATTCCGATGATGTGTAACTGTATTTATGAATGTTGTGTAGGGAATCGATGTTGGGGCTCGTGGAGGAGGGGTGGCAGGGGGAATGCGGAGGGTTGCGGGGCAGGGGGTGATTTTCAATGGTCTGGCAGCTCACCTGTTACATCACGTAGCTACAAACATTTTCATAAATGTTGCATTTGTCACAATGCCATACACACCATACAAATCGTACACCTAATGTTTTGCTCATAACTTGCCCACTGCTTTCATCTTCATTCTTGTGTCAACTCACGTTAAATATCTTCTTTGTTATTGTGTGAACTCACGTTCAAATACACCAATTTTTTAAAATATCACCTTCCTATTATTACATTACTTATTTTCACTTACAGCGTTTGTGACTGCAGGATTTCATATTATTTGCCGCCCGGGTAAAACTGCATGGCCGGGAGTCGGAGCCATTCCCTCTACACCTTCGGGTGCGACAGGCATGTCCTCTGGCTCCCACATTAATTAACATCTATTTTTACCACGTCATTCCTGAAGCCTTCTATCTGCTACAGCTACAATGGGAAGCTGAGGAATGCCCAGGTGTGGTCAAGGGATGACTCCCTATTGCCGATGATCTGGTAATTGCTGCTTACTCAGAGGAGGAGTTGAAGGCGCTGCTGCTGAACCTTCAGCTTTCTGCTAAGAGGTGGGGCCTTACCATCAGCCCCACCAAAACTAAGCACCTGCCTGGGTATTTTGTACCATCGGACACTCCCAATTGGTGATAGGGCAGTTGTGGAGAGAGTGGAGAGTTTCCCATACCTGGGCAGTGTATTCATGATTGGCTCCGGTTAACCAGAAGTCTCACTCCGAATCATTCGTGCAGCATTATCTTTTCATCGGTTGCATAATGCTGTGTGGAAGCTACCTGGTCTGTCGCTCTGAACGAATTCTGAGGTCTTCTCGGCCACATTCATTTGCCTAATTTTCTATGCTTTCGAAACGTAGAGAAGAGATGGTACAGGAGGATGTGGAGCTGAACGGACTTGCCGATGACTGGTACCAGCGGTCTCAAGATCAGCCTCTGTGGAAGAGGCTCTTGAATGACGCTACTGGGCAGTTGGAGGCAGTTGCCCTCCAATAATAACGGAGAGGGGGAGGAGCGACGCTCACAACAACGAGCAGAGCGCCGGGTGGCTAAAGCAGAATAAGTTGGCACAGTAGGGGGCACAGGTGGTGCGTCGGCCACTCATCTCAGTCAGTCGACCCGTGGCACCTGGGTCTGCCCCGTGACCTCCTGCCCAGCAGGCTTTCGCCACTTCACGTGACCTTAACGTGCACATAGCCTGGCACAAGCGTCGTGGTGACATCACCGTCACATAGTGGCGAATGGCGGTTGTTGTTGGGTGAATGAATGTGTGACTAAATCACTTTGTGTGAGTTAATGTGTGTGTGTGTGAGTGTGAATGTATGTGTGAGTGTGAATGTGTGGGTGAGTATGTGAGTGGGTGAATGTGTGTCTGTGGGCGAGTGAGTGTGTGATTGAGTGAGTGTGTGATTGAGTGAGTGTGTGAATTTGTGAGTGTATGTGGGCGAGTGAGTGTGTGAGTGACTGAGTGTGTAAGTGAGTATGTGAGTGTGTGGGCGAGTGAGCGTGTGAGTGAGTGAGTATGTGAGTGAGTGTGTATAGCCTGTGGGGAGCCTTTGTGTCTGCGTATGAATAGATACACACTTAGAGTTAGACTCACGTAGACTCTGCAAAGACAAAGATCTCCCTATAACCTGTAAAAGACTGTAGGGGCAAGTGCTGCTAGCGAGCAGTGCCTATGAGGGCCGCCACTGTGGCACACGAGGGGGTGGGTGCCCAGCACCAACACGCCCGGCCGCCATTGTCTGCCCAGTGGCGATGTTCACTACACACTGCACCAGGTTCTCATTTGAGGCTGAGGCGACCTCGGGTTAGCCCAAAACCACTTTAGTTCATCGGTACTGGTGTTGCCAAGTTCATCGCGCAATACGCGAAACACTATACAATTACCGGATAATAAGCATACCCACACAGGCTTGTGCATGTGTGGGTGGGTTATTTATACAGCAGTATGCAGCATGGCAGTCAGTCGGCACCTTCCGCAATGCACGTTTGTTATTCATGAGGGTGCACATCCTGATGTATTAATTGGATGATCACCCGAAGCCACCGTGTGAGCTGAGAGTTTCTCGATCTTACCGGGTACTCGATAGAGCTGAGAAATGCACTGCGGTCAATACTCAGAGTCATCATTTAGAGGTAGAGACCCAGAGATGAAGAGAATCCTTAGCAGCCCGTACATATTAATGGATAGCAGTGATGGTCCCAGCTGCTGACTTGTACACCAGGGGTGAAGAATTGAGACAAGGCTGTGGTCCCAAGATAATTTCACTCCTTCCATTTGTTTTGTATTGAGTGGCATCCTGACGGGCACGACACGGTTCAGACGCGGCCACCAGCTCAAAAAACACGTACAGAACAAACCCTGCGCAGAGAAGCATGCAGAGACGCGTGCTCGAAATCACACCAAGACAGAGGAACGTGCAGATGAGAGAACATACACAGAGGTAAGATCCCTCCTCATGTTGACCATGATGAGAAGGAAAAAGCAACACGCAGATGAAAACGTTTCTGGAAGTGACGATGGCTGATGATCAAGAGTAACTTGGAGGGGAGGAGGTGGGAAGCTCATGCACAGGAGGTGCTGGGGCCGAATGTCACAGCGCAGGCGTCACGAGAAGTGACGTTGGTTTGGGGAGGCCTTCATCAAACAGTGGATTTACCACTGGTGATGATGCCCATAATGATGATGAATGCACGGGCAGTCCACTCACATTCGTGCATAATCAGGTGCACGTCCACTCCCCTAGTCACCCCTCCACTAATCTCACTCCCCGAGTCACCCCTCCACTCACCTCACCCCCATTCCCCGAGTCACTCTCACCTCGACTTCTCCACTCTATCGCCAGTCGCCCTGAAGAGGCCCAACTCCGGAGCCTCCCCCAGTGCCACGTTCACTCTCAGCACGAACATCGTGCGGTGCCACCCCCTCCTCTGCTGCATCCCTCCAACTCTTCCTCCGCCATTGCGAGAATCGGCTCCACGAAGGGTCCCACGCTGTCCCCGTCCCTCAATGGACTTGTGTCCTTTGTTGATGAAGGCCATTTAATAAAATAATGATAATTAAGTATGCACACACACAGGTCACCAAAGTAGCCTCAATAGACATGTTAGGGCAAGTTGTGGAGCCTTGTGCTGTGGAACACACAAGGGGGTGGTATGTATTTTGTATGTTGAACTTCTTTTGCACGGTACGTAGCCAACCGTGCTAATCGGAGGTGCAGGGGAAGGGCAACAAAGTAAGCACAAAAAGTAGTTCCAAAGAAATGAGTTTTCAATCTAGATGTAAAAGTGCACAGCTCCAGTGGCTTCTAATATCAGAAGGAAGAGCGTTCGAGACGGCCGCAGAAGCGCTTCTGAAAGTGCGATGCAGCGACCGCCTTTGTTCGATGGTTCGCCAAAATCCGCTGTGGGGATGTGATGTGGCCAACACCATGCACGCGGCCACCTTTGTCTCTCCCAATTGCTGATGTTTATTATAGACACTGCACCAGGTACTCTTTAGAGGGTGAGTCGACCGAGGGAAGGTTCAGGACTGGGTCACACAGACACACACACACAGAAAAAGATGCCCTATGTCAAATCCAGAGGCTTCTAAGAAAATGGAGGTGTAAGACGGACACAGCTATTACATGGATGAAGGTGTAATACAGATATTTGTGTTAAGGTGGTGCTGCTCACCTGAAAACAATAACAAAAATCCCACCACTCATTCATCTGTTTAATCTTTGATTGGAAAACGCTGGGCGAGACCTGCGACATTCGAGTGAGCTCACCTACTCGCTCACAAACACAACACTCAACCCAGTCAATCAACATGTTACACACCCTCAATATGACCCGCCTTGTCCTGGGGAAGACCTGCAACATGCTACTGAGCTCACCTCTTCACTCACCTACTCACCCACTATTGCTATGTCATCCACACACCCACACACTCGCTTATCTTAACAGACCTCAATAATTGACATTTAGCTCCTGAAGATATTGCTACATGCAATAAAACGCGAGTGTGTGAGTGATTGAGTGATTGATTGAATGTGTAAGTGAGCGTCTGGTTGCGTGAATGAGTGAGCATGTGAGTGCGTGTGTGAGTGTGTAAGGTGAACGGTAGTGTATCGGCGAATGTGCTGTGCTACAAATCTGGTGATCCGAGTTCAAATCTCGCTCACCAGTCTATGGGTCTCTGTGTAAGTCTTTACCTCTCTGTAAGTCTATGGGTCTCTGTGTAAGTCTATACCTCTCTGTAAGTCTATGCGTCTCTGTGAGTCTACAGGTCTGGTAAGTTTACTGGTCTCTGTGTGAGTCCATGGGTCTCAATGTGAGTTCATGGGTATCTGTTATCATCATCTGTGTTTGAATGAGTCGATGGCTCTGTGTGATTGACTCCAAGTCTCTCTGTTCGAGTGAGTTTATGGCTTTCTGTGCGAGTCTATGTCTACGTGACTTTACCGAAATAACCAAAGAGTAATTCCTGCAGTCACGAAAGTGCCAAATCAAGTTTGAGTCTATGTCTCTCTGTGTAAGTGAGTACAACATATCCTTGCTTAAGGCGGGGGTTGCGTTGTCGAAAATTGCTGCTTAAAGCTATTTTACGTCAAGCAGAAAACTTTTCTACAAGGAAAAACGGTAAAGGGGGAGACTCCGTTTTAGCACAATATAACTTTTATTATTATTTTTAATTGAGAGTACAGTACACTGTTTTCTATGTTTATTTTAAATGTGTTGTGTATATGTAGAAGATCTATATTATAATCTTTATTTATACTGGAGGAATCTAAAAAGCCCTTTTTCACAGATTTCCAGTTGGGGTGGTACAGAAAGTTACAAGAACAAACGATGCAAAAACACAATCGAAGTGAAAAGTATAGGAAAGGTAAGCAAATCACAAAAAAATAAACTATTTTTTATCTTACCTAGTAAAGCCCTCTAAGCTATTAGCTTCTATTTCAGAAGCGAACTGGCCACAAATGATAGATGAATGAAGTAGCTTATGACGTGGAAATTTATAGCAGCCAAATAATAATAAAAAATTGTGTTACATTTATCAAAATACATACAAAGGACATGAAAGGGAGATATGATGAGTGAAAACTATAAGGGAGTGAGTGAGATGACACTACACACAGATGCTGGAACAAAGGCTGAGGAAGAGGATGACACGCCACGTAACACAGTGCGCACCGGTACAGCATCAGCTCCCAGCAATACAGAACAACGCTGCCAACACCCACACCACTCATAAGAGCAGTCTGTCATGTGCTAATCGAGTTATAGTGGGTGTGGTGTGCGCTAAGCGAAACACATTACATAAAAGACGAGGATGTACTGCATATAGTCCTCTACGTCAGTGAGTCTATGTCTCTCTGTGTGAGTCTGTGCGAGTGACTCTATGGTTCTCTGTGTGGGTTAATCAATGGTTCTCTGTTTAAGTGAGTCTATGTGTCTCCATGTGAGTGAGCCTATGGCTCTGTGTCAGTGAGACTTTGGCTCTCTGTGTGAATGTACTCTGTGAGTGAGTCTATGGCTCTCTGTGGGAGTAAGTGGGTCTCTAAGGCCACCACCATCTTGCCCCCTGCCCAGTGCGTCCACCTGGTTGAGCTGCAGAAGTCTATTGTCCACCGCTCCAGACCGCACAGATATCCGACGTCCACCTCCAGCACAGACACCAGGAGATTCTTAAACCTGGTGGTGGAAGTAAGGACACGAGAGGGGTAATAGTCAACCACCATTACCACCATCAATACCACCATTACAACCACCAAAATCACCACTATTGTTAACACCACCATCAATATCACCACCTCCACCACAACGATCACAATCAAAATTACAATCACAATACTCTTTGGTTCTTTCGGTAAAGTCACGTAGGTAGAAAAGATAATAGATCACGACGTTTCGATCGCAACACAAGCAACCATCATCAGGTGAAAAAATATAGCGAGAAAGCTGCTGAAACACGAAGTTATATTGGCTTGAGATAAGCTCAGCCCAAGGGTAAGTGGGCGGGGCTAGAGGTAGAATTTGCATGTAAATACAACACCACATCGTGGAAAAGGAAAGAGAGACACAGACACCGAGAGACATCCACACACAGAGAGAGGCACACACAGAGACACACGAGAGACGCATATAGAGAAAAACACACCGGCAGAGAGAGACAACCACACAGGTAGATGCAGAGAAAGATAGACACAGAGAGAATTACATAATTGCCCATGAATTACTATGGTGTGACAATGCCAATTACCAATGTCAAAGGGAACATCAATGAATGGTAAATGTGGGGTAATATCCCCAGAAGAGCATGTAGACTACATTAAAAAATAAAATAATCAGGCAATATAATATCACATATGGGTTCAGTTTAAAGTTTACTTATGACAAATAATATTGAAATAATTGTGCTCCATAGATATTCTTAATGGTCAAGTTACATAAACATCACGGAATCACTTAAGCTGACCATTTAAAAAGACATTAATTCCAAGATGTTGAGCAAAGGAAATTGTTTGGAAGTTCATCTCACACCAAATACATGTTACTATTAATCTAAATCTGCATAGTTCTTGATCAGCAAAGTCGCAAACATGTTTTAACACAAGCAAGGAGTTCGGTGTAAAGCTGTTAAGCAAATTAACCACCGCACACGGTTGTAAAGCTCTCTGCCTCAAAGACAGCACTCTACCAAGTGTCACGACGCAGCTGCACACGCCACATGACAATAGGCGGAGTGAATGAATCTAAGTAGACACTGACCCTGTCAAAGGGGATCCCATGTCTAGAGTATTTGTGGCTGGTGCTACACATTTCTAATGTGATTAGCCATTTAGCTGATCTATCATTTGTGGACAGGTCGCTTCTGGAAAACAGCCACATAGCTCAGTGGGTCTCACCTGGTAAAATAAAAATAGTTTATAGAGTTCGTTCTGCCTCAACGCGTGTTTTCATAACGCCAATTGGATATAGCACGATGGATGTATTAGGGAACACGTTTTATGACACGGATGCTAAGTGGATATAACGCGATTGAGTCAACAGAACCACGTCGCGCGAGTAGGAATGTGCGGTTGTACGGCTGCCTGGGCACAGCGTCACACGAGGCATTGGGATGCTGCTGGATGCTTCCTGATGCTCCCCACGCGCCTCGGTCTTTGTTCAGCCGACACACGCATCTCACGCTGTTATCACGGACTGTGCTTTACCCTGTATTAGTCATTGTAACGAGGGAGTTTACACAACGCGGTGTTATTCAGCAACGCAACTACCGCGTTATAGAACACTGCAGTAAATATTGTCGCGGTGTGGAAGGAGCAATGAACGTCATCTTGTGGCATGGAAAGGCATCGCAGCCCTAGCGAGCAGCCAGAGACAAAGCCTGCACGCACGGCAAAGTTGTGATTGACCCGGGGACTATTAGCAAGTGACACGTATGGACTAATGGTTACTCTAAATGACGATGTTGACGTTGGTTATAACTACAACCACAAACACCACCACCACCTCTCCCGTGCCTACAACCACAAACACCACCACCACCACCACCTCTCCCGTGCCTACAACCACAAACACCACCACCACCTCTCCCGTGCCTACAACCACAAACACCACCACCACCTCTCCCGTGCCTACAACCACAAACACCACCACCACCTCCTGCTGCTGCTGCTGTCGCGGTCTCCGCGTGGCGCCGCGGGCCCAGGGGGAGGCCTCGCGGCCCAAGAGCGGCGCCACGGCTCCCCCCCTCCCGCTCCTGGCCCCTCCCCCTCGTCCCTCCTGGCTCCTCCCCCTCGTCCCTCCTGGCCCCTCCCCCTCGTCCCTCCTCCTCCCGCTCGCGACGTGGAGTGAACTCAGCCCCGCCCCCCCCCGCCCCCCGCGTCCCCCCCCCTCCGCCCCCCCCACCCTGAGCGGCCCCGCCGCCCATTGCAAGAATGGCGGGAAGCGGACGCGGGGCCTACCGCGCGCCGCCTCTCGCGTGATTGGCTCGCTTCGCGTCACGTGGGGAAGGCGGAAGAAGAGTATGGGGGAGGAGCTGCGCGGTTAGGGGCGGGGCCGTGGAGTCACGTGGTTGGCAATGATCGACAATAAGTGGGCAGGGATGGCCGTACGTCAAAGCGTACGTCACATCCGGTAATGACGTTAGTATAAATAACACGCCCCTTCGTGACGTGCTCACACTTGCTTCTGTCCCGGGTGCCGTCAACACGAGCTGAGCATGGCGCTGCTGATCGTTGGCGTTCTGGTCTTGGCCATGCTTGGGATGGAGATCTTCATTTATCGTCGTTTTACGCTTTCCATCTCAGACTTTTACCGCGAGACCATGACGCTGCAAACGGAGAGGATGAGCCAGCAGAATGTGGAGCTCTGTCAGAAGAACAAGATGCTCCGTCTGGAGCTACAGCAGCAGCAGGAGGAGTTGATGGAGAACCGAGAGACTCTCCAGAGAGAGAACAGGAGCCTGGTTCAACAGCTTAAAGAGTGCCAGTTGGAGCTGGAGTCCACGAGAGTGCCTTGCAGGGAGAGCAAGTCTCTCCATGCGGATTTTCTCCGAGACTGCAATGCAGCACAGCGGCAAATGTCGCTGCGCTGTGAAAACAAAGATCTCCGGAGGTCGCTGCACGCCCACCTGACGGAGTTGAACTTCCTGGATCCGCAGAGAGGCCAGGAACAGTTTAGGCTACGCGGGAAGCTGGTGCGTCACGAGGACATGTGGCATGGGGAAAAGAGGCTGCATGAAGAGAACCTTCATCTCAGTAGCCAGCTGAAAGAATTGAAATGCGCCGTGTCTCAAATGTACCATGATGCCACCGATGCCCCTTCCACCGCCGCTTCTGCCACCACCACCACCAGGCCCAAGAAGAAGAAGAGATTTATCCATTGGGTGCGAAAATTGCTGACGCGCAAGTCGGCCATGTAAAATCATTGGGGAAATTATGAAAATGACACCGCCCCAATTAAAACATTACTCAGCAAGACAAACATACCCCATAGAACATCAACATACTATTGGGGAAAGTGCTGTACAATATATATGTATCTATATTTAACTTTCTTTGCATCGTATGTAGTCAACCATACCAATGGAAGGTGCTGTTAGCGAATAGTACAACTTATGGGTTCCATTCCTGAGAACTGTCCGTAAGTCGAATAGTTCATAAGTCTGAATACAATAGTGTACTATATTGAAATCCACATGCTGTAAGTTTTTAAAGATGTTATCACGGTTCAGCAAAACATGTAAACATTGTCAAAGTCATATGTAAGACAAAATATCGTACATTTGCATGCAACACTGTAATAAATACTGTATTGTGAGCAAAACATAAAGTTACTTAAATGGAAAAAAAAAATCTGTTTTTATTGTCACTTACCTTTAGTCCGGATGCTGGCCTGCTTGTCGGGAGGGGGCGTAATGAGTCCCTAAAACTGCACACACGGGGGCGGTGGGAGGGGGGTGAACGTCCATACACACACACAACAGCGACAATCATTCGCCGTATAGCCTAACCAGAATGTTGGGGCAAGTGCTGTTAGCGAGCAGCGCCTATGCAGCTTAGAATAGCACACGGGCCAGCACCACGCCCAGCTGCCTATCTTTCTCTCTCCATACAAGAGACTCACAGGCGTACATGCGTCCGTGCACACACGCACAACACAACAACCATTGTTCACCCCTAAGTGGCGGTGACATCACCACAGCACTTGTGCCATGCTCGATGTATTTTGAGGCCACGTGAAGTGTCGAAGGCTGGCTGGCAGGAGGTCATGTAATAGACGCAGGTGCCATGGATTGACTTAGGAAGATGATGGACAGATGCAACAGCCGTGCTCCCCACTGTGCCAACTTTCTTTGTTTCAGTTGTTTGGCGCTATGCTCGTTGTTTTGAGCCTCTCTTCTCTGCCCTATGCTGTTGCTGGAGGGCGACTGCCTCCACCTCCCCAGTAGCGCCGTTCATGAACCTCCTCCACAGAAGCCGATCATGACACTGCTGATACCAGTCATCAATACGTCCAATCAGCTCCACATCCTTCTGTACCACATCAGTCCATCTCTTCTCTAGCCCGTACCACGCCCACTTAGCGCCATCTATCCAGCCAAATTGAAGCTGCTTGGGGATGCCGTGGCTGTACAAACGGACTGCATGACACAATCAACGCAGCCTCGCTTACTGGAGGAGCCCACAGATGGGCATTTGTCCAGATATTCTAGGAATCTGTGAGCTCATAAAGTCCAGTCTGGTTAAACCCTGGATAGATCGTGGGCAAGCTAACCTAAATGTTCCTTTCGAGGGAGAAAAGGGAGGGTATAACTTTGGCCGAGAAGACATGAAGATTTGTATGGAGTGGCATGCCAGGTAGCTTCCACACTGTGTTGAGCAGCTGATGAAAATATAATGCTGCTCGAATTATTTGAAATGAGACCTCAGCTCCCAAAACGGAGATGATCATCAGCACACTGCCCACTCCACTCTCTCCTCAGGTGCCCCAAATACATGAGGAATTGAGGAAGGGAGCATTTTTATGATGTAAAATACCCAGGGAGGTGATTTGTTTTCGTGGGGCTGATGGTAACGGCCCATATTTTAGTAGCATGCTTCATGTTTGGCTGTAGTGTCTCCAACTTCTCCTTAGAGTGGGCAGTAATCACCAGGTCATCCGCATTCATAATATGATTTAACAATAGAGATTCATACCATGACCGGCTCGGGCATCGATCAGCCTCCCATTATATCTATACCAGATATAAATTCTACTGGTACATCCATGGAAATAGTCTCAAACTACGTAGTCAAAGAAAATGTTCAGTCGTGTAGGGGCCAGAGGACATCCATGTCGCACATTACTCACACATTCTATCATCCCTTAGCTCCATTACGTCGATTTCCCATGAGACACAGCAGTTGTCTTTATATTGTTTATATATGCTTTATCGAAAGAAGAAAATAGTATATTTGCTTTAATTACTGTAACTCTGTGTTTTATTTAGCTTTGGTAATTTGGGTGATCCAGGTCTCTCTTGCAAATGAGACTCATCATGGTCGCTTTAGTTCTCGCCTTGTTCAACTCAATAAACTGGTACTCACTCCATTATGAACCTACCCACTTCCTTAAATCTATGACTCACGTAAATACTCCCTCTCTCTCCTCATGAGTCATATATTTACCTGATCACACAATCACCCGATCATTCACTGTGTCAACCTCACTCACGCACGTTTTCATGCTCTCAAGAATGACCCACCCATTCTATCACTACATTAATCACCATCCCCTTCCCTCATTGACCCACTGGTAAAATTAAAATACTCGACAGCAACAACACGTGAGATTGTACTCACGCTTACACTCACATGTGTAAAGAAGCTCCTTTGCAGGTTCCATTTGATAGATGATTTATTTCACGATAACGTATTTACAACGCAAGAGTACGACTCACACGAACCTTCCCCCGTACAGTAACCTGTACCTGTTTCAACCCATCTCCACTGCCCCCACTATAAACTTTGCCATCCAAGAGAAGTGAAGTAGAAGACAATAGAGTCTGCTGAGAGAATCTACCGGGGAAAACTGCTGAAAGTTACCAGGGCGTGGCCGTGCGGGTATATAAGGGGGAGCATGGCCCGCAAATAGGGTGATGCCTTGGGGACTGAAGAACAACTGCAGGTGGATGACATCGGGGCCGACTGTTGGAAATCAACATGGTGGAAACCATCAAGAAAGACTGTTCGAGATTAATCTACTCTATTAGAAACCACCGGGACTGCAGATAGTCATAGCCTTGTGCAACGTGTGAGTTGCACTCTCACCTTGTAAATATGTTATCGTCGGGAATAAATCATCTAGAAAATGAAACCTGCGAAGGAGCTTCTTTACACATGTAAGAATGCAGGACATGCTTTATCAGCAGGCCGTTGTTTTTGTCTACAACAGACTTATGCACACGATCTTGAAAATGGCATTTGATTAGGATTGTCACCTGCAACCCATTATGAAATCGTCCAACTACCAAAACCCTTGTCTGCATTATACCTAAGACTTTTGACTTGTACATCTCGTAATTTTCAGACGACGGGTTGACCAACGTGGCAATGTTATTTTCTCATTTTATTGACAGTAAACAAAAAACATGGCATAGTTTTTAATTTCCCTGTTAACTTGTACATACGAGTGAAACGGTGGCACAATGGTTTGTGCATTGCACTATGAATCAGGCCACTTGAGTTTGATTCTCGGTTATAGTTAACATCAAACAAACTGACCATGAGCCTTTTCGTTATCAACCCACGTTGAAAAGCATGATGGCGTATGGTGAAACAATCTCCATGACTGATCCAGTATGGGAAGACTTCACCCATGACAATGGTTATACATTTATCATTGTTTTTGTTGTATATTAACACCAAAGGAGTAACTTCATACCTGTCAGCCAGCCTATATATACTCATAGATAAACTTTCGCCTAAACAGCACCATTGGGATGAAGCTGACTTGGTATCTTCCATACTCTTTGGTTCTTTCGGTAAAGTCACGTAGGTATAAAATAAAATAAATCACGACGTTTCGGGTGCAACACAAGCGTCCGTCATCAGATGGCAAAGCATGATCTGCTGTTGAGGCAGAATGTTTAAAAGAGTTTGAAATGGGTGTAGCCCAAGGGCCATAAATAAGTGGGCGGGGCTAGTGATGTTAATGTGAGAAATTAGCATGTAAATGTAAGAACGGAGAGCGGCCTCCTCATAGAGGGCATGAAAGGGGCTATGTTAATGTGAGAGATTAGCATGTTAAAGTAATATCGAAGAGTGGTGGAATCCAAAGGCATGAGAGTGCAATCCAAAGGACATGTGAGCATGAGAGATCTAAGAGAGAGGCATAGAGAGAGACACAAAGAGTCGGAAATAACAGCTGACATAGGCAGGTAGGATGGAAATATCAGAGTCATAAAGAAGGTACACCACTCTGTGCTATCGTCTCCACCAAAGAGTATGAATCCCTGCATTCATGAAAGCTTTAATTTAAGATTATTTCAGCAAACTTTACCGTCTTCTACCTCGAACCTTCCCTCGTACGGTACCATGCACCTGTTTCCACCCATCTCCACTGACACCACTATAACTTTTGCCATGTACAGCACCCTACATCACCCTCTTCTGCCCATAAAAATATCTGTCCCGGCTAAAACTCTAATTTAACAGGTCCCTGCAGGGTGGGCTGGTAGGAACATTGGAATTTTGCGCAATTTTATTTTTACACCCCAATAGCACGATATTTCACTTCGTTAAAGTATTGAAAGGGGACGGACGGACGCATTAATCTATTGCAAGCTGGTACACTCATCTATTGCAGGCTGGTACACTCAGTTTACAACTTCGTTCCTACCAGTAATAGGGAACTCTATGTGGGAATCAATGGGATCGCACACGGGATTCAGTGATGTGGGCATGGAGTACAAAACATTTAACCTCTGGGTTAATGCTTAACATAGGCGCTTGAATCAAGGGGGGGAAGGCATTACAACCCAACTTGACCATTCAGTATCATCACCAAACTCTTACGTGGGCTGCCCTATTGAAGGTGTACATTCTTAGGCAAACAATACGCAACATCATTAGCCCTACATTTACAACAAGCCATCAATATGTACTGTAGGTGTGGTCGAGCAGCAGATTCGACCTGGTGACACTCCTTCTCGGCACCTCTCTAAATTAGTCCGTCGGCCTCCCTCATCGTGGCCATCTTCATTCCGGTCGATCCTGAGAGGAGAGTGCGGGGGCAGTATTTCTGTGAGGAGGATGCTCCCCTCCCTGGCATTCATCACGACGCCCCTGGACACGGCTTTGTGAGCCTGAACGATCCCTTGTGACGTCAGTTCTCTATATGGTTTAGGGCGACTCGGATTAACCACCCATCTCTGGCGTCCCATTTGGATGCGAACACTTTGCGGGCAGAGGATTTTAACAATTCCACTGGGCTTTGCCAAGGATGGTGTAGTTTGGCGGATTTTCTAACCCGGACCTCAGGACAGTGTAACCAGGCCCGATCACCCTGTTCAAAGGGTACAGGCGTCTCCGTTCATTTCCGCAACCGTTTGTTTGCTATTTGCGATCTGCCTGACTCTGCTATCGCGGCTTCACGAGCTTCACAGAGCTTTTTTAGTGGCAGTCTGAGGGAGGCTGGTGACGACACAACTTCAGCAGGGAAAGCCACCAGTTGGTCCTCAATAGGTGGCTCAGGGTCTCTCCCATACATCAAAAAGAAGGGGAAGAGCCCGGCCGATGCATGTGGCACTCTACAATATGCCCGTAGGACCCCTGGGATGTGCAAGTCCCAGTCCATCTGATCACCATTTACAACATGGCACAACATTGCGGACAGCGTGCGGTTAAGCCTATCTACTTGTCCATCACACTGCAGGTGGTATGGTGGCGTTCGAATTTTCTTAGTGCCCACGATATTACAAACCTCTCGCAACAGGTTAGTAGAAAAATTCTGACCCTGGCCTGCTAGACGTTTCTCAGTGGGGCCCTTGTCCAATACATAGCCATGGAGAAAGGCTTCTGCTATTATTGCAGCCGTTTGGTCATTTATCGGCCATGCAACGAGCCAGTGTGTGCAATACTCCATCCCCTCGAGCAAATATTTATTTTATCCTTGCTGTTTTAGGAAATGCACCCAGAATATCCAACGCTACTAGTTCGTTTACCCTCACCACTGCGATCGACTGCAGTGGAGGCTGTATAGGATGGGGAGCAGGTTTCCTTTTTGCACACTCCTGACAATGATTACCCGCTCGCGTACATCTTTTGACATCACTGGCCAAAAATATCGAGCCTGCAGTGTGAGCAATGTGTTTCGGTGGCCCAAGTGCATTTGTTGTTTGGCGTGCACTTCTAGTAGCAACTGTTTTTGCAAGGGTTTTTGCACCACTAGGCAACAACGCTGCATCTTCATGTCCCACCTCATCTGGAGTCCTCGCCATCGGATGAATGGCTCCCCATTTTGACCAGTTTGAGCACATTCAGCTGCCTGTGCAGCCAATGACTGTATAATTTCATCCTGTTTTTGCAATCGGATTCATTCGGTCCTTATCAGCCCAAGATCATGATCTGTGGGTGGTACATCATTTTCTATAGTTGCTGTGTTTATTGACATCACCTGTCTCGGCGAGTCAGGGAGGGTCGGTTTACACCATGCTGCTCCTGTCGCTGCTGCTACGACCGATCTCACTAACTTTTTCCACTTAGCCCGAGATGTTGGCCGAATTTTCCCTGTTGTTTCACTCCAGGTCGATGTGATCGAGTGGTGTGCTAGTGATGTTGGTGATGAGGGTTTTGGAAATGAGGTGCACGTGTGATCTGGCTGGGTGTACAGGCGACACGCCTGGGTGTTTCTTGGTTGTCTCGGGATGACTTCCCCTCGGCAACCTCTCGCGATGTGGCCCGACCTCCCGCAGTGGTAGCAGTACATCACCGCATGGTCCTGAATTCCTCCGTGGTTGTGCCATGGTCGCTGATGCTGTAGTTGACACCTTGAATCGTTGAACCCCTGGATGGCCACAGCCATCTCTTCCAAGGTCGCCTGCAGATCACCCTCCATGCTGGGCATTGCGGCGGTCCCTGTTGTTGCTGTCCCTGTTGGCTCCGTTGGTCCTCCTGCTCCTCCATTCTCCATCACCCTTGTCACATGGGCTGCTACTTCACATGGTGCCCTGGGATCTGTGTGTGCCCAGAGGCATTTAGCAAACTACATTGAAGTTTGCTCACTCTCTGGCAAAATCGGCAATGTAATGCCACTTTGATAGAGGAGAATTTGTAGCCGCTGCGCCACTAGCACGTCTCAGGTTGTCATGTCCATCCTTGGAAATGCCACATCTGCAACCGCATGCAAGGTATTTCTATAAGCCATCAGTGGCTCGCTATCTCCTCTTCTCCAGGATGAAAATTGCTGCCTTGCGCTGGACGCAGGACAGAAAACATCGGCCATCCCTTGACAACCTTGTTGGGTTGTGGCAGGTTGATTTTCCGGGATCATAAAGAAGGCCAATAGTGCTCTGTCATCCAACACCGTAGGCAGCAGTCGTAGCACTTCATCGTCAATCAATCGGCTGACTCTGACAGCTGCTTCAAATCTTTTGATGAATGCAATACAATCACCTCCCGTATTTTTATGCATGGTGGTCAAGGTCTGTTGAACAGCTTCTAGTTGTGGTTGAGTCATTTGATTGGTTCCCGCCTGCTGCTCGACGGGGGGAAGCGATGGCTGCTGCCCTATGGCGCTTTCTCCTCGCCATTGCGGTCCATGGTGGAGATGGATCTGGCTTCAGCCGCGCACTACCTGTTCCTTCCTCTTCTCTTTTCTTCATCATCGAAATTATCAGTCGATCCACCACTGAGGTAAGGTGGTCCAACCTGTCCAACAGCTGCCGCCAATTTTCTTTGTTCGGCGATGCTGGTTCTTGGGTCTTTGGCGGAGCATCCACTTCCATCGGGAACTTGGCTGCCAACGGGGTCCGGCTCTCACTCCCGCCATTTGCCGAGTTTGAAAAACCTGGAGCGCTTAGGGTTGATAACTCGTTCTCTGCAGGAGCTCTTCGGCGGGTCTTCCTTCTTGAACTTGTAGACTGTATCCCACCACTGCCACCAGAAGCTTCTTTGCAGGTTCCATTTTTGAGAAGAGAGTGCAACTCACACGCTTCACAAGGGTATGACTATCTGCAGCCCCAGTGTTTTCCACTACATTCATCTCGAACAATCTTTCTTAATGGTTTCCACCATGTACAACAGTCGGCCCCGATGTCATCCACCTGCAGTCGTCCTTCAGTCTCCGAGCTAGCGCCCCAATTGCGGGCCTCGCTCTCCCTTTTCTACCCACGCAGCCTCGCCCTGGCAGCTTGCAGCAGTTTCCTTGGTACATTCTTCCAGCAGACTCAACCGTCTTCTACGTCCTTTCTCTTAGATGGCAAAGGATATAGTGGTGTCAGTGTTGATGGGTGGAACAGATGCAGGGTACTGTACGAGGGAAGGTTCATGTGAGTCGTACTTTTGCGTTGTAAATACGTTATCGTGAAATAAATCATCTAGACAATCTAACCTGCGAAGGAGCTTCTTTAAACACGTGAGTGTTAGACTGCGTATTTCCATTTTACCAGTGGGTCAATGAGGGAAGCGGATGGTGAGTAAGGTAGTGAGTGATGGGATGAGTAGGTCATTGGTGAGATTGTGAAATAGTGCGTGAGTGATGTTGGCACAGTGAATGATCAGGTGGTTGCCTGAGTTATCAGGTCAATATATGACTCATGAGGAAGGAGAGGACGTATTTATGTGAGTCATAAAGTAAGGGAAGTGGGTGAGTTCATAATGGAGTAAGTAGTAATTTATTTAGTTAAAACAGGCGAGAACTAAAGAGACTAGGATGATTCTCATTTGCAAGAGAGACCTGGATCACCAAAATAACAAAAGCTAAATAAAAACACAGAGTTACAGTAATGAAAAGCATATATAAACAATAGAAAAACAACTGCTGTGTCTCATGGGAAATCGATATAATGGAGTTAAGGGATGATAGAATATGTGAGTAATGTGCGACATGGATGTCCTCTGGCCCCTACACGACTTAACATTTTCTTTGACTACTTAGTAATGAGACGATTTCCATGGATGTACCAGTAGAATTTATATCTGGTATAGATATAATGGGAGGCTGATCGATGCACGAGTCCGGTCATGGTATGGCTCTCTATAGTTAAACCATATTATGAATGCGAATGATCTGGTGATTACTGCCCACTCTAAGGAGTTGGAGACACTCCATCTAAACACGGAACATGCTACTAAAATATGGGCCGTTACCATCAGCCCCACAAAATCAAATCACCTCCCTGGGTATTTTACATCATCAAAATGCTCCCCTCCCTCAATTCCCCATGTATTTTGAGGCAGTTGTGGAGAGAGTGGAGATATTTCCGTACTTGGGCAGTGTGCTCATGACCAACTCTGTTTTGGGAGCCGAGGTCTCACTTCGATTCATTCGAGCGGCATTATATTTTCATCAGCTGCGTAACATTGTATGGAAGCTACCTGATCTGTTACTCCATACAAACCTTCATGTCTTCTGGACCACAGTTATGCCTTCCCTTATTTCTCTCTATAGGATTATCTGCAATGGTTTGAAACATTTGGTCTAGCCTGCCTACGATCTATCCAGGGTTTAACCAGACTGGACTTTGTGAGGAGGCCAAAATTTCCTGAAATATCTGGACAAAGGCTCATCAGTGGGCTCTTCCGGCAAGTCAGGCCCTATTGGCTGGGTCATGAAGTCTATATGCACTGTCACCGCATCCCCAAGCAGCTTCAATTTGGGCGGATAGATCATGCTAAACAGGCGCGGCATGGGCTACAGAAGAGATGGACTGATGTGGTACAGAAGGATGTGGAGCTGATTGAACTTGCTGATGACTGGTAGCAGCAGTGTCGCGATAGGCCTATGTGGAGGAGGTTCATGAAAGACTCTACTGGGGAGGTGGAGGCAGTTGCCCTCCAGCAATAGCGTAGGGCAGCGGAGCGACACTCATAACAATGAGCAGAGCGCTATACGACTGAAACACTGAAATTTGGCACAGTGGGGAGCACGGCTTTTGCATCTGCCCGTCATCACCTTAAGTCAACCCATGGTACCTGTGTCTATTCATGACTTCCTGCCAGCCATCCTTCGACACTTCAAGTGACCTCAAAATACACCAAGCACCGCACAAAAGCGCTGTGGTGATGTCACTGCCACTTAGGGGCAAACGGCGAATATTGTCTTCTTGTTGTGCGTGTGTGCACGGACGCATATACCCCTGTGAGTGTGTGTGTGGGGAGAGATAGTGCAATGGTGAACACTGTCTACCATCCCACCGATCCCAGTTCGATTCCCACTCACAACCAACACCTTTAACGATTATATTAATGGTTGCTGGGCTTTCCGTCGATTGACTCAGCCTCAAATAAGTGCCTGGTGTGGTGTGTAAATATCACCACTGGCGAGACAAAGGCAGCCGGGCGTGGTGCTGTCCACGCACCCCCTCGTGCGACATTCCAGCCTTCATAGGCGCTGCTGGCTAACAGCACTTGCCTTGCGGGCGTTCACCCCCAACCCTCCCGTGTGCAGTTATGGGGACTCATTATGCCCCCTCCCGACAAAAGGTCCCACATCCAGACTCAAGGTAAGTGACATTAAAAACATATTTTTTGTCCTATTTACGTAACTTTATTTTTTGTTTACCATACAGTATTTATTACAGTATTATTTGCAAATGTATAATATTCCGTGTTATGACTTTAACAATGCTTCAAAATTTTTGTTAAACCGTAATACATTTTACAACACTTCCAGTATGTGAATTTAAATACAGTACACTATTTTATTCAGACTTATGAACTGTTCGACTCATTAACGATTCTCTGTAATGGAATCCAAAAGTTGTACTATTCATTAACAACATCTCCCATTGGTATGGTTGACTACATGTGATGCAAATAAGTTAAACATAGATAAATATATATTGTACAACACTTTCCCCAACAGTGTTGAGGCTACATGGGGGACCTTTGTGTTTGTGCTTGTGATTGTATTGTGGAGGCCTTCTTAGGTGCTGCTCCTTGCTAATAGCACTTGCCCCAATAGTCTCTTGAATCTATACGGGGAACGTTTGTCTTTGTGAATAATGTTTTAATTGGGGCGGTGTCATTTTCTAAATTGCCCCAATGTTTTTAAATGGTCGACTTGCGTTTCAGCCATTTTCGGACCCAATTAATACATCTCTTCATTTCTTGGGCTTGGTGGCGGTGGTGGCAGCTGTGGCAGCGGCGGTGGCAGTGGCGTTGGTGGTGGTGGCATCTTTGTAAATTTGAGAAATGGCGCATTTCAGCTCTTTCAGCTGTCTATTGAGATGCCGGCACTCTTTGCGCATCTGCACTTCGCCGTGCCACTTTTCCTCGTGACGCGCCAGCTTCCCGCGCAGCCTAAACTGCTCCTGCCCTCTCTGTGGATTCAGGAAGTTCAACTCCCTCAGGTGGATGCGCAGCGACCTACGGAGACCTTCCTTTTTACAGCGCAGCGACATTTGCCGCTGTGCTGCATTGCAGTCTCGGAGAAAATCCGCATGGAGAGACGCACGCTCGCAGCCAGGCACTCTCGTGGACTCCAGCTCTAACTGGCGCTCTTTAAGCTGTTGAACCAGGCCCCTGTTCTCTCTCTGGAGAGTCTCTCGGTTATCCATCAACTCCTCCTGCTGATACTGTAGCTTCAGATGGGGCGTCTTGTTCCCCTGACAGAGCTCCACATTCTGCTGGCCCATCCTCTCCGTTTGCAGCGTCGTGGTCTCGCGGTGAAAGTCTGAGATGGAAAGCGTACAACGAAGATAAATGAAGATCTCCATCCCAAGCAGGGCCAAGAGCAGAACGCCAACGATCAGCAGCGCCATGCTCAGCTCGTGTTGACGGCACGCGGGACAGAAGCAAGTGTGAGGCACGTCACGAAGGGCGGTTATTTATATAACTTCTTTACCGGATGTGACGTACACGTTGACGTACCAGCCATCCCTGCCCACTTATTGTCGATCATTGCTAACCACGTGACTCCACGGCCCCGCCCCTAACAGCGCAGCTCCTCCCCCATACTCCTCTTCCGCCTTCCCCACGTGACGCGAAGCGAGCCAATCACGCGAGAGGCGACGCGATGGGCGGTGGGGGGGCGAGATCACTCCACGTCGCGAGCGGGAGGAGGAGGGACTAGGGGGAGGGGCCAGCAGGGACGAGGGGGAGGGGCCAGTTGGAACGAGGGGGAGGGGCCAGGAGGGACGAGGGGGAGGGGCCAGGAGGAAAGAGGGGGAGGGGCCAGGAGGGACGAGGGGGAGGGGCCAGGAGGGACGAGGGGGAGGGGCCAGGAGCGGGAGGGGGGGTGCCGTGGCGCCGCTCTTGGGCCGCGAGGCCTCCCCCTGGGCCCGCGGCGCCACGCGGAGACCGCGACAGCAGCAGCAGCAGGAGGTGGTGGTGGTGTTTGTGGTTGTAGGCACGGGAGAGGTGGTGGTGGTGTTTGTGGTTGTAGGCACGGGAGAGGTGGTGGTGGTGTTTGTGGTTGTAGGCACGGGAGAGGTGGTGGTGGTGTTTGTGGTTGTAGGCACGGGAGAGGTGGTGGTGGTGTTTGTGGTTGTAGGCACGGGAGAGGTGGTGGTGGTGTTTGTGGTTGTAGGCACGGGAGAGGTGGTGGTGGTGTTTGTGGTTGTAGGCACGGGAGAGGTGGTCACGGACAGGCGGTGAGTGCCGGGTGATGGAGGGGGGGTGAGGGAGTGGATTGCAGGGTGAGTGAGTTAATGAGGAGAATTAATAGGTGAGGAGGGTGAGTGAGTTGAAGGGTGAGGTGAGTGAGTGGGTGAGTGGTGAGTTCACGACAGGGAGATTGGGGCTGAGTGAGTGAACGCAGCGCACGGTAAAGATCTCCTGAGAGCATTCGCAAGAGTTGGACATTGAGTGCCGCTGTCAGGGTCCACACGTAAATTACTCACTTGGCATGATATACAAATTAACCATTGTAAACGATAACTTTAAAAAGTCCGCTATTTGTCAGAGCTAATGCGATGTGCCTTCAGCATATTTGTAGAACGTTAACCAACGTCAACATCGTCATTTAGAGTAACCATTAGTCCATACGTGTCACTTGCTAATAGTCCCCGGGTCAATCACAACTTTGCCGTGCGTGCAGGCTTTGTCTCTGGCTGCTCGCTAGGGCTGCGATGCCTTTCCATGCCACAAGATGACGTTCATTGCTCCTTCCACACCGCGACAATATTTACTGCAGTGTTCTATAACGCGGTAGTTGCGTTGCTGAATAACACCGCGTTGTGTAAACTCCCTCGTTACAATGACTAATACAGGGTAAAGCACAGTCCGTGATAACAGCGTGAGATGCGTGTGTCGGCTGAACAAAGACTGAGGCGCGTGGGGAGCATCAGGAAGCATCCAGCAGCATCCCAATGCCTCGTGTGACGCTGTGCCCAGGCAGCCGTACAACCGCACATTCCTACTCGCGCGACGTGGTTCTGTTAACTCAATCGCATTATATCCACTTAGCATCCGCGTTATAAAACGTGTTCCCTAATACATCCATCGTGCCATATCCAAATGGCGTTATGAAAACACGCGTTGAGGCAGAACGAACTCTATAAACTATTTTTATTTTACCAGGTGAGACCCACTGAGCTATGTGGCTGTTTTTCAGAAGCGACCTTTCCACAAATGATAGATCAGCGAAATGGCTAATCACGTTAGAAATGTGTAGCACCAGCCACACATACTCTAGACATGGATCCCCTTTGACAGGGTCAGTGTCTACTTAGATTCACTCACTCCGCCTATTGTCATGTGGCGTGCGCAGCTGCGTCGTGACACTTGGTAGAGTGCTGTCTTTGAGGCAGAGAGCTTTACAACCGTGTGCAGTGGTTAATTTGC
The DNA here is from genome assembly GCF_048934315.1 of Petromyzon marinus. Lineage (NCBI taxonomy): Eukaryota > Metazoa > Chordata > Hyperoartia > Petromyzontiformes > Petromyzontidae > Petromyzon > Petromyzon marinus. The sequence continues at coordinate 426,224 of NW_027422640.1, forward strand.
TTAACAGCTTTACACCGAACTCATTGCTTGTGGTAAAAAATGTTAACAACCTTTCTGATCGAGAAGGTTGAACTATGTAGATTTAGATTTACAGTAAAATGTACTTGGTGTGAGATGAACTTCCAAACAATTTCCTATGCTCAACATCTTGGAATTAATGTCTTTTTAAATGGTCAGCTTAAGTGATTCCGTGATGTTTATGTAACTTTACCATTAAGATAACCTATGGAGCACAATTATTTCAGTATTATTTTTCATAAGTAAACTTTAAACTGAACCCATATGTGATATTATATTGCCTGATTATTTTAATTTTTAATGTAGTCTACATGCTCTTCTGGGGATATTACCCCACATTTACCATTCATTGATGTTCCCTTTGACATTGGTAATTGGCATTGTCACACCATAGTAATTCATGGGCAATTATGTAATTCTCTCTGTCTATCTCTCTCTGCATCTGTCTGTGTGGGTATCTCTCTCTGCCGGTGTGTTTTTCTCTATATGCGTCTCTCGTGTGTCTCTTTGTGTGTGCCTCTCTCTGTGTGTGGATGTCTCTCGGTGTCTGTCTCTCTCTTTCCTTTTCCACGATGTGGTGTTGTATTTACATGCAAATTCTACCTCTAGCCCCGCCCACTTACCCTTGGGCTGAGCTTATTTCAAGCCAATATAACTTCGTGTTTCAGCAGCTTTCTCGCTATATTTTTTCACCTGATGATGGTTGCTTGTGTTGCGATCGAAACGTCGTGATCTATTATTTTTTTCTACCTACGTGACTTTACCGAAAGAACCAAAGAGTATTGTGATTGTAATTTTGATAGTGATCGTTGTGGTGGAGGTGGTGATATTGATGGTTGTGTTAACGATAGCGGTGATTTTGGTGGTTGTAATGGTGGTATTGATGGTGGTAATGGTGGTTGACTATTACCCCTCTCGTGTCCTTACCTCCACAACCAGTTTTAAAAATCTGCCGGTGTCTGTGCTGGAGATGGACGTCTGGATATCTGTGCGGTCTGGAGCGGTGGACAATAGACTCCTGCAGCTCAACCAGGTGGACGCACTGGGCAGGGAGCAAGATGGTGGTGACCTTAGAGACCCACTTACTCCCACAGAGAGCCATAGACTCACTCAGAGAGAGCACTCACACAGAGAGCCAATGTCTCACTGACACAGAGCCATAGACTCACTCACATGGAGACACATAGACTCACTCAAACAGAGAACCATTGATTAACCCACACAGAGAACCACAGAGTCACTCGCACAGACTCACACAGAGAGACATAGACTCACTGACGCAGAGGACTATATGCAGTACATCCTCGTCTTTTATGTAATGTGTTTCACTTAGTGCACACCACACCCACTATAACTGGAGTAGCACATGACGGACTGCTCTTATGAGTGGTGTGAGTGTTGGCAGCGTTGTTCTGTATTGCTGGGAGCTGATGCTGTACCGGTGCGCGCTGTGTTACGTGGCGTGTCATCCTCTTCCTCAGCCTTTGTTCCAGCATCTGTGTATAGTGTCATCTCACTCACTCCCTTATAGTTTTCACTCATCATATCTCCCTTTCACGTCCTTTGAATGTATATTGATGAATGTAACACAATTTTTATTATTATTTGGCTGCTATAAATTCCCACGTCATAAGCTACTTCATTCATCTATCATTTGTGGCCAGTTCGCTTCTGAAATAGAAGCTAATAGCTTAGAGGGCTTTACTAGGTAAGATAAAAATAGTTTATTTTTATTTTTTTGTGATTTGCTTACCTTTCCTATACTTTTCACTTCGATTGTGTTTTTGCATCGTTTGTTCTTGTAACTTTCTGTACCACCCCAACTGGACATCTGTGAAAAAGGGCTTTTTAGATTCCTCCAGTATAAATAAAGATTATAATATATATCTTCTACATATACACAACACATTTAAAATAAACATAGAAAAGTGTACTGTACTCTCAATTAAAAATTAATAATAAAAGTTACATTGTGCTAAAACAGAGTCCCCCCCTTTACCGTTTTTCCTTGTAGAAAAGTTTTCTGCTTGACGTAAAATAGCTTTAAACAGCAATTTTCGACAACGCAACCCCCGCGTTAAGCAAGGATATGTTGTACTCACTTACACAGAGAGACATAGACTCAAACTTGATTTGGCACTTTTGTGACTGCAGGAATTACTCTTTGGTTATTTCGGTAAAGTCACGTAGACATAGACTTGCACAGAAAGCCATAAACTCACTCGAACAGAGAGACTTGGAGTCAATCACACAGAGCCATCGACTCATTCAAACACAGATGATGATAACAGATACCCATGAACTCACATTGAGACCCATGGACTCACACAGAGACCAGTAAACTTACCAGACCCGTAGACTCACAGAGACGCATAGACTTACAGAGAGGTATGGACTTACACAGAGACCCATAGACTTACAGAGAGGTAAAGACTTACACAGAGACCCATAGACTGGTGAACGAGATTTGAACTCGGATCACCAGATTTGTAGCACAGCACATTCGCCGATACACTACCGTTCACCTTACACACTCACACACGCACTCACATGCTCACTCATTCACGCAACCAGATGCTCACTTCCACATTCAATCAATCACTCAATCACTCACACACTCGCGTTTTATTGCATGTAGCAATATCTTCAGGAGCTAAATGTCAATTATTGAGGTCTGTTAAGATAAGCGAGTGTGTGGATGACATAGCAATAGTGGGTGAGTAGGTGAGTGAAGAGGTGAGCTCAGTAGCATGTTGCAGGTCTTCCCGAGGACAAGGCGGGTCATATTTAGGGTGTGTAACATGTTGATTGACTGGGTTGAGTGTTGTGTTTGTGAGCGAGTAGGTGAGCTCACTCGAATGTCGCAGGTCTCGCCCAGCGTTTTCCAATCAAAGATTAAACAGATGAATGAGTGGTGGGATTTTTGTTATTGTTTTCAGGTGAGCAGCACCACCTTAACACAAATATCTGTATTACACCTTCATCCATGTAATAGCTGTGTCCGTCTTACACCTCCATTTTCTTAGAAGCCTCTGGATTTGACATAGCGCATCTTTTTCTGTGTGTGTGTGTCTGTGTGACCCAGTCCTGAACCTTCCCTCGGTCGACTCACCATCTAAAGAGTACCTGGTGCAGTGTCTATAATAAACATCAGCAATTGGGAGAGACAAAGGTGGCCGCGTGCATGGTGTTGGCCACATCACATTCCCACAGCGGATTTTGGCGAACCATCGAACAAAGGCGGTCGCTGCATCACACTTTCAGAAGCGCTTCTGCGGCCGTCTCGAACGCTCTTCCTTCTGATATTAGAAGCCACTGGAGCTGTGCACTTTTACATCTAGATTGAAAACTCATTTATTTAGAACTACTTTTTGTGCTTACTTTGTTGCCCTTCCCCTGCACCTCCGATTAGCACGGTTGGCTACGTACCGTGCAAAAGAAGTTCAACATACAAAATACATACCACCCCCTCGTGTGTTCCACAGCACAAGGCTCCACAACTTGCCCTAACATGTCTATTGAGGCTACTTTGGTGACCTGTGTGTGTGCATAATTAATTATCATTATTTTATTAAATGGCCTTCATCAACAAAGGACACGAGTCCATTGAGGGACGGGGACAGCGTGGGACCCTTCGTGGAGCCGATTCTCGCAATGGCGGAGGAAGAGTTGGAGGGATGCAGCAGAGGAGGGGGTGGCACCGCACGATGTTCGTGCTGAGAGTGAACGTGGCACTGGGGGAGGCTCCGGAGTTGGGCCTCTTCAGGGCGACTGGCGATAGAGTGGAGAAGTCGAGGTGAGAGTGACTCGGGGAATGGGGGTGAGGTGAGTGGAGGGGTGACTCGGGGAGTCAGATTAGTGGAGGGGTGACTAGGGGAGTGGACGTGCACCTGATTATGCACGAATGTGAGTGGACTGCCCATGCATTCATCATCATTATGGGCATCATCACCAGTGGTAAATCCACTGTTTGATGAAGGCCTCCCCAAACCAACGTCACTTCTCGTGACGCCTGCGCTGTGACAATCGGCCCCAGCACCTCCTGTGCATGAGCTTCCCACCTCCTCCCCTCCAAGTTACTCTTGATCATCAGCCATCGTCACTTCCAGAAACGTTTTCATCTGCGTGTTGCTCTTTCCTTCTCATAATGGTCAACATGAGGAGGGATCTTACCTCTGTGTATGTTCTCTCATCTGCACGTTCCTCTGTCTTGGTGTGATTTCGAGCACGCGTCTCTGCATGCTTCTCTGCGCAGGGTTTGTTCTGTACGTGTTTTTTGAGCTGGTGGCCGCGTCTGAACCGTGTCGTGCCCGTCAGGATGCCACTCAATACAAAACAAATGGAAGGAGTGAAATTATCTTGGGACCACAGCCTTGTCTCAATTCTTCACCCCTGGTGTACAAGTCAGCAGCTGGGACCATCACTGCTATCCATTAATATGTACGGGCTGCTAAGGATTCTCTTCATCTCTGGGTCTCTACCTCTAAATGATGACTCTGAGTATTGACCGCAGTGCATTTCTCAGCTCTATCGAGTACCCGGTAAGATCGAAAAACTCTCAGCTCACACGGTGGCTTCGGGTGATCATCCAATTAATACATCAGGATGTGCACCCTCATGAATAACAAACGTGCATTGCGGAAGGTGCCGACTGACTGCCATGCTGCATACTGCTGTATAAATAACCCACCCACACATGCACAAGCCTGTGTGGGTATGCGTATTATCCGGTAATTGTATAGTGTTTCGCGTATTGCGCGATGAACTTGGCAACACCAGTACCGAGGAACTAAAGTGGTTTTGGGCTAACCCGAGGTCGCCTCAGCCTCAAATGAGAACCTGGTGCACTGTGTAGTGAACATCGCCACTGGGGAGACAATGGCGGCCGGGCGTGTTGGTGCTGGGCACCCACCCCCTCGTGTGCCACAGTGGCGGCCCTCATAGGCACTGCTCGCTAGCAGCACTTGCCCCTACAGTCTTTTACAGGCTATACGGGAGATCTTTGTCTTTGCAGAGTCTACGTGAGTCTAACTCTAAGTGTGTATATATTCATACGCAGACACAAAGGCTCCCCACAGGCTATACACACTCACTCACTCACATACTCACTCACTCACACGCTCACTCGCCCACACACTCACTCACATACTCACTTACACACTCAGTCACTCACACACTCACTCGCCCACATACACTCACAAATTCACACACTCACTCAATCACACACTCACTCACTCAATCACACACTCACTCACCCACAGACACACATTCACCCACTCACACACTCACCCACACATTCACACTCACACATTCACACTCACACACACATTAACTCACACAAAGTGATTTAGTCACACATTCATTCACACAACAACAACCGCCATTCGCCACTACGTGACGGTGATGTCACCACGACGCTTGTGCCAGGCTATGTGCATGTTAAGGTCACGTGAAGTGGCGAAAGCCTGCTGGGCAGGAGGTCACGGGGCAGACCCAGGTGCCACGGGTCGACTGACTGAGATGAGTGGCCGAAGCACCACCTGTGCCCCCTACTGTGCCAACTTATTCTGCTTTATTCACCCGGCGCTCTGCTCGTTGTTGTGAGCGTCGCTCCTCCCCCTCTCCGTTATTATTGGAGGGCGACTGCCTCCAACTGCCCAGTAGCATCATTCAAGAGCCTCTTCCACAGAGGCTGATCTTGACACCGCTGGTACCAGTCATCGGCAAGTCCACTCAGCTCCACATCTTCCTGTACCATCTCTTCTCTACGTTTCGAAAGCATAGAAAATTGGGCAAATGTATGTGGCCGAGAAGACCTCAGAATTCGTTCAGAGCGACAGACCAGGTAGCTTCCACACAGCATTATGCAACCGATGAAAAGATAATGCTGCACGAATGATTCGGAGTGAGACTTGTGCTGGTTAACCGGAGCCAATCATGAATACACTGCCCAGGTATGGGAAACTCTCCACTCTCTCCACAACTGCCCTATCACCAATTGGGAGTGTCCGATGGTACAAAATACCTAGGCAGGTGCTTAGTTTTGGTGGGGCTGATGGTAAGGCCCCACCTCTTAGCGGAAAGCTGAAGGTTCAGCAGCAGCGCCTTCAACTCCTCCTCTGAGTAAGCAGCAATTACCAGATCATCGGCAATAGGGAGCCATCCCTTGACCACACCTGGGCATTCCTCAGCCTCCCATTGTAGCTGTAGCAGATAGAAGGCTTCAGGAAGTACGTGGTAAAAATAGATGTAAATTAATGTGGGAGCCAGAGGACATGCCTGTCGCACCCGAAGGTGTAGAGGGAATGGCTCCGACTCCCGGCCATGCAGTTTTACCCGGGCGGCAAATAATATGAAATCCTGCAGTCACAAACGCTGTAAGTGAAAATAAGTAATGTAATAATAGGAAGGTGATATTTAAAAAAAAATGGTGTATTTGAACGTGAGTTCACACAATAACAAAGAAGATATTTAACGTGAGTTGACACAAGAATGAAGATGAAAGCAATGGGCAAGTTATGAGCAAAACATATTAGGTGTACGATTTGTATGGTGTGTATGGCATTGTGACAAATGCAACATTTATGAAAATGTTTGTAGCTACGTGACATAACAGGTGAGCTGCCAGACCATTGAAAATAACCCCCTGCCTCGCAACCCTCCGCATTCCCCCTGCCACCCCTCCCCCACGAGCCCCAACATCGATTCCCTACACAACATTCATAAATACAGTTACACATCATCGGAATCACCACGCTCATCAGAATATCGGAGCCGCGTTCACCCTTGGCTTCGTGTGGGGTTCACAGAGAGAGAAAGCTCCCCGCTCATTGTCGTCTCAGTCAGGCTCAGAGTCAGTGCCGGTAATCGGAGCTGTTGAGGTGAAATGCGCCGGGCTGCTGTGCGAGTTGCACGTGGGGCAGCTTCGTCTGTTGCAGGGCCAGCGTCGCTTCTCCGCTTAAATCTACAAATGCAGGCCTCCTCTGTGAATCCATTTGCTCCTCAGCTCCTTCTTCCCCTCCTCACTGAAGTCATTGACATCCACCCTGCAACAGAGAGAGGTTCACGCTAACATGGGTTCACACGGAGTCTCAGGCAGCTCCTCACAGTTCGAGACCCATGCAGCCCCCACAACAACCATTCTGGATGAAGGTCTCCCCATGCCATGAGCGCTGCTTTACAATACTTCACCATGCAGGTCATTGCAGGTCTGTGATGGCAAGGACTGCAGATCTAGGATCGTAGTACTGTCCAACGGTGGATTGTGCTGCACACTGCAGTCTGTTGCCCACAACTTAGCTCTGCTGCCTATAACGCCTGTGGTTATGTGCGGTGGTCACCCATCTAAGCACTATACAGCCTTTAACATGCTTATCTTGCAGATTTAAGATCAGGCACATTCCCAGTCGTTTGGTCATGCTCCTTGGTCTGATAATGAATATTAAATGCACTGGAGTACACTCCACTACTAATCCCACTTCTGGCAATGGCTCATGTTGATAGCACACAAACGTGCTGTCAAGGTCCTTTGCACAAAACGTTGCCTTTTCCATGTTTTATTCTGCTAACGCCACAGTGTTACTGACGAATATAAGTTGTTTTGTCTGTAGCAGTCAGAGCGCGTATGAGACACGAGCAGCTTAACTTACCTGAGCTCCCTCAATGCTTTGTTGGTGATTATGATGTCATGAAGAGCTGGGATCGATTTGTCCGTCAGTGAGCAGTACTGCAGACTACAGGGAGAGAAGAGGCACTGAGTGAGGTGAAACTGGAAAATAAAAAGTGTACACACACACAAGATATGGAGAGCAACTCAACATCTTTTAGTACAATAAGGGTGGAAATCTCATAGAATCAGCTAAACAGAGGGAGTAATCATTTCGGACCCAGGAACGCAACCCTATTTGTCTATTATTTGTTTAATGCGGCTTTGTCCAAAATGGCATTTTACAGGAATGTAACCCACCGCATTTGGCGACGTCTGCAATATGTTGTATTAAAAATCGCGTTTGTCCATGAAAGGCCACTAGATATAGGCAGAGGAGCCAAAATCTAAATCTGAATATTAATTAAGAATGGAGAATCCGAAAAGCTGAAAAGCTCTTTTTCACAGATGTCCACGCTACGCATCACGAGGCAAAGGCTGGTTTAAACTGTATATTGGGTAAGGTTAAAATAATGTTCAAATGTATAGGGCTGGCATATAAGACCCATTGGTGATTTATGGCTTTAATAAGAGTTAGGTTGTGGTGTTATTAATGTAAACGTGTGGGTGGGCAATTATGTCAAGATTGCAGCGATTCATTATATAAAATTCTTAATTGTAATCTATGCCGTTAAATACAGATGATCATTGATTATATCCAGAGCATGCCGATCTGGCTTCCAACATCCGGTGAAACCGGTAAAACCGCTCCAAAGGCTGTACCAGTCCGGCGATCGGCACCATGTGCGTGACAAAACAAGTAGCTATGCTTTATTTCCGTGTCAAATAATATATACCGTACATTAAACACTACATACAACAACTTAAATAATTAAAATAATGCACATATATAAATGTTTCATGACTAACAACTACAATCATAGAAACAGAAAATATAAAGTGCGATCTGGCGAAAATTGAGTGCAATTCGGCATTCACCAGAGCACCGGTATGAAGGCTGAATCAGTCCAACGATTGACAAACAAAAGTTATTGTCAAACACAAGTTGTTGTCAAACACAAGTTGTTTAACAAGAGTGTAGTATGCACATCACCCCATGCAGAGTCTTCGATATTGGAGTGGTGAGTGCGGTACAGTAAATAGTCACTTTTTACAGCAGGATATTCATTTTGTCTTTGTATATTTATTGAAGCGATTTTTACATCGCAAACTATTTAATGACACTAAATATATACAGAACACCTAAAAATATAATCTTATTCAAGAATATGCAAAAATCCATTTTTAATGTGATTATCTGGTGTTTTTTTAAAAACCGGCTGCCAGATAATCGATGATCTCCTGTCTTAACATAATATTGTATTAACATAATATTAACATAATTTGAAACAATATCATTGGTTAGAGTAGGTAATGTGACAATTGTAATTGTATTGTTATTTAATAGTGGTTAAAAGTGCTATAATAAGTGTGGTTAATAACTTAATTGACGAGTGCATAAAAACAGCAAGTTATAATAGACGTTAAAATAAAACATTATTATGCTGTACTGAGTATCTTTGTGTTTTGTGTCTATATGTGTGTATATATTTGTTTAGGTGTACTTATATATAAGTGTGGGTGCATCAGGACACTACTCACTCTAACGTCTCCAAACTCCCTTCTCTCCCCAACATCCCGTCCGCCAAAAGTCGGAGACCGCTGTCTCTGATCTTGTTGCCACTCAGCCTAAACCCGGGTGGACGGGAGAAGGGGCAGCGCTGACTTAATGAGCCCATGGTAACCGCGGAGTCAAACACGCGGTGAGTGAGGGACACTCACAATGGCGGTGCACGTGACCAGAGCACACACGTTCATGAGCAAAGATGCTCATTGTTTCATGCTTCTGCGTTAAACATTTTATATATAATAGGTGGCATTCACAAACATCAGTTTACTCACGATCATCCATTCAATTATACTGCACTGTACCTTTTAATATGAAAAGTGTTTGTGTTTATAGAAACACAAAGTTACAGCAGAGGATCACACAAGTACATTTTCATCGAGGAACACAGGGAGATGTTTACAATTAATTAATGTATCTGCTAACAGTATGAATATTATATGCTTAGTTCTTTCGGTAAAGTCACGTTGAAGGGAAACAATAAAATAATACAATATATAAAACAATAAATATATTTTATTATTATGTTATTATGTTTCCCTTCAACGTGACTTTACTGAAAGAACTAAGAATATGAATTACTGCAGTCACGAAAGCTTTAAATAAAAAAGTATGAATATTGCTTTAGCCTATGTGTTAAATTAAACAAATGTGTTAAGATTACAGTAAAACATTTTGCAAGTGGACTTGATTAAGCAGGACAGCAAGATAAAATGTGTTCACATTTAAATGTTTACTTCACGACGCGTTGCACCAATAATCGGCACAGTTTGTGAACAGAGCACATGTGAGAAACGAACAGCAAAGCTTACTCGAGAATCTTCAATCCTGTGTTGGCCTTGAGGATGACACTGAGAGAGGAACCCGACTTGTCCGTCAGTGAACACTGATACAGACTGCAGGAAGAGAAGAGGTGGCTAGTCGGGGCAGAGGGGATGGGTGGAAGGTCTGGGTACAGAGTGGGGGATGGTGAGGGGTGGTGGTGGTGGTTGATGGGACAGTGGTTGAGGGTCGTGTTTGTGGAGGCTGTGCACAAATTCACCTCATGTCAAGTTTAATAGGAGCTTGCAAATAGCAACTGCTGTTTAGGTTTTTGGGTTTAACGTGATGTGTGTGAATGTCTACTATGTGTATATTTGCATTAGTCCATATCTACGCATGTTGGTACTTGTGTATCATAGTGCATGCATATTTGTGTTGTATGCACATGGGAAGTAGTGGTGCAGTGGTTAGCACAGTGAGCCACAAACCTGGTTCGATTGCCGCTCATGGCTAACTTCATTGATGAATATCTAAAACGGCCGTGGACCTCACCTAGGTCGACTCAGCCTTAAATTACTACCTGGTGTAGTAAGTAAACATCAGTTGGCTGAGTGTGGTGCTGGCCTCCCAACCCCTCATGTGCCGTTCTGGCCTTAATTAGGTGTTCCCGAACAGGTTATGACCGAAAAGTCTGCTAAAGGCTCTCTGTAGAATCTCTGTGTATGTATATATAGATCAAATACTCATGATTTACTTTCGATATTGCATCATCCTATAAGCGGTTACATCTAAAAACGTTTAATTGATCATCTCATCACAATGTAATTGAAAGGACACCCCCAGTGGCAACGGTCTGAGCACAAGGTAACTTAGCACATGGCCTGCATATCGGCATTTCCACTACAACTCTTCCCATATCCTCTCATTCCTAATTTCCTCAGAAGATCCTCCCATTTCCACGTCAAATAATATATACAGTACATTATACACTACATACAACTTAAACAATGAAAATACTGCACTTATATACATTTTTCATGACTAATAACTAGTCACAGAAACAGAAAATATACAGCGCGATCCGCCGAAAATTGCGTGCAATTCGGCATTCGCCAGAGCACCGATCTGAATCAGTCTGACGATTGTCAAACACAAGTTGTTGTTGTCAAACACAAGTTGTTGTTGTCAAACACAAGTTGTTCTCAAACACAAGTTGTCAAACATAAGTTGTTGTCAAACACAGGTTGTTGAACAATATCTTAGTACGCACATCACCCCATGCAGAGTCTCCGATATTGGAGTGGTGAGTGCGGTACAGTAAATAGTAACTTTTTACAGCAGAATATTAATTTTGTCTTTGTATATTTAGTTAAGCGATTTTTTTTTCGCAAACTATTTAATAACACTAAATATACAGAGCACCTAAAAATATAATCTTATTTAAGAATATGCAAAAATAAGCCATTTTAAATAATGATGCGATTATCTGGTGCTTTTGAAATTCTGACTGCCGGATAATCGACGATCTACTGTATTACCATAATATAATTTGAAACAATATCATTGGTTATAGTAGGTAATGTGATAATTGTAATTGTATTGTTAATAGTGGTTAAAAGTGCTGTAATAAGTGTGGCTAATAACTTATTTGACGAGTGCATAAAAACAAAGTTATAATAGACGTTAAAATACAACATTATTATGTTATACTGAGTATCTTTGTGTTTTGTGTCTGTATGTGTGTGTATATTTGTTTAGGTGTGCTTATATTAGTGTGTGTGCATCAGGACATTACTCACACTAACGTCTCCAAACTCCCTTCTCTCCCCAACATCCCGTCCGCTAAAAGTCGGAGGCCGCTGTCTCTGATCTCGTTCTCACTCAGCCTAAACCCGGGTGGACGGGAGAAGGGACAGCGCTGACTCACTGAGCCCACGGGAACCGCGGAGTCAAACACGCGGTGAGTGAGGGACACTCACAATGGCGGTGCACGTGACCAGAGCACACACGTTCATGAGCAAAGCTGCTCATTGTTTCATGTATAACACAGAAGCATATGATATTTGTGGCATTCACAAATATTTTACTTTTCGATTTAAAGCTTTCGTGACTGCAATGATTCATCTTCTTTGGTTCTTTCGGTAAAGTCACGTAGAATGAGAATAAAATAATAAATTGATAAAATAAAATAACACAATATTTTTTATTGTGTTATTTTTATTGTGTTATTTTATTTTATCAATTCATTATTTTATTCTCATTCTACGTGACTTTACCGAAAGAACCAAAGAAGAAGAGAAATATTTTACTCACAACCATCCATTCATTTATACTGCACTGTACCTTTATAATCTGAAACGTGTTTGTGTTTACAAGGGTCTTGTTTTGCAAGACCTCCTCTACAAAAAAAAACAAAGATCCCCCGTGTAGCCTTAACAGACTGTAGGGGCAAGTGCTGTTAGCGAGCACCTACTGTATGAAGGCCAGAACGGCACACGAGGGGGTGGGTGGCTAGCACCACGCCCGACCGCCTTTGTCTCCCCAGTGATGATGTTTACACACCGCACCAGGTACTCATTTGAGGCCGAGTCGACCTAGAGGGAGGCCTAGGTCCGGTTCAGATAATTGGCACCGGTGTTGGCCGTGAGCGGGAATCGAACCCGGGATGCCGGGTTCATAGCCCAGCGTCGCGCTAATCACGACACTACCGCTCCTCGTCTACACACCTACATACACACACACAGGAACTAAAGTAAATAACTCATGAAATAAACTTGAAATTAAAACCAGCAATAGAAACATGGGAATATATAGTTCTCAGCATAGAAAACAAGCAATTACGTAATGCTACAAAAGGAAAATAATTACGTAATGATATAAAAAAAAATACCTTAATTCTGTGAAGCTCGGGCTCGGTGAAGGCGTTTTGGTTTAGGCGGGGCTTAAGCCTCGCTCCGCAGGAGACGACCGCAACCTCAACGTGCTGTACTAGTTGTACTTATGTAACTACCGCTAACATTTCCACACGTTGAGTTTTATTACACGATTCAAGGGAGCATTTCTGTAAATTCGGATTTCCGTAAACCTGGGACTGCCTGCACATACATGCGTATATTAACTAATTTGTCCATGGCGCACTCAGATCACTGGACGAATTGCGCCTTACGAATGTGAATCCTTATTATATGAAGATTGCTTGCATTCATTTTAATGTAAAAAATACTGTCACATTAAAACTGCAGACTCAAACAGGGGTGTGTAAAAGTGTGTGAGTGTGTAGTAACGTGCAAGTATTCGTGTATATGCATATTAGTGTATATGTACATGTGAGTGAGTGTGTGTATATTCATATGAGAGTGTGCACATTAGTGTACATGTAAGATCTAATACATCTGAAAATCTAAATAGGCACGAGCCTGGATGGTGCTTCTACCCATGACTAACATGCATAACAACAGGTGTTGTAGCCTGCGGAGCTGCGTTATGGCAATGGAACAACATTCATCTCTATGCTCTACACCAACCCACACTGACAAGATTGGTGATGTATGGTCAAATAACCCCCAAGACCTGCATGGTGTGGGAGTGCCTTATCCAGCAGTGGAGTGACCAAAGGCTGCATGCACTGTGTACGTTTGTGTGTGTACATGTCTGTGTGTATATACGAGTGTCTTTGATTGTGTTTAGGGGAATGGTGGGAAAGTTGTTGGCACATTACATTACGAACTAAGTGACCTGGGTTTAATATCTGTAAACAGCATCAGTGGTGAGTGATAAAAGAAAATCTAGGGTGACTCAGCCTTAAATGAGTACCTGGTATGTTGTGTAAACATCAGCAATGGGGAGAAAAAGACAGCCAAGGACGGTGCTGGTCAGGGAAGTGCGATCAGCACTTGCCTCAAAAGTGTGTGCAGGCTCTACGGGGAGATTGTCTTTGTGCTCTAAAGTGCAGTGTAATAGTGTGTGCTTGTTCCCTGTCACTGGCTTCACTTTCCCCACCAGTTTATATGGGCTACTTGGGGGATCTTTGTCTCTTTAATACGTTACAACTAAGATTAACACCCATTACCAATCAGCTGTCTCTGTAGTGGTGAGCACAATCACTGACCATGATCCACTGTGAACCAGGGGCTTGAATCGGACACGTGGATCAAACCGTTACCCTCACTCTCCACCGCAGAGTCACTATCAGGGCTACATTTTCTCAGTGTGGCCTACGGTCACCTCACTTCCTGCACATAGTGTGAGGGCTATCATCGCTAATTAAATGTTGCTGAAGATGATGGAAAACTTTACAGCATCCATGCATATGCATAACTTTTTTTCCTTTTGTACTTTAATGTACAGTGAATGCAGAATTTACTGTGGACCCACCTACTCACTGTACATTTACTCACCCACTCACACTAATTCACTCATTCACAAACCCACTCACACACGAATTCACTCATTCACCAACTCACAAACATCCTCACTTAACTCCACATATTCACTCATCGATCCACCCACCAAGTCACCCACCAACTCAAGCAGGTACGAACTCACTCACTCACTGAACCTTATCCCTCAGTGGATGAGTGGGCGTGGGTATGCGGCTGAAGAGTGAAGGTATGGGCAAGGGTGGGGAATGGATTATGTAAAAAGTGAAGGCAGGAGCAGATTGGGGGGTTTAAGGGGAGGTATGAGGGGAGGGGTGAGCGTGGCGTGTGGGGAGTGAGGACAATGATGGCAGTGGCAAGGGGAGGAATTTGTCAAAATTTGTGTTCATGCTTGGGCTACGCAAGACCGAGTGTTTACGTGAGAATGGAGTTACATTGTACTGTGTGCACAGTTACTAAGTGAGGATTCTTATAGACAAAGATCTGCCGTATAGCCTTAACAGACTGCTGGGGAAAGTGCTGTTAGGGAGCACCTATGAAGGCCGGCATGGCATATGATGGAGTGGGTGGCCAGTATCACGCCCGGCTGCTTTTGTCTCCCGAGTAGCGATGCTTTACACACCGCACCTGGTACTCAATTGAAACTAAGTTGATATCACACACACACACACATGCACACACAATTTGTGAAGTAGTGAAGGCGAGGTGTGCAAGTCTTACAGTAGCTCTTTACATCTGTGCAGTCCAGGCTGAAGCCTCTTCATTTCCTCGGTGCCGATGTCGCAGCCCGACAGATTGAGTGTCTCCACAGGTTCTTCTCGCTGCAGCAGGATCCAGATGGCAGAGCAGTCTGGCAGGTACAGCCTTGTGAATGACAGGTCTATCTCAGTCATGGACCGAGTGGCATCACTCAGGGACTTGCGGTCATGCAGCTCGTGCAAGCAGTGCAGGAGACTGATGAGCCTGTGTCTGTCAACATTCTGAGTCTCCATGCTGTGATTGAGCCACTCGATTATTTCCTTTTGAGAATCAGCAGATGGAGGATCCAAGATACCCTCAAAGAACTTCCATGGAGTGCTTGATGCTAGTCCACAAAAAAAACCTCCGAAACACATCAAACCTCCCATCTTTGCTGTCCTTAATAGCCTTGATGACGTCACTCACTGGCCGTGTTGAATGTGACAGATGCACGGCTATTGCTGCAAAAAATTCCTGCATTGTCAAGTGTGAAAATGAATAACAACTCCCTTGTTGAATGCCCTCACATGTGAACACTTTGTTGATGAATGTACTTCCTAGTTCAGAAGAACTAACAACACACTCTTCTAGATCTTTTTGGCTGAACATCTGGATGTTTTGCTGAACCCCCTTCAGAGCCATATTGGCAAGAGACTTC
Organism: Petromyzon marinus; assembly: GCF_048934315.1. Lineage (NCBI taxonomy): Eukaryota > Metazoa > Chordata > Hyperoartia > Petromyzontiformes > Petromyzontidae > Petromyzon > Petromyzon marinus. The sequence continues at coordinate 442,111 of NW_027422640.1, forward strand.
CTTGGTTCCGCGGCTGCCACGTCCATGGTGTTTTATGAGCCCACACACGTATTGCGTGAAGAGGTCAGTCATTGATTTGAGGATAATCTCAGAATGATCAGACTTTTGTAAATGTTCCTTCAGTGTAATGGCTGCTATATGGCAGAATGAAGGGTTCTGGGACAATGTATTCACCATTTCATTTTCCTGCAGGAGCTTGAGTGCCGTTTCTGCTAGACTCCTGTCTTGGTAAAATTTGTTTAAGAATGATAGTTTATCGTCGTTGGAAAACCCAGTGATTTCAACAGCTCGATCAAAATTCACTTCACTCAGCTGCTCCATGGCAATGGGTCTGGTCGTTATCAAGACCGAGGCCTTGGGCAAGAGATTTCCATTCACTAGGGCAGCAATGATGGCTTCTACTGTTGCCGTCTTACGTGGATCAGTGCAAGTATTGGCATAGTGAAGGCGCTTTCCAAACTCGTCCAACCCATCCATAACAAAAATGGTTCTCTCTTGGTTTGTGAAAACCTCATCCGCTTTGTTTCCCAAACATGAGTGCATCACAGAAAACAGCTCTGCGAGTGACACCTCTCCAACATCATTTATCTCCCTGAACGTGATGAGCACGATGTGCTCAAAGCATTGTGCAAACACTCTCTCACCTGACAGAAGGCTGTGCACAATGAATTTGCTCAACATGGTTTTACCGCTGCCTGGAGTCCCCACCACAATAACCAGTCGAGGGTGTGTTTTTTCCAATGGAACTGATGGGATCAAAGAGCTTCTTGTGAGTCATCCCTTCTCTATGTGCTCTCTCCATCGGCTCCTTGTGCTGTTTGCCTCTCGCTAGTAACTCGTGCTCCTTGGTTTCTTGATGGCGGTAGTAGGGAACCAGAATTGGCTTCAGCATCCTCTCTGACAAAAACACTGCAGGTTCTCCAGGTCGTGCGTCGTAGTCTCGTGTTAATGATGTCAGCTTCAGCAAGAATTCTCTGTAATCCTCACCAGGGTTATCTAAATTCAACAGAAATGATTTAACAAATTAGTTTCATTTATACTAAAAAACATTGCTATAGCAGAAAAATATGATTAAATAAACTATGTAGTTAAAAAAAGCGTAGCGAATTCGTTCACTATGGATAATGCAGCAACATCATGTACATCACGAATTATTGCGTGGAAGTTTTCACGATGCGTATTCTACAAATGCAATTTTTATAAACACTGTACCTTTGTAAAATATTTTTTTTATCATGACAAAAATGTTCCAAACACTTGTCTTGTTTGTTTTGCCTGTGAAAAGATAGTACCACATTTAGCATTACGATGTACATCAGCAATATCAAAAACGAATTCCATCAATTTGGGTGTTAATTTCAATCCTGCCTTGTCCTACAATTATTGATTTTTGTTGTTTAGGATGTTGAATTTAACTTTTTATATTTCACTAGTATTGGGGCTGTGTTTCCTCTCCCATCTCAAGCTGGCCTATATCACGTAGCACGGGGGCTACACTGTGGTGGAGGAGTGCAGTACACCAGGCACGGTCCTCTGCAGGTAGAGAAGATGCAGTGTTTGCTAACTGGCGGAGCCAGTTGTGGGGGGTGGCACGTGCCTCCCCTGATCCGATCGAAATCCTTAATTTCGATCGATAAATCAGCATTTTGCGACCGCCACTGTGTAGCATATTACTATGTGCCAGAGACTCTATGAGATGATAGGACAATAGTCTGAGTCCATAATTGGCAATAAGTAACGGCAAAGCAGTTATAAGTGATTCACATAAGTGTACGCAGTTGCGTATACAGTGCACGACTTCCCTGAAGGGACACCTTCAGCGAGCGCGATGCCGATCACACACGGTTCGAATTCGACCCTCGATCGTTGGCTGCGCCATCGCCGCACACGCGTCGAATAAAAAGCAAGGGACAAGTCTTTACGTAATAACAACTCCTATATAAAAAAAAAATTGCTGGAGGAGTTACCCCCCTACCTGAAAATCCTGGCTCCGCCATTGTGCTTGCACCTCCACAATAACAGCCACATAAATCACAGAACTCGTAGCATCCCACGTGATGCATCGTAGGTTCACTTGAACTTCAACTAACCTGGCTACTGCATCATCAGCAAGCACTGTGGCATCCCCTAGATTGGGGAGAGTGGAGATTTCCCTAATGACAGATTTGCTCGACATCTTTCATCACAGCTTTTCAAGTTAACATCTAACTCGATGGCTCATAACTTTGATGGTGTTATTTTAATCTCTCCGTAATCTCTCCATAATAAAATACTTGGAGTCATGAGTTAGAGTGGACTTTTTACAAACGATGAGGGCTTAAATATTGACATTTTATTTGGAGGAAGTTTTAACCAATTCAAGTCAGGGTGTAAGAGGAAAGTAGGTTCCGTTATATGAGTCAATGGCAATATAAGGCTGGGTGTCATTAGAAATAGCAGTGATAGTCGATAATAAAAACGTATTTTTTTCTCAAAACGAGGAGATTGTACTGAGAAGAAAAGATGGCACAGGACTGCGCCATGTGGAACACCACAGAATTAGGGCTTCTGAACAGAAGACAGTGCTTGCATGGAAAAATATTAATCAATTCCAGGGGTTGAAGCAGAACCAGGAAATAAGTTTGTCAGACAACACTTGCATCGCCATGAAGATTCAAGAGGATGGAGTGGTGTCAAAAGCAGCCCAAAGGTCAAGAACTAGAAGCAGCATCCATAGTTTAACAGAAATGGTAATTTGCCCTGCATAGGGGAACAGTTTCAATGACATGGCCTTGGTGGAATCCAGATTGTACCAAGTCATGGAGACCATGGCAGCAGATGGGTTTGCTGCCATTGCCAAACATCTTGGGCTTGACACTTGAAAGAAAGCTTCATAGGTCATTACATTATTACAGCTTAAATACCATGTCTGTCTGAAGAGGAGGTAGAAAATCACCATGTTTACGTCTTTTCCAAGGACAGGGAGGTGTAGGATATGACGAATTAATGAATGTTGGGGTCCAGTGTGGATGTAAGGTTTTGATATTTACACATATTTTCATTATCCATCTATCCTTTCCTCCCAATTGCTGATAAATTGTAGTTTCCCTGCTATGGAATGGAATAGAAATGTCCTCCTTCTGAAAGGAATGTTGTCATGCAAGGGTGGTGCAGTTTGCTAATATTAAATGACAATCTCAGTTCAAAGCAATTCCTTCACCTAAACTTGCCAGAGACATGTGAATGGCTATGTGAAGTTTAGCATCACTCACGAGAAGCTGCTCCAGGGATGGCTTTACCCGCAGTTCTGCTCAGATCGACACCGATCACGTTGAGCTGGTGCTCATGCTGTGAGATCCACTGATCCAAGAGAGGGATCTCGGATCTCAGTCGCACGAGCACATCTTCAAGAAATATCATGCAGACTTGTTCTCCCTTTATGAGCACCAGGTTAACCAGAGGCCGTGTTTGCACAATGGGGTCATTCTCGCTGTTAAGAGACGCGTATTCACTGTCCAGGACTATCCCTGTTTGATAGGAATGGTCAAGCACTTCTGAAGACTTCGCCTGGAGGTATTTCTGCAGATTCACTTTGTTGGTTTTAATGATCTCATATGCAGGATCTTTTGATGCCATCACGACAAATGCATCGAGTCACCTGAAGAAAATGAAAACAAACCACGTGTCACCTGTAAGCATAGTCGTGTAATTTTATCCAGGTACAGGGAAGAATAATTATAAAAAAATAAAATGTTGCTACTAAAATCTGAGAGGTCTCGGTTAGGTACAATTGTGACTTTAGGTATTTGATTGTGAATACATTGACTTATTTAAATTGTAATGAAAGCTTAAAATTGTTATTGGAATATATATATAAATACATAAAATTGCATCAAAACACTTTAGGCATCTCAAAACACTCTTCAGTGCAAGTATTTGAACATTCACATCAACACAACACTACGATAAAAAAAAGTAAAATGTGAACCTAATTCAAAACGCCACACAGTTTTAGCAGATTAAGCAGCTGCGTGACACCACGTGCTCTGCCTCGACCATCGTGATGCCACGCAGAAGGCAAATTGCGTTGTAATGTGCAATGATCGGGATAGCGTCACCTCTAGTTGAGTGACGATTAGAGGGTGGGAGCCAGGTTTGATCTTGGGTAGTCCCTATGTAGTGGGCAATCCCATGCTCTCAATGTATAGGTAGAGGGTGCTCTGAGGTTGTCTAGCAGTGGTATGACGTCACATACCGCGCTCCCAGCAGCGGCTGGCGGGGCCGTTTGTGAGGGGGCCGGGGGAGCCGACAGAGGGAGCCGATTGAGCCAGGGGGCCGACGGGGCCGGGGGAGCCGGGGGGGGGGGGGGGGGGCGACAGTGCGAGCAGAGGGAGCCGACACTGACTTTCTCATACATCATACACTGACTCACTCACACCATGCACTGACTCACTCACACATCATGCACTGACTCACTCACACATCATGCACTGACTCGCTCACACATCATGCACTGACTCGCTCATCATGCGCTTACTCACTCACACATCATACACTCGCACAACCACTGACCCATTCACTCATCATACATAGGTTCACTCATCGTGTGCTGGCTCACTCGCACATCATACACTCACTCTGCCGCTGACTTGCTCACACATCATACACTGACTCACTCATCATGCGCTGACTAACACATTGTGCGCTGACTCACACATCATATACTCACTCAACCTAATACTGACTCAATCATCATACGCTGACTCGCACATCATACGTTGACTCGCACATCATACACTCACGCTGCTGCTGACTCACTCAGACATCATACACTGGGAGTGTCGTGCTGCCAGCTATGGCTGCAGGTTTTGTCGTACATGTTATGTATATCGTTTATTGTTAATTTTAAAATCACAGTTCCTATGATTACTGCTGTTACATTGTTTTTGTAGCTTTATTTTGGTCTGGTTGTGGTTTAATAGTTTTCTGCAATGTAGATTCATATTTTGTTTGTTGCGGTTGCACCCGACTTAAGAGCCGCATGGCTCACAGGGCTATACGTAATAAATTAAACTTGAATACGCTTCACAGAAATGAGTAAACATGACCTTTTGTGGAGGTAGTGTGTTTGTGTGGGGAAGCCAAAACTTAAAGTACACACATGAGGCAGCGTCAATGTTACTATAATGTTCATTATGTTAAATAAATCACTTATACAGGACAGCAGTGGTCCAGGTGTCTGTGCAACCACCTTCCTATGCCTTTGAATCTCCACTTGCACTGTCTCTTAGGAATCCTTGAAAATGAGCGGCACGTTACATCATCATCATCAGCAGCCATTGTCTCTCTACCGCTGGATGAACGCCTCCCTATATTTGTTTAACGTGAGAAATTAATGAAAAAAATTCTTAATTTAACATTTTTTATTAGTATCAATAATAACGAAGCATCTGGTCAGTGAGTATGCACCACGTGCATTTACAACAGCATGCAGAGCATGAGACTATAACGAGTTTTGTACATCATGTTTGTAAACCCAAGTAATCCATTCTTTAGTATGAGATATTTATACATTTAACTCTTTGTGTATTGAGCTGTGTGTATTGCATTGCTGCAAACTAAATATCTAAACTGTACATATACAGGCCGGTCTGACTTAACCAGCGTTCTTTCTACAAGAATGTGCTATGACAAGCAATATTAATTTATCCCTGGGGTGTCACTATATACGTATGATTTTATGATTAGTCAAATAGTACGAGGAGATAATGCAATAGGGAGAAGGGGGTGAGGGCGTGGGCTCAGTCGCTTTTTCTCTCATACAGCACACATCTCCACAGGAAATGAAAAAAATAACACCTGGCAAATGGACGTACATTGATGTTTACGCCCAAGGCGCAACAACTCTATTCGTTTCACTATCGTACAGCTCCACGCTACACACAGCAGACGCGTGCTCCCTACAGAGGATAAACTGTCGAGCGTCTTCTACGCCGACAGCACGAGCTTCAACACAAACATCCCCCATGTAGCTCCACAGACTGGTGGGTCAAGTGCTGTTAGTGAGCTCCTTTGAAGACCCGCACGCAAAGTGGGGTAGAAATGGCCAGCACCACACCTGGCCACGTTTGTCTCATAGGTTATACTGATTACCCATTGTACCAGGCACTCATTTAATGCAGACACAACCTAGAGGACCCAAAACCAGTGTAGATATCACGTGCTATTGATAACTGTGGCTGAGTTTGTTGTGCAGCATGGCTCGCCACAAACACACATAGGCGATGTACACAAACATACAAGATACAAATGAGAAAAATCTCCCATATCGTTTTTTACATTATTGGGATTAGTTCTGCTAGCGAGCACCTAAGAAGGCCAGTACGGCACATGAAGGGGTGGGTACATAAACACAGTAACAATATAAGCCATTCGCCACTCAAAATTGGTGACGTCAACAAAGTGTTTGTGCCAGGCTAAGTGCACATTGAGGTCATGTGGACTGTCGAAGGCTCATGGGCAGTAGGTTACAGGATAGATAAAGGTGTCATGGGTTGAGTGACAGGGATGACTGGCAGATCTACCACCTGTGCTCCCTACTGTTCCACCTTGCTGCATTTTACTCATTCTGCACTCCGCTCGTTGTTGTGAGCATCACTCCTCCGCCCTCCGTTATTGCTGGAGGCGGACATCCTTCACAAAACTCCTCCAGAGACGCTGATCTTGAAACCACTGGTCGAGCTGTTGGCAAGCCCAAACAGCTCCACCATCCTTCTGTTACACAGCAGTCAAACTCTTGCCTATAGCGATAAGCCCCTTATATCTGGACAAACAGAAGCTGTTTGGGTACACAGTGACTGGGCATTTGGGCTACATGACTCAGCCAATGCTGCCTCACCTGCCTTAGTATCTCACTGATGGGCATTTGTCCAGATCATTCAAGGATCTAAGCTGCTCACATAATATAGTTTGTTAAGCCCACGGTGGATCGTAGACAACTTGAATATGCAAAACCAGTGTGGATTTTCCTTTAAAAGGGATCCAAATTTCTCAAATGTAGAGAAGGGAGGGAATATCTGGCTGAGAAGACCCAGAGCTTTACATGGAGCGACAGGCAATGCAGCATTCACAGTGTGTTACGCAGCTGAGATAATTATGTTCAACCGATTCGGAGCATGACCTCTGCTGCCAAACTGGAGCTAGTCACATGCACCCTTTCCAGGTATGGAAAATTGTTCTGCTCTGTCAAAAACTGCCCCACTGCTCATGGGGAGTGGAGGGATGGGAGAATACGATGACACAGAATACCCAGGCAGGTGCTTTGTTTTATGTGGGGATGAACGTAAACCCCATTTCTTAGTAGTACTCTCGAAGTTCAACAAAAGCTTCTCCAGCTCATACTGGATATAATTCTTATGGTGGGGATGGTTGTAATGTGGAGGTGGGCAGTGGTAATGCACGCTCCTGTCTAATGAGGAACCAACAGTTTGGGACAATTTCAAGATTATGTAAACAACGCCGCCAAGACCTGCCCAACAACCTGTTGCAATATTGGAAATGAATGGATTAGTGACTAAACGTGGTGTTTAATTGAAAAAAGAACGTAAAAACTGCTACAAGGGCCTAAGAAGGCAATGCAAAACTCAGATCTGGCATGAACAGAGGGGGCCTGATGGAAAAGCTGCAGCAGTTGAATAATAACTCTCAGTCAAATAAAGGATGACTTTGCAAACTTCAGTCAGCTCAGGGGAGCCTACTTCAATATTTCCTGCGCAATTACAAATGCCAGTGGCAAGCTCCTCAGCAGTTGAAGGCAGAAACTAGCATGCTAGAAGTAATTATGCTCCCAAATGCAGAATCGCTCTTCGTCATATCCCTTTGAAGAGCTCATGCAAGCCACAGCAACCAAAGACCCTACACCTTCTGCATTGAGCCATTTGTGTATAAAGTGAGAGGTACCCTAAGAAAAATGAAAGAAATCACTAGTATCCAACACTTGCAATATCAGAGCAGAAATTCTGACACCCAGAGGCTCAACTATCATCACATGGGTGAGTAAGATCTTTTAACACACGTGGAAGGCAGGCTTGAAACCAGCTTTCAATGATGCAGCCTTTTTGGTTGGACTGCAGGCAGTCTTACTCGTGCCGTGTCAGTCATAGAAGTTGTTTGACCATACTTATATTTGCCTCAAGCAAGTCTTGACGAACAAAGTGGGGTATAATCTGCTGAGTAGTGTAGTGGAGGCTGTGAAATGAGAAATAATCAATTAGAGTGCCTTTAAAAAGAGCCTCTGTCAAGGTGATGTGCACATCAGTGAGATACAATCATCATTGGGAACAAGGTGGTGTACATTCAGCCTACATTTCTAAAGAGAGAACATACAGTGATGATCACAGGAGAAATCTGTGGATGGTAAGTGACAGGCCCAAATAAATTGCATCAAAAGAAAAGGGAATGAGTGACCTCCGAATGAGTAAAGGTTGATTAGAAGTTCCAACAGGAAGCCTTGGTTGCTGGGCGGAGAATGAGTGAAGGGGAGTAAAGCGAGATGGTAGGGACGATATAGGAGAACATTGGGAGGGGAATGAGATGATGGGAGAGGCAAACAGGAGCATGTCCATGGTGGAACTTGAAGACAGCAAAGGGGATATTGTGCTTGATGCAGAAATTAATCGGATACCAGTGGAGGGATCAAACATGATCACAGCTTTACCAATTAAAAACCAGGCAACAGAAACAAACATGAGTAAGTATTACCAAAGACAAGACTGTCACACTATATAAAGTCCCACTCATTTCATGGATCGTTATTAAACAAAGGTGTCGCTTTAATCGACATTGTGAACTCGGGATGTTACGGGACAATGAGTCCCATAGGCAACGCCACGGGCTGAAGGGCACAGTGGGGGCTATCACTCCCTCGACTGACTGTGCGCGAGTAACAGACTTCAGCCTCTATTGACGATCTCTGTGAACAGGGAGGTGGAAGCCAATAGAGTTCATGTCAACAACAAAAACCGTGACCTTTAAAGAGACAATGGTCCTGTTAAAATACGATTGACAGTACATTACCATTTTTACATGCTTCAGAGTACTATACCCATTTTAGAAGCAGCGTTGCTTTGTAGATTGATTTTGTTACTGATGGAGATAGTAAAAAAAGCATGTGGCAAGATGAGACGTTCATTCGAATCCGTGTTGTCAATGTCCTAGCCCCTTGGCATAGCCCCTAGGCTCGAGCACAAGACACTGATACTATTTTACTCAACACCCACCTCTATAACCCCCCCTAATCGCTCTCCCTCAATCCTGCTATCTCCCCCTCCCCCCATCGCGATGTTATTTATCTTCCAAAAAAATTTCTTCGATAACACCGCTTTGAAATGAAATGTTTATAGTAAGAGACGATTCAGGCAATGGCCCTTTTGTCACAGCACTTCAGTCTCCTCGACTTGTGACATCGGCACCACCCATGAGGAGGCCGCATTTGTTGCACTCCAAGATGGCTTGGTGAACGCCCCTCCCCTCCACTACCCCGACTTTTCCTTGCCGTTTGTCCTTGATACAGATGCTAGTAACACTGGCATTGGAGCTGTTCTGTTTCAAGTTGTCAATGGCGTCGAGAGTGTTATCGCATAAGGAAGCAGAGTGCTGTCTCCGGCTGAACAGCGGTACTGTGTCACACGCTGTTAACTGTTAGCTATCGTGTTTTTCTTGCAACAGTATCTTCCATATTTGTATGGGAGAGACTTTGAGGTGCGCTCGGACCACGCCGTGCTGCAGTACGCGCTGCAGGTTGACCAGCCATCTGGCGAACTTTCACGCTGGTTGGAGGTCCTCCAGGACTACTCTTTTCAGGTTACCTATCGCAAAGGCTCCCATCACACGAACGCGGACGCCCTGTCGCGATTACCCACGGACGAGAGTTGCGCAAGTTTTTCGGGCTCCGGTCGCTGTAAGCTGCGCAACGAACACTCGCCCCCTACCCTTACGGCATCGGCCGAGGTTGTAACATCTGAGGGGGCTGGGGATCCAGTGGCGCGTGATGCTGTCATTGGATTGGACCACGACAAATGGGGGCGCCTCTAGGTTGAGGACGCTTCCCTGCTTAAATTGCGATGCCGTGTCAGAGAGACTGATGGGGGCGAGGATCGATGGGGTGTTGCCTCTTTCATTCTCAGAGGCGGATTGCTCATGCATTGGGGCGGAGAGATGCGATGTTCTAACATTGTTGTGCCCACCGCCCTGTGGGGTAAGGTCATTTGGGCGGTGCACGAGTGTCTGTTGCACTTGGGTGTGCATAAACTAGCATTGGCCACACGTAAGTCGGATTTCTTCTGGCCTGGCATGGCTGAGGATGCTGCTAATTTGTTGAAGGGGTGTGTGCAGTGCACGCGGTAGAAGCCGCTCGTGGGAATAAATATTTTCTGGTGGGAGTCGAGTATTTCTCATGATGGCCTGTGGCCTGGCCGCTTCCCAAACAGTTGGCGGCAAAGATCACTGAGGCATTCCTCAATGGCTACGTAATTGTAGTGGCATGGTTGAACATGATCGCCACTAATCATAGCCGGCAGTACTAGCTTGTGTCAGTAGGGAGCAGAGGGGAGGCTGAACCTGCTGGATTAATGATGACGGGCCGTTGGCCAAGGCAATCCCTGGGGGAGCATCGTGACCAACGGTCGGGACCCCAGATCCCGGGAAGGGGGCTGGGGAGATGATGTCATTCTCCAGACCCTCGGAGACGGTCCTAGAAGGAAGGCGTGGCCAGGGGCGGAGTGAGCCAGGAGCCTATATATAAGTCAGGTCCCTGAGCGGTCCCAGCAGTTGTTGTCCGGCCGAAGACTGAAGAGCATCCTGGAGCCCTGAAGAGAAGAGCCCAATGGGCAGAGCAGAACCCCTGGCTAGGGTCGGCTCGAGCTTGTACCAGTGAAAGCTCCAGCTGATAACCAGTGAAGACTCAAGGGAAGACTCAAGCCCCAGCAGTATAGATGCCGTGATAGCCAGTGAGAGGCAAGCTAGTCTGGAGGGACTACCTCCATAGAGTATCGGGTGAAAGGGGCCATTACCCCATTGTGTAATAACCTGTTAATGTTATAATAAATGTGTTGCCTCAGAGTAAGCTTCCTCCAGTTTATTACCCACTACATTATGGACAAGAGTGCTCCCGAACGTCTTCTGAACAATCAGGGCAAAACATTTTCTTCAAAATTATTGCAAGAGGTGTGCGTTAGTTGTGAACCAAGAAAGTACGCATGTCACCGCACAATCCAAAGACGGATGGTATGGTTGAGGTGGCTGCACAGGACTCTGACCTCCATGTTGAGTCATCAGGTCAGCGAGAACACGACCCCCTGAATCATGTTCAGTTACAAGCCGCACCTAACAAGGCAAAATCTTAAATCTCTGACTCCGTGTGCTGTACCCTTCAAAAGCTTTCTGAAGTGCGGGAGACTTCCAGGGTAAATTCTGATTCGTGCCGATTGGCCAATGAATGGCTGAGGGGCTTCCGTACTTCAAAAGATGAGTAGCCACCTGGGGACAGAGCTTGGTTGCACTGTCCACAGGTACCGGTGGGTACATCGCCCAATTTGCTCAAACCCTGGAGAGGGCTGGTTGATGTGATTCGGGTCATTCGACTGCAGTGTGTCCAGATCCGCTTGGGGCGGCGGAGTTGGTTTGTACACTCCTCTTGCCCTAAGCCCTTTATTGCTCCCTGTGAGTTTGTTCCATCTCCACACTGTGGGCGCCGAGGGACAGATGTGTCCGGCGAGCTGGCATGTGTGCCCGTTGAGGTTGATCCTCAGCGGAGTCGTGTGCTTCCTCCCTCAGGTGCCGCGCGCCTGATTTCCTCCGAGCCGCCGCCTGCGCTGTCTTCACTTGATTCGGGAGAGGAGAACCGATCGACCCGGCCTACTGCTCTTCGACTGGACAGTTGCATATTCCCCCTGGGACCTCGAGGGAGAGTGAGCCCACCTCCACTGGAGGCCCAGCCACGAGGACTCGCTCAAAAACTCTTCGGATTTTGTGACACCCATGCACACACACTCCCACACCATCAGTTGCTTGTCACACTCAGTAGGCCATATCGGTTATTGGCTGAACCTAGCCTTTGTTGTGCTTATGGGTATTGTTACACAGTGAGGATGGGAGTTGTTGGTGATGGAGGGGATTCCGTGCATTCGCGTTTTATATTTTCTCGTGTTGTTCTGTACATTTGTAGCTAGTGTATATATTGTATAGGTGGGCTTGGGTATTTATATGCTATTTGTTATTGTTAATTATTGAGGCACACTTAGCGTTTAGTCACTTTTACTCGCTTTTTATCACCTTATTCACTTAAGCAACCATTGGAAAGATGTTCTAAATCATACCAAACATTAAACTAATTTTCAATGGTATTTATCCAAATAGTGACATACCAAACTTTCATAGAAGCTTATTTCACTTCACACCTACATTTGTAAACTCCCCCCCCGCCCCGTGCCGGTCCTCTACGTTCCACTTCACACCCCCTCCCCCCCCGTGCCGGTCCTCTTGTGCGTTACGGTCATTTTATGGTAATTCCTTTGTCAAAGTATTTTGTTTCCTCCCACACAGCTTAAAAGGACGGGACCTGGGCTGGACTGTCTTCACTCCAACGCTGTCCTCATGACAGTACGGTCCCCTTCACCTGATGAAGGCCACTTGTGTTGTGGCCGAAACGTCATGATTTTTGTTGTTTTATTTTTTACCTACGTGACTTTACCGAATAGAACCAAAGAGTACGGATCCTTGCAGTCACGAAAGCTTCAAATCTAGAACTTATTCACTTGGTTAGTTTTAAGGGGGAGTTGACAGCCAGGACGGCTGAATGCTACGAATGGGGGGGGGGGGGGGTAATGTAGTGACATCGGGAATGCCACTGTGTAGTGCCGGCCTGAGAGGCACGGCGTGCGATGTAATTACATCACCGACACCCCATATATGTGGGTGTAGTACCAGCCTTAGTGGGGCTTGGTGAGCGCTGAGTCATGGCGCTGAGTGGCACCACGCGTGGCGTGCAGTGCTGTCCTCTATAGGAGGGGTGTGAAAGTGTCAGCCATGAATGAGGTTAATGTGGGCCATTGCACTCTGGTTGACCCTGGAAGGTACATGACGGGTAAAGTCTACACAGGGGCCCCAAGTTGGGGCTAGTGGGTAGTCACGTGTCAGGGCGAGATCTTGCAATAGGAATTGAGAAGGTAGCCGTGGCCAAGGGCGGAGCCGGCCACGACTGGTGAGCATATAAACCGGGTCCCCAGAGGGACCGGGGTTCAGCTTTGCTGTTGTATTCTGAAAGATCTACATTTAACATCCGTGAAGAGTTACCAACACATGGGCAGGACTCAAGCTGGAGTCCTGCTCGTTGTAGCTATCCCAGAGTGTTAGCGCAGATAGCCTGGTGGTCCACCACCATAGGTTGTTATCTGGTAAAAGGGAAGTTACCCCTTCGTGTTGGTAAAAATAAATTTGTTGCCTCCAAAGAGTATGTCTGCGACTCAATTGAACCGACTTACACAATGGTGCAAAGGTCAGTAAAGTGACCGAGGCCACCAGGAGCTGTACCAGTATACCACATCAGATTAACAAGGGGCTCAGTGGTGGCAACAAGTTATCCCCTTCGCCTGGAATGCAGGAGGTCGTGGGTTCGATTCCAACCCCGACGCCTGGATATTTGGAGTTTGCATATTCTCCCCGTGGTGGCGTGGGTTTTTCTCTGGATCCTCGAGTTTTTTTTCCCTCCACATTTAGAAATATGCGTTTACAGTATTTAGCTGCTACAAATTTCCACGTGATAAGCCACTTCGTTGAGCTATGATTTGTGGCCAGGTTGCTTTTGAAAAACAGCTATATAGATCAGTGGACCTTACTTGGTACAATAAAATAAAAATCTGCCGATTCCTGGAGTTATACTATAGGAAGGCCTGGGTACCCAAGGGACCAGGTTACAGCATCTGTCAGTTCAATGAAAAATCGAATAGCTTAGTGGACTTTGCCTGGTTCATAAAAGAGTGTTTTAGTGTTTAACCTCACGTGACAAACAATAAATCCAACAAACACACCCAGTGCTGAAATGCACTGAAAAACAGTAAATGTACCAGAATGAAGCAGTACACATCTTGTCAAGTTGAATTTATGCAATAAAGATAACTAAAGAAAAATAACCAAATCCACAATTAGATGTGGATGTGATAATAAAGTAAAGCCCCTCTGGATAATGGGCACCCTATGCCCTGTCGGTCGTGTTGATTTTTTACCATATTTCACCACGCTGACTAGTGCGGGTTGGTGAAGCGAGGGGGGCAGAACTGATTCATTTGCCACTCGCCTCTGGATTTAGTCCATGGGTGTGTAGTGATGTGCGCTAAGCACTGTGCAATTGGACGACCCCACATGCCCTGGGCACCCTTTCGCATGAGATATTCAAACTCAATCTATTTTGCAGGTGAAATATTTCTGAAATAAAAATGCAATGAAGGAAAAACAGAGAAACTGCCATGACACGGTGCACAGGTGTGAATTAATATATTATAATAATCAGTCACACGACTGACCATACAAGGAAAGCACACCATGGTGGTGCTCGCTTCATCCACCCAGCAACACACTTCAGAGCAATTGTTTCCCAGCGCCTATCTCGTGACTCGGTATGGGAATCGCTGCGGTGGTGTCCGCTCGTGCAGCTCCATGCGACCCACAGCAGACGCGCGCTCCCTATAGAGGAACCACGGTCGCGCGTCGTCTATGCCTACAGCACGAGCTCCGACACAAACATCCCCTATGGAGCTCCACAGACTGGTGGGGCAAGTGCTGTTATTGAGCTCCTATGAAGGCCGCTGTGAAGTGTCGAGTCGCCCCGCGTCTCTCGCCCCTGACGCGGCCCAGTTCCCCGTGTAGCCTCCTCTGCCGTGCTCTCAACCTCTGGCCCTGACGCAGCAGAAAGGAGAGGGGTGGAGGGGTGACGGGAGGAGTGAAAGGAGCGTTGACGGGAGGGTTGGGGGGAGGATCGGTGGGAGGGGTGGGAGGGGTGGGGTGGGGTGGGTGGGGTGGGTGGGGTGGGAGGGGTGGGGTGGGTGGGGTGCCCCTTGCTTTCTTCGGCCCCTCCCCCCACCTCTGCTACTTATTTTAAGCCTCTGTCTGTTCATCCCTCCGGCCCCTTTTTTCTTGCTTCTCTGTCCGTCTTTCCTCTTCTTACCTCTTGTGTCCCTGTATATGTATTTCTGCTATCTTATACCTCGTATTTGTTCACTCTGTCTATGCTGGTATGTTCAACCCAGAGGATGAACACGAAATTTAGCACTCTTCTGAAATTCGTGGTCTGCCAGGCAAGTGTCTAACTGTGTCGTTGGCCGACTGGTATTGCATCACGTAAAATTTTCTTAGGTTTTTAGAATTCTCGTCTCTCATCTTCTTGTATTTACCTCCGTGCAGTTTAACGCTCTCTATGTGTTGCGTTGATGTCACCCTATGTGCTATTTGTTTTTACACCTGATGAAGATCGCTTGTGTTGCGGTCGAAACGTCGTGCTTGATTTATTTTAATATAATTTTATGGTATTTCTACATACGTGACTTTACCGAAAAAACCAATGAGTTAATCAATGGTTCTCTGTGTGAGTGAGTCTATGTGTCTCCATGTGAGTGAGCCTATGGCTCTGTGTCAGTGAGACTTTGGCTCTTTGTGTGAGTGTACTCTGTGAGTGAGTCTATGGCTCTAAGTGGCTCTCTGTGGGAGTAAGTGGGTCTCTAAAGCCACCACCATCTTGCCCCCTGCCCAGTGCGTCCACCTGGTTGAGCTGCAGAAGTCTATTGTCCACCGCTCCAGACCGCACAGATATCCGACGTCCACCTCCAGCACAGACACCAGCAGATTCTTAAACCTGGTGGTGGAAGTAAGGACACGAGAGGGGTAATAGTCAACCACCATTACCACCATCAATACCACCATTACAACCACCAAAATCACCGCTATCGTTAACACCACCATCAATATCACCACCTCCACCACAACGATCACAATCAAAATTACAATCACAATACTCTTTGGTTCTTTCGGTAAAGTCACGTAGGTAGAAAAAAAATAATAGATCACGACGTTTCGGTCGCAACACAAGCAACCATCATCAGGTGAAAAAATATAGCGAGAAAGCTGCTGAAACACGAAGTTATATTGGCTTGAGATAAGCTCAGCCCAAGGGTAAGTGGGCGGGGCTAGAGGTAGAATTTGCATGTAAATACAACACCACATCGTGGAAAAGGAAAGAGACACAGACACCGAGGGACATCCACACACAGAGAGAGGCACACACAAAGAGACACACGAGAGACACATATAGAGAAAAACACACCGGCAGAGAGAGACACCCACACAGACAGATGCAGAGAGAGATAGACACAGAATTACATAATTGCCCATGAATTACTATGGTGTGACAATGCCAATTACCAATGTCAAAGGGAACATCAATGAATGGTAAATGTGGGGTAATATCCCCAGAAGAGCATGTGACTACATTAAAAAATAAAATAATCAGGCAATATAATATCACATGTGGGTTCAGTTTAAAGTTTACTTATGACAAATAATACTGAAATAATTGTGCTCCATAGATTATCTTAATGGTCAAGTTACATAACCATCACGGAATCACTTAAGCTGACCATTTAAAAAGACATTAATTGCAAGATGTTGAGCAAAGGAAATTGTTTGGAAGTTCATCTCACACCAAGTACATGTTACTATAAATCTAAATCTGCATAGTTCTCGATCAGCAAAGTCGCAAACATGTTTTACCACAAGCAAGGAGTTCGGTGTAAAGCTGTTAAGCAAATTAACCACTGCACACGGTTGTAAAGCTCTCTGCCTCAAAGACAGCACTCTACCAAGTGTCACGATGCAGCTGCACACGCCGCATGACAATAGGCGGAGTGAGTGAATCTAAGTAGACACTGACCCTGTCAAAGGGGATCCCATGTCTAGAGTATTTGTGGCTGGTGCTACACATTTCTAACGTGATTAGTCATTTAGCTGATCTATCATTTGTGGAAAGGTCGCTTCTGGAAAACAGCCACATAGCTCAGTGGGTCTCACCTGGTAAAATAAAAATAGTTTATAGAGTTCGTTCTGCTTCAACGCGTGTTTTCATAACGCCATTTGGATATGGCACGATGGATGTATTAGGGAACACGTTTTATAACGCGGATGCTAAGAGGATATAACGCGATTGAGTCAACAGAACCACGTCGCGCGAGTAGGAATGTGCGGTTGTACGGCTGCGTGGGCACAGCGTCACACGAGGCATTGGGATGCTGCTGGATGCTTCCTGATGCTCCCCACGCGCCTCAGTCTTTGTTCAGCCGACACACGCATCTCACGCTGTTATCACGGACTGTGCTTTACCCTGTATTAGTCATTGTAACGAGGGAGTTTACACAACGCGGTGTTATTCAGCAACGCAACTGCCGCGTTATAGAACACTGCAGTAAATATTGTCGCGGTGTGGAAGGAGCAATGAACGTCATCTTGTGGCATGGAAAGGCATCGCAGCCCTAGCGAGCAGCCAGAGACAAAGCCTGCACGCACGGCAAAGTTGTGATTGACCCGGGGACTATTAGCAAGTGACACGTATGGACTAATGGTTACTCTAAATGACGATGTTGACGTTGGTTATAACGTGCTACAAATATGCAAAACGCACATCGCATTAGCTCTGACAAATAGCGGACTTTTTTAAAGTTATCGTTTACAATGGTTAATTTGTATATCATGCCAAGTGAGTAATTTGCGTGTGGACCCTGACAGCGGCACTCAATGTCCAACTCTTGCGAATGCTCTCAGGGGATCTTTACCGTGCGCTGCGTTCACTCACTCAGCCCCAATCTCCCTGTCGTGAACTCACCACTCACCCACTCACTCACCTCACCCTTCAACTCACTCACCCTCCTCACCTATTAATTCTCCTCATTAACTCACTCACCCTGCAATCCCCCCCCCTCCATCACCCGGCACTCACCGCCTGTCCGTGACCACCTCTCCCGTGCCTACAACCACAAACACCACCACCACCTCTCCCGTGCCTACAACCACAAACACCACCACCACCTCTCCCGTGCCTACAACCACAAACACCACCACCACCTCTCCCGTGCCTACAACCACAAACACCACCACCACCTCTCCCGTGCCTACAACCACAAACACCACCACCACCACCTCCTGCTGCTGCTGTCGCGGTCTCCGCGTGGCGCCGCGGGCCCAGGGGGAGGCCTCGCGGCCCAAGAGCGGCGCCAAGGCTCCCCCCTCCCGCTCCTGGCCCCTCCCCCTCGTCCCTCCTGGCCCCTCCCCCTCGTCCTTCCTGGCCCCTCCCCCTCGTCCCTCCTGGCCCCTCCCCCTCGTCCCTCCTGGCCCCTCCCCCTCGTCCTTCCTGGCCCCTCCCCCTCGTCCCTCCTGGCCCCTCCCCCTCGTCAATCCTCCTCCCATTCGCGACGTGGAGTGAACTCAGCCCCGCCCCCCCCGCCCCCACCGCCCCCCCCCTGCGCGGCCCCGCTGCCCATTGCAAGAATGGCGGGAAGCGGTCGCGGGGCCTACCGCGCGCCGCCTCTCGCGTGATTGGCTCGCTTCGCGTCACGTGCGGAAGGCGGAAGAAGAGTATGGGGGAGGAGCTGCGCGGTAAGGGGCGGGGCCGTGGAGTCACGTGGTGGGCAATGATTGCCAATAAGTGGGCAGGGATGGCTGTACGTCACATCCGGTGATATAGGACACGCCCCTTCGTGACGTGCCTCACACTTCCTTCCGTCCCGCGTGCCGTCAACACGAGCTCAGCATGGCGCTGTTGACCGTTGGCGTTCCGCTGTTGGCCATGCTTGGGATGGAGATCTTCATTTATCTTCGTTTTAAGCTTTCCATCTCATACTTTTACCGCGAGACCACGACGCTGCAAACGGAGAGGATGGGCCTGCAGAATGTGGAGCTCTGTCAGAAGAACAAGACCATGGAAGTGGAGAAAGATGGTAAGCTACCATTTTCTTTGGTTCTTTCGGTAAAGTCACGTAGAATGAGAATAAAATAATAAATTGATAAAATAAAATAACACAATAATATTCTCACGACGTTTCGGCCACAATACAAGCGGCCTTCATCAGGTGAAGGGGACGAGACTGTCTGGAGGACAGCGCTGGAGTGAGAAAGCCACGCTGAGATCGCGATCTTTAAGCTGTGTGAGAAGAAACAAAGCGCCTTGACAAAGGAATTAACATAATTTAGCATTGAAATGGCTGAGTGATTAGCTTGTGACTGGTCACAGAAAAGGCTATGTTAAAGTTAAAGCATACACATCCGCAAAGGCACCCCTTGACAAAGGAATTAGCGTAGAATTTAGCATTGAAATAGCTGAGTGATTAGCTTGTAACTGGTCACAGAAATAGCTATGTTAAAGTCAGAGCATATACATTCACCGAGTCACCTAGTACAAATCAAACAGGAGAATTTAGCATTGAAATAACTAGGCGAATTTAGCATTGATATAACTGAGTGATTAGCTTGTGACTGGTCACAGAAATGGCTATGTTGAAGTTAAGGCCTACACATCTGAGCTATTCACAGTAACTGGGTATACAATATATAATGAACACTATATACTGAACCAATAAAAAACACAAAAATTTAAATTACCTCAATGTTATCAATAAACTCTATATTCTCCAATCAGCTAAGCTACCAACAATAAGTCGTTATATATCACAATGCTATATGGCGAAAAATGGGTGGATTCTTACCCTCAACTTTAGCACCACGGATAGCTACGGGTCCCGTTCAGACGGACGAGTTCATCGATGGTCGGAACAGAGGAGGGGGAGAGAGACAGCTGCGAGGCGCTGTTATACTCCATGTTGTAAACCATACCATTAACCACGGTTAAGCTATCCGTGTTGCTAAAGTTGAGGGTAAGAATCCACCCATTTTTCGCCATATAGCATTGTGATATATAACGACTTATTGTTGGTAGCTTAGCTGATTGGAGAATATAGAGTTTATTGATAACATTGAGGTAATTTATATTTTAGTATTTTTTTTGGTTCATGATATAGTATTCATTATATATTGTATTGTATACCCAGTTACAGTGAATAGCTCAGATGTGTAGGCCTTAACTTCAACAGCCATTTCTGTGACCAGTCACAAGCTAATCACTCAGTTATTTCAATGCTAAATTCGCCTAGTTCAATGCTAAATTCTCCTGTTTGATTTGTACTAGGTGCCTCGGTGAATGTATATGCTCTGACTTTAACATAGCTATTTCTGTGACCAGTTACAAGCTAATCATTCAGCTATTTCAATGCTAAATTCTATGCTAATTCCTTTGTCAAGGAGTGCCTCTGCGGATGTGTATACTTTAACTTAGCTATTTCAATGCTAAATTCTATGCTAATTCCTTTGTCAAGGGGTGCCTTTGTGGATGTGTATGCTTTAACTTTAATATAGCCTTTTCTGTGACCAGTCACAAGCTAATCACTCAGCCATTTCAATGCTAAATTAAATGCTAATTCCTTTGTCAGGCGCTTTGTTTCTTCTCACACAGCTTAAAGGTCGTGATCTCAGCGTGGCTTTCTCACTCCAGCGCTGTCCTCCAGACAGTCTCGTCCCCTTCACCTGATGAAGGCCGCTTGTGTTGTGGCCGAAACGTCGTGAGAATATTATTGTGTTATTTTATTTTATCAATTTATTATTTTATTCTCATTCTACGTGACTTTACCGAAAGAACCAAAGAAGATGAATCCTTGCAGTCACGAAAACTTTAAATCGAAATTTAAGCTACCATTCTTAGATGTTCTGTTTGAGAGGAGACCTGATGGCTCATTGGGGCATTCTGTCTACAGGAAACCCACCCACACAGATTCCTACTTGAAACCTGATTCCCACCACCACCCAGCCCAAAAGAATTCTCTCATCAAAACTTCATACCATAGGGCTCATTGCATTTCGGACCAACACCACCTGACCAGTGAATTAAAACATGTACACCTGGCCCTCAAAAGGAATGGTTACTCTGACCGTACCATCCGCCAAGCTGTTTCTCCCTCCATACAGAAACAACCACTTGATACTCCGGCCAAAACCATCACACTACCATATATAGCAGGCGTTACTAAAAAGATTTCAAAAATTCTAAACAAACACAAGATCCAGGTCCGGTTCAATACAGTACACAAAATTCGTGATCTGATCCCATCCGTGAAGGATGGCATTCCTGACTTACAGTACCCCGGGGTTTACAAATTGAGTTGTACCTGCGGTGATTGCTATATCGGGGAGACAAAGCGACATGTCTCTGACCGAATTCGCGAGCACAAATCAGATTTGAAACACAGCAAAACGAATTCTTTGCTGATCACTGTTACAACCATGTGGGTGATCACGATATAATTTTCTCCGATACCAAGGTTCTTTGCAAACCCACGGGTTTTTATCAGAGATTTGTTCACGAGGCAATTCAGATCTACAAACACAGACACAATTTCAACCGAGAAGTTGGTTTCAAATTAAGCAACCATTGGAAAGATGTTCTAAACCGAACTAAACATAAACTCATTTCTGTGGTACAGTATATTTTTCAAGTAGTGGTACCCCAAACTTTCGCAGCTCTCAGCTCCCCCCCCCTCGTCCCTCCTGGCCCCTCCCCCTCGTCCCTCCTGGCCCCTCCCCCTCGTCCCTCCTCCCGACTCGCGACGTGGAGTGAACTCGCCCCCGCGCCCCGCGCCCCACCCTGAGCGGCCCCGCCGCCCATTGCAAGAATGGCGGGAAGCGGACGCGGGGCCGACCGCGCGCCGCCTCTCGCGTGATTGGCTCGCTTCGCGTCACGTGGGGAAGGCGGAAGAAGAGTATGGGGGAGGAGCTGCGTGGTTAGGGGCAGGGCCGTGGAGTCACGTGGTGGGCAATGATTGACAATAAGTGGGCAGAGATGGCTGTTACGTCATAGTGTACGTCACATCCGGTAATGACGTCACGATAAATAACACGCCCCTTCGTGACGTGTCTCACACTTGCTTCTGTCCCGCGTGCCGTCAACTCGAACTGAGCATGGTGCTGCTGATCGTTGGCGTTCTGGTCTTGGCCATGCTTGGGATGGGGATCTTCATATATCTTCTTTTTACGCTTTCCATTTCAGACTTTGACCATGAGACCACGACGCTGTCTACGGAGAGGATGGGCCTGCAGAATGTGGAGCTCTGTCAGAAGAGCAAGATGCTCCGTCTGGAGCTACAGCATCAGCTGGAGGAGTTCATGGAGAACCGAGAGACTCTCCAGAGAGAGATCAGGAGCCTGGTTCAACAGCTTAAAGAGCGCCAGTTGGAGCTGGAGCCCACGAGAGTGCCTTGCAGGGAGAGCAAGTCTCTGCATGCGGATTTTCTCCGAGACTGCAATGCAGCACAGCGGCAAATGTCGCTGCGCTGTGAAAACGAAGATCTCCGGAGGTCGCTGCACGCCCACCTGAGGAAGTTGAACTTCCTGAATCCGCAGAGAGGGCAGGAACAGTTTAGGCTGCGCGGGAAGCTGGTGCGTCACGAGGACATGTGGCATGGGGAAAAGAGGCTGCAAGAAGAGAACCTGCATCTCCGTAGCCAGCTGAAAGAGCTAATATGGACCGTGTCTCAAATGTACAATGATGCCACCACCACCGACGCCACTTCCACCGCCGCTGCCACAGCTTCCACCACCGCAACCGTTTCCACCACCACTTCTGCCACCACCACCAAGCCCAAGAAGATGAAGAGATTTAGCCATTGGTTCCGAAAATTGCTGAAGCGCAAGTCGGCCATTTAAAAATATTGGGGAAATTGTGAAAATGACACCACCCTAATTAAAACATTACTCAGAAAGACAAAATACCCCATAGAACATCAACAAAGTCATATATAAGACAAAATATCGTACATTTGCATGCAACACTCTAATAAATACTGTATTGTGAGCAAAACATAAAGTTACTTAAATGGAAAAAAAATCTGTTATTGTCACTTACCTTTAGTCCGGATGCCGGTCTGCTTGTCGGGAGGGGGCGTAATGAGTCCCTGCACACACGGGGGCGGTGGGAGGGGGGTGAACGTCCATACACACACACAACAGCGACAATCATCCGCTGTATAGCCTTACCAGAATGTTGGGGCAAGCGCCTATGAAGCTCTGAATGGCACACGGGGTGAATGGCCAGCACCCTGCCCGGCTGCCTCTCTTTATCTCTCCATACACGAGACTCACAGGCGTACATGCGTCCGTGCACACACGCACAACAACAACGCAACAACCGTCGTTCACCCCTAAGTGGCGGTGACATCACCACAGCACTTGTGCCATGCTCGGTGCATTTTGAGGCCACGTGAAGTGTCGAAGGCTGGCTGGCAGGAGGTCATGTAATAGACGCAGGTGCCATGGATTGACTTAGGAAGATGATGGGCAGATGCAACAGCCGTGCTCCCCACTGTGCCAACTTTATTTGTGTCAGTTGTTTGGCGCTCTGCTCGTTGTTTTGAGCCTCGCTCCTCTGCCCTATGCTGTTGCTGGAGGGCAACTGCCTCCACTTCCCCAGCAGCACCTTTCATGAACCTCCTCCACAGAAGCCGATCATGACACTGCTGATACCAGTCATCAATAAGTCCAATCAGCTCCACATCCTTCTGCACCACATCAGTCCATCTCTTCTCTACCCCGTACCACGCCCATTTAGCACCATCTATCCAGCCAAATTGAAGCTGCTTGGGGATGCCGTGACTGCATACGGACTGCATGACACAATCAACGCAGCCTCGCTTGCTGGAGGAGCCC
Organism: Petromyzon marinus; assembly: GCF_048934315.1. NCBI lineage: Eukaryota > Metazoa > Chordata > Hyperoartia > Petromyzontiformes > Petromyzontidae > Petromyzon > Petromyzon marinus. The sequence continues at coordinate 465,931 of NW_027422640.1, forward strand.
ACAGATGGGCATTTGTCCAGATATTCTAGGAATCTGTGAGCTTACAAAGTCCAGTCTGGTTAAACCCTGAATAGATCGTGGGCAAGCTAACCTTAATGTTCCTTTCGAGAGCGATAAGGAAGGGTATAACTGTGGCCGAGAAGACATGAAGATTTTATGGAGTGACATGCCAGGTAGCTTCCACACTGTTGAGCAGTTGATGAAAATATAATGCTCGAATTATTTTAAATGAGACCTCGGCTCCCAAAACGGACTTGATCATCAGCACACTGCCCACTCCACTCTCTCCTCAGGTGCCCCAAATACATGAGGAATTGAGGAAGGGAGCATTTTTATGATGTAAAATACCCAGGGAGGTGATTTGTTTTCGTGGGGCTGATGGTAACGGCCCATATTTTAGTAGCATGCTTCATGTTTAGCTGTAGTGTCTCCAACTTCTCCTTAGAGTGGGCAGTAATCACCAGATCATCCGCATTCATAATATGGTTTAACAATAGAGAGCCATACCATGACCGGCTCAGGCATCGATCAGCCTCCCATTATATCTATACCAGATAAATTCTACTGGTACATCCATGGAAATCGTCTCAAACTACGTAGTCAAAGAAAATGTTCAGTCGTGTAGGGGGCAGAGGACATCCATGTCGCACATTACTCACACATTCTATCATCCCTTAGCTCCATTACGTCGATTTTTCATGAGACAGCAGTTGTCTTTCTATTGTTTATATATGCTTTATCGAAAGAAGAAAATAGTATGTTTGCTTTAATTACTGTAACTCTGTGTTTTATTTAGCTTTGGTAATTTGGGTGATCCAGGTCTCTCTTGCAAATGAGACTCATCCTGGTCGCTTTAGTTCTCGCCTTGTTCAACTCAATAAACTGGTACTCACTCCATTATGAACTCACCCACTTCCTTAAATCTATGACTCACGTAAATACTCCCTCTCTCTCCTCATGAGTCATATATTTACCTGATCACACAATCACCCGATCATTTACTGTGTCAACCTCACTCACGCACTTTTTCATGCTCTCAAGAATGACCCACCCATTCTATCACTACATAAATCATCATCCCCTTCCCTCATTGACCCACTGGTAAAATTAAAATACTCGACAGCACCAACACGTGAGATTGTACTCAGGCTTACACTCACATGTGTAAAGAAGCTCCTTTGCAGGTTCCATTTGATAGATGATTTTTTTCACGATAACGTATTTACAACGCAAGAGTATGACTCACACGAACCTTCCCCCGTACAGTAACCTGTACCTGTTTCAACCCATCTCCACTGCCCCCACTATAAACTTTGCCATCCAAGAGAAGTGAAGTAGAAGACAATAGAGTCTGCTGAGAGAATCTACCGGGGAAAACTGCTGGAAGTTACCAGGGCGTGGCCGTGCGGGTATATGGGGTGATGCCTTGGGGACTGAAGAACAACTGCAGGTGGACGACATCGGGGCCGACTGTTGGAAATCAACATGGTGGAAACCATCAAGAAAGACTGTTCGAGATTAATCTACTCTATTAGAAACCACCGGGACTGCAGATAGTCATAGCCTTGTGCAACGTGTGAGTCGTACTCTCACCTTGTAAATATGTTATCGTCGGGAATAAATCATCTAGAAAATGAAACCTGCGAAGGAGCTTCTTTACACATGTAAGAATGCAGGACATGCTTTATCAGCAGGCCGTTGTTTTTGTCTACAACAGACCTATGCACACGATCTTGAAAATGGCATTTGATTAGGATTGTCACCTGCAACCCATTCTGAAATCGTCCAACTACCAAAACCCTTGTCTGCATTATACCTAAGACTTTTGACTTGTACATCTCGTAATTTTCAGACGACGGGTTGACCAACGTGGCAATGTTAATTTCTCATTTTATTGACAGTAAACAAAAAACATGGCATAGTTTTTTTAATTTCCCTGTTAACTTGTACATACGAGTGGAACGGTGTCACAATGGTTTGTGCATTGCACTATGAATCAGTCCACTTGAGTTTGATTCTCGGTTATAGTTAACATCAAACAAACTGGCCATGAGCCTTTTCGTTATCAACCCACGTTGAGAAGCATGATGGCGTATGGTGAAACAATCTCCATGACTGATCCAGTATGGGAAGACTTCACCCATGACAATGGTTATACATTTATTATTGTTTTTGTTGTATATTACCACCAAAGGAGTAACTTCATACCTGTTAGCCAGCCTATATATACTCATAGATAAACTTTCGCCTAAACACCACCATGGGGATGAAGCTGACTTGGTATCTTCCATACTCTTTGGTTCTTTCAGTAAAGTCACGTAGGTATAAAATAAAATAAATCACGACGTTTTGGGTGCAACACAAGCGTCCGTCATGAGATGGCAAAGCATGATCTGCTGTTGAGGCAGAATGTTTAAAAGAGTTTGAAATGGGTGTAGCCCAAGGGCCATAAATAAGTGGGCGGGGCCAGTGATGTTAATGTGAGAAATTAGCATGTAAATGTAAGAACGGAGAGCGGCCTCCTCATAGAGGGCATCAAAGTGGCCATGTTAATGTGAGAGATTAGCATGTTAAAGTAATATCGAAGAGTGGTGGAATCCAAAGGCATGAGAGTGCAATCCAAAGGACATGTAAGCATGAGAGATCTAAGAGAGAGGCATAGAGAGAGACACAAAGAGTCGGAAATAACAGCTGACATAGGCAGGTAGGATGGATTATTCCAGCAAACTTTACCGTCTTCTACCTCGAACCTTCCCTCGTATGGTACCATGCACCTGTTTCCACCCATCTCCACTGACACCACTATAACTTTTGCCATGTACAGTACCCTACATCACCCTCTTCTGCCCATAAAAATATCTGTCCCGGCTAAAACTCTAATTTAACAGGTCCCTGCAGGGTGGGCTGGTAGGAACATTGGAATCTTGCGCAATTTTATTTTTACACCCCAATAGCACGAGATTTCACTTCATTAAAGTATTGAAAGGGGACGGACGGACGCATTAATCTATTGCAAGCTGGTACACTCATCTATTGCAGGCTGGTACACTCAGTTTACAACTTCGTTCCTACCAGTAATAGGGAACTCTATGTGGGAATCAATGGGATCGCACACGGGATTCAGTGATGTGGGCATGGAGTACAAAACATTTAACCTTTGGGTTAATGCATAACATAGGCGCTTGAATCAAGGGGGGAAGGCATTACAACCCAACTTGACCATTCAGTATCATCACCAAACTCTTACGTGGGCTGCCCTATTGAAGGTGTACATTCTTAGGCAAACAATACGCAACATCATTAGCCCTACATTTACAACAAGCCATCAATATGTACTGTAGGTGTGGTCGAGCAGCACATTCGACCCGGTGACACTCCTTCTCGGCACCTCTCTAAATTAGTCCGTCGGCCTCCCTCATCGTGGCCATCTTCATTCTGGTCGATCCTGAGAGGAGAGTGCGAGGGCAGAATTTCTGTGAGGAGGATGCTCCCCTCCCTGGCATTCGTCACGACGCCCCTGGACACGGCATTGTGAGCCTGAACGATCCCTTGTGACGTCAGTTCTCTATATGGTTTAGGGCGACTCGGATTAACCACCCATCTCTGGCATCCCATTTGGATGCGAACTCCTTGCGGGCAGAGGATTTTAACAATTTCACTGGGCTTTGCCAAGGATGGTGTAGTTTGGCGGATGTGCTAACCCGGACCTCAGGACAGTGTAACCAGGCCCGATCACCCTGTTCAAAGGGTACAGGCGTCTCCGTTCTTTTCCGCAACCGTTTGTTTGCTATTTGCGATCTGTCTGACTCCGCTATCGCGGCTTCACGAGCTTCACAGAGCTTTTGTAGTGGCAGTCTGAGGGAGGCTGGCGACGACACAACTTTAGCAGGGAAAGCCACCAGTTGGTCCTCAATAGGTGGCTCAGGGTCTCTCCCATAAATCAAAAATAAGGGGAAGAGCCCGGCCGATGCATGTGGCACTCTACAATATGCCCCTAGGACCCCTGGGATGTGCAAGTCTCAGTCCAGCTGATCACCATTTACAACATGGCACAACATTGCGGACAGCGTGCGGTTAAGCCTATCTACTTGTCCATCACACTGCAGGTGGTACGGTGGTGTTCGAATTTTCTTAGTGCCCACGATATTACAAACCTCTCGCAACAGGTTAGTAGAAAACTTCTGACCCTGGCCTGTTAGACGTTTCTCAGTGAGGCCCTTGTCCAATACATAGCCATGGAGAAAGGCTTCTGCTATTATTGCAGCCGTTTGGTCATGTATCGGCCGTGCAACGAGCCAGTGTGTGCAATACTCCATCCCCTCGAGCAAATATTTATTTTATCCTTGCAGTTTTAGGAAATGCACCCAGGATATCCAACGCTACTAGTTCATTTACCCTCACCACTGTGATCGACTGCAGTGGAGGATGTATAGGATGGGGAGCAGGTTTCCTTTTTGCACACTCCTGACAATGATTATCCGCTCGCGTACATCTTTTGACATCACTGGCCAAAAATATCGAGCCTGCAGTGTGAGCAATGTGTTAGGGTGGCCCAAGTGCATTTGTTGTTTGGCGTGCACTTCTAGTAGCAACTGTTTTTGCAAGGGTTTTTGCACCACTAGGCAACAACACTGCATCTTCATGTCCCACCTCATCAGGAGTCCTCGCCATGGGATGAATGGCTCCCCCTTTTGACCAGTTTGAGCACATTCAGCTGCCTGTGCAGCCAATGACTGTATAATTTCATCCTATTTTCTGCAATCGGATTCATTCGGTCCTTATCAGCCCAAGATCATGATCTGCGGGTGGTACATCATTTTCTATCGTTGCTGTTTATTGACATCACCTGTCTCGGCGAGTCAGGGAGGGTCGGTTTACACCATGCTGCTCCTGTCGCTGCTGCTACGACCGATCTCACTAACTTTTCCAACTTAGCCCGAGAGTGGTGTGCTAGTGATGTTGGTGATGAGGGTTTTGAAAATGAGGTGCACGTGTGATCTGGCTGGGTGTACAGGCGACACGCCTGGGTGTTTCTTGGTTGTCTCGGGATGACTTCTCCTCGGCAACCTCTCGCGATGTGGCCCGACCTCCCGCAGTGGTAGCAGTACATCACCGCATGGTCCTGAATTCCTCCGTGGTTGTGCCATGGTCGCTGATGCTGTAGTTGACACCTTGAATCGTTGAACCCCTGGATGGCCACAGCCATCTCTTCCAAGGTCGCCTGCAGATCACCCTCCATGCTGGGCATTGCGGCGGTCCCTGTTGTTGCTGTCCCTGTTGGCTCCATTGGTCCTCCTGCTCCTCCATTCTCCATCACCCTTGTCTCATGGGCTGCTACTTCACATGGTGCCCTGGGATCTGTGTGTGCCCAGAGGCATTTAGCAAACTAAATTGAAGTTTGCTCACTCTCTGGCAAAATCGGCAATGTAATGCCACTTTGATAGAGGAGAGTTTGTAGCCGCTCCGCCACTAGCACGTCTCAGGTTGTCATGTCCATCCTTGGAAATGCCACATCTGCAACCGCATGCAAGGTACTTCTATAAGCCATCAGTGGCTCGCTATCTCCTCTTCTCCAGGATGAAAATTGCTGCCTTGCGCTGGACGCAGGACAGAAAACATCGGCCATCCCTTGACAACCTTGTTGGGTTGTGGCAGGTTGATTTTCCGGGATCATAAAGAAGGCCAATAGTGCTCTGTCATCCAACACCGTAGGCAGCAGTCATAGCACTTCATCGTCAATCAATCGGCTGACTCTGACAGCTGCTTCAAATATTTTGATGAATGGAATACAATCGCCTCCCGTATTTTTATGCATGGTGGTCAAGGTCTGTTTGAACAGCTTCTAGTTGTGGTTGAGTCATTTGATTGGTTCCCGCCTGCTGCTCGACGGGGGGAAGCGATGGCTGCTGCCCTATGGCGCTTTCTCCTCGCCATTGCAGTCCATGGTGGAGATGGATCTGGCTTCAGCCGCGCACTACCTGTTCCTTCCTCTTCTCTTTTCTTCACCATCGAAATTATCAGTCGATCCACCACTGAGGTAAGGTGGTCCAACCTGTCCAACAGCTGCCGCCAATTTTCTTTGTTCGGCGATGCTGGTTCTTGGGTCTTTGGCGGAGCATCCACTTCCATCGGGAACTTGGCTGCCAACGGGGTCCGGCTCTCACTCCTGCCATTTGCCGAGTCTGAAAAACCTGGAGCGCTTAGGGTTGATAACTCGTTCTCTGCAGGAGCTCTTCGGCGGGTCTTCCTTCTTGAACTTGTAGACTGTATCCCACCACTGCCACCAGAAGCTTCTTTGCAGGTTCCATTTTTGAGAAGAGAGTGCAACTCACACGCTTCACAAGGGTATGACTATCTGCAGCCCCAGTGTTTTCCACTACATTCATCTCGAACAATCTTTCATAATGGTTTCCACCATGTACAACAGTCGGCCCCGATGTCATCCACCTGCAGTCGTCCTTCAGTCTCCGAGCTAGCGCCCCAATTTCGGGCCTCGCTCTCCCTTTTCTACCCACTCAGCCTCGCCCTGGCAGCTTCCAGCAGTTTCCTTGGTACATTCTTCCAGCAGACTCAACCGTCTTCTACTTCCTTTCTCTTAGATGGCAAAGGATATAGTGATGTCAGTGTTGATGGGTGGAAACAGATGCAGGGTACTGTACGAGGGAAGGTTCATGTGAGTCGTACTTTTGCGTTGTAAATACGTTATCGTGAAATAAATCATCTAGACAATCTAACCTGCGAAGGAGCTTCTTTAAACACGTGAGTGTTAGACTGCGTATTTCCATTTTACCAGTGGGTCAATGAGGGAAGCGGATGGTGAGTAAGGTAGTGAGTGATGGGATGAGTAGGTCATTGGTGAGATTGTGAAATAGTGCGTGAGTGATGTTGGCACAGTGAATGATCAGGTGGTTGCCTGGGTTATCAGGTCAATATATGACTCATGAGGAAGGAGAGGACGTATTTATGTGAGTCATGAAGTAAGGGAAGTGGGTGAGTTCATAATGGAGTAAGTAGTAATTTATTTAGTTAAAACAGGCGAGAACTAAAGAGACTATGATGATTCTCATTTGCAAGAGAGACCTGGATCACCAAAATAACAAAAGATAAATAAAAACACAGAGTTACAGTAATGAAAACCATATATAAACAATAGAAAAACAACTGCTGTGTCTCATGGGAAATCGATATAATGGAGTTAAGGGATGATAGAATATGTGAGTAATGTGCGACATGGATGTCCTCTGGCCCCTACACGACTTAACATTTTCTTTGACTACTTAGTAATGAGACGATTTCCATGGATGTACCAGTAGAATTTATATCTGGTATAGATATAATGGGAGGCTGATCGATGCACGAGTCCGGTCATGGTATGGCTCTCTATAGTTAAACAATATTATGAATGCGGATGATCTGGTGATTACTGCCCACTCTAAGGAGTTGGAGACACTCCATCTAAACACGGAACATGCTACTAAAATATGGGCCGTTACCATCAGCCCCACAAAATCAAATCACCTCCCTGGGTATTTTACATCATCAAAATGCTCCCCTCCCTCAATTCCCCATGTATTTTGAGGCAGTTGTGGAGAGAGTGTTGATATTTCCGTACTTGGGCAGTGTGCTCATGACCAACTCTGTTTTGGGAGCCGAGGTCTCACTTCGATTCATTCGAGTGGCATTATATTTTCATCAGCTGCGTAACATTGTATGGAAGCTACCTGATCTGTTACTCCATACAAACCTTCATGTCTTCTGGACCACAGTTATGCCTTCCCTTATTTCTCTCTATAGGATTATCTGCAATGGTTTGAAACATTTGGTCTAGCCTGCCTACGATCTATCCAGGGTTTAACCAGACTGGACTTTGTGAGGAGGCCAAAATTTCCTGAAATATCTGGACAAAGGCTCATCAGTGGGCTCTTCCGGCAAGTCAGGCTCCATTGGCTGGGTCATGAAGTCTATATGCACTGTCACCGCATCCCCAAGCAGCTTCAATTTGGGCGGATAGATCATGCTAAACAGGCGCGGCATGGGCTACAGAAGAGATGGACTGATGTGGTACAGAAGGATGTGGAGCTGATTGAACTTGCTGATGATTGGTAGCAGCAGTGTCGCGATAGGCCTATGTGGAGGAGGTTCATGAAAGACTCTACTGGTGAGGTGGAGGCAGTTGCCCTCCAGCAATAGCGTAGGGCAGCGGAGCGACACTCATAACAATGAGCAGAGCGCTATACGACTGAAACACTGAAATTTGGCACAGTGGGGAGCACGGCTTTTGCATCTGCCCGTCATCACCTTAAGTCAACCCATGGTACCTGTGTCTATTCATGACTTCCTGCCAGCCATCCTTCGACACTTCAAGTGACCTCAAAATGCACCAAGCACCGCACAAAAGCGCTGTGGTGATGTCGCTGCCACTTAGGGGCAAACGGCGATTATTGTCTTCTTGTTGTGCGTGTGTGCACGGACGGATATACCCCTGTGAGTGTGTGTGTGGGGAGAGATAGTGCAATGGTGAAAACTGTCTACCATCCCACCGATCCCAGTTCGATTCCCACTCACGACCAACACCTTTAACGATTATATTAATGGTTGCTGGGCTTTCCGTCGATCGACTCAGCCTCAAATAAGTGCCTGGTGTGGTGTGTAAATATCACCACTGGCGAGACAAAGGCAGCCGGGCGTGGTGCTGTCCATGCACCCCCTCGTGCGACATTCCAGCCTTCATAGGCGTTGCTGGCTAACAAGCACTTGCCCCAACATTCTGGTTAGGCTATTCGGGGGATGACTGTCGCTGTTGTGTGTGTGTGCTTGCGGGCGTTCACCCCCAACCCTCCCGTGTGCAGTTATGGGGACTCATTATGCCCCCTCCCGACAAACGGTCCCACATCCAGACTCAAGGTAAGTGACATAAAAAACATATTTTTTGTCCTATTTACGTAACTTTATTTTTTGTTTACCATACAGTATTTATTACAGTATTATTTGCAAATGTATAATATTCCGTGTTATGACTTTAACAATGCTTCAAAATTTTTGTTAAACCGTAATACATTTTACAACACTTCCAGTATGTGAATTTAAATACAGTACACTATTTTATTCAGACTTATGAACTGTTCGACTCACTAACGATTCTCTGTAATGGAATCCAAAAGTTGTACTATTCATTAACAACATCTCCCATTGGTATGGTTGACTACATGTGATGCAAAATAAGTTAAACATAGATAAATATATATTGTACAACACTTTCCCCAACAGTGTGTTGAGGCTACATGGGGGACCTTTGTGTTTGTGCTTGTGATTGTATTGTGGAGGCCTTCTTAGGTGCTGCTCCTTGCTAATAGCACTTGCCCCAATAGTCTCTTGAATCTATACGGGGAACGTTTGTCTTTGTGAATAATGTTTTAATTGGGGCGGTGTCATTTTCTAAATCGCCCCAATGTTTTTAAATGGTCGACTTGCGTTTCAGCCATTTTCGGACCCAATTAATACATCTCTTCATTTCTTGGGCTTGGTGGCGGTGGTGGCAGCTGTGGCAGCGGCGGTGGCAGTGGCGTTGGTGGTGGTGGCATCTTTGTAAATTTGAGAAATGGCGCATTTCAGCTCTTTCAGCTGTCTACTGAGATGCCGGCACTCTTTGCGTATCTGCACTTCGCCGTGCCACTTTTCCTCGTGACGCGCCAGCTTCCCGCGCAGCCTAAACTGCTCCTGCCCTCTCTGTGGATTCAGGAAGTTCAACTCCCTCAGGTGGATGCGCAGCGACCTACGGAGACCTTCCTTTTTACAGCGCAGCGACATTTGCCGCTGTGCTGCATTGCAGTCTCGGAGAAAATCCGCACGGAGAGACGCACGCTCGCAGCCAGGCACTCTCGTGGACTCCAGCTCTAACTGGCGCTCTTTAAGCTGTTGAACCAGGCCCCTGTTCTCTCTCTGGAGAGTCTCTCGGTTATCCATCAACTCCTCCTGCTGATACTGTAGCTTCAGATGGGGCGTCTTGTTCCTCTGACAGAGCTCCACATTCTGCTGGCCCATCCTCTCCGTTTGCAGCGTCGTGGTCTCGCGGTGAAAGTCTGAGATGGAAAGCGTAAACCGAAGACAAATCAAGATCTCCATCCCAAGCAGGGCCAAGAGCAGAACGCCAACGATCAGCAGCGCCATGCTCAGCTCGTGTTGACGGCACGCGGGACAGAAGCAAGTGTGAGGCACGTCACGAAGGGGCGTTATTTATATAACTTCTTTACCGGATGTGACGTACGCTTTGACGTAACAGCCATCCCTGCCCACTTATTGTCAATCATTGCCAACCACGTGACTCCACGGCCCCGCCCCTAACCGCGCAGCTCCTCCCCCATACTCCTCTTCCGCCTTCCCCACGTGACGCGAAGCGAGCCAATCACGCGAGAGGCGGCGCGCGGTCGGCCCCTGCGACCGCTTCCCGCCATTCTTGCAATGGGCGGTGGGGGGGCGAGATCACTCCACGTCGCGAGCGGGAGGAGGAGGGACGAGGGGGAGGGGCCAGCAGGGACGAGGGGGAGGGGCCAGGTGGAACGAGGGGGAGGGGCCAGGAGGGATGAGGGGGAGGGGCCAGGAGAGACGAGGGGGAGGGGCCAGGAGGGACGAGGGGGAGGGGCCAGGTGCGAGAGGGGGGGAGCCGTGGCGCCGCTTTTGGGCCGCGAGGCCTCCCCCTGGGCCCGCGGCGCCACGCGGAGACCGCGACAGCAGCAGCAGCAGGAGGTGGTGGTGGTGTTTGTGGTTGTAGGCACGGGAGAGGTGGTGGTGGTGTTTGTGGTTGTAGGCACGGGAGAGGTGGTGGTGGTGTTTGTGGTTGTAGGCACGGGAGAGGTGGTGGTGGTGTTTGTGGTTGTAGGCACGGGAGAGGTGGTGGTGGTGTTTGTGGTTGTAGGCACGGGAGAGGTGGTGGTGGTGTTTGTGTTTGTAGGCACGGGAGAGGTGGTGGTGGTGTTTGTGGTTGTAGGCACGGGAGAGGTGGTCACGGACAGGCGGTGAGTGCCGGGTGATGGAGGGGGGGTGAGGGAGTGGATTGCAGGGTGAGTGAGTTAATGAGGAGAATTAATAGGTGAGGAGGGTGAGTGAGTTGAAGGGTGAGGTGAGTGATTGGTGAGTTCACGACAGGGAGATTGGGGCTGAGTGAGTGAACGCAGCGCACGGTAAAGATCCCCTGAGAGCATTCGCAAGAGTTGGACATTGAGTGCCGCTGTCAGTGTCCACACGCAAATTACTCACTTGGCATGATATACAAATTAACCATTGTAAACGATTATAACTTTAAAAAAGTCCGCTATTTGTCAGAACTAATGCGATGTGCGTTTACCATATTTGTAGCACGTTATAACCATCGTCAACATCGTCATTTAGAGTAACCATTAGTCCATACGTGTCACTTGCTAATAGTCCCCGGGTCAATCACAACTTTGCCGTGCGTGCAGGCTTTGTCTCTGGCTGCTCGCTAGGGCTGCGATGCCTTTCCATGCCACAAGATGACGTTCATTGCTACAGTACCATTGCTACAGTACCATCAATACAGTACCTTCCGGCCACCTGTTTCTAATTATCTCAACGTGTACGCTCTAGCACTTTCTCTTTACAGTCCCCTACACAAATACAATGTCACTGCTTATAGTCAACACATCTTCTATCCTCTCACATATATTCCTTCTGCATTCTCCAATCCATACTCACCAGCAACGTGAATTATGATGAAAAAGCAACATTCGACCACTCACTTGGCATTGAAAAACCCTCTCCCAGCCTTGTTGTGATAAATTATTTTCCTGATCCTGTTCAGGTAATGCCATTAACAATTGTATATTTCTCTGTGCACTTGCACCAACCTGGATCCATGGTACCACCGTCAAATAATCATTGCAAATTCATCACCTTAATACAGCAGTGACATTTTTCCTACGGTGTTGAAGTAGATAGTGCCTCCAACTGATGAAACAATTAAAGTCTGAGTATTCCAGATGTTGGCTCTACAGATATCCATAGATTTACAGACGTTCGGATTACGGAATTTCGCGTTCATGCAATTGACAAATGATGGACATTTTTCTATTTACGAAATCGAATTTCCATGTTAACGAAATTTTACACGGCACACGCCATGAAAGCATCAAAGAAGAAGCACCCAGGAGGATGCGTCATCCATCCGCGACACTGTCACAGTATATCCCTACAGCTCACCAGTAACGCCTCACATCGCCTTTCTAGGCATTCCAACATGCAGATCGTTTGGTGAGTTCCCTTAAAAGTATGGATCCTTGCAGTCGCGAAAGCTTGAAATCTAGAATTAATTATTCGTCTTAAATTAGTTGTTATTCAATCTTCTTAACATTTATGTACTTTCTTATTATTTCAGATTTGTCAATATGTGAACAATTTTTGGTTAGGAGTGGGGTGGAATGATTGTCTGAAACTCATCCCTAATTTTTTGTGTTGAATATAATGGGAAAATATTTTCTGATCACGAAATTTTGTTTGACTCGTGTTTTTTCCAGAACTCATCCATTTCTAAAGTAGAGGGAAGCCAGTACTATGCATGATGTTATCAGGCTCATGTCTAATCTGACATTATCATGTTGGAGGACTTGTGACATCCAACTGATGACGTTCATGATGATCATGGCCTTTCTTTTAGTGAACAGAAAAACACATTGTATCAGTTCAATACTGTAAAATACAGTAATTGAGAAAAAAAGGCAATCGGAGGGGTAACCATCTCGTAAATATTAAAAATGAAATGTCTTTGTTTAAAAGAGCCTGCGGCAGTGGCACCAGGTCAATGGCAATTATGAATGCCTATCATTGTTGGCACTTTCCAAGGAATAGCTCATGTTAATGTCCCACAAAGAGGTACTCATCAACTCCAGAGGGATGAAAGGATGATTCAGTACCTTATCGAGATATTAAGTTATGATCTTTAATGCTAGCTCTCTGTCTTATTGGACCCCTCACCCTCCAAAAACTATTGACAATGGCCATCAAAATCATTTGGAACAATATGACATGGTTCAAACGAATAACTGCCCACTGGAAGCATTTCTGAAGACAACAGATGAATAATTTAGAGAATGCAGAAATCTCTTGTCAACCTTAATTCACTGTGTTCCACTAAATCTTCTCATCTCAACTAATTTTTTTCATCTGCTTCCTTTTTCCCTTCCATAATTTGGCCACCATTGCATTGTTAATGTTGACCTTACATCTGATGTGCTAGCCAACTAGAGTTGGCAGGTGATTATCTAGCTAGTTTTATATATAGGATTTTTTACGGAATTTTTTTTTTTTTGCCGTTGGTCAGTTCCATTCTTTGTCCAATTTTAGCTCAAAAGAGAATGCGTCCTGCCTTGAATCTCGTTGAAAATTTCACGCTCAACGAGGCTGCTACAAAGAGCAATGCACATTATACCATCGGCAAGCCAATGTTTTATTCGTATATGTGACATTTAGTAAGATCAAGTGCAGATGCAAATGTAATTTCATTATTTGTGCAGTCATTGATGACCTGGCTGAGGCCATGAAATATCTGCACTAGAAAAGTCGCTCAATAACAGGAAGCTGATGAAGGACATTGGCAGTACCAGCCTCGCGCTCTGCCCTTGGAGCTGCCTGGCTACTGTTTTCATGCCTTCTTGACTATAGCATGACTGAACTATTAATGGGGATGATATAACGCTCTAACGTTGTTCACGTCTCACAGCCGGAATACTGCCGACTGCTTCGCTCCTGACAAAGCGCTGATACACCGCTGGATCGAGTAGGATGGTCCTTGTGGCGAGGCTCTCAAAGTGGAAGATACCAAATCAGCTTCAACCCAATGGTGGTGTTTAGGAGAGCATTTATCTATGAGTATATATAGGCTGGCTGACAGATATGAAGTTATTCCTTCGGTGGTAATAAACAACAACAATAATAATAATTGTTACCCTTTGTCATACCACTTATGGGTGAAGTCTTTCCATACTGGATAAGTCGTGGAGATTGCTTGACCATACTCCATCATGCTTGTCAACGTGGGTTGATGACGAGAAGGCTCAAGGCCAGTTTGCTTGATGGTAACTATGACTGAGAATCAAACTAAAGTGGTCTGATTCATATTGCAATGGCCAACCATTGTGCCACAGTTACACTCGTATGCATAAGTTAACAGGGAAAAAAACTATACCATTTTTGTTACTGTGAATAAAATGACAAAATAACATTGCCACTTTGGTCAACTCGTCGTCTTGAAATTACGGAATGTACAAATCTAAAGTCTTAGGTATAATGGAAAGAAGGGTTTTGCTAATTGGGCGATCTCAGAATGGGTAGCAGGTGGCAATCCTAATCAAATGCCATTTTTCATATTTTGTGTGTTTAGGTCTGTTGTAGACAAAAAACGGCCTGCGATGAAACATGTCCTCTATTCCGACATGTGTAAAGAAGCTCATTCGCAGGGTACATTTTCATGATGATTTATTTCGCGATAACATTTACAGGCGAGAGTACGACTCACACGTTTCACAAGGCTATAACTACCGCAGTCCTGGTGGTTTATAATAGAGTAATATCGAACAGTCTTTGTTGATGGTTTCTCCCATGTAGATCTCCAACAGTCGGCCCCGATGTCGTCCACCTGCAGTTGTTCTTCAGTCCCCAAGGAATCAACCCATTCGCGGGCCTTATATACCCCTACGGCCACGCCCTGGTAACTTCCAGCACTTGCCCTCGGTAGATTCTATCAGCAAACTCTATCGTCATCTACTTCCCTTCTCTTCGATGGCAAAGGTTATAGTGGTGTCAGTGTTGATGGGTGGAGACAGGTACAGGGTACTTTACGGGGGAAGGTTCGTAAAAGTCGTACTCCTGCGTTGTAAATACTTTATCCTGAAATAAATCATCAATAAATTGGAACCTGCAAAGGAGCTTCTTTACACATGTGAGTGTAAGCCTGAGTACAATCTCACGTGTTGTTGCTGTAGAGTATTTTCATTTTACCAGTGGGTCAATGAGATAAGGGGATGGTGATTAAGGTAGTGAGTGATAGGATGGGTGGGTCATTCTTGAGAGCATGAAAAAGTGTGGGAGTGAGGTTGACACAGTGAATGATCAGGTGATTGTGTGAATGATCAGGTAAATATATGACTCATGAGGAGGGAGAGGGAGCATTTATGTAAGTCATAGAGTAAGGGAAGTGGGTGAGTTCATAATGGAGTGAGTGAGTACCAGTTTATTTAGTTGAACAAGGCGAGAACTAAAGCGACCAGGATGAGTCTCATTTGCAAGAGAGACCTGGATCACCCAAATGACCAAAGCTAAATAAACACACAGTTACAGTAATGAAAGCAAATATAAATAATACAAAACAACTGATGCGTCACATGGGAAATCGACGTAATGGAGTTAAGGGATGATAGAATATGTGAGTAAGGTGCGACACGGGTGTCCTCTGGCCCTTTCACGACTTAACATTTTTTTTGACTACGTAGTTTGAGACGATTTCCATGGATGTACCAGTAGAATCTATGTCTCGTATAGATATAATGGGAGGCTGATCGATGCCCCAGTCCGGTCATGGTATGGCTCTCTATTGTTAAACCATATTATGAATGCGGATGATCTGGTGATTACTTCCCACTCTAAGGAGAAGTTGGAGACACTACAGCTAAACATGGAGCATTATCCTAAATTATGGGCCGTTACCATCAGCCTCACAAAAACAAATCACCTCCCTGGGTATTTTACATCATCAAAATGCTCCCCTCCCTCAATTCCCCATGTATTTTGGGGCAGTTGTGGAGAGAGTGGAGATATTTCCGTACTTGGGCAGTGTGCTGATGACCAACTCTGTTTCAGTAGCCGAGGTCTCACTTCGAATCATTCGAGCGGCATTCTATTTTCATCAGCTGCTGAATACTGTGTGGAAGCTACCTGGCATGTCACTCCATACAAACCTTCATGTCTTCTGGACCGCAGTTATGCCCTCCCGTATCTCTCTCGAAAGGAACATCTGCACTGGTGTGAAACATTTTGGTTAGCCCACGATCTATCCAGGGTTTAACCAGACTGGACTTTGTGAGGAGCTCAGATTCCTGGAATATCTGGACAAATGCCCATCTGTGGCCTCCTCCAGCAAGCGAGGCTGCGTTGGTTGTGTCATGCAGTCCGTATGCACAGTCACGGCATCCCCAAGCAGCTTCAATTTGGCTGGATAGATGGTGCTAAATGGGCGTGGTACGGGCTAGAGAAGAGATGGACTGATGTGGTACAGAAGGATGTGGAGCTGATTGGACTTATTGATGACTGGTATCAGCAGTGTCACGATCGGCTTCTGTGGAGGAGGTTCATGAAAAGCGCTGCTGGGGAGGTGGAGGCAGTCGCCCTCCAGCAACAGCATAGGGCAGAGGAGCAAGGCTCAAAACAACGAGCAGAGCGCCAAACAACTGACACAAATAAAGTTGGCACAGTGGGGAGCACGGCTGTTGCATCTGCCGATCATTTTCCTTAGTCAATCCATGGCACCTGCGTCTATTTACATGACCTCCTGCCAGCCAGCCTTCGACACTTCACGTGGCCTCAAAATGCACCGAGCATGGCACAAGTGCTGTGGTGATACTCTTTGGTTATATTGGATAAAGTCACGTAGGTAAAAAATAAAATAACAAAAAATCACGACGTTTCGGCCACAACACAAGCGGCCTTCATCAGGTGAAGGGACGAGACTGTCTGGAGGACAGCGAAAGCTTTAAATCTGCTGTGGTGATGTCACCGCCACTTAGGGGTGAACGACGGTTGTTCCGTTGTTGGGCGTGTGTGCACGGACGTATGTACGCCTGTGAGTCTCGTGTATGGAGAGATAAAGAGAGGCAGCCGTGCGTTGTGCTGGCCCGTGTGCCATTCTGAGCTTCATAGGCGCTGCTCACTAACAGCGCTTGCCCCAACATTCTGGTACGGCGAATGATTGTCGCTGTTGTGTGTGTATGGACGTTCACCCCCCTCCCACCGCCCCCGTGTGTGCAGTTTTAGGGACTCATTACGCCCCCTCCCGACAAGCAGGCCAGCATCCGAACTAAAGGTAAGTGACAATAAAAACAGATTTTTTTTCCATTTAAGTAACTTTATGTTTTGCTCACAATACAGTATTTATTACATTGTTGCATGCAAATGTACGATATTTTGTCTTACATATGACTTTGACAATGTTTCCATGTTTTGCTGAACCGTGATAACATCTTAAAAAACTTACAGTATGTGGATTTAAATACAGTACACTATTGTATTCAGACTTATGAACCGTTCGACTTACGGACAGTTCTCAGGAATGGAACCGATAAGTTGTATTATTCGCTAACAGCACCTTCCATTGGTATGGTTGACTACATACGATGCAAAGAAAGTTAAATATAGATACATATATATTGTACAGCACTTTCCCCAATAGTATGTTGATGTTCTATGGGGTATGTTTGTCTTTCTGAGTAATGTTTTAATTGGGGCGGTGTCATTTTCACAATTTCCCCAATGTTTTTACATTGGCCGACTTGCGCGTCAGCAATTTTCGCACCCAATGGATAAATCTCTTCTTCTTCTTCTTCTTGGGCTTGGTGGTGGCAGAAGTGGTGGTGGAAGCTGTGGCAGCGGCGGTGGAAGGGGCATCGGTGGCATCATGGTACATTTGAGACACGGCGCATTTCAATTCTTTCAGCTGGCTACTGAGATGAAGGTTCTCTTCATGCAGCCTCTCTTCCCCATGCCACATGTCCTCGTGACGCACCAGCTTCCCGCGTAGCCTAAACTGTTCCTGGCCTCTCTGCGGATCCAGGAAGTTCAACTCCGTCAGGTGGGCATGCAGCGACCTCCGGAGATCTTTGTTTTCACAGCGCAGCGACATTTGCCGCTGTGCTGCATTGCAGTCTCGGAGAAAATCCGCATGGAGAGACTTGCTCTCCCTGCAAGGCACTCTCGTGGACTCCAGCTCCAACTGGCACTCTTTAAGCTGTTGAACCAGGCTCCTGTTCTCTCTCTGGAGAGTCTCTCGGTTCTCCATCAACTCCTCCTGCTGCTGCTGTAGCTCCAGACGGAGCATCTTGTTCTTCTGACAGAGCTCCACATTCTGCAGGCTCATCCTCTCCGTAGACAGCGTCGTGACCTCATGGTCAAAGTCTGAAATGGATAGCGTAAAAAGAAGATAAATGAAGATGCCCATCCCAAGCATGGCCAAGACCAGAACGTCAACGATCAGCAGCACCATGCTCAGCTCGTGTTGACGGCACGCGGGACGGAAGGAAGTGTGAGACGCGTCACGAAGGGGCGTGTTATTTATACAAACGTCATTACCGGATGTGACGTACGCTATGGCGTAACAGCCATCCCTGCCCACTTATTGGCAATCATTGCCCACCACGTGACTCTACGGCCCCGCCCCTAACCGCGCAGCTCCTCCCCCATACTCTTCTTCCGCCTTCCCCACGTGACGCGAAGCGAGCCAATCACGCGAGAGGCGGCGCGCGGTAGGCCCCGCGACCGCTTCCCGCCATTCTTGCAATGGGCAGCGGGGCCGCGCAGGGGGGGGGGGCGGTGGGGGCGGGGGGGGCGGGGCTGAGCTCACTCCACGTCGCGAGCGGGAGGATTGACGAGGGGGAGGGGCCAGGAGGGGCGAGGGGGAGGGGCCAGGAGGGACGAGGGGGAGGAGCCAGGAGGGACGAGGGGGAGGAGCCAGGAGCGGGAGGGGGGGGGCCGTGGCGCCGCTCTTGGGCCGCGAGGCCTCCCCCTGGGCCCGCGGCGCCACGCGGAGACCGCGACAGCAGCAGCAGCAGGAGGTGGTGGTGGTGGTGTTTGTGTTTGTAGGCACGGGAGAGGTGGTGGTGGTGTTTGTGGTTGTAGGCACGGGAGAGGTGGTGGTGGTGTTTGTGGTTGCAGGCACGGGAGAGGTGGTGGTGGTGGTGTTTTGTGGTTGTAGGCACGGGAGAGGTGGTGGTGGTGTTTGTGGTTGTAGGCACGGGAGAGGTGGTGGTGGTGTTTGTGGTTGTAGGCACGGGAGAGGTGGTGGTGTTTGTGTTTGTAGGCACGGGAGAGGTGGTGGTGGTGTTTGTGGTTGTAGGCACGGGAGAGGTGGTGGTGGTGTTTGTGGTTGTAGGCACGGGAGAGGTGGTGGTGGTGTTTGTGGTTGTAGGCACGGGAGAGGTGGTGGTGGTGTTTGTGGTTGTAGGCACGGGAGAGGTGGTGGTGGTGTTTGTGGTTGTAGGCACGGGAGAGGTGGTTACGGACAGGCGGTGAGTGCCGGGTGATGGAGGGGGGGGTGAGGGAGTGGATTGCAGGGTGAGTGAGTTAATGAGGAGAATTAATAGGTGAGGAGGGTGAGTGAGTTGAAGGGTGAGGTGAGTGAGTGGGTGAGTTCACGATAGGGAGATTGGGGCTGAGTGAGTGAACGCAGCGCACGGTAAAGATCCCCTGAGAGCATTCGCAAGAGTTGGACATTGAGTGCCGCTGTCAGGGTCCACACGCAAATTACTCACTTGGCATGATATACAAATTAACCATTGTAAACGATAACTTTAAAAAAGTCCGCTATTTGTCAGAGCTAATGCGATGTGCGTTTAGCATATTTGTAGCACGTTAACCAACGTCAACATCGTCATTTAGAGTAACTATTAGTCCATACGTGTCACTTGCTAATAGTACCCGGGTCAATCACAACTTTGCCGTGCGTGCAGGCTTTGTCTCTGTCTGCTCGCTAGGGCTGCGATGCCTTTCCATGCCACAAGATGACGTTCATTGCTCCTTCCACACCGCGACAATATTTACTGCAGTGTTCTATAACGCGGTAGTTGCGTTGCTGAATAACACCACGTTGTGTAAACTCCCTCGTTACAATGACTAATACAGGGTAAAGCACAGTCCGTGATAACAGCGTGAGATGCCTGTGTCGGCTGAACAAAGACTGAGGCGCGTGGGGAGCATCAGGAAGCATCCAGCAGCATCCCAATGCCTCGTGTGACGCTGTGCCCAGGCAGCCGTACAACCGCACATTCCCACTCGCGCGACGTGGTTCTGTTGACTCAATCGCGTTATATCCACTTAGCATCCGCGTTATAAAACGTGTTCCCTAATACATCCATCGTGCCATATCCAAATGGCGTTATGAAAACACGCGTTGAGGCAGAACGAACTCTATAAACTATTTTTATTTTACCAGGTGAGACCCACTGAGCTATGTGGCTGTTTTTCAGAAGCGAGCTGTCCACAAATGATAGATCAGCGAAATGGCTAATCACGTAGAAATGTGTAGCACCAGCCACACATACTCTAGACAGCTTTACACCGAACTCCTTGCTTGTGGTAAAACATGTTTGCGACTTTGCTGATTGAGAACTATGCAGATTTAGATTTATAGTAACATGTACTTGGTGTGAGATGAACTTCCAAACAATTTCCTTTGCTCAACATCTTGGAATTAATGTCTTTTTAAATGGTCAGCTTAAGTGATTCCGTGATGTTTATGTAACTTGACCATTAAGATAATCTATGGAGCACAATTATTTCAATATTACTTGTCATAAACTTTAAAATGAACCCATATGTGATATAATATTGCCTGATTATTTTATTTTTTAATGTAGTCTACATGCTCTTCTGGGGATATTACCCCACATTTACCATTCATTGATGTTCCCTTTGACATTGGTAATTGGCATTGTCACACCATAGTAATTCATGGGCAATTATGTAATTCTCTCTGTGTCTATCTCTCTCTGCATCTGTCTGTGTGGGTGTCTCTCTGCCGGTGTGTTTTTCTCTATATGCGTCTCTCGTGTGTCTCTTTGTGTGTGCCTCTCTCTGTGTGTGGATGTCTCTCGGTGTCTGTGTCTCTCTTTCCTTTTCCACGATGTGGTGTTGTATTTACATGCAAATTCTACCTCTAGCCCCGCCCACTTACCCTTGGGCTGAGCTTATCTCAAGCCAATATAACTTCGTGTTTCAGCAGCTTTCTCGCTATATTTTTTCACCTGATGATGATTGCTTGTGTTGCGATCGAAACGTCGTGATCTATTATCTTTTCTACCTACGTGACTTTACCGAAAGAACCAAAGAGTATTGTGATTGTAATTTTGATTGTGATCGTTGTGGTGGAGGTGGTGATATTGATGGTGGTGTTAACGATAGCGGTGATTTTGGTGGTTGTAATGGTGGTATTGATGGTGGTAATGGTGGTTGACTATTACCCCTCTCGTGTCCTTACTTCCACCACCAGGTTTAAGAATCTGCTGGTGTCTGTGCTGGAGGTGGACGTCTGGATATCTGTGCGGTCTGGAGCGGTGGACAATAGACTCCTGCAGCTCAACCAGGTGGACGCACTGGGCAGGGGGCAAGATTGTGGTGGCCTTAGAGACCCACTTACTCCTACAGAGAGCCATAGACTCACTCACAGAGTACACTTACACAGAGAGCCAAAGTCTCACTGACACAGAGCCATAGGCTCACTCACATGGAGACACATAGACTCACTCACACAGAGAACCATTGATTAACTCATTTTTTTTTTCGGTAAAGTGACGTATGTAGAAATACCATAAAATTATATTAAAATAAATCAAGCACGACATTTCGACTGCAACACAAGCGATCTTCATCAGGTGTAAAAACAAATAGCACATAGGGTGACATCAGCGCAACACATAGAGAGCGTTAAACTGCACGGAGGTAAATACAACAAGAAGATGAGAGACGAGAATTCAAAAAACCTAAGAAAAATTTACGTGATGCAATACCAGTCGGCCAACGACACAGTTAGACACTTGCCTGGCAGACCACGAATTTCAGAAGAGTGCTAAATTTCGTGTTCATCCTCTGGGTTGAACATACCAGCATAGACAGAGTGAACAAATACGAGGTACAAGATAGCAGAAATACATATACAGGGACACAAGAGGTAAGAAGAGGAAAGACGGACAGAGAAGCAAGAAAAAAGGGGCCGGAGGAATGAACAGAGGCTTAAAATAAGTAGCAGAGGTGGGGGGAGGGGCCGAAGGAAGCAAGGGGCACCCCACCCACCCCACCCACCCCACCCATCCCACCCCACCCCACCCACCCCACCCCACCCCACCCACCCCACCCACCCACCCCACCCCACCCACTCCACCCACTCCACCCACCCCACCCCTCCCACCCCTCCCACCGATCCTCCCCCCAACCCTCCCCTCAACGCTCCTTTCACTCCTCCCGTCACCCCTCTCCTTTCTGCTGCGTCAGGGCCAGAGGCTGAGAGCACGGCAGAGGAGGCTACACGGGGAACTGGGCCGCGTCAGGGGCGAGAGACGCGGGGCGACTCGACACTTCACAGCGTGGGTGAGTGTGGGGAGTTCGTGGTGCATGGTGGACGGTGGGTGGTGTGGTCCAGAATATAAACCACCTGTGTAGGATACACGGGGGATTTTTGATTGGTGCTTAAATGTGTGTGTGTGGAAGACGGTGTAGTGTGTGAGTGTGTGTGCGGTGGGGGGTAGGGAGGTAAATGTGTGTGTAACGCAAATGAGTATCTGGGGCGGTGTGTAAACATCACACATTGGGGAGACAAAGGCGGTCCGACGTGGTTCTGACCACTTACCATTTCGTGTACTATGCCGGCCTTCATAGGGGCTCAATAACAGCACTTGCCCCACCAGTCTGTGGAGCTCCATGGGGGATGTTTGTGTCGGAGCTCGTGCTGTAGGCGTAGACCACGCGCGACCGTGGATCCTCTATAGGGAGCGCGCGTCTGCTGTGGGTCGCATGGAGCTGCACGAGCGGACACCGCCGCAGCGATTCCCATACCGACTCAAGAGATCGGCGCTGGGAAACAATTGCGCTGAAGTGTGTTGCTGGGTGGATGAAGCGAGCACCACCATGGTGTGCTTGCCTTGTATGGTCAGTCGTGTGACTGATTATTATAATATATTAATTCACACCTTTGCACCGTGTCATGGCAGTTTCTCTGTTTTTCCTTCATTGCATTTTTATTTCAGAAATATTTCACCTGCAAAATAGATTGAGTTTGAATATCTCATGCGAAAGGGTGCCCAGGGCATGTGGGGTCGTCCAATTGCACAGTACTTAGCGCACATCACTACACACCCATGGACTAAATCCAGAGGCGAGTGACAAATGAATCAGTTCTGCCCCCCTCGCTTCACCAATCCGCACTAGTCGGCGTGGAGAAATATGGTTAAAAATCAACACGACCGACAGGGCATAGGGTGCCCATTATCCAGAAGGGCTTTACTTTATTTTCACATCCACATCTAATTGTGGATTTGGTTATTTTTCTTTAGTTATCTTTGTTGTATAAATACAACTTGACAAGATGTGTACTGCTTCATTCTGGTACATTTACTGTTTTTCAGTGCATTTCAGCACTGGGTGTGTTTGTTGGATTCATTGTTTGTCGATTTTTCATTGAACTGACAAATGGTGTAACCTGGTCCCTTGGGTACCCAGGCCTTCCTATAGTATAACTCCAGGAATCGGCAGATTTTAATTTTATTGTACCAAGTAAGGACCACTGAGCTATATAGCTGTTTTTCAAAAGCAACCTGGCCACAAATCATAGCTCAACGAAGTGGCATATCACATGGAAATTTGTAGCAGCCAAATACTGTAAACGCATATTTCTAAATGTGGAGGGAAAAAAACTCGAGGATCCAGAGAAAAACCCACGCCACCACGGGGAGAATATGCAAACTCCAAATATCCAGGCGTTGGAATCGAACCCACGATCTCCTGCATTCCAGGCGAAGGGGATAACTTGTTGCCACCACTGAGCCCCTTGTTAATCTGATGTGGTATACTGGTACAGCCCCTGGTGGCCTCGGTCACTTTACTGACCTTTGCACCATTGTGTAGTCGGTTCAATTGAGTCGCAGACATACTCTTTGGAGGCAACAAATTTATTTATACCAACACGAAGGGGTAACTTCCCTTTTACCAGATAACAACCTATGGTGGTGGACCACCAGGCTATCTGCGCTAACACTCTGGGATAGCTACAACGAGCAGGACTCCAGCTTGAGTCCTGCCTATGTGTTGGTGACTCTTCACGGATGTTGAATGTAGATCTTTCAGAAGACAACAGCAAAGCTGAACCCTGTTCCCTCTGGGGACCCGGTTTATATGCTCACCAGTCGTGGCCGGCTCCGCCCTTGGCCACGACTACCTTCTTGATTCCTATTGCAAGATCTCGCCCTGACACGTGACTACCCACTAGCCCCAACTTGGGGCCCCTGTGTAGACTTTACCCGTCATGTACCTTCCAGGGTCAACAAGAGTGCAATGGCCCACATTAACCTCATTCATGGCTGACACTTTCACACCCCTTCTATAGAGGACAGCACTGCACGCCACGCGTGGTACCACTCAGCGCCATGACTCAGCGCTCACCAAGCCCCACTAGGGCTGGTACTACACCCACATATATGGGGTGTCGGTGATGTAATTACATCGCACTCCGTGCCTCTCAGGCCGGCACTACACAGTGGTATTCCCGATGTCACTACATTACCCCCCCCCCCCCCATTCGTAGCATTCAGCCGTCCTGGCTGTCAACTCCCCCTTAAAACTAACTAAGTGAATAAGTTCTAGATTTGAAGCTTTCGTGACTGCAAGGATCCATACTCTTTGGTTCTATTCGGTAAAGTCACGTAGGTAAAAAATAAAACAACAAAAATCATGACGTTTCGGCCACAACACAAGTGGCCTTCATCAGGTGAAGGGGACCGTACTGTCATGAGGACAGCGTTGGAGTGAATACAGTCCAGCCCAGGTCGCGTCCTTTTAAGCTGTGTGGGAGGAAACAAAATGCTTTGACAAAGGAATTAGCATAAAATAACCGTAACGCACAAGAGGACCGGCACGGAGGGGGGGAGGGGGTGTGAAGTGGAACGTAGAGGACCGGCACGGGGCGGGGGGGGAGTTTACAAATGTAGGTGTGAAGTGAAATAAGCTTCTATGAATGTTTGGTATATCACTATTTGGATAAATACCATTGAAAATTACTTTAATGTTTGGTATGATTTAGAACATCTTTCCAATGGTTGCTTAAGTGAATAAGGTGATAAAAAGCGAGTAAAAATGACTAAACGCTATGTGTGCCTCAATAATTAACAATAACAAATAGCATATAAATACCCAAGCCCACCTATACAATATATACACTAGCTACAAATGTACAGAACAACACGAGAAAATATAAAACACGAATGCACGGAATCCCCTCCATCACCAACAACTCCCATCCTCACCGTGTAGCAATACCCATAAGCACAACAAAGGCTAGGTTCAGCCAATAACCGATATGGCCTACTGAGTGTGACAAGCAACTGATGGTGTGGGAGTGTGTGTGCATGGGTGTCACAAAATCCGAAGAGTTTTTGAGCGAGTCCTCGTGGCTGGGCCTCCAGTGGAGGTGGGCTCACTCTCCCTGGAGGTCCCAGGGGGAATATGCAACTGTCCAGTCGAATCCGGCTCCTCACGAAGAGCAGTAGGCCGGGTCGACGGGTTCTCCTCTCCCGAATCAAGTGAAGACAGCGCAGGCGGCGGCTCGGGGGACATCAGGCGCGCGGCACCTGAGGGAGGAAGCACACGACTCCGCTGAGGACCAACCTCAACGGGCACACATGCCAGCTCGCCGGACACATCTGTCCCTCGGCGCCCACAGTGTGGAGATGGAACAAACTCACAGGGAGCAATAAAGGGCTTAGGGCAAGAGGAGTGTACAAAACAACTCCGCCGCCCCAAGCGGATCTGGACACACTGCGGTCGAATGACCCGAATCACATCAACCAGCCCTCTCCAGGGTTTGAGCAATTTGGGCGATGTACCCACCGGTACCTGTGGACAGTGCAACCAAGCTCTGTCCCCAGGTGCCCACTCATGTTTTGAAGTATGGAAGCCCCTCAGCCATTCATTGGCCAATCGGCACGAATCAGAATTTACCCTGGAAGTCTCCCGCACTTCGGAAAGCTTTTGAAGGGTACAGCACACGGAGTCAGAGATTTAAGATTTTGCCTTGTTGGGTGCGGCTTGTAACTGAACATGAATCAGGGGGTCGTGTTCTCGCTGACCTGATGACTCAACATGAAGGTCAGAGTCCTGTGCAGCCACCTCAACCATACCATCCGTCTGCGGATTGTGCGGTGACATGCGTACTTTCTTGGTTCACAACTAACGCACACCTCTTGCAATAATTTTGAAGAAAATGTTTTGCCTTGATTGTAGTGGGTAATAAACTGGAGGAAGCTTACTCTGAGGCAACACATTTATTATAACATTAACAGGTTATTACAGAATGGGGTAATGGCCCCTTTCACGCGATACTCTATGGAGGTAGTCCCTCCAGACTAGCTTGCCTCTCACTGGCTATCACGGCATCTATAGTGCTGGGGCTTGAGTCTTCCCTTGAGTCTTCACTGGTTATCAGCTGGAGCTTTCACTGGTACAAGCTCAAGCCGACCCTAGCCAGGGGTTCTGCTCTGCCCATTGGGCTTTTCTCTTCAGGGCTCCAGGATGCTCTTCAGTCTTCGGCCAGACAACAACTGCTGGGACCGCTCAGGGACCTGACTTATATATAGGCTCCTGGCTCACTCCGTCCCTGGCCACGCCTTCCTTCTAGGACCGTCTCCGAGGGTCTGGAGAATGACATCATCTCCCCAGCCCCCTTCCCGGGATCTGGGGTCCCGACCGTTGGTCACGATGCTCCCCCAGGGATTGCCTTGGCAAACGGCCCGTCATCATTAATCCAGCAGGTTCAGCCTCCCCTCTGCTCCCTACTGACACAAGCTAGTACTGCCGGCTATGATTAGTGGCGATCATGTTCAACCATGCCACTACAATTACGTAGCCATTGAGGAATGCCTCAGTGATCTTTGCCGCCAACTGTTTGGGAAGCGGCCAGGCCACAGGCCATCATGAGAAATACTCGACTCCCACCAGAAAATATTTATTCCCACAAGCGGCTTCTACCGCGTGCACTGCACACACCCCTTCAACAAATTAGCAGCATCCTCAGCCATGCCAGGCCAGAAGAAATCCGACTTACGTGTGGCCAATGCTAGTTTATGCACACCCAAGTGCAACAGACGCTCGTGCACCGCCCAAATGACCTTACTCCGCAGGGCGGTGGGCACAACAATGTTGGAACATCGCATCTCTCCGCCCCAATGCATGAGCAATCCGCCTCTGAGAATGAAAGAGGTGACACCCCATCGATCCTCGCCCCCATCAGTCTCTCTGACACGGCATCGCAATTTAAGCAGAGAAGCGTCCTCAACCTGGAGGTGCCCCCATTCTTCGTGGTCCAATCCAATGACAGCATCACGCGCCACTGGATCCCCAGCCCCCTCAGATGTTACAACCTCGGCCGATGCCGTAAGGGTAGGGGGCGAGTGTTCGTTGCGCGGCTTACAGCGACCGGAGCCCGAAAAACTTGCGCAACTCTCGTTCGTGGGTAATCGCGACAGGGCGTCCGCGTTTGTGTGATGGGAGCCTTTGCAATAGGTAACCTGAAAAGAGTAGTCCTGGAGGACCTCCAACCAGCGTGAAAGTTCGCCAGATGGCTGGTCAACCTGCAGCGCGTACTGCAGCGCCGCGTGGTCCGAGCGCACCTCAAAGTCTCTCCCATACAAATATGGAAGATACTGTTGCAAGAAAAACACGATAGCTAACAGTTATCAGCGTGTGACACAGTACCGCTGTTCAGCCGGAGACAGCACTCTGCTTCCTTATGCGATAACACTCGACGCCATTGACAACTTGAGACAGAACAGCTCCAATGCCAGTGTTACTAGCATGTGGATCAAGGACAAACGGCAAGGAAAAGTCGGGGTAGTGGAGGGGAGGGGCGTTCACCAAGCCATCTTGGAGTGCAACAAATGCGGCCTCCTCATGGGTGGTGCCGATGTCACAAGTCGAGGAGACTGAAGTGCTGTGACAAAAGGGCCATTGCCTGAATCGTCTCTTACTATAAACATTTCATTTCAAAGCGGTGTTATCGAAGAAGTTTTTTTGGAAGATGAATAACATCGCGATGGGGGGAGGGGGACATAGCGGGATTGAGGGGGAGCGATTTGGGGTGTTATAGAGGTGGGTGTTGAGTAAAATAGTATCAGTGTCTTGTGCTCGAGCCTAGGGGCTATGCCAAGGGGCTAGGACATTGAGAACACGGATTCGAATGAACGTCTCATCTTGCCACATGCTTTTTTTACTATCTCCATCAGTAAAAAAATCAATCTACAAAGCAATGCTGCTTCTAAAATGGGTATAGTACTCTGAAGCATGTAAAAATGGTAATGTACTGTCAATCGTATTTTAACAGGAGCATTGTCTCTTTAAAGGTCACGGTTTTTGTTGTTGACATGAACTTTATTGGCTTCCACCTCCCTGTTCACAGAGATCGTCAATAGAGGCTGAAGTCTGTTACTCGCGCACAGTCAGTCGAGGGAGTGATAGCCCCCACTGTGCCCTTCAGCCCGTGGCGTTGCCTATGGGACTCATTGTCCCGTAACATCCCGAGTTCACAATGTCGATTAAAGCGACACCTTTGTTTAATAACGATCCATGAAATGAGTGGGACTTTATATAGTGTGACAGTCTTGTCTTTGGTAATACTGTACTCATGTTTGTTTCTGTTGCCTGGTTTTTAATTGGTAAAGCTGTGATCGTGTTTGATACCTCCACTGGTATCCGATTAATTTCTGCATCAAGCACAATATCCCCTTTGCTGTCTTCAAGTTCCACCATGGACACGCTCCTGTTTGCCTCTCCCATCATCTCATTCCCCTCCCAATGTTCTCCTATATCGTCCCTACCATCTCGCTTTACTCCCCTTCACTCATTCTCCGCCCAGCAACCAAGGCTTCCTGTTGGAACTTCTAATCAACCTTTACTCATTCGGAGGTCACTCATTCCCTTTTCTTTTGATGCAATTATTTGGGCCTGTCACTTACCATCCACAGATTTCTCCTGTGATCATCACTGTATGTTCTCTCTTTAGAAATGTAGGCTGAATGTACACCACCTTGTTCCCAATGATGATTGTATCTCACTGATGTGCACATCACCTTGACAGAGGCTCTTTTTAAAGGCACTCTAATTGATTATTTCTCATTTCACAGCCTCCACTACACTACTCAGCAGATTATACCCCACTTTGTTCGTCAAGACTTGCTTGAGGCAAATATAAGTATGGTCCAACAACTTCTATGACTGACACGGCACGAGTAAGACTGCCTGCAGTCCAACCAAAAAGGCTGCATCTTTGAAAGCTGGTTTCAAGCCTGCCCTCCACGTGTGTTAAAAGATCTTACTCACCCATGTGATGATAGTTGAGCCTCTGGGTGTCAGCATTTCTACTCTGATATTGCAAGTGTTGGTTACTAGTGATTTCTTTCATTTTTCTTAGGGTACCTCTCACTTTATACTCAAATGGCTCAATGCAGAAGGTGTAGGGTCTTTGGTTGCTGTGGCTTGCATGAGCTCTTCAAAGGGATATGACGAAGAGCGATTCTGCATTTGGGAGCATAATTACTTCTAGCATGCTAGTTTCTGCCTTCAACTGCTGAGGAGCTTGCCACTGGCATTTGTAATTGCGCAGGAAATATTGAAGTAGGCTCCCCTGAGCTGACTGAAGTTTGCAAAGTCATCCTTTATTTGACTGAGAGTTATTATTCAACTACTGCAGCTTTTCCATCAGGCCCCCTCTGTTCATGCCAGATCTGAGTTTTGCATTGCCTTCTTAGGCCCTTGTAGCAGTTTTTACGTTCTTTTTTCAATTAAACACCACGTTTAATCACTAATCCATTCATTTCCAATATTGCAACAGGTTGTTGGGCTGGTCTTGGCGGCGTTGTTTACATAATCTTGAAATTGTCCCAAACTGTTGGTTCCTCATTAGACAGGAGCGTGCATTACCACTGCCCACCTCCACATTACAACCATCCCCACCATAAGAATTATATCCAGTATGAGCTGGAGAAGCTTTTGTTGAACTTCGAGAGTACTACTAAGAAATGGGGTTTACGTTCATCCCCACATTAAACAAAGCACCTGCCTGGGTATTCTGTGTCATCGTATTCTCCCATCCCTCCACTCCCCATGAGCAGTGGGGCAGTTTTGGACAGAGCAGAACAATTTTTCCATACCTGGGGTGCATGTGACTAGCTCCAGTTTGGCAGCAGAGGTCATGCTCCGAATCGGTTGAACATAATTATCTCAGCTGCGTAACACACTGTGAATGCTGCATTGCCTGTCGCTCCATGTAAATCTCTGGGTCTTCTCAGCCAGATATCCCCTCCCTTCTCTACATTTGAGAAATTTGGATTCCTTTTAAAGGAACATCCACACTGGTTTTGCATATTCAAGTTGTCTACGATCCACCGTGGGCTTAACAAACTAGATTATGTGAGCAGCTTAGATCCTTGAATGATCTGGACAAATGCCCATCAGTGAGATACTAAGGCAGGTGAGGCAGCATTGGCTGGGTCATGTAGCCCAAATGCCCAGTCACTGTGTACCCAAACAGCTTCTGTTTGTCCAGATATAAGGGGCTTATCGCTATAGGCAAGAGTTTGACTGCTGTGTAACAGAAGGATGGTGGAGCTGTTTGGGCTTGCCAACAACTCGACCAGTGGTTTCAAGATCAGCGTCTCTGGAGGAGTTTTGTGAAGGATGTCCGCCTCCAGCAATAACGGAGGGCGGAGGAGTGATGCTCACAACAACGAGCGGAGTGCAGAAGGAGTAAAATGCAGCAAGGTGGAACAGTAGGGAGCACAGGTGGTAGATTTGCCAGTCATCCCTGTCACTCAACCCATGACACCTTTATCTATCCTGTAACCTCCTGCCCATGAGCCTTCGACAGTCCACATGACCTCAATGTGCACTTAGCCTGGCACAAACACTTTGTTGACGTCACCAATTTTGAGTGGCGAATGGCTTATATTGTTACTGTGTTTATGTACCCACCCCTTCATGTGCCGTACTGGCCTTCTTAGGTGCTCGCTAGCAGAACTAATCCCAATAATGTAAAAAACGATATGGGAGATTTTTCTCATTTGTATCTTGTATGTTTGTGTACATCGCCTATGTGTGTTTGTGGCGAGCCATGCTGCACAACAAACTCAGCCACAGTTATCAATAGGACGTGATATCTACACTGGTTTTGGGTCCTCTAGTTTGTGTCTGCATTAAATGAGTGCCTGGTACAATGGGTAATCAGTATAACCTATGAGACTATGAGACAAATGTGGCCAGGTGTGGTGCTGGCCATTTCTACCCCACTTTGCGTGCGGGTCTTCAAATGGGCTCACTAACAGCACTTGACCCACCAGTCTGTGGAGCTACATGGGGGATGATTGTGTTGAAGCTCGTGCTGTCGGCGTAGAAGACGCTCGACAGTTTATCCTCTGTAGGGAGCACGCGTCTGCTGTGTGTAGCGTGGAGCTGCACGATAGTGAAACCAATAGAGTTGTTGCGCCTTGGGCGTAAACATCAATGTATGTCCATTTGCCAGGTGTTATTTTTTTCATTTCCTGTGGAGATGTGTGCTGTATGAGAGAAAAAGCGACTGAGCTCACGCCCTCACCCCCTTCTCCCTATTGCATTATCTCCTCGTACTATTTGACTATTCATAAAATCATACGTATATAGTGACACCCCAGGGATAAATTAATATTGCTTGTTATAGCACATTCTTGTAGAAAGAACGCTGGTTAAGTCAGACCGGCCTGTATATGTACAGTTTAGATATTTAGTTTGCAGCAATGCAATACACACAGCTCAATACACAAAGAGTTAAATGTATAAATATCTCATACTAAAGAATGGATTACTTGGGTTTACAAACATGATGTACAAAACTCGTTATAGTCTCATGCTCTGCATGCTGTTGTAAATGCATGTGGTGCATACTCACTGACCAGACGCTTCGTTATTATTGATACTAATAAAAAATGTTAAATTAAGATTTTTTTTCATTAATTTCTCACGTTAAACAAATATAGGGAGGCGTTCATCCAGCGGTAGAGAGACAATGGCTGCTGATGATGATGTAACGTGCCGCTCATTTTGAAGGATTCCTAAGAGACAGTGCAAATGGAGATTCAAAGGCATAGGAAGGTGGTTGCACAGACACCTGGACCACTGCTGTCCTGTATAAGTGATTTATTTAACATAATGAACATTATAGTAACATTGACGCTGCCTCATGTGTGTACTTTAAGTTTTGGCTTCCCCACACAAACACACTACCTCCACAAAAGGTCATGTTTACTCATTTCTGTGAAGCGTATTCAAGTTTAATTTATTACGTATAGCCCTGTGAGCCATGCGGCTCTTAAGTCGGGTGCAACCGCAACAAACAAAATATGAATCTACATTGCAGAAAACTATTAAACCACAACCAGACCAAAATAAAGCTACAAAAACAATGTAACAGCAGTAATCATAGGAACTGTGATTTTAAAATTAACAATAAACGATATACATAACATGTACGACAAAACCTGCAGCCATAGCTGGCAGCACGACACTCCCAGTGTATGATGTCTGAGTGAGTCAGCAGCAGCGTGAGTGAGTGTATGATGTGCGAGTCAACGTATGATGTGCGAGTCAGCGTATGATGATTGAGTCAGTATTAGGTTGAGTGAGTATATGATGTGTGAGTCAGCGCACAATGTGTTAGTCAGCGCATGATGAGTGAGTCAGTGTATGATGTGTGAGCGAGTCAGCGGCAGAGTGAGTGTATGATGTGCGAGTGAGCCAGCACACGATGATTTAACCTATGTATGATGAGTGAATGGGTCCCGTTCAGACGGACGAGTTCATCGATGGTCGGAACACAGGAGGGGGAGAGAGACAGCTGCGAGGCGCTGTTATACTCCATGTTGTAAACCATACCATTAACCACGGTTAAGCTATCTGTGTTGCTAAAGTTGAGGGTAAGAATCCACCCATTTTTCGCCATATAGCATTGTGATATATAACGACTTATTGTTGGTAGCTTAGCTGATTGGAGAATATAGAGTTTATTGATAACATTGAGGTAATTTATATTTTAGTATTTTTTATTGGTTCATGATATAGTATTCATTATATATTGTATTGTATACCCAGTTACTGTGAATAGCTCATATGTGTAGGCCTTAACTTCAACATAGCCATTTCTGTGACCAGTCACAAGCTAATCACTCAGTTATTTCAATGCTAAATTCGCCTAGTTATTTCAATGCTAAATTCTCCTGTTTGATTTGTACTAGGTGCCTCGGTGAATGTATATGCTCTGACTTTAACATAGCTATTTCTGTGACCAGTTACAAGCTAATCATTCAGCTATTTAAATGCTAAATTCTATGCTAATTCCTTTGTCAAGGAGTGCCTCTGCGGATGTGTATACTTTAACTTAGCTATTTCAATGCTAAGTTATATGCTAATTCCTTTGTCAAGGGGTGCCTTTGCGGATGTGTATGCTTTAACTTTAATATAGCCTTTTCTGTGACCAGTCACAAGCTAATCACTCAGCCATTTCAATGCTAAATTAAATGCTAATTCCTTTGTCAAGGCGCTTTGTTTCTTCTCACACAGCTTAAAGGTCGTGATCTCAGCGTGGCTTTCTCACTCCAGCGCTGTCCTCCAGACAGTCTCGTCCCCTTCACCTGATGAAGGCCGCTTGTGTTGTGGCCGAAACGTCGTGAGAATATTATTGTGTTATTTTATTTTATCAATTTATTATTTTATTCTCATTCTACGTGACTTTACCGAAAGAACCAAAGAAGATGAATCCTTGCAGTCACGAAAACTTTAAATCGAAATTTAAGCTACCATTCTTAGATGTTCTGTTTGAGAGGAGACCTGATGGCTCATTGGGGTATTCTGTCTACAGGAAACCCACCCACACAGATTCCTACTTGAAACCTGATTCCCACCACCACCCAGCCCAAAATAATTATCTCATCAAAACTTCATACCATAGGGCTCATTGCATTTCGGACCAACACCACCTGACCAGTGAATTAAAACATGTACACCTGGCCCTCAAAAGGAATGGTTACTCTGACCGTACCATCCGCCAAGCTGTTTCTCCCTCGATACAGAAACAACCACTTGATACTCCGGCCAAAACCATCCCACTACCATATATAGCAGGCGTTACTAAAAAGATTTCAAAAATTCTAAACAAACACAAGATCCAGGTCCAGTTCAATACATTTCACAAAATTCGTGATCTGATCCCATCCGTGAAGGATGGCATTCCTGACTTACAGTACCCCGGGGTTTACAAATTGAGTTGTACCTGCGGTGATTGCTATATAGGGGAGACAAAGCGACATGTCTCTGACCGAATTCGCGAGCACAAATCAGATTTGAAACACAGCAAAACGAATTCTTTGCTGATCACTGTTACAACGCTGTGGGTGATCACGATATAATTTTCTCCGATACCAAGGTTCTTTGCAAACCCACGGGTTTTTATCAGAGATTTGTTCACGAGGCAATTCAGATCTACAAACACAGACACAATTTCAACCGAGAAGTTGGTTTCAAATTAAGCAACCATTGGAAAGATGTTCTAAATCGAACTAAACATAAACTAATTTCTGTGGTACAGTATATTTTTCAAGTAGTGGTACCCCAAACTTTCGCAGCTCTCAGCTCCCCCCCCTCCCGCTCCTGGCCCCTCCCCCTCGTCCCTCCTGGCCCCTCCCCCTCGTCCCTCCTGGCCCCTCCCCCTCGTCCCTCCTCCCGACTCGCGACGTGGAGTGAACTCGCCCCCGCGCCCCGCGCCCCACCCTGAGCGGCCCCGCCGCCCATTGCAAGAATGGCGGGAAGCGGACGCGGGGCCGACCGCGCGCCGCCTCTCGCGTGATTGGCTCGCTTCGCGTCACATGGGGAAGGCGGAAGAAGTGTATGGGGGAGGAGCTGCGTGGTTAGGGGCAGGGCCGTGGAGTCACGTGGTGGGCAATGATTGACAATAAGTGGGCAGGGATGGCTGTTACGTCATAGTGTACGTCACATCCGGTAATGACGTCACGATAAATAACACGCCCCTTCGTGACGTGTCTCACACTTGCTTCTGTCCGCGTGCCGTCAACTCGAGCTGAGCATGGTGCTGCTGATCGTTGGCGTTCTGGTCTTGGCCATGCTTGGGATGGGGATCTTCATATATCTTCTTTTTACGCTTTCCATTTCAGACTTTGACCATGAGACCACGACGCTGTCTACGGAGAGGATGGGCCTGCAGAATGTGGAGCTCTGTCAGAAGAGCAAGATGCTCCGTCTGGAGCTACAGCATCAGCTGGAGGAGTTCATGGAGAACCGAGAGACTCTCCAGAGAGAGATCAGGAGCCTGGTTCAACAGCTTAAAGAGCGCCAGTTGGAGCTGGAGCCCACGAGAGTGCCTTGCAGGGAGAGCAAGTCTCTCCATGCGGATTTTCTCCGAGACTGCAATGCAGCACAGCGGCAAATGTCGCTGCGCTGTGAAAACGAAGATCTCCGGAGGTCGCTGCATGCCCACCTGAGGAAGTTGAACTTCCTGAATCCGCAGAGAGGGCAGGAACAGTTTAGGCTGCGCGGGAAGCTGGTGCGTCACGAGGACATGTGGCATGGGGAAAAGAGGCTGCAAGAAGAGAACCTGCATCTCCGTAGCCAGCTGAAAGAGCTAATATGGACCGTGTCTCAAATGTACAATGCCACCACCACCGACGCCACTTCCACCGCCGCTGCCACAGCTTCCACCACCGCAACCGTTTCCACCACCACTTCTGCCACCACCACCAAGCCCAAGAAGATGAAGAGATTTAGCCATTGGTTCCGAAAATTGCTGAAGCGCAAGTCGGCCATTTAAAAATATTGGGAAAATTGTGAAAATGACACCACCCTAATTAAAACATTACTCAGAAAGACAAACATACCCCATAGAACATCAACAAAGTCATATATAAGACAAAATATCGTACATTTGCATGCAACACTCTAATAAATACTGTATTGTGAGCAAAACATAAAGTTACTTAAATGGAAAAAAAATCTGTTATTGTCACTTACCTTTAGTCCAGATGCCGGTCTGCTTGTCGGGAGGGGGCGTAATGAGTCTCTGCACACACGGGGGCGGTGGGAGGGGGGTGAACGTCCATACACACACACAACAGCGACAATCATACGCTGTATAGCCTTACCAGAATGTTGGGGCAAGCGCCTATGAAGCTCTGAATGGCACACGGGGTGAATGGCCAGCACCCCGCCCGGCTGCCTCTTTATCTCTCCATACACGAGACTCACAGGCGTACATGCGTCCGTGCACACACGCACAACAACAACGCAACAACCGTTGTTCACCCCTAAGTGGCGGTGACATCACCACAGCACTTGTGCCATGCTCGGTGCATTTTGAGGCCACGTGAAGTGTCGAAGGCTGGCTGGCAGGAGGTCATGTAATAGACGCAGGTGCCATGGATTGACTTAGGAAGATGATGGGCAGATGCAACAGCCGTGCTCCCCACTGTGCCAACTTTATTTGTGTCAGTTGTTTGGCGCTCTGCTCGTTGTTTTGAGCCTCGCTTCTCTGCCCTATGCTGTTGCTGGAGGGCAACTGCCTCCACCTCCCCAGCAGCGCCTTTCATGAACCTCCTCCACAGAAGCCGATCGTGACACTGCTGATACCAGTCATCAATAAGACCAATCAGCTCCACATCCTTCTGCACCACATCAGTCCATCTCTTCTCTACCCCGTACCACGCCCATTTAGCACCATCTATCCAGCCAAATTGAAGCTGCTTGGGGATGCCGTGACTGCATACGGACTGCATGACACAATCAACGCAGCCTCGCTTGCTGGAGGAGCCCACAGATGGGCATTTGTCCAGATATTCTAGGAATCTGTGAGCTTACAAAGTCCAGTCTGGTTAAACCCTGAATAGATCGTGGGCAAGCTAACCTTAATGTTCCTTTCGAGAGAGATAAGGGAGGGTATAACTGTGGCCGAGAAGACATGAAGATTTTTATGGAGTGACATGCCAGGTAGCTTCCACACTGTTGAGCAGCTGATGAAAATATAATGCTGCTCGAATTATTTTAAATGAGACCTCGGCTCCCAAAACGGACTTGATCATCAGCACACTGCCCACTCCACTCTCTCCTCAGGTGCCCCAAATACATGAGGAATTGAGGAAGGGAGCATTTTTATGATGTAAAATACCCAGGGAGGTGATTTGTTTTCGTGGGGCTGATGGTAACGGCCCATATTTTAGTAGCATGCTTCATGTTTAGCTGTAGTGTCTCCAACTTCTCCTTA
The DNA here is from genome assembly GCF_048934315.1 of Petromyzon marinus. Lineage (NCBI taxonomy): Eukaryota > Metazoa > Chordata > Hyperoartia > Petromyzontiformes > Petromyzontidae > Petromyzon > Petromyzon marinus. Next base: position 503,249 of record NW_027422640.1, read on the forward strand.
GAGTGGGCAGTAATCACCAGATCATCCGCATTCATAATATGGTTTAACAATAGAGAGGCATACCATGACCGGCTCAGGCATCGATCAGCCTCCCATTATATCTATACCAGATAAATTCTACTGGTACATCCATGGAAATCGTCTCAAACTACGTAGTCAAAGAAAATGTTCAGTCGTGTAGGGGGCAGAGGACATCCATGTCGCACATTACTCACATTCTATCATCCCTTAGCTCCATTACGTCGATTTTTCATGAGACAGCAGTTGTCCTTCTATTGTTTATATATGCTTTATCGAAAGAAGAAAATAGTATATTTTCTTTAATTACTGTAACTCTGTGTTTTATTTAGCTTTGGTAATTTGGGTGATCCAGGTCTCTCTTGCAAATGAAACTCATCCTGGTCGCTTTAGTTCTCGCCTTGTTCAAAGAGTGGAGGAGTGGGTGGAGAGTGGAGGAGTGGGTGGAGAGTGGAGAGTGGAGGAGTGGCTGGAGAGTGGAGAGTGGAGGAGTGGGTGGAGAGTGGAGGAGTGGGTGGAGAGTGGAGAGTGGAGGAGTGGGTGGAGAGTGGAGGAGTGGGTGGAGAGTGGAGAGTGGAGGAGTGGGTGGAGAGTGGAGAGTGGAGGAGTGGGTGGAGAGTAGAGAGTGGAGGAGTGGGTGGAGAGTGGAGAGTGGAGGAGTGGGTGGAGAGTGGAGAGTGGAGGAGTGGGTGGAGAGTGGAGGGTGGAGGAGTGGGTGGAGAGTGGAGGGTGGAGGAGTGGGTGGAGAGTGGAGGGTGGAGGAGTGGGTGGAGAGTGGAGAGTGGAGGAGTGGGTGGAGAGTGGAGAGTGGAGGAGTGGGTGGAGAGTGGAGGAGTGGGTGGAGAGTGGAGAGTGGAGGAGTGGGTGGAGAGTGGAGGAGTGGGTGGAGAGTGGAGGAGTGGGTGGAGAGTGGAGAGTGGAGGAGTGGGTGGAGAGTGGAGAGTGGAGGAGTGGGTGGAGAGTGGAGAGTGGAGGAGTGGGTGGAGAGTGGAGAGTGGAGGAGTGGGTGGAGAGTGGAGAGTGGAGGAGTGGGTGGAAAGTGGAGAGTGGAGGAGTGGGTGGAGAGTGGAGAGTGGAGGAGTGGGTGGAGAGTGGAGAGTGGAGGAGTGGGTGGAGAGTGGAGGAGTGGGTGGAGAGTGGAGAGTGGAGGAGTGGGTGGAGAGTGGAGAGTGGAGGAGTGGGTGGAGAGTGGAGGAGTGGGTGGAGAGTGGAGAGTGGAGGAGTGGGTGGAGAGTGGAGGAGTGGGTGGACAGTGGAGAGTGGAGGAGTGGCTGGAGAGTGGAGAGTGGAGGAGTGGGTGGAGAGTGGAGAGTGGAGGAGTGGGTGGAGAGTAGAGAGTGGAGGAGTGGGTGGAGAGTGGAGAGTGGAGGAGTGGGTGGAGAGTGGAGAGTGGAGGAGTGGGTGGAGAGTGGAGGAGTGGGTGGAGAGTGGAGGAGTGGGTGGAGAGTGGAGAGTGGAGGAGTGGGTGTAGAGTGGAGGGTGGAGGAGTGGGTGGAGAGTGGAGGGTGGAGGAGTGGGTGGAGAGTGGAGGAGTGGGTGGAGAGTGGAGGAGTGGGTGGAGAGTGGAGGAGTGGGTGGAGAGTGGAGAGTGGAGGAGTGGGTGGAGAGTGGAGGAGTGGGTGGAGAGTGGAGGAGTGGGTGGAGAGTGGAGAGTGGAGGAGTTGGTGGAGAGTGGAGGAGTTGGTGGAGAGTGGAGAGTGGAGGAGTGGGTGGAGAGTGGAGAGTGGAGGAGTGGGTGGAGAGTGGAGAGTGGAGGAGTGAGTGGAGAGTGGAGGAGTGGGTGGAGAGTGGAGAGTGGAGGAGTGGGTGGAGAGTGGAGAGTGGAGGAGTGGGTGGAGAGTTGAGAGTGGAGGAGTGGGTGGAGAGTGCAGGAGTGGGTGGAGAGTGGAGAGTGGAGGAGTGGGTGGAGAGTGGAGAGTGGAGGAGTGGGTGGAGAGTGGAGAGTGGAGGAGTGGGTGGAGAGTGGAGGAGTGGGTGGGTGGAGAGTGGAGCAGTGGGTGGGTGGAGAGTGGAGGAGTGGGTGGGTGGAGAGTGGAGGAGTGGCTGGGTGGAGAGTGGAGGAGTGGGTGGGTGGAGAGTGGAGGAGTGGGTGGGTGGAGAGTGGAGGAGTGGGTGGGTGGAGAGTGGAGGAGTGGGTGGGTGGAGAGTGGAGGAGTGGGTGGGTGGAGAGTGGAGGAGTGGGTGGGTGGAGAGTGGAGGAGTGGGTGGAGAGTGGAGGAGTGGGTGGAGAGTGGAGGAGTGGGTGGAGAGTGGAGGAGTGGGTGGAGAGTGGAGTGGGTGGAGAGTGGAGTGGTTGGAGAGTGAGTGGGTGGAGTGAGTGGAGAGATATAAGCAGCTGTGAAAGTTTGGGATACCACTACTTGAAAAAAAAATACTGTACCATTGAAAATTAGTTTAATGTTTGTCTCTGACCGAATTCGCGTGCACAAATCAGATTTGAAACACGGCAGAACGAATTCTGCCATAGCTGTGGGTGATCACGATATAGTTTTCTCCGATACCAAGATTCTCTGCAAACCCACGGGTTTTTATCAGAGATTTGTCCACGAGGCAATTCAGATTTACAAACACAGACACAATTTCAACTGAGAGGATGGTTTCAAATTAAGCAATCATTGGAAAGATGTTCTAAATCAAACCACACATTAAACTAATTTTCAATGGTAAAGTAATTTTTTTTCTTCAAGTAGTGGTATTCCAAACTTTCACAGCTGCTTATTTCACTCCACACACTCACTCCGTTCACTCACTCCACTCACTCCACTCACTCACTCCACTCACTCACTCCACTCACTCCACTCACTCCACTCACTAACTCCACTCACTACTCCCCCCCCCCCCCCCCCCGCTGCTGGTCCGTCATGGTCCCCACCCGCTCCTGGTCCATCATGGCCCATGCACCTCCTACGTACATCATGCTAATTTTTATGCTAATTCCTTTGTCAAGCGTTTTGCTTCCTCCCATATAGCTTAAAGGACGCGACCTGGGCTTGGCTGTTTTCACTCCAACGCTGTCCTCATGACAGCACGGTCCCTTCACCTGATGAAGGCCACTTGTGTTGTGGCCAAAACGTCGTGATTTTTGTTATTTTCTTTTTTACCTACGTGACTTTACCGAATAGAACCAAAGAGTATGGATCCTTGCAGCCACGAAAGCTTCAAATCTAGAATTGATAACCTCTACGGGGAGGGCTTTCACCTATCTGTTAGAGCTTTCAACAGACAACGGGACAATAAGTCAAAGCTCATCGATACGCTGACCTTCCTCAAAAGATTCTGCGAAAACAAGGTAATACCCATCGCTTTCACACTAACATCTGCTGCTGTATCCTCACCGAATTCTAAACAGATTCTGTTTAAGGCCAGCCTATCTTTAATCTCAGAGAGGATAAGACTACTCCGTTTTGACTCGATACTTTAGACAGGACTCTCCTACAAGCTCATTTAACGCTAACACAAAAAATGTCACCTGCTGATTGGAACCACGTAGACAACATGACTGCTTCTTCTGCCGATTCACTTTCAGTCAAATACAAAGCTAACCTGATTTCTTAATTCAACCACCTATCGAAGAAGAACCCAGTCCCACATATAACAAAACTAGACGTTAACAAAATCGTCATTAATCAGAGTAGCACCCCGATTTCGGACAATCTGAAAACAGTACTGGCTAGAGGGCTAAATTTTGCTGTCACCCCGAAACATATTCCTGTAGATATCATCTCTCAGGTCGATGCGGCCCTTAAAGGCATAGGACATATCCAAGCATACGTTGCGAGAGCTGAAATAGCCACTATTCTTAAGAATGCTAAGAAATTTTGATTTAAAGCTTTCGTGCCTGCAGTAATTCATATTCTTAGCTCTTTCGGTAAAGTCACGTTGAAGGGAAACAATAAAATATATAAAACAATAAAAAAAATCTCACGACGTTTCGACCATAACACAAACCGTCGTCATCAGGTGTGTTGGTTTGCATCAATTTATTTATTTTTAAACGGTGTATTTTAAACGGTGTTCTTTGTAAGCCATCTGGCTACCATGAGAGATTCGTTCATGAGGCTATCCACATATACAAGCACAGAGACAATTTCAACCGAGAAAATGGATTATGGCTTAGCAATCATTGGAAAGATTTGATAAACCATTTCAGGTCTTAATTGATTGTTCACGCTTACAGTGGCTTTCAGACAGCATACATTAATTTTTCGTCTCCCCCCTCCTCTTTTCAGAACATAGATGGACTACTCCTTCTAAATAAACTGCCAAATCGCTGCGCGTGGCGCTGACGTTTTTTTTTTATAAATATATAAATGCACCGTTTAAAAATAAATAAATTTATGCAAACCGCCACCCCTGATGATGACCGTTTGTGTTATGGTCAAAACGTCGTGAGAATTTTTTATTGTTTTATATATATTTTATTATTTATTGTTTCCCTTCAACGTGACTTTACCGAAAGAGCTAAGAATAATGCTAAGAAACCCATTAGCAACATAGGCAAAAATGAACGCTCTGAACTCGCGAATTTAAAAACCAGAAGTGATATAGTCATCCTCTCAGCCGACAAAGGCAACGCTACTGTAATTATGGATAAAGATTGTACAACAACAAAATCCAGAACCTACTCAACGATTGAAGTTACTCAAACATTAAAAATGACCCTACTAATAGCCTAACTATAAAAACCAACAAGATCATCACAAGTTCGACCTCCCTAATCGAACCAACTAAACGTCCCTCCTTAAAACCTTCTGCTGCAAGACCCCCTAGATTCTATGGTCTCCCCAAGATTCATAAAGAATGCACTCCACTACAACCCATCGTATCCACGATCAACTCCCCTACCTATAAGCTAGCACGTTTTCTGTCAGATACCTTGCTACCTTTCACTGGCAAGACCTCCTCAGCAGTACTTAACTCAGCTCATTTGGTCTCTATGGTCAAAGACGTTGTACTGTCCCCTGACGATATCCTTGTCAAGCTTCGATGTGGTCTCTCTGTTCACCAAGGTCCCGGTACCTGATACTATTGAAATAATTGAAAATTTGGTCCAACATGGACTAGACCCCGATACACCTGCGCTGATTAGACACTGCCTCACCAATACCTACCTACTTTACTTGGAATGGCAGCTTCTACAAACAAAATGAGGGTACCCCCATGGGTTCTCCCTTATCACCAGTGATAGCCAATGTTTTCATGGAGAAATTTGAATCAGACGCCATCCAGACTTCCACCCTCAGACCTTCCCTGTGGAAGAGATATGTGGATGACACTTTCGTCATTTGGCCTCATGACCTCCCAGCTTTGAACCTTTTTCTACACCACATCAATTCTAGACATCCCGCCATCAAATTCACCATGGAAGTGGAGAAAAATGGCAAGCTACCATTCTTGGATGTTCTGTTTGAGAGGAGACCTGATGGCTCACTGGGGCATTCTGTCTACAGGAAACCCACCCACACAGATTCCTACTTGAAACCTGATTCCCACCACCACCCAGATCAAAATAATTATCTCATCAAAACGTTATACCACAGGGCACATTGCATTTCGGACCAACAACACCTGACCAGTGAATTAAAACATGTACACCTGGCCCTCAAGAGAAACGGATACTCTGACCATACCATCCGCCAAGCTGTTTCTCCCTCCATACAGAAACAACCACTTGATACTCCGGTCAAAACCATCACTCTACCATATATAGCAGGCGTTACTAAAAAGTTCTCCAAAATTCCAAACAAACACAAGATCCTGGTCCGGTTCAATACAGTGCACAAAATCCGTGACCTGATCCCATCCGTGAAGGATGTCGTTCCTGACTTACAGTACCCCGCGGTTTACAAATTGAGCTGCACTTGTGGTGATTGCTATATCGGGGAGACGAAGCGACATGTCTGACAGAATTCGCGAGTACAAATCAGATTTGAAACACGGCAGAACGCATTATTCTGCCGTAGCTGACCACTGTTACAATGCTGTGGGTGATCACGATATAGTTTTCTCCGATACCAAGGTTCTCTGCAAACCCACGGGTTTTTATCAGAGATTTGTCCACGAGGCAATTCAGATTTACAAACACAGACACAATTTCAACCAAGAGGATGGTTTCAAATTAAGCAATCATTGGAAAGATGTTCTAAATCACTCACTCCACTCACTCACTCACTCCACTTACTCACTCACTCCACTCACTCCACTCACTCCACTCACTCACTCACTCCACTCACTCACTCACTACACTCACTCACTCACTCTACTCCCCCCCTCCCCCCCACGGTGCTGGTCCATCATGGCCCATGCACCTCCTACGTACATCATGCTCATTTTTATGCTAATTCCTTTGTCAAGCGTTTTTCTTCCTCCCACACAGCTTAAATGACGCGACCTGGGCTTGGCTGTTTTCACTCCAACGCTGTCCTCATGACAGCACGGTCCCTTCACCTGATGAAGGCCACTTGTGTTGTGGCCGAAACGTCGTGATTTTTGTTATTTTCTTTTTTACCTACGTGACTTTACCGAATTGAACCAAAGAGTATGGATCCTTGCAGTCACGAAAGCTTCAAATCTAGAAAAAAAAGCATTACTACAGATAATACATAGGAAGGCCTTTATCTAGCAGTACAGCAAGTGGGTCTGTGAATTCCATCTGGTTGCAGAACTGTGAGTGTTATTCTCTCATGTGCAAGGTGGAGTTTCTCCCGGTACTCCGGTTCCCTCCCACACAAAGCCAAACACCTGTTTCATGGAAATGGTCAGCCGTTCCAGGGCAGGCTTAAAAAAAGTCTTGGGATGCCGGTGATGTTATCGCAGATAGATGGACAACATTGTTATTATCATATTTGAAATTCTCTCTCTCTGCTAAGAGCACTCTTTCCCTCTCCTCCACACAATAAGCTGAGACAAAGAACCCCTAATAGCCATACAGGCTCTAGAGTCAAGTGCTCTTTGGGAAAATGGCTCAGCCTATTTCTTATCTCGTAACACCCATGTCCCCAAAATGCAGCTCTCCCCTGAGCGCCGTCTTTAGCAAATACACTCGGCTCCACATTCTCCTTTACTGCATCAATCCATCTCTTTTCCAGCCTGTGTGATGTCCGTTTATAACTCTCTATCTGCCCCAACATAAGCTACTTGAGCATGTGGAGGCTGGGTATGTTGGCTAGATGACCCAGTCAACTCAAGCATTGCCCGTTGGAAGAGCTCACGTGATGTGAGCTCACAATCCAGCCTGGTTAAACCCAGGATGGATGGGCATAAGTAGGAGAGGGGGACGATGCCAACCCCAACTGCAAGCGATGATGAAATTATGTATTACAACTTTCATCAGCTGGCTGAAACCAGGCCACTGTCGATTTTAATGGGGTCCGAGATGGACACCCACCACCAGAGTGGAAGACTCTCAAGCGCATCTTCCTGTGACCAAGCCACCATTACCTGACTCCCGATAATGGGGAGGTGAGCCCACCGTTACTTGAGATTCGCAGCTTCCCACACCGCATTCATTGTTTTATTCAAAAGAAGAGTTACTCCCTGTTTTGCAGTTTCCAATCCCATGTTTAGGACTGTCCATGCCTCAGTGGTTGGTACTATGCAACCTACGACTAAAATTAAAATGGACATCCAGAACGCAATGAGAAGAGGCACTCGAGAACAAGGAGACGAGGAAGTATGAAGAGGAAATCTTCAGCAGAATCAGGGGGGAAAAATTTAAAAACCTTAGTATAGCAGGGAGAGAGATCGCGGAGACACGGATTTTGGAGACAACTCGGTGTTTATTTACCAGCTTCACATTCCCTATTGCCGTACTAAAACTGGAGGAAGGGCCTTTGCTATTGATGCCCGTAGGGTCTGGAATGCTATTGCCAATAAACTGCAACTTGAATCACTACCTATGAGATCTTCACTCAAAACTGCTCTAGAGGAGTTGTACAACCCTAGCTGCCACTGCTATTCAGTGGCCTAAAATATGGCTCTAGATTTTGGTGTTATAATTAATTTATGTAGTTTATTGTAAAAAATTCGGTCACAGTCCCTATGATCACTGTTACATTGGATTTATGGCTTTTATTTTGGTGATTTCGAAATGTTTTTTTTGTTTTGGCCATGTTTTTTATTGTAGTATGGAGTTGACTGATGGCCTTAATCTTAGTTGTCTTGTGGTTGTTGTTATTTTGACTTGCATCCCACTGGGATTTTTGCGCACAGCGTTGGTGTACGGTGCTATTTCAGGAATATTTTGATATTTTTTTCCTGTATTTTCTGTTTGCACAGTCACATAATCGCTTTAAGACGTTTTCTTGTTCATGTTTTTTGTTTGTTGCGGTTGCACCCGATTCAAGAGCCGAATGGCTCACAGGGCTATACCAAATAAATGAACTATGAACTTATTATTGGTACTTACAGCACACACGGCGTCGCTAGGCAACCGAGCGCGAGGAAAGGGGGGTAGAGATGGTGTTTCTTCATTTGAGTTTAGAAAAAAGTTGATTGGCAACTTGCAGCAACAAAAACATCATCGTCAACATCATCAACATAATGACTCATTCCTATTGGGTTCCAGTTATGGTGGTTGCTTTGGTGACGGTGGTTACTACGATGATTGCTGTGGTGATGGTGGTTTGCTGCTAGAGTGAATGTGGTTTATATGCTGTGATTGCAACTATGTTGATGGTGATTGCTGTGTTGTCATTGCCATATTGGTGGCTGTGGTGATGGTGGTTGTTGCTAGACTGATTGTGGTTTCTACGCTGTGGTTGCTGCGACAGTGATGGTGGTAACTACGGTGATTACTGTGGTGATGGTGGTTGCTGCTATGGCGATGGAAGTTGTTATAATCATGGCGGTCTCTACGGTGACCATCGCGGTGATGTTGGTTGCCGCGATTGCTACGGCGGTTGCCGTGGAGATGCACGCAGTGGTCCTGGCAGTGGAGCAGATCCAGGAGCTCCTGGGCGAAGGACTCCTGGGTGCGAGTCCAGGACGAGACGCGAGACTCGCCGCTGGAGAACTCCGCCTTGAGAGATTCACAGTTACGCGATCAGAGCTGCCTCAACGCATCCAGGGGGTCCTGAGAGAGACACGGAGACTCGTGAACTCGCACAAAGACGCACGCTAAGACTCGCAAATAAACTCACCTCATGATTCACAGACTTGCACAGAGACACGGAGGCTTAAACAGAGACACACAGACTCACAGCTTCACGAGCAGCGCTGCCACTCGCTCACAACTCGCCCACCCGCTCATCCACTCACTCACCCTCCCACTCACCCACCAGCCAGTTACCCATTCACCATCCAGCAATTCACCTACCCCTTCACCACCCAACCACTCAACCGCCTGCTCACCCACTCGCTCACCCAGCCACTCACCTCCTAACCCACCCACCACTCATACACCTACCCGCTTGCTCGCTCACCCACTCACCACCGGCTCACCAACTCGCTCGCCGATTTGCTCACCACTCACTCGTCCACCCACTCACTCGGTCACCCACGCTCTCAACCACTCACTCACCATCCACCCATTCCTTCATTCACACACTCACCAACCACCTACTCACCCGCCCATCCACTCACCAACCCACCCGCTCACCTACCCACCCACTCACCCACCCGCTCACTTACCCGCTCACTCACCCACTCACACACCTGCCATCTGCTTACCCACCCACCCACCCGCTCGTCCACCCACCCGCTCACTCGCTCATTCACCTACTCACACACCCACCATCTTGCTTACCCACCCATCCACTCACCCAATCGCTTACCCACTCACTCACCACCCTCCTGCCCACCCGCCCACCCACTCACCAACCATACCCGCTCACCAACCCAAGTGCTCAACCACCCACCTGCTCACTCACCCACCCACTCACACACCTGCCACCTGCTCAACCACCCACCCACTCACCCATTCGCTCATCCACTCACTCACACATCCACCCAACCACTCACCACCCACCCATTCATCCACCCACTCACCACCCACCCACATCCACCTGCTCACCCACCCATCCATCCACACATTCACCCGCTCACCCATCCACACATTCATCCGCTCACCCACCCACACCCATCCGCTCACTCACCCGCTCTTGGGAGGATAGACTTTTAGTTAGTAAAACATCTGTAAACAAATCAGGATTACTTGTTTTACAGATGATAAAATAGATCAGTAGACAGGGGCTGTATGCGTTTCTACGTTGTAATTTATATTCTGCACAAAGGCGACTCCACAGCAGCTGTGGCGAGGCAAGGCCGGCGATCACGAGAGCCAGGTGACAGCAGATAACTCGAGAGAAGCACGCGTTATCGTCTAGCTGTGGGTGTGCTCAACTGCACGTGTTTGTGGCTAAATGCGAGAATGTGGATCGGTGTGTTATTAAATTACGAGGCTGCAATAAGATCCTTGTATGTATGTCGACCTTCTGTTGCACCGTGCTTAGCCAACCGTGATAATCGGACATTACTCAATTGTATTTTACATCGAGCAATCAGCACCCCTACGTGCAGAGCAAAGCCGCTTGCAGGTGAAATGCTGAGTCGCCTTCTTATTGTGCAAAAAAAAAAGTTGCCACTGGGGGTGCCCTTTAGAAGTGCAAAGGGGATTGCATTCCTCGCAAACCACGTGGCCCAGCTTTGCCTTTGAGAGGCAGTCGCGCCGTGCAGGCGTCCCAGTGTCAGCGCTGTCACCACCGTCACCATCGTCACCACCGTGACTATCGTCACCACCGTCACTATCATCACCACCCACACCATCGTTACCACCGTCACCACTTTCACCATGGTTACCACCGTCACCAACGTCACCACCCACACCATCGTTACCACCATCACCCTCCACGTGTAGGATTCACGGAATTTGAAGGGACGGGGAGTAATATTAGATGAAAAGTCATACATAGGTGTGCAGCATGCATGCACCCACCCTCTCCAACTTATCTAGACCAACAGCTCAGAAAAACTGAATTTGTGACCAAGTTGTCGTTTAGACCGGCGGTCCCCAACCTTTTTGGCACCAGGGACCGGTTTCGTGGAAGACATTTTTTCACGGACTGGAGGGGGGGTCATCATTGGGCCTTTCCCCCTTTTCAAAGAAACTCTCCAGCGACGTTTGTTTTTTGCTCATTTTGGCGAGGGTTAGCTTGTGGGCTTTATACCAAAACTGTGACTGAGACAAGTGCGCAGTGCGGGAGGGAGGCGCGAACGGAAGTGGTAAATACAATAATGGGCAGGCCACGCGCAGACTATAATAAGTTACGGATTCCGACTTCTCATAAGGAGCGCGCAACCTAGATCCCTGGCATGCGCAGTTGACAGTAGGGTTCGCGCTCCTATGATAATCTAATGCCGCCGCTGATCTGACAGGAGGCGGATCTCAGACGGTAATGCAAGCGATGGGGAGCGGCTGTAAATACAGATGAAGCTTCACTCGCTCACCCACCGCTCGCCTCCTGCTGTGCGGCCCGGTTCCTAACAGGCCACGGACCGGTACCGGTCCGCGGCCCGGGGGTTGGCGACCCCTGGTTTAGACCACAGACTCAAAGCGTTGAGAACACGTGGCCGTCCCAGCAACAGGCAGCAGTGAGACAAAGACAACTGTGGACCGGTTTCGTCTAATTAGGACTCATTAGTGCAGGACGGTAATCAATACTTTCTCTTGCCATATGCCTCTGGCAGCCCCATATATGGAGATGACCTTTACACTATGGTGACCCCATACACAGTTGTCTAAAGGTAACAGTAATCAAATCTGTAAATGATGAGAAAACCAATCACAACAAATATAAATTATGCAGGCTGGAAACAATACATTTCACAATGGTATCAGTTAAAATAGTATACTTGTTTTTTTACGGTAAAGTCACGTTTACACGTTCAGATACAAAAACACTCCGCATGTACCCTCCCCGAGCGAATCTAAGTAATTAAAATAAAACAAAAACAGCACCATGCATTACTGCTCTACTTTGTAGTCGCGAAAGTCTAGTGTGACAAGTCTTGATCAAATCGTGTTTATGCATATACACGTGCCTGAGTAAACATTTTAACGATGATAATCCTCTACAATTGAAAAAAACATCGCATTAAGAAGATGTGTGTGGGAATATTTACAAGGCCTAAAAGTTGCACAGCGCATACGACTTAGGGGTCTATAGCTGTACGCACTGCCGTGCAGTTGAAATCCTTTAAATTGTGAGAAAAAATTCACACGCGGACAGAGTTATTTGTGGTTGGCGCACTGCTTTATGAACCACATATGTATTAGACAGTCACCCACAGAAGTTGATATAACAGAGCTACCTCTAATTACAAATGTAATTTTCTTCTTGATTTCCCCGCATCTGCCCTCATTCCCCTCCACCAAATAAAAAAAATATTCTGCACGAGTTATTTTCAATCTCCCCTTTAATTCTCACACTTTGCCTCTCCTCCTTCAACTCCAATGGCTTCTCGTTCACTACCACTGTCTTTTAAAATACCTGTCGCTGGTCTTTAAACCTCTCCATGGACTTGCCCTACATAATTTTGCCTCTTTCATCTCCTTCCATGTCCTCTCTCGTCCTCTTTGTTCCCAATCTTCTGTCTCTGTCCCTCCTCTTTGTGCCAAACCTCATTTATGGTCCATCTACTTAACCTTCTTCCATTCCTCCCATAAAGCCCCACCTCTTCTCCATTGCCCATTCTCTACCTCTTCTCTCCCCTTAAGCCTCAACTCCTTCTCGTCCCTACTCTTCTCCGATCCCATTGCTGTCTATCGCTGTCACTTATTCCTCAAACTTTGTACACCCCTGCCATCTAAATCATTCCATTCTGTCACCGCCTTGTGCTTGTTATGTCAAGAGAGAAGGCACTCTATAAATATACACCAAAGCCACCACCGCCACCAAGAAAAGGAACAGATTTATTTGTTGGGTCTGGAAGTGGCCAAAGTGCAAGTCGGCCATGAAAAAAATTTACATTTAAAATTACACCGCCACCAATTAAAACATTAAACACAAACACAAAGGTTGTCTGTATAACCTCAACGGACTCTTGAGGCAAGTGCTTTTAGCGAGCAACTATGAAAGCCAGCATGGTACACAATGGGGAGGGTGGCCAGCACCATGCCTGGCCGCCTTTATCTCCCGAGTAGTGATGTTTACACACCGCACCAGGTACTCATTGGAGGCTGAGTCGACCTCGGGTTAGCCCAAAACCACTTTAGTTCATCGGTACTGGTGTTGCCAAGTTCATAGCGCAATACGCGAAACACTATACAATTACCGGATAATACGCATACCCACACAGGCTTGTGCATGTGTGGGTGGGTTATTTATACAGCAGTATGCAGTATGGCAGTCAGTCGGCACCTTCCGCAATGCACGTTTGTTATTCATGAGGGTGCACATCCTGATGTATTCACTGGATGATCACCCGAAGCCACCATGTGAGCTGAGAGTTTCTCGATCTTACCGGGTACTCGATAGAGCTGAGAAATGCACTGCGGTCAATACTCAGAGTCATCATTTAGAGGTAGGGACCCAGAGATGAAGAGAATCCTTAGCAGTCCGTACATGTTAATGGATAGCAGTGATGGTCCCAGCTGCTGACTTGTACACCAGGGGTGAAGAATTGAGACAAGGCTGTGGTCCCAAGATAATTTCACTCCTTCCATTTGTTTTGTATTGAGTGGCATCCTGACGGGTACGACACGGTTCAGACGCGGCCACCAGCTCAAAAAACACATACAGAACAAACCCTGCGCAGAGAAGCATGCAGAGACGCGTGTTCGAAATCACACCAAGACAGAGGAACGCGCAGATGAGAGAACATACACAGAGGCAAGATCCCTCCTCATGTTGACCATGATGAGAAGGAAAGAGCAACACGCAGATGAAAACGTTTCTGGAAGTGACGATGGCTGATGATCAAGAGTAACTTGGAGGGGAGGAGGTGGGAAGCTCATGCACAGGAGGTGCTGGGGCCGATTGTCACAGCGCAGGCGTCACGAGAAGTGACGTTGGTTTGGGGAGGCCTTCATCAAACAGTGGATTTACCACTGGTGATGATGCCCATAATGATGATGAATGCATGGGCAGTCCACTCACATTCGTGCATAATCAGGTGCACGTCCACTCCCCTAGTCACCCCTCCACCCACCTCACCCCCATTCCTCGAGTCACTCTCACCTCGACTTCTCCACTCTATCGCCAGTCGCCCTGAAGAGGCCCAACTCCGGAGCCTCCCCCAGTGCCACGTTCACTCTCAGCACGAACATCGTGCGGTGCCACCCCCTCCTCTGCTGCATCCCTCCAACTCTTCCTCCGCCATTGCGAGAATCAGCTCCACGAAGGGTCCCACGCTGTCCCCGTCCCTCAATGGACTCGTGTCCTTTGTTGATGAAGGCCATTTAATAAAATAATGATAATTAATTATGCACACACACACAGGTCACCAAAGTAGCCTCAATAGACATGTTAGGGCAAGTTGTGGAGCCTTGTGCTGTGGAACACACGAGGGGGTGGTATGTATTTTGTATGTTGAACTTCTTTTGCACGGTACGTAGCCAACCGTGCTAATCGGAGGTGCAGGGGAAGGGCAACAAAGTAAGCACAAAAAGTAGTTCTAAAGAAATGAGTTTTCAATTTAGATGTAAAAGTGAACAGCTCCAGTGGCTTCTAATATCAGAAGGAAGAGCGTTCGAGACGGCCGCAGAAGCGCTTCTGAAAGTGTGATGCAGCGACCGCCTTTGTTCGATGGTTCGCCAAAATCCGCTGTGGGAATGTGATGTGGCCAACACCATGCACGCGGCCACCTTTGTCTCTCCCAATTGCTGATGTTTATTATAGACACTGCACCAGGTACTCTTTAGAGGGTGAGTCGACCGAGGGAAGGTTCAGGACTGGGTCACACAGACACACACACAGAAAAAGATGCCCTATGTCAAATCCAGAGGCTTCTAAGAAAATGGAGGTGTAAGACGGACACAGCTATTACATGGATGAAGGTGTAATACAGATATTTGTGTTAAGGTGGTGCTGCTCACCTGAAAACAATAACAAAAATCCCAACACTCATTCATCTGTTTAATCTTTGATTGGAAAACGCTGGGCGAGACCTGCGACAATCGAGTGAGCTCACCTACTCGCTCACAAACACAACACTCAACCCAGTCAATCAACATGTTACACACCCTAAATATGACCCGCCTTGTCCTGGGGAAGACCTGCAACATGCTACTGAGCTCACCTCTTCACTCACCTACTCACCCACTATTGCTATGTCATCCACACACCCACACACTCGCTTATCTTAAAAGACCTCAATAATTGACATTTAGCTCTTGAAGATATTGCTACATGCAATAAAACGCGAGTGTGTGAGTGATTGAGTGATTGATTGAGTGTGTAAGTGAGCGTCTGGTTGCGTGAATGAGTGAGCATGTGAGTGCGTGTGTGAGTGTGTAAGGTGAACGGTAGTGTATCGGCGAATGTGCTGTGCTACAAATCTGGTGATCCGAGTTCAAATCTCGTTCACCAGTCTATGGGTCTCTGTGTAAGTCTTTACCTCTCTGTAAGTCTATGGGTCTCTGTGAGTCTACAGGTCTGGTAAGTTTACTGGTCTCTGTGTGAGTCCATGGGTCTCAATGTGAGTTCATGGGTATCTGTTATCATCATCTGTGTTTGAATGAGTCGATGGCTCTGTGTGATTGACTCCAAGTCTCTCTGTTCGAGTGAGTTTATGGCTTTCTGTGCGAGTCTATGTCTACGTGACTTTACCGAAATAACCAAAGAGTAATTCCTGCAGTCACGAAAGTGCCAAATCAAGTTTGAGTCTATGTCTCTCTGTGTAAGTGAGTACAACATATCCTTGCTTAACGCGGGGGTCGCGTTGTCGAAAATTGCTGCTTAAAGCTATTTTACGTCAAGCAGAAAACTTTTCTACAAGGAAAAACGGTAAATGGGGAGGCTCCGTTTTAGCACAAGAGAACTTTCATTATTATTTTTAATTGAGAGTACAGTACACTGTTTTCTATGTTTATTTTAAATGTGTTGTGTATATGTAGAAGATCTATCTTATAATCTTTATTTATACTGGAGGAATCTAAAAAGCCCTTTTTCACAGATTTCCAGTTGGGGTGGTACAGAAAGTTACAAGAACAAACGATGCAAAAACACAATCGAAGTGAAAAGTATAGGAAAGGTAAGCAAATCACAAAAAAATAAAAATAAACTATTTTTATCTTACCTAGTAAAGCCCTCTAAGCTATTAGCTTCTATTTCAGAAGCGAACTGGCCACAAATGATAGATGAATGAAGTAGCTTATGACGTGGAAATTTATAGCAGCCAAATAATAATAAAAAATTGTGTTACATTCATCAATATACATACAAAGGACGTGAAAGGGAGATATGATGAGTGAAAACTATAAGGGAGTGAGTGAGATGACACTACACACATGCTGGAACAAAGGCTGAGGAAGAGGATGACACGCCACGTAACACAGCGCGCACCGGTACAGCATCAGCTCCCAGCAATACAGAACAATGCTGCCAACACCCACACCACTCATAAGAGCAGTCCGTCATGTGCTACTCCAGTTATAGTGGGTGTGGTGTGCGCTAAGCGAAACACATTACATAAAAGACGAGGATGTACTGCATATAGTCCTCTGCGTAAGTGAGTCTATGTCTCTCTGTGTGAGTCTGTGCGAGTGACTCTATGGTTCTCTGTGTGGGTTAATCAATGGTTCTCTGTTTGAGTGAGTCTATGTGTCTCCATGTGAGTGAGTCTATGGCTCTGTGTCAGTGAGACTTTGGCTCTCTGTGTGAGTGCTCTCTCTGAGTGAGTCTATGGCTCTCTGTGGGAGTAAGTGGGTCTCTAAGGCCACCACCATCTTGCTCCCTGCCCAGTGCGTCCACCTGGTTGAGCTGCAGAAGTCTATTGTCCACCGCTCCAGACCGCACAGATATCCAGACGTCCACCTCCAGCACAGACACCGGCAGATTCTTAAACCTGGTTGTGGAAGTAAGGACACGAGAGGGGTAATAGTCAACCACCATTACCACCATCAATACCACCATTACAACCACCAAAATCACCGCATTCGTTAAAACCACCATCAATATCACCACCTCCACCACAACGATCACAATCAAAATTACAATCACAATACTCTTTGGTTCTTTCGGTAAAGTCACGTAAGTATAAAAAATAATAGATCACGACGTTTCGATCGCAACACGAGCAACCATCATCAGGCGAAAAAATATAGCGAGAAAGCTGCTGAAACACGAAGTTATATTGGCTTGAGATAAGCTCAGCCCAAGGGTAAGTGGGCGGGGCTAGAGGTAGAATTTGCATGTAAATACAACACCACATCGTGGAAAAGGAAAGAGAGAGACAGACACCGAGAGACATCCACACACACAGAGAGGCACACACAAAGAGACACACGAGAGACGCATATAGAGAAAAACACACCGGCAGAGAGAGACACCCACACAGGTAGATGCAGAGAGAGAGACACAGAGAGAATTACATAATTGCCCATGAATTACTATGGTGTGACAATGCCAATTACCAATGTCAAAGGGAACATCAATGAATGGTAAATGTGGGGTAATATCCCCAGAAGAGCATGTAGACTACATTAAAAAATCAAATAATCAGGCAATATAATATCACATATGGGTTCAGTTTAAAGTTTACTTATGACAAATAATACTGAAATAATTGTGCTCCATAGATTATCTTAATGGCCAAGTTACATAACCATCATGGAATCACTTAAGCTGACCATTTAAAAAGACATTAATTGCAAGATGTTGAGCAAAGGAAATTGTTTGGAAGTTCATCTCACACTAAGTACATGTTACTATTAATCTAAATCTGCATAGTTCTCGATCAGCAAAGTCGCAAACATGTTTTACCACAAGCAAGGAGTTCGGTGTAAAGCTATCTAGAGTATGTTTGGCTGGTGCTACACATTTCTACGTGATTAGCCATTTCGCTGATCTATCATTTGTGGACAGGTCGCTTCTGAAAAACAGCCACATAGCTCAGTGGGTCTCACCTGGTAAAATAAAAATAGTTTATAGAGTTCGTTCTGCCTTAACGCGTGTTTTCATAACGCTATTTGGATATGGCACGATGGATGTAATAGGGAACACGTTTTATAACACGGATGCTAAGTGGATATAACGCGATTGAGTCAACAGAACCACGTCGCGCGAGTAGGAATGTGCGGTTGTACGGCTGCCTGGGCACAGCATCACACGAGGCATTGGGATGCTGCTGGATGCTTCCTGATGCTCCCCACGCGCCTCAGTCTTTGTTCAGCCGACACACGCATCTCACGCTGTTATCACGGACTGTGCTTTACCCTGTATTAGTCATTGTAACGAGGGAGTTTACATAACGCGGTGTTCTTCAGCAACGCAACTACCGCGTTATAGAACACTGCAGTAAATATTGTCGCGGTGTGGAAGGAGCAATGAACGTCATCTTGTGGCATGGAAAGGCATCGCAGCCCTAGCGAGCAGCCAGAGACAAAGCCTGCACGCACGGCAAAGTTGTGATTGACCCGGAGACTATTAGCAAGTGACACGTATGGACTAATGGTTACTCTAAATGACGATGTTGACGTTGGTTATAACGTGCTACAAATATGCTAAATGCACATCGCATTAGTTCTGACAAATAGCGTACGCTTTTTTAAAAGTTATCGTTTACAATGGTTAATTTGTATATCATGCCAAGTGAGTAATTTGCGTGTGGACCCTGACAGCGGCACTCAATGTCCAACTCTTGCGAATGCTCTCAGGGGATCTTTACCGTGCGCTGCGTTCACTCACTCAGCCCCAATCTCCCTGTCGTGAACTCACCACTCACCCACTCACTCACCTCACCCTTCAACTCACTCACCCTCCTCACCTATTAATTCTCCTCATTAACTCACCCTGCAATCCACTCCCTCACCCCCCCTCTCCATCACCCGGCACTCACCGCCTGTCCGTGACCACCTCTCCCGTGACTACAACCACAAACACCACCACCACCTCTCCCGTGCCTACAACCACAAACACCACCACCACCTCTCCCGTGCCTACAACCACAAACACCACCACCACCTCTCCCGTGCCTACAACCACAAACACCACCACCACCACCTCCTGCTGCTGCTGTCGCGGTCTCCGCGTGGCGCCGCGGGCCCAGGGGGAGGCCTTGCGGCCCAAGAGCGGCACCACGGCTCCCCCCCTCCCGCTCCTGGCCCCTCGTCCCTCCTGGCTCCTCCCCCTCGTCCCTCCTGGCCCCTCCCCCTCGTCCCTCCTCCTCCCGCTCGCGACGTGGAGTGAACTCAGCCCCGCCCCCCCCGCCCCCCGCGTCCCCCCCCTCCGCCCCCCCCACCCTGCGCGGCCCCGCCGCCCATTGCAAGAATGGCGGGAAGCGGACGCGGGGCCTACCGCGCGCCGCCTCTCGCGTGATTGGCTCGCTTCGCGTCACGTGGGGAAGGCGGAAGAAGAGTATGGGGGAGGAGCTGCGCGGTTAGGGGCGGGGCCGTGGAGTCACGTGGTTGGCAATGATCGACAATAAGTGGGCAGGGATGGCCGTACGTCAAAGCGTACGTCACATCCGGTAATGACGTTAGTATAAATAACACGCCCCTTCGTGACGTGTCTCTCACTTGCTTCTGTCCCGGGTGCCGTCAACTCGAGCTGAGCATGGCGCTGCTGATCGTTGGCGTTCTGGTCTTGGCCATGCTTGGGATGGAGATCTTCATTTATCGTCGTTTTACGCTTTCCATCTCAGACTTTTACCGCGAGATCATGACGCTGCAAACGGAGAGGATGAGCCAGCAGAATGTGGAGCTCTGTCAGAAGAACAAGATGCTCCGTCTGGAGCTACAGCAGCAGCAGGAGGAGTTGATGGAGAACCGAGAGACTCTCCAGAGAGAGAACAGGAGCCTGGTTCAACAGCTTAAAGAGTGCCAGTTGGAGCTGGAGTCCACGAGAGTGCCTTGCAGGGAGAGCAAGTCTCTCCATGCGGATTTTCTCCGAGACTGCAATGCAGCACAGCGGCAAATGTCGCTGCGCTGTGAAAACAAAGATCTCCGGAGGTCGCTGCACGCCCACCTGACGGAGTTGAACTTCCTGGATCCGCAGAGAGGCCAGGAACAGTTTAGGCTACGCGGGAAGCTGGTGCGTCACGAGGACATGTGGCATGGGGAAAAGAGGCTGCATGAAGAGAACCTTCATCTCAGTAGCCAGCTGAAAGAATTGAAATGCGCCGTGTCTCAAATGTACCATGATGCCACCGATGCCCCTTCCACCGCCGCTTCTGCCACCACCACCACCAGGCCCAAGAAGAAGAAGAGATTTATCCATTGGGTGCGAAAATTGCTGACGCGCAAGTCGGCCATGTAAAATCATTGGGGAAATTATGAAAATGACACCGCCCCAATTAAAACATTACTCAGCAAGACAAACATACCCCATAGAACATCAACATACTATTGGGAAAAGTGCTGTACAATATATATGTATCTATATTTAACTTTCTTTGCATCGTATGTAGTCAACCATACCAATGGAAGGTGCTGTTAGCGAATAGTACAACTTATGGGTTCCATTCCTGAGAACTGTCCGTAAGTCGAATAGTTCATAAGTCTGAATACAATAGTGTACTGTATTGAAATCCACATGCTGTAAGTTTTTTAAGATGTTATCACGGTTCAGCAAAACATGTAAACATTGTCAAAGTCATATGTAAGACAAAATATCGTACATTTGCATGCAACACTGTAATAAATACTGTATTGTGAGCAAAACATAAAGTTACTTAAATGGAAAAAAATAATCTGTTTTTATTGTCACTTACCTTTAGTCCGGATGCTGGCCTGCTTGTCGGGAGGGGGCGTAATGAGTCCCTAAAACTGCACACACGGGGGCGGTGGGAGGGGGGTGAACGTCCATACACACACAACAGCGACAATCATTCGCCGTATAGCCTTACCAGAATGTTGGGGCAAGTGCTGTTAGCGAGCAGCGCCTATGCAGCTTAGAATAGCACACGGGCCAGCACCACGCCCAGCTGCCTATCTTTCTCTCTCCATACAAGAGACTCACAGGCGTACATGCGTCCGTGCACACACGCACAACACAACAACCATTGTTCACCCCTAAGTGGCGGTGACATCACCACAGCACTTGTGCCATGCTCGATGTATTTTGAGGCCACGTGAAGTGTCGAAGGCTGGCTGGCAGGAGGTCATGTAATAGACGCAGGTGCCATGGATTGACTTAGGAAGATGATGGACTGATGCAACAGCCGTGCTCCCCACTGTGCCAACTTTCTTTGTTTCAGTTGTTTGGCGCTATGCTCGTTGTTTTGAGCCTCTCTTCTCTGCCCTATGCTGTTGCTGGAGGGCGACTGCCTCCACCTCCCCAGTAGCGCCGTTCATGAACCTCCTCCACAGAAGCCGATCATGACACTGCTGATACCAGTCATCAATACGTCCAATCAGCTCCACATCCTTCTGTACCACATCAGTCCATCTCTTCTCTAGCCCGTACCACGCCCACTTAGCGCCATCTATCCAGCCAAATTGAAGCTGCTTGGGGATGCCGTGGCTGTACAAACGGACTGCATGACACAATCAACGCAGCCTCGCTTACTGGAGGAGCCCACAGATGGGCATTTGTCCAGATATTCTAGGAATCTGTGAGCTCATAAAGTCCAGTCTGGTTAAACCCTGGATAGATCGTGGGCAAGCTAACCTAAATGTTCCTTTCGAGAGAGAAAAGGGAGGGTATAACTTTGGCCGAGAAGACATGAAGATTTGTATGGAGTGGCATGCCAGGTAGCTTCCACACTGTGTTGAGCAGCTGATGAAAATATAATGCTGCTCGAATTATTTGAAATGAGACCTCAGCTCCCAAAACGGAGATGATCATCAGCACACTGCCCACTCCACTCTCTCCTCAGGTGCCCCAAATACATGAGGAATTGAGGAAGGGAGCATTTTTATGATGTAAAATACCCAGGGAGGTGATTTGTTTTCGTGGGGCTGATGGTAACGGCCCATATTTTAGTAGCATGCTTCATGTTTGGCTGTAGTGTCTCCAACTTCTCCTTAGAGTGGGCAGTAATCACCAGGTCATCCGCATTCATAATATGATTTAACAATAGAGATTCATACCATGACCGGCTCGGGCATCGATCAGCCTCCCATTATATCTATACCAGATATAAATTCTACTGGTACATCCATGGAAATAGTCTCAAACTACGTAGTCAAAGAAAATGTTCAGTCGTGTAGGGGCCAGAGGACATCCATGTCGCACATTACTCACACATTCTATCATCCCTTAGCTCCATTACGTCGATTTCCCATGAGACACAGCAGTTGTCTTTATATTGTTTATATATGCTTTATCGAAAGAAGAAAATAGTATATTTGCTTTAATTACTGTAACTCTGTGTTTTTTTTAGCTTTGGTAATTTGGGTGATCCAGGTCTCTCTTGCAAATGAGACTCATCATGGTCGCTTTAGTTCTCGCCTTGTTCAACTCAATAAACTGGTACTCACTCCATTATGAACCTACCCACTTCCTTAAATCTATGACTCACGTAAATACTCCCTCTCCTCATGAGTCATATATTTACCTGATCACACAATCACCCGATCATTCACTGTGTCAACCTCACTCACGCACTTTTTCATGCTCTCAAGAATGACCCACCCATTCTATCACTACATTAATCACCATCCCCTTCCCTCATTGACCCACTGGTAAAATTAAAATACTCGACAGCAACAACACGTGAGATTGTACTCAGGCTTACACTCACATGTGTAAAGAAGCTCCTTTGCAGGTTCCATTTGATAGATGATTTATTTCACGATAACGTATTTACAACGCAAGAGTACGACTCACACGAACCTTCCCCCGTACAGTAACCTGTACCTGTTTCAACCCATCTCCACTGCCCCCACTATAAACTTTGCCATCCAAGAGAAGTGAAGTAGAAGACAATAGAGTCTGCTGAGAGAATCTACCGGGGAAAACTGCTGGAAGTTACCAGGGCGTGGCCGTGCGGGTATATAAGGGGGAGCATGGCCCGCAAATGGGGTGATGCCTTGGGGACTGAAGAACAACTGCAGGTGGATGACATCGGGGCCGACTGTTGGAAATCAACATGGTGGAAACCATCAAGAAAGACTGTTCGAGATTAATCTACTCTATTAGAAACCACCGGGACTGCAGATAGTCATAGCCTTGTGCAACGTGTGAGTTGCACTCTCACCTTGTAAATATGTTATCGTCGGGAATAAATCATCTAGAAAATGAAACCTGCGAAGGAGCTTCTTTACACATGTAAGAATGCAGGACATGCTTTATCAGCAGGCCGTTGTTTTTGTCTACAACAGACTTATGCACACGATCTTGAAAATGGCATTTGATTAGGATTGTCACCTGCAACCCATTATGAAATCGTCCAACTACCAAAACCCTTGTCTGCATTATACCTAAGACTTTTGACTTGTACATCTCGTAATTTTCAGACGATGGGTTGACCAACGTGGCAATGTTATTTTCTCATTTTATTGACAGTAAACAAAAAAACATGGCATAGTTTTTAATTTCCCTGTTAACTTGTACATACGAGTGAAACGGTGGCACAATGGTTTGTGCATTGCACTATGAATCAGGCCACTTGAGTTTGATTCTCGGTTATAGTTAACATCAAACAAACTGACCATGAGCCTTTTCGTTATCAACCCACGTTGAAAAGCATGATGGCGTATGGTGAAACAATCTCCATGACTGATCCAGTATGGGAAGACTTCACCCATGACAATGGTTATACATTTATCATTGTTTTTGTTGTATATTAACACCAAAGGAGTAACTTCATACCTGTCAGCCAGCCTATATATACTCATAGATAAACTTTCGCCTAAACAGCACCATTGGGATGAAGCTGACTTGGTATCTTCCATACTCTTTGGTTCTTTCGGTAAAGTCACGTAGGTATAAAATAAAATAAATCACGACGTTTCGGGTGCAACACAAGCGTCCGTCATCAGATGGCAAAGCATGATCTGCTGTTGAGGCAGAATGTTTAAAAGAGTTTGAAATGGGTGTAGCCCAAGGGCCATAAATAAGTTGGCGGGGCTAGTGATGTTAATGTGAGAAATTAGCATGTAAATGTAAGAACGGAGAGCGGCCTCCTCATAGAGGGCATGAAAGGGGCTATGTTAATGTGAGAGATTAGCATGTTAAAGTAATATCGAAGAGTGGTGGAATCCAAAGGCATGAGAGTGCAATCCAAAGGACATGTGAGCATGAGAGATCTAAGAGAGAGGCATAGAGAGAGACACAAAGAGTCGGAAATAACAGCTGACATAGGCAGGTAGGATGGAAATATCAGAGTCATAAAGAAGGTACACCACTCTGTGCTATCGTCTCCACCAAAGAGTATGAATCCCTGCATTCATGAAAGCTTTAATTTAAGATTATTCCAGCAAACTTTACCGTCTTCTACCTCGAACCTTCCCTCGTACGGTACCATGCACCTGTTTCCACCCATCTCCACTGACACCACTATAACTTTTGCCATGTACAGTACCCTACATCACCCTCTTCTGCCCATAAAAATATCTGTCCCGGCTAAAACTCTAATTTAACAGGTCCCTGCAGGGTGGGCTGGTAGGAACATTGGAATTTTGCGCAATTTTATTTTTACACCCCAATAGCACGAGATTTCACTTCGTTAAAGTATTGAAAGGGGACGGACGGACGCATTAATCTATTGCAAGCTGGTACACTCATCTATTGCAGGCTGGTACACTCAGTTTACAACTTCGTTCCTACCAGTAATAGGGAACTCTATGTGGGAATCAATGGGATCGCACACGGGATTCAGTGATGTGGGCATGGAGTACAAAACATTTAACCTCTGGGTTAATGCTTAACATAGGCGCTTGAATCAAGGGGGGGAAGGCATTACAACCCAACTTGACCATTCAGTATCATCACCAAACTCTTACGTGGGCTGCCCTATTGAAGGTGTACATTCTTAGGCAAACAATACGCAACATCATTAGCCCTACATTTACAACAAGCCATCAATATGTACTGTAGGTGTGGTCGAGCAGCACATTCGACCTGGTGACACTCCTTCTCGGCACCTCTCTAAATTAGTCCGTCGGCCTCCCTCATCATGGCCATCTTCATTCCGGTCGATCCTGAGAGGAGAGTGCGGGGGCAGTATTTCTGTGAGGAGGATGCTCCCCTCCCTGGCATTCATCACGACGCCCCTGGACACGGCTTTGTGAGCCTGAACGATCCCTTGTGACGTCAGTTCTCTATATGGTTTAGGGCGACTCGGATTAACCACCCATCTCTGGCGTCCCATTTGGATGCGAACACTTTGCGGGCAGAGGATTTTAACAATTCCACTGGGCTTTGCCAAGGATGGTGTAGTTTGGCGGATTTTCTAACCCGGACCTCAGGACAGTGTAACCAGGCCCGATCACCCTGTTCAAAGGGTACAGGCGTCTCCGTTCTTTTCCGCAACCGTTTGTTTGCTATTTGCGATCTGCCTGACTCTGCTATCGCGGCTTCACGAGCTTCACAGAGCTTTTTTAGTGGCAGTCTGAGGGAGGCTGGTGACGACACAACTTTAGCAGGGAAAGCCACCAGTTGGTCCTCAATAGGTGGCTCAGGGTCTCTCCCATACATCAAAAAGAAGGGGAAGAGCCCGGCCGATGCATGTGGCACTCTACAATATGCCCCTAGGACCCCTGGGATGTGCAAGTCCCAGTCCATCTGATCACCATTTACAACATGGCACAACATTGCGGACAGCGTGCGGTTAAGCCTATCTACTTGTCCATCACACTGCAGGTGGTATGGTGGCGTTCGAATTTTCTTTGTGCCCACGATATTACAAACCTCTCGCAACAGGTTAGTAGAAAAATTCTGACCCTGGCCTGCTAGACGTTTCTCAGTGGGGCCCTTGTCCAATACATAGCCATGGAGAAAGGCTTCTGCTATTATTGCAGCCGTTTGGTCATTTATCGGCCATGCAACGAGCCAGTGTGTGCAATACTCCATCCCCTCGAGCAAATATTTATTTTATCCTTGCTGTTTTAGGAAATGCACCCAGGATATCCAACGCTACTAGTTCGTTTACCCTCACCACTGCGATCGACTGCAGTGGAGGCTGTATAGGATGGGGAGCAGGTTTCCTTTTTGCACACTCCTGACAATGATTACCCGCTCACGTACATCTTTTGACATCACTGGCCAAAAATATCGAGCCTGCAGTGTGAGCAATGTGTTTCGGTGGCCCAAGTGCATTTGTTGTTTGGCGTGCACTTCTAGTAGCAACTGTTTTTGCAAGGGTTTTTGCACCACTAGGCAACAACGCTGCATCTTCATGTCCCACCTCATCAGGAGTCCTCGCCATGGGATGAATGGCTCCCCATTTTGACCAGTTTGAGCACATTCAGCTGCCTGTGCAGCCAATGACTGTATAATTTCATCCTGTTTTTGCAATCGGATTCATTCGGTCCTTATCAGCCCAAGATCATGATCTGTGGGTGGTACATCATTTTATATAGTTGCTGTGTTTATTGACATCACCTGTCTCGGCGAGTCAGGGAGGGTCGGTTTACACCATGCTGCTCCTGTCGCTGCTGCTACGACCGATCTCACTAACTTTTTCCACTTAGCCCGAGATGTTGGCCGAATTTTCCCTGTTGTTTCACTCCAGGTCGATGTGATCGAGTGGTGTGCTAGTGATGTTGGTGATGAGGGTTTTGGAAATGAGGTGCACGTGTGATCTGGCTGGGTGTACAGGCGACACGCCTGGGTGTTTCTTGGTTGTCTCGGGATGACTTCCCCTCGGCAACCTCTCGCGATGTGGCCCGACCTCCCGCAGTGGTAGCAGTACATCACCGCATGGTCCTGAATTCCTCCGTGGTTGTGCCATGGTCGCTGATGCTGTAGTTGACACCTTGAATCGTTGAACCCCTGGATGGCCACAGCCATCTCTTCCAAGGTCGCCTGCAGATCACCCTCCATGCTGGGCATTGCGGCGGTCCCTGTTGTTGCTGTCCCTGTTGGCTCCGTTGGTCCTCCTGCTCCTCCATTCTCCATCACCCTTGTCACATGGGCTGCTACTTCACATGGTGCCCTGGGATCTGTGTGTGCCCAGAGGCATTTAGCAAACTACATTGAAGTTTGCTCACTCTCTGGCAAAATCGGCAATGTAATGCCACTTTGATAGAGGAGAATTTGTAGCCGCTGCGCCACTAGCACGTCTCAGGTTGTCATGTCCATCCTTGGAAATGCCACATCTGCAACCGCATGCAAGGTACTTCTATAAGCCATCAGTGGCTCGCTATCTCCTCTTCTCCAGGATGAAAATTGCTGCCTTGCGCTGGACGCAGGACAGAAAACATCGGCCATCCCTTGACAACCTTGTTGGGTTGTGGCAGGTTGATTTTCCGGGATCATAAAGAAGGCCAATAGTGCTCTGTCATCCAACACCGTAGGCAGCAGTCGTAGCACTTCATCGTCAATCAATCGGCTGACTCTGACAGCTGCTTCAAATCTTTTGATGAATGCAATACAATCACCTCCCGTATTTTTATGCATGGTGGTCAAGGTCTGTTGAACAGCTTCTAGTTGTGGTTGAGTCATTTGATTGGTTCCCGCCTGCTGCTCGACGGGGGGAAGCGATGGCTGCTGCCCTATGGCGCTTTCTCCTCGCCATTGCGGTCCATGGTGGAGATGGATCTGGCTTCAGCCGCGCACTACCTGTTCCTTCCTCTTCTCTTTTCTTCATCATCGAAATTATCAGTCGATCCACCACTGAGGTAAGGTGGTCCAACCTGTCCAACAGCTGCCGCCAATTTTCTTTGTTCGGCGATGCTGGTTCTTGGGTCTTTGGCGGAGCATCCACTTCCATCGGGAACTTGGCTGCCAACGGGGTCCGGCTCTCACTCGCGCTATTTGCCGAGTCTGAAAAACCTGGAGCGCTTAGGGTTGATAACTCGTTCTCTGCAGGAGCTCTTCGGCGGGTCTTCCTTCTTGAACTTGTAGACTGTATCCCACCACTGCCACCAGAAGCCTCTTTGCAGGTTCCATTTTTGAGAAGAGAGTGCAACTCACACGCTTCACAAGGGTATGACTATCTGCAGCCCCAGTGTTTTCCACTACATTCATCTCGAACAATCTTTCTTAATGGTTTCCACCATGTACAACAGTCGGCCCCGATGTCATCCACCTGCAGTCGTCCTTCAGTCTCCGAGCTAGCGCCCCAATTGCGGGCCTCGCTCTCCCTTTTCTACCCACGCAGCCTCGCCCTGGCAGCTTGCAGCAGTTTCCTTGGTACATTCTTCCAGCAGACTCAACCGTCTTCTACGTCCTTTCTCTTAGATGGCAAAGGATATAGTGGTGTCAGTGTTGATGGGTGGAACAGATGCAGGGTACTGTACGAGGAAAGGTTCATGTGAGTCGTACTTTTGCGTTGTAAATACGTTATCGTGAAATAAATCATCTAGACAATCTAACCTGCGAAGGAGCTTCTTTAAACACGTGAGTGTTAGACTGCGTATTTCCATTTTACCAGTGGGTCAATGAGGGAAGCGGATGGTGAGTAAGGTAGTGAGTGATGGGATGAGTAGGTCATTGGTGAGATTGTGAAATAGTGCGTGAGTGATGTTGGCACAGTGAATGATCAGGTGGTTGCCTGAGTTATCAGGTCAATATATGACTCATGAGGAAGGAGAGGACGTATTTATGTGAGTCATAAAGTAAGGGAAGTGGGTGAGTTCATAATGGAGTAAGTAGTAATTTATTTAGTTAAAACAGGCGAGAACTAAAGAGACTAGGATGATTCTCATTTGCAAGAGAGACCTGGATCACCAAAATAACAAAAGCTAAATAAAAACACAGAGTTACAGTAATGAAAAGCATATATAAACAATAGAAAAACAACTGCTGTGTCTCATGGGAAATCGATATAATGGAGTTAAGGGATGATAGAATATGTGAGTAATGTGCGACATGGATGTCCTCTGGCCCCTACACGACTTAACATTTTCTTTGACTACTTAGTAATGAGACGATTTCCATGGATGTACCAGTAGAATTTATATCTGGTATAGATATAATGGGAGGCTGATCGATGCACGAGTCCGGTCATGGTATGGCTCTCTATAGTTAAACCATATTATGAATGCGGATGATCTGGTGATTACTGCCCACTCTAAGGAGTTGGAGACACTCCATCTAAACACGGAACATGCTACTAAAATATGGGCCGTTACCATCAGCCCCACAAAATCAAATCACCTCCCTGGGTATTTTACATCATCAAAATGCTCCCCTCCCTCAATTCCCCATGTATTTTGAGGCAGTTGTGGAGAGAGTGGAGATATTTCCGTACTTGGGCAGTGTGCTCATGACCAACTCTGTTTTGGGAGCCGAGGTCTCACTTCGATTCATTCGAGCGGCATTATATTTTCATCAGCTGCGTAACATTGTATGGAAGCTACCTGATCTGTTACTCCATACAAACCTTCATGTCTTCTGGACCACAGTTATGCCTTCCCTTATTTCTCTCTATAGGATTATCTGCAATGGTTTGAAACATTTGGTCTAGCCTGCCTACGATCTATCCAGGGTTTAACCAGACTGGACTTTGTGAGGAGGCCAAAATTTCCCAAAATATCTAGACAAAGGCTCATCAGTGGGCTCTTCCGGCAAGTCAGGCTCCATTGGCTGGGTCATGAAGTCTATATGCACTGTCACCGCATCCCCAAGCAGCTTCAATTTGGGCGGATAGATCATGCTAAACAGGCGCGGCATGGGCTACAGAAGAGATGGACTGATGTGGTACAGAAGGATGTGGAGCTGATTGAACTTGCTGATGACTGGTAGCAGCAGTGTCGCGATAGGCCTATGTGGAGGAGGTTCATGAAAGACTCTACTGGGGAGGTGGAGGCAGTTGCCCTCCAGCAATAGCGTAGGGCAGCGGAGCGACACTCATAACAATGAGCAGAGCGCTATACGACTGAAACACTGAAATTTGGCACAGTGGGGGGCACGGCTTTTGCATCTGCCCGTCATCACCTTAAGTCAACCCATGGTACCTGTGTCTATTCATGACTTCCTGCCAGCCATCCTTCGACACTTCAAGTGACCTCAAAATGCACCAAGCACCGCACAAAAGCGCTGTGGTGATGTCACTGCCACTTAGGGGCAAACGGCGAATATTGTCTTCTTGTTGTGCGTGTGTGCACGGACGCATATACCCCTGTGAGTGTGTGTGTGGGGAGAGATAGTGCAATGGTGAACACTGTCTACCATCCCACCGATCCCAGTTCGATTCCCACTCACGACCAACACCTTTAACGATTATATTAATGGTTGCTGGGCTTTCCGTCGATTGACTCAGCCTCAAATAAGTGCCTGGTGTGGTGTGTAAATATCACCACTGGCGAGACAAAGGCAGCCGGGCGTGGTGCTGTCCACGCACCCCCTCGTGCGACATTCCAGCCTTCATAGGCGCTGCTGGCTAACAGCACTTGCCCCAACATTCTGGTTAGGCTATTCGGGGGATGACTGTCGCTGTTGTGTGTGTGTGTGCTTGCGGGCGTTCACCCCCAACCCTCCCGTGTGCAGTTATGGGGACTCATTATGCCCCCTCCCGACAAAAGGTCCCACATCCAGACTCAAGGTAAGTGACATTAAAAACATATTTTTTGTCCTATTTACGTAACTTTATTTTTTGTTTACCATACAGTATTTATTACAGTATTATTTGCAAATGTATAATATTCCGTGTTATGACTTTAACAATGCTTCAAAATTTTTGTTAAACCGTAATACATTTTACAACACTTCCAGTATGTGAATTTAAATACAGTACACTATTTTATTCAGACTTATGAACTGTTCAACTCACTAACGATTCTCTGTAATGGAATCCAAAAGTTGTACTATTCATTAACAACATCTCCCATTGGTATGGTTGACTACATGTGATGCAAAATAAGTTAAACATAGATAAATATATATTGTACAACACTTTCCCCAACAGTGTTGAGGCTACATGGGGGACCTTTGTGTTTGTGCTTGTGATTGTATTGTGGAGGCCTTCTTAGGTGCTGCTCCTTGCTAATAGCACTTGCCCCAATAGTCTCTTGAATCTATACGGGGAACGTTTGTCTTTGTGAATAATGTTTTAATTGGGGCGGTGTCATTTTCTAAATTGCCCCAATGTTTTTAAATGGTCGACTTGCGTTTCAGCCATTTTCGGACCCAATTAATACATCTCTTCATTTCTTGGGCTTGGTGGCGGTGGTGGCAGCTGTGGCAGCGGCGGTGGCAGTGGCGTTGGTGGTGGTGGCATCTTTGTAAATTTGAGAAATGGCGCATTTCAGCTCTTTCAGCTGTCTATTGAGATGCCGGCACTCTTTGCGCATCTGCACTTCGCCGTGCCACTTTTCCTCGTGACGCGCCAGCTTCCCGCGCAGCCTAAACTGCTCCTGCCCTCTCTGTGGATTCAGGAAGTTCAACTCCCTCAGGTGGATGCGCAGCGACCTACGGAGACCTTCCTTTTTACAGCGCAGCGACATTTGCCGCTGTGCTGCATTGCAGTCTCGGAGAAAATCCGCACGGAGAGACGCACGCTCGCAGCCAGGCACTCTCGTGGACTCCAGCTCTAACTGGCGCTCTTTAAGCTGTTGAACCAGGCCCCTGTTCTCTCTCTGGAGAGTCTCTCGGTTATCCATCAACTCCTCCTGCTGATACTGTAGCTTCAGATGGGGCGTCTTGTTCCCCTGACAGAGCTCCACATTCTGCTGGCCCATCCTCTCCGTTTGCAGCGTCGTGGTCTCGCGGTGAAAGTCTGAGATGGAAAGCGTACAACGAAGATAAATGAAGATCTCCATCCCAAGCAGGGCCAAGAGCAGAACGCCAACGATCAGCAGCGCCATGCTCAGCTCGTGTTGACGGCACGCGGGACAGAAGCAAGTGTGAGGCACGTCACGAAGGGGCGTTATTTATATAACTTCTTTACCGGATGTGACGTACATGTTGACGTAACAGCCATCCCTGCCCACTTATTGTCAATCATTGCCAACCACGTGACTCCACGGCCCCGCCCCTAACAGCGCAGCTCCTCCCCCATACTCCTCTTCCGCCTTCCCCACGTGACGCGAAGCGAGCCAATCACGCGAGAGGCGGCGCGATGGGCGGTGGGGGGGCGAGATCACTCCACGTCGCGAGCGGGAGGAGGGACTAGGGGGAGGGGCCAGCAGGGACGAGGGGGAGGGGCCAGTTGGAACGAGGGGGAGGGGCCAGGAGGGACGAGGGGGAGGGGCCAGGAGGGACGAGGGAGAGGGGCCAGGAGGGAGGAGGGGGAGGGGCCAGGAGCGGGAGGGGGGGAGCCGTGGCGCCGCTCTTGGGCCGCGAGGCCTCCCCCTGGACCCGCGGCGCCACGCGGAGACCGCGACAGCAGCAGCAGCAGGAGGTGGTGGTGGTGGTGTTTGTGGTTGTAGGCACGGGAGAGGTGGTGGTGGTGTTTGTGGTTGTAGGCACGGGAGAGGTGGTGGTGGTGTTTGTGGTTGTAGGCACGGGAGAGGTGGTGGTGGTGTTTGTGGTTGTAGGCACGGGAGAGGTGGTGGTGGTGTTTGTGGTTGTAGGCACGGGAGAGGTGGTGGTGGTGTTTGTGGTTGTAGGCACGGGAGAGGTGGTGGTGGTGTTTGTGGTTGTAGGCACGGGAGAGGTGGTGGTGGTGTTTGTGGTTGTAGGCACGGGAGAGGTGGTGGTGGTGTTTGTGGTTGTAGGCACGGGAGAGGTGGTGGTGGTGTTTGTGGTTGTAGGCACGGGAGAGGTGGTCACGGACAGGCGGTGAGTGCCGGGTGATGGAGGGGGGGGGGGTGAGGGAGTGGATTGCAGGGTGAGTGAGTTAATGAGGAGAATTAATAGGTGAGGAGGGTGAGTGAGTTGAAGGGTGAGGTGAGTGAGTGGGTGAGTGGTGAGTTCACGACAGGGAGATTGGGGCTGAGTGAGTGAACGCAGCGCACGGTAAAGATCCCCTGAGAGCATTCGCAAGAGTTGGACATTGAGTGCCGCTGTCAGGGTCCACACGCAAATTACTCACTTGGCATGATATACAAATTAACCATTGTAAACGATAACTTAAAAAAAAGTCCGCTATTTGTCAGAGCTAATGCGATGTTGCGTTCAGCATATTTGTAGCACGTTATAACCAACGTCAACATCGTCATTTAGAGTAACCATTAGTCCATACGTGTCACTTGCTAATAGTCCCCGGGTCAATCACAACTTTGCCGTGCGTGCAGGCTTTGTCTCTGGCTGCTCGCTAGGGCTGCGATGCCTTTCCATGCCACAAGATGACGTTCATTGCTCCTTCCACACCGCGACAATATTTACTGCAGTGTTCTATAACGCGGTAGTTGCGTTGCTGAATAACACCGCGTTGTGTAAACTCCCTCGTTACAATGACTAATACAGGGTAAAGCACAGTCCGTGATAACAGCGTGAGATGCGTGTGTCGGCTGAACAAAGACTGAGGCGCGTGGGGAGCATCAGGAAGCATCCAGCAGCATCCCAATGCCTCGTGTGACGCTGTGCCCAGGCAGCCGTACAACCGCACATTCCTACTCGCGCGACGTGGTTCTGTTGACTCAACCACTTAGCATCCGTGTTATAAAACGTGTTCCCTAATACATCCATCGTGCTATATCCAAATGGCGTTAGGAAAACACGCGTTAAGGTAGAACGAACTCTATAAACTATTTTTATTTTACCAGGTGAGACCCACTGAGCTATGTGGCTGTTTTCCAGAAGCGACCTGTCCACAAATGATAGATCAGCTAAATGTCTAATCACGTTAGAAATGTGTAGCACCAGCCACAAATACTCTAGACATGGGATCCCCTTTGACAGGGTCAGTGTCTACTTAGATTCACTCACTCCGCCTATTATCATGTGGCGTGCGCAGCTGCGTCGTGACACTTGGTAGAGTGCTGTCTTTGAGGCAGAGAGCTTTACAACCGTGTGCAGTGGTTAATTTGCTTAACAGCTTTACACCGAACTCATTGCTTGTGGTAAAAAATGTTAACAACCTTTCTGATCGAGAAGGTTGAACTATGTAGATTTAGATTTACAGTAAAATGTACTTGGTGTGAGATGAACTTCCAAACAATTTCCTTTGCTCAACATCTTGGAATTAATGTCTTTTTAAATGGTCAGCTTAAGTGATTCCGTGATGTTTATGTAACTTTACCATTAAGATAACCTATGGAGCACAATTATTTCAGTATTATTTTTCATAAGTAAACTTTAAACTGAACCCATATGTGATATTATATTGCCTGATTATTTTAATTTTTAATGTAGTCTACATGCTCTTCTGGGGATATTACCCCACATTTACCATTCATTGATGTTCCCTTTGACATTGGTAATTGGCATTGTCACACCATAGTAATTCATGGGCAATTATGTAATTCTCTCTGTCTATCTCTTTCTGCATCTGTCTGTGTGGGTATCTCTCTCTGCCGGTGTGTTTTTCTCTATATGCGTCTCTCGTGTGTCTCTTTGTGTGTGCCTCTCTCTGTGTGTGGATGTCTCTCGGTGTCTGTCTCTCTCTTTCCTTTTCCACGATGTGGTGTTGTATTTACATGCAAATTCTACCTCTAGCCCCGCCCACTTACCCTTGGGCTGAGCTTATCTCAAGCCAATATAACTTCGTGTTTCAGCAGCTTTCTCGCTATATTTTTTCACCTGATGATGGTTGCTTGTGTTGCGATCGAAACGTTGTGATCTATTATTTTTTTCTACCTACGTGACTTTACCGAAAGAACCAAAGAGTATTGTGATTGTAATTTTGATAGTGATCGTTGTGGTGGAGGTGGTGATATTGATGGTTGTGTTAACGATAGCGGTGATTTTGGTGGTTGTAATGGTGGTATTGATGGTGGTAATGGTGGTTGACTATTACCCCTCTCGTGTCCTTACCTCCACAACCAGTTTTAAAAATCTGCCGGTGTCTGTGCTGGAGATGGACGTCTGGATATCTATGCGGTCTGGAGCGGTGGACAATAGACTCCTGCAGCTCAACCAGGTGGACGCACTGGGCAGGGAGCAAGATGGTGGTGACCTTAGAGACCCACTTACTCCCACAGAGAGCCATAGACTCACTCAGAGAGAGCACTCACACAGAGAGCCAATGTCTCACTGACACAGAGCCATAGACTCACTCACATGGAGACACATAGACTCACTCAAACAGAGAACCATTGATTAACCCACACAGAGAACCATAGAGTCACTCGCACAGACTCACACAGAGAGACATAGATTCACTCACGCAGAGGACTATATGCAGTACATCCTCGTCTTTTATGTAATGTGTTTCACTTAGTGCACACCACACCCACTATAACTGGAGTAGCACATGACGGACTGCTCTTATGAGTGGTGTGAGTGTTGGCAGCGTTGTTCTGTATTGCTGGGAGCTGATGCTGTACCGGTGCGCGCTGTGTTACGTGGCGTGTCATCCTCTTCCTCAGCCTTTGTTCCAGCATCTGTGTATAGTGTCATCTCACTCACTCCCTTATAGTTTTCACTCATCATATCTCCCTTTCACGTCCTTTGAATGTATATTGATGAATGTAACACAATTTTTATTATTATTTGGCTGCTATAAATTCCCACGTCATAAGCTACTTCATTCATCTATCATTTGTGGCCAGTTCGCTTCTGAAATAGAAGCTAATAGCTTAGAGGGCTTTACTAGGTAAGATAAAAATAGTTTATTTTTATTTTTTTGTGATTTGCTTACCTTTCCTATACTTTTCACTTCGATTGTGTTTTTGCATCGTTTGTTCTTGTAACTTTCTGTACCACCCCAACTGGACATCTGTGAAAAAGGGCTTTTTAGATTCCTCCAGTATAAATAAAGATTATAATATATATCTTCTACATATACACAACACATTTAAAATAAACATAGAAAAGTGTACTGTACTCTCAATTAAAAATTAATAATAAAAGTTACATTGTGCTAAAACAGAGTCCCCCCCTTTAC
Organism: Petromyzon marinus; assembly: GCF_048934315.1. Lineage (NCBI taxonomy): Eukaryota > Metazoa > Chordata > Hyperoartia > Petromyzontiformes > Petromyzontidae > Petromyzon > Petromyzon marinus. The sequence continues at coordinate 539,402 of NW_027422640.1, forward strand.
CGTTTTTCCTTGTAGAAAAGTTTTCTGCTTGACGTAAAATAGCTTTAAACAGCAATTTTCGACAACGCAACCCCCGCGTTAAGCAAGGATATGTTGTACTCACTTACACAGAGAGACATAGACTCAAACTTGATTTGGCACTTTTGTGACTGCAGGAATTACTCTTTGGTTATTTCGGTAAAGTCACGTAGACATAGACTTGCACAGAAAGCCATAAACTCACTCGAACAGAGAGACTTGGAGTCAATCACACAGAGCCATCGACTCATTCAAACACAGATGATGATAACAGATACCCATGAACTCACATTGAGACCCATGGACTCACACAGAGACCAGTAAACTTACCAGACCCGTAGACTCACAGAGACGCATAGACTTACAGAGAGGTATGGACTTACACAGAGACCCATAGACTTACAGAGAGGTAAAGACTTACACAGAGACCCATAGACTGGTGAACGAGATTTGAACTCGGATCACCAGATTTGTAGCACAGCACATTCGCCGATACACTACCGTTCACCTTACACACTCACACACGCACTCACATGCTCACTCATTCACGCAACCAGATGCTCACTTCCACATTCAATCAATCACTCAATCACTCACACACTCGCGTTTTATTGCATGTAGCAATATCTTCAGGAGCTAAATGTCAATTATTGAGGTCTGTTAAGATAAGCGAGTGTGTGGATGACATAGCAATAGTGGGTGAGTAGGTGAGTGAAGAGGTGAGCTCAGTAGCATGTTGCAGGTCTTCCCGAGGACAAGGCGGGTCATATTTAGGGTGTGTAACATGTTGATTGACTGGGTTGAGTGTTGTGTTTGTGAGCGAGTAGGTGAGCTCACTCGAATGTCGCAGGTCTCGCCCAGCGTTTTCCAATCAAAGATTAAACAGATGAATGAGTGGTGGGATTTTTGTTATTGTTTTCAGGTGAGCAGCACCACCTTAACACAAATATCTGTATTACACCTTCATCCATGTAATAGCTGTGTCCGTCTTACACCTCCATTTTCTTAGAAGCCTCTGGATTTGACATAGCGCATCTTTTTCTGTGTGTGTGTGTCTGTGTGACCCAGTCCTGAACCTTCCCTCGGTCGACTCACCATCTAAAGAGTACCTGGTGCAGTGTCTATAATAAACATCAGCAATTGGGAGAGACAAAGGTGGCCGCGTGCATGGTGTTGGCCACATCACATTCCCACAGCGGATTTTGGCGAACCATCGAACAAAGGCGGTCGCTGCATCACACTTTCAGAAGCGCTTCTGCGGCCGTCTCGAACGCTCTTCCTTCTGATATTAGAAGCCACTGGAGCTGTGCACTTTTACATCTAGATTGAAAACTCATTTATTTAGAACTACTTTTTGTGCTTACTTTGTTGCCCTTCCCCTGCACCTCCGATTAGCACGGTTGGCTACGTACCGTGCAAAAGAAGTTCAACATACAAAATACATACCACCCCCTCGTGTGTTCCACAGCACAAGGCTCCACAACTTGTCCTAACATGTCTATTGAGGCTACTTTGGTGACCTGTGTGTGTGCATAATTAATTATCATTATTTTATTAAATGGCCTTCATCAACAAAGGACACGAGTCCATTGAGGGACGGGGACAGCGTGGGACCCTTCGTGGAGCCGATTCTCGCAATGGCGGAGGAAGAGTTGGAGGGATGCAGCAGAGGAGGGGGTGGCACCGCACGATGTTCGTGCTGAGAGTGAACGTGGCACTGGGGGAGGCTCCGGAGTTGGGCCTCTTCAGGGCGACTGGCGATAGAGTGGAGAAGTCGAGGTGAGAGTGACTCGGGGAATGGGGGTGAGGTGAGTGGAGGGGTGACTCGGGGAGTCAGATTAGTGGAGGGGTGACTAGGGGAGTGGACGTGCACCTGATTATGCACGAATGTGAGTGGACTGCCCATGCATTCATCATCATTATGGGCATCATCACCAGTGGTAAATCCACTGTTTGATGAAGGCCTCCCCAAACCAACGTCACTTCTCGTGACGCCTGCGCTGTGACAATCGGCCCCAGCACCTCCTGTGCATGAGCTTCCCACCTCCTCCCCTCCAAGTTACTCTTGATCATCAGCCATCGTCACTTCCAGAAACGTTTTCATCTGCGTGTTGCTCTTTCCTTCTCATAATGGTCAACATGAGGAGGGATCTTACCTCTGTGTATGTTCTCTCATCTGCACGTTCCTCTGTCTTGGTGTGATTTCGAGCACGCGTCTCTGCATGCTTCTCTGCGCAGGGTTTGTTCTGTACGTGTTTTTTGAGCTGGTGGCCGCGTCTGAACCGTGTCGTGCCCGTCAGGATGCCACTCAATACAAAACAAATGGAAGGAGTGAAATTATCTTGGGACCACAGCCTTGTCTCAATTCTTCACCCCTGGTGTACAAGTCAGCAGCTGGGACCATCACTGCTATCCATTAATATGTACGGGCTGCTAAGGATTCTCTTCATCTCTGGGTCTCTACCTCTAAATGATGACTCTGAGTATTGACCGCAGTGCATTTCTCAGCTCTATCGAGTACCCGGTAAGATCGAGAAACTCTCAGCTCACACGGTGGCTTCGGGTGATCATCCAATTAATACATCAGGATGTGCACCCTCATGAATAACAAACGTGCATTGCGGAAGGTGCCGACTGACTGCCATGCTGCATACTGCTGTATAAATAACCCACCCACACATGCACAAGCCTGTGTGGGTATGCGTATTATCCGGTAATTGTATAGTGTTTCGCGTATTGCGCGATGAACTTGGCAACACCAGTACCGAGGAACTAAAGTGGTTTTGGGCTAACCCGAGGTCGCCTCAGCCTCAAATGAGAACCTGGTGCACTGTGTAGTGAACATCGCCACTGGGGAGACAATGGCGGCCGGGCGTGTTGGTGCTGGGCACCCACCCCCTCGTGTGCCACAGTGGCGGCCCTCATAGGCACTGCTCGCTAGCAGCACTTGCCCCTACAGTCTTTTACAGGCTATACGGGAGATCTTTGTCTTTGCAGAGTCTACGTGAGTCTAACTCTAAGTGTGTATATATTCATACGCAGACACAAAGGCTCCCCACAGGCTATACACACTCACTCACTCACATACTCACTCACTCACACGCTCACTCGCCCACACACTCACTCACATACTCACTTACACACTCAGTCACTCACACACTCACTCGCCCACATACACTCACAAATTCACACTCAATCACACACTCACTCACTCAATCACACACTCACTCGCCCACAGACACACATTCACCCACTCACACACTCACCCGCACATTCACACTCACACATTCACACTCACACACACATTAACTCACACAAAGTGATTTAGTCACACATTCATTCACACAACAACAACCGCCATTCGCCACTACGTGACGGTGATGTCACCACGACGCTTGTGCCAGGCTATGTGCATGTTAAGGTCACGTGAAGTGGCGAAAGCCTGCTGGGCAGGAGGTCACGGGGCAGACCCAGGTGCCACGGGTCGACTGACTGAGATGAGTGGCCGAAGCACCACCTGTGCCCCCTACTGTGCCAACTTATTCTGCTTTATTCACCCGGCGCTCTGCTCGTTGTTGTGAGCGTCGCTCCTCCCCCTCTCCGTTATTATTGGAGGGCGACTGCCTCCAACTGCCCAGTAGCATCATTCAAGAGCCTCTTCCACAGAGGCTGATCTTGACACCGCTGGTACCAGTCATCGGCAAGTCCACTCAGCTCCACATCTTCCTGTACCATCTCTTCTCTACGTTTCGAAAGCATAGAAAATTGGGCAAATGTATGTGGCCGAGAAGACCTCAGAATTCGTTCAGAGCGACAGACCAGGTAGCTTCCACACAGCATTATGCAACCGATGAAAAGATAATGCTGCACGAATGATTCGGAGTGAGACTTGTGCTGGTTAACCGGAGCCAATCATGAATACACTGCCCAGGTATGGGAAACTCTCCACTCTCTCCACAACTGCCCTATCACCAATTGGGAGTGTCCGATGGTACAAAATACCCAGGCAGGTGCTTAGTTTTGGTGGGGCTGATGGTAAGGCCCCACCTCTTAGCGGAAAGCTGAAGGTTCAGCAGCAGCGCCTTCAACTCCTCCTCTGAGTAAGCAGCAATTACCAGATCATCGGCAATAGGGAGCCATCCCTTGACCACACCTGGGCATTCCTCAGCCTCCCATTGTAGCTGTAGCAGATAGAAGGCTTCAGGAAGTACGTGGTAAAAATAAATGTAAATTAATGTGGGAGCCAGAGGACATGCCTGTCGCACCCGAAGGTGTAGAGGGAATGGCTCCGACTCCCGGCCATGCAGTTTTACCCGGGCGGCAAATAATATGAAATCCTGCAGTCACAAACGCTGTAAGTGAAAATAAGTAATGTAATAATAGGAAGGTGATATTTAAAAAAAAATGGTGTATTTGAACGTGAGTTCACACAATAACAAAGAAGATATTTAACGTGAGTTGACACAAGAATGAAGATGAAAGCAATGGGCAAGTTATGAGCAAAACATATTAGGTGTACGATTTGTATGGTGTGTATGGCATTGTGACAAATGCAACATTTATGAAAATGTTTGTAGCTACGTGACATAACAGGTGAGCTGCCAGACCATTGAAAATAACCCCCTGCCTCGCAACCCTCCGCATTCCCCCTGCCACCCCTCCCCCACGAGCCCCAACATCGATTCCCTACACAACATTCATAAATACAGTTACACATCATCGGAATCACCACGCTCATCAGAATATCGGAGCCGCGTTCACCCTTGGCTTCGTGTGGGGTTCACAGAGAGAGAAAGCTCCCCGCTCATTGTCGTCTCAGTCAGGCTCAGAGTCAGTGCCGGTAATCGGAGCTGTTGAGGTGAAATGCGCCGGGCTGCTGTGCGAGTTGCACGTGGGGCAGCTTCGTCTGTTGCAGGGCCAGCGTCGCTTCTCCGCTTAAATCTACAAATGCAGGCCTCCTCTGTGAATCCATTTGCTCCTCAGCTCCTTCTTCCCCTCCTCACTGAAGTCATTGACATCCACCCTGCAACAGAGAGAGGTTCACGCTAACATGGGTTCACACGGAGTCTCAGGCAGCTCCTCACAGTTCGAGACCCATGCAGCCCCCACAACAACCATTCTGGATGAAGGTCTCCCCATGCCATGAGCGCTGCTTTACAATACTTCACCATGCAGGTCATTGCAGGTCTGTGATGGCAAGGACTGCAGATCTAGGATCGTAGTACTGTCCAACGGTGGATTGTGCTGCACACTGCAGTCTGTTGCCCACAACTTAGCTCTGCTGCCTATAACGCCTGTGGTTATGTGCGGTGGTCACCCATCTAAGCACTATACAGCCTTTAACATGCTTATCTTGCAGATTTAAGATCAGGCACATTCCCAGTCGTTTGGTCATGCTCCTTGGTCTGATAATGAATATTAAATGCACTGGAGTACACTCCACTACTAATCCCACTTCTGGCAATGGCTCATGTTGATAGCACACAAACGTGCTGTCAAGGTCCTTTGCACAAAACGTTGCCTTTTCCATGTTTTATTCTGCTAACGCCACAGTGTTACTGACGAATATAAGTTGTTTTGTCTGTAGCAGTCAGAGCGCGTATGAGACACGAGCAGCTTAACTTACCTGAGCTCCCTCAATGCTTTGTTGGTGATTATGATGTCATGAAGAGCTGGGATCGATTTGTCCGTCAGTGAGCAGTACTGCAGACTACAGGGAGAGAAGAGGCACTGAGTGAGGTGAAACTGGAAAATAAAAAGTGTACACACACACAAGATATGGAGAGGGTGGAAATCTCATAGAATCAGCTAAACAGAGGGAGTAATCATTTCGGACCCAGGAACGCAACCCTATTTGTCTATTATTTGTTTAATGCGGCTTTGTCCAAAATGGCATTTTACAGGAATGTAACCCACCGCATTTGGCGACGTCTGCAATATGTTGTATTAAAAATCGCGTTTGTCCATGAAAGGCCACTAGATATAGGCAGAGGAGCCAAAATCTAAATCTGAATATTAATTAAGAATGGAGAATCCGAAAAGCTGAAAAGCTCTTTTTCACAGATGTCCACGCTACGCATCACGAGGCAAAGGCTGGTTTAAACTGTATATTGGGTAAGGTTAAAATAATGTTCAAATGTATAGGGCTGGCATATAAGACCCATTGGTGATTTATGGCTTTAATAAGAGTTAGGTTGTGGTGTTATTAATGTAAACGTGTGGGTGGGCAATTATGTCAAGATTGCAGCGATTCATTATATAAAATTCTTAATTGTAATCTATGCCGTTAAATACAGATGATCATTGATTATATCCAGAGCATGCCGATCTGGCTTCCAACATCCGGTGAAACCGGTAAAACCGCTCCAAAGGCTGTACCAGTCCGGCGATCGGCACCATGTGCGTGACAAAACAAGTAGCTATGCTTTATTTCCGTGTCAAATAATATATACCGTACATTAAACACTACATACAACAACTTAAATAATTAAAATAATGCACATATATAAATGTTTCATGACTAACAACTACAATCATAGAAACAGAAAATATAAAGTGCGATCTGGCGAAAATTGAGTGCAATTCGGCATTCACCAGAGCACCGGTATGAAGGCTGAATCAGTCCAACGATTGACAAACAAAAGTTATTGTCAAACACAAGTTGTTGTCAAACACAAGTTGTTTAACAAGAGTGTAGTATGCACATCACCCCATGCAGAGTCTTCGATATTGGAGTGGTGAGTGCGGTACAGTAAATAGTCACTTTTTACAGCAGGATATTCATTTTGTCTTTGTATATTTATTGAAGCGATTTTTACATCGCAAACTATTTAATGACACTAAATATATACAGAACACCTAAAAATATAATCTTATTCAAGAATATGCAAAAATCCATTTTTAATGTGATTATCTGGTGTTTTTTTAAAAACCGGCTGCCAGATAATCGATGATCTCCTGTCTTAACATAATATTGTATTAACATAATATTAACATAATTTGAAACAATATCATTGGTTAGAGTAGGTAATGTGACAATTGTAATTGTATTGTTATTTAATAGTGGTTAAAAGTGCTATAATAAGTGTGGTTAATAACTTAATTGACGAGTGCATAAAAACAGCAAGTTATAATAGACGTTAAAATAAAACATTATTATGCTGTACTGAGTATCTTTGTGTTTTGTGTCTATATGTGTGTATATATTTGTTTAGGTGTACTTATATATAAGTGTGGGTGCATCAGGACACTACTCACTCTAACGTCTCCAAACTCCCTTCTCTCCCCAACATCCCGTCCGCCAAAAGTCGGAGACCGCTGTCTCTGATCTTGTTGCCACTCAGCCTAAACCCGGGTGGACGGGAGAAGGGGCAGCGCTGACTTAATGAGCCCATGGTAACCGCGGAGTCAAACACGCGGTGAGTGAGGGACACTCACAATGGCGGTGCACGTGACCAGAGCACACACGTTCATGAGCAAAGATGCTCATTGTTTCATGCTTCTGCGTTAAACATTTTATATATAATAGGTGGCATTCACAAACATCAGTTTACTCACGATCATCCATTCAATTATACTGCACTGTACCTTTTAATATGAAAAGTGTTTGTGTTTATAGAAACACAAAGTTACAGCAGAGGATCACACAAGTACATTTTCATCGAGGAACACAGGGAGATGTTTACAATTAATTAATGTATCTGCTAACAGTATGAATATTATATGCTTAGTTCTTTCGGTAAAGTCACGTTGAAGGGAAACAATAAAATAATACAATATATAAAACAATAAATATATTTTATTATTTTATTATTATGTTTCCCTTCAACGTGACTTTACTGAAAGAACTAAGAATATGAATTACTGCAGTCACGAAAGCTTTAAATAAAAAAGTATGAATATTGCTTTAGCCTATGTGTTAAATTAAACAAATGTGTTAAGATTACAGTAAAACATTTTGCAAGTGGACTTGATTAAGCAGGACAGCAAGATAAAATGTGTTCACATTTAAATGTTTACTTCACGACGCGTTGCACCAATAATCGGCACAGTTTGTGAACAGAGCACATGTGAGAAACGAACAGCAAAGCTTACTCGAGAATCTTCAATCCTGTGTTGGCCTTGAGGATGACACTGAGAGAGGAACCCGACTTGTCCGTCAGTGAACACTGATACAGACTGCAGGAAGAGAAGAGGTGGCTAGTCGGGGCAGAGGGGATGGGTGGAAGGTCTGGGTACAGAGTGGGGGATGGTGAGGGGTGGTGGTGGTGGTTGATGGGACAGTGGTTGAGGGTCGTGTTTGTGGAGGCTGTGCACAAATTCACCTCATGTCAAGTTTAATAGGAGCTTGCAAATAGCAACTGCTGTTTAGGTTTTTGGGTTTAACGTGATGTGTGTGAATGTCTACTATGTGTATATTTGCATTAGTCCATATCTACGCATGTTGGTACTTGTGTATCATAGTGCATGCATATTTGTGTTGTATGCACATGGGAAGTAGTGGTGCAGTGGTTAGCACAGTGAGCCACAAACCTGGTTCGATTGCCGCTCATGGCTAACTTCATTGATGAATATCTAAAACGGCCGTGGACCTCACCTAGGTCGACTCAGCCTTAAATTACTACCTGGTGTAGTAAGTAAACATCAGTTGGCTGAGTGTGGTGCTGGCCTCCCAACCCCTCATGTGCCGTTCTGGCCTTAATTAGGTGTTCCCGAACAGGTTATGACCGAAAAGTCTGCTAAAGGCTCTCTGTAGAATCTCTGTGTATGTATATATAGATCAAATACTCATGATTTACTTTCGATATTGCATCATCCTATAAGCGGTTACATCTAAAAACGTTTAATTGATCATCTCATCACAATGTAATTGAAAGGACACCCCCAGTGGCAACGGTCTGAGCACAAGGTAACTTAGCACATGGCCTGCATATCGGCATTTCCACTACAACACTTCCCATATCCTCTCATTCCTAATTTCCTCAGAAGATCCTCCCATTTCCACGTCAAATAATATATACAGTACATTATACACTACATACAACTTAAACAATGAAAATATTGCACTTATATACATTTTTCATGACTAATAACTAGTCACAGAAACAGAAAATATACAGCGCGATCCGCCGAAAATTGCGTGCAATTCGGCATTCACCAGAGCACCGATCTGAATCAGTCTGACGATTGTCAAACACAAGTTGTTGTTGTCAAACACAAGTTGTTGTTGTCAAACACAAGTTGTTCTCAAACACAAGTTGTCAAACACAAGTTGTTGTCAAACACAGGTTGTTGAACAATATCTTAGTACGCACATCACCCCATGCAGAGTCTCCGATATTGGAGTGGTGAGTGCGGTACAGTAAATAGTAACTTTTTACAGCAGAATATTAATTTTGTCTTTGTATATTTAGTTAAGCGATTTTTTTTTCGCAAACTATTTAATAACACTAAATATACAGAGCACCTAAAAATATAATCTTATTTAAGAATATGCAAAAATAATCCATTTTAAATAATTATGCGGTTATCTGGTGTTTTTGAAATTCCGACTACCGGATAATCGACGATCTACTGTATTACCATAATATAATTTGAAACAATATCATTGGTTAGAGTAGGTAATGTGATAATTGTAATTGTATTGTTAATAGTGGTTAAAAGTGCTGTAATAAGTGTGGCTAATAACTTATTTGACGAGTGCATAAAAACAAAGTTATAATAGACGTTAAAATACAACATTATTATGTTATACTGAGTATCTTTGTGTTTTGTGTCTGTATGTGTGTGTATATTTGTTTAGGTGTGCTTATATTAGTGTGTGTGCATCAGGACATTACTCACACTAACGTCTCCAAACTCCCTTCTCTCCCCAACATCCCGTCCGCTAAAAGTCGGAGGCCGCTGTCTCTGATCTCGTTCTCACTCAGCCTAAACCCGGGTGGACGGGAGAAGGGACAGCGCTGACTCACTGAGCCCACGGGAACCGCGGAGTCAAACACGCGGTGAGTGAGGGACACTCACAATGGCGGTGCACGTGACCAGAGCACACACGTTCATGAGCAAAGCTGCTCATTGTTTCATGTATAACACAGAAGCATATGATATTTGTGGCATTCACAAATATTTTACTTTTCGATTTAAAGCTTTCGTGACTGCAATGATTCATCTTCTTTGGTTCTTTCGGTAAAGTCACGTAGAATGAGAATAAAATAATAAATTGATAAAATAAAATAACACAATATTTTTTATTGTGTTATTTTTATTGTGTTATTTTATTTTATCAATTCATTATTTTATTCTCATTCTACGTGACTTTACCGAAAGAACCAAAGAAGAAGAGAAATATTTTACTCACAACCATCCATTCATTTATACTGCACTGTACCTTTATAATCTGAAACGTGTTTGTGTTTACAAGGGTCTTGTTTTGCAAGACCTCCTCTACAAAAAAAAACAAAGATCCCCCGTGTAGCCTTAACAGACTGTAGGGGCAAGTGCTGTTAGCGAGCACCTACTGTATGAAGGCCAGAACGGCACACGAGGGGGTGGGTGGCTAGCACCACGCCCGACCGCCTTTGTCTCCCCAGTGATGATGTTTACACACCGCACCAGGTACTCATTTGAGGCCGAGTCGACCTAGAGGGAGGCCTAGGTCCGGTTCAGATAATTGGCACCGGTGTTGGCCGTGAGCGGGAATCGAACCCGGGATGCCGGGTTCATAGCCCAGCGTCGCGCTAATCACGACACTACCGCTCCTCGTCTACACACCTACATACACACACACAGGAACTAAAGTAAATAACTCATGAAATAAACTTGAAATTAAAACCAGCAATAGAAACATGGGAATATATAGTTCTCAGCATAGAAAACAAGCAATTACGTAATGCTACAAAAGGAAAATAATTACGTAATGATATAAAAAAAATACCTTAATTCTGTGAAGCTCGGGCTCGGTGAAGGCGTTTTGGTTTAGGCGGGGCTTAAGCCTCGCTCCGCAGGAGACGACCGCAACCTCAACGCGCTGCACTAGTTGTACTTATGTAATTAACGCTACCATTTCCACACGTTGAATTTTATTACACGATTCATGGGAGCATTTCTGTAAATTCGGATTTCCGTAAATCTGGGACTGCCTGCACATACATGCGTATATTAACTAATTTGTCCATGGTGCACTCAGATCACTGGACGAATTGCGCTTCATGAATGTGAATCCTTATTATATGAAGATTGCTTGCATTCATTTTAATGTAAAAAATACTGTCGCATTAAAACTGCAGACTCAAACAGGGGTGTGTAAAAGTGTGTGTGAGTGTGTAGTAACGTGCACGTATTCGTGTATATGCATATTAGTGTATATGTACATGTGAGTGAGTGTGTGTATATTCATATATGAGTGTGTACATTAGTGTACATGTAAGATCTAATAAATCTGAAAATCTAAATAGGCACGAGCCTGGATGGTGCTTCTACCCATGACTAACATGCATTACAACAGGTGTTGTAGCCTGCGGAGCTGCGTTATGGCAATGGAACAACATTCATCTCTATGCTCTACACCAACCCACACTGACAAGATTGGTGATGTATGGTCAAATAACCCCCAAGACCTGCATGGTGTGGGAGTGCCTTATCCAGCAGTGGAGTGACCAAAGGCTGCATGCACTGTGTACGTTTGTGTGTGTACATGTCTGTGTGTATATACGAGTGTCTTTGATTGTGTTTAGGGGAATGGTGGGAAAGTTGTTGGCACATTACATTACGAACTAAGTGACCTGGGTTTAATATCTGTAAACAGCATCAGTGGTGAGTGATAAAAGAAAATCTAGGGTGACTCAGCCTTAAATGAGTACCTGGTATGTTGTGTAAACATCAGCAATGGGGAGAAAAAGACAGCCAAGGACGGTGCTGGTCAGGGAAGTGCGATCAGCACTTGCCTCAAAAGTGTGTGCAGGCTCCACGGGGAGATTGTCTTTGTGCTCTAAAGTGCAGTGTAATAGTGTGTGCTTGTTCCCTGTCACTGGCTTCACTTTCCCCACCAGTTTATATGGGCTACTTGGGGGATCTTTGTCTCTTTAATACGTTACAACTAAGATTAACACCCATTACCAATCAGCTGTCTCTGTAGTGGTGAGCACAATCACTGACCATGATCCACTGTGAACTAGGGGCTTGAATCGGACACGTGGATCAAACCGTTACCCTCACTCTCCACCGCAGAGTCGCTATCAGGGCTACATTTTCTCAGTGTGGCCTACGGTCACCTCACTTCCTGCACATAGTGTGAGGGCTATCATTATCGCGAATTAAATGTTGCTTAAGATGATGGAAAACTTTACAGCATCCATGCATATGCATAACTTTTTTTCCTTTTGTACTTTAATGTACAGTGAGTGCAGCATTCACTGTGGACCCACCTACTCACTGTACATTTACTCACCCACTCACACTAATTCACTCATTCACCAACCCACTCACACACTAATTCACTCATTCACCAACCCACTCACACACCACTGACCCACCAACTCGCTCACATCCTCACTTAACTCCACATATTCACTCATCGATCCACCCACCAAGTCACCCACCAACTCAAGCAGGCACGCACTCACTCACCGAACCTTATCCCTCAGTGGATGAGTGGGAGTGGGTATGCAGCTGAAGAGTGAAGGTATGGGCAAGGGTGGGGGATGAGTTATGGAAAAAGTGAAGGCAGGAGCAGATTGGGGGGTTAATGGTAGGTATCAGGGGAGGGGTGAGCGTGGCGTGCGGGGAGAGGAGTGAAGTGAGTGAGGACAATGATGGCAGTGGCAAGGGGAAGAATTTGTCAAAATTTGTGTTCATGCTTGGGCTACGCAAGACCGAGTGTTTACGTGAGAATGGAGTTACATTGTACTGTGTGCACAGTTACTAAGTGAGGATTCTTATAGACAAAGATCTGCTGTATAGCTTTAACAGACTGCTGGGGAAAGTGCTGTTAGGGAGCACCTATGAAGGCCGGCATGGCATATGATGGAGTGGGTGGCCAGTATCACGCCCCGGCTGCTTTTGTCTCCCGAGTAGCGATGCTTTACACACCGCACCTGGTACTCAATTGAAACTAAGTTGATATCACACACACACACATGCACACACAATTTGTGAAGTAGAGAAGGCGAGGTGTGCAAGTCTTACAGTAGCTTTTTACATCTGTGCAGTCCAGGCTGAAGTCTCTTCATTTCCTCGGTGCCAATGTCCCAGCCCGACAGATTGAGTGTCTCCACAGGTTCTTCTCGCTGCAACAGGATCCAGGAGATGGCAGAGCAGTCTGGCAGGGACAGCCTTGTGAATGACAGGTCTATCTCAGTCATGGACCGAGTGGCATCACTCAGGGACTTGCGGTCATGCAGCTCGTGCAAGCAGTGCAGGAGAGTGATGAGCCTGTGTCTGTCAACATTCTGAGTCTCCATGCTGTGATTGAGCCACTCGATTATTTCCTTTTGAGAATCAGCAGATGGAGGATCCAAGATACCCTCAAAAAACTTCCATGGAGTGCTTGATGCTAGTCCACAAAAAAAAACTCTGAAACACATCAAACCTCCCATCTTTGCTGTCTTTAATAGCCTTGATGACATCACTCACTGGCCGTGTTGAATGTGACAGATGCACGGCTATCGCTGCAAAAAATTTCTGCATTGTCAAGTGTGAAAATGAATAACAACTCCCTTGTTGAATGCCCTCACATGTGAACACTTTGTTGATGAATGTACTTCCTAGTTCAGAAGAACTAACAAAACACTCTTCTAGATCTTTTTGGCTGAACATCTGGATGTTTTGCTGAACCCCCTTCAGAGCCATATTGGCAAGAGACTTCCTTGGTTCCGCGGCTGCCACGTCCATGGTGTTTTATGAGCCCACACACGTATTGCGTGAAGAGGTCAGTCATTGATTTGAGGATAATCTCAGAATGATCAGACTTTTGTAAATGTTCCTTCAGTGTAATGGCTGCTATATGGCAGAATGAAGGGTTCTGGGACAATGTATTCACCGTTTCATTTTCCTGCAGGAGCTTGAGTGCCCTTTCTGCTAGACTCCTGTCTTGGTAAAATTTGTTTAAGAATGATAGTTTATCGTCATTGGAAAACCCAGTGATTTCAACAGCTCGATCAACATTCACTTCACTCAGCTGCTCCATGGCAATGGGTCTGGTCGTTATCAAGACCGAGGCCTTGGGCAAGAGATTTCCATTCACTAGGGCAGCAATGATGGCTTCTACTGTTGCCGTCTTACGTGGATCAGTGCAAGTATTGGCATAGTGAAGGCGCTTTCCAAACTCGTCCAACCCATCCATAACAAAAAGGGTTCTCTCTTGGTTTGTGAAAACCTCATCCGCTTTGTTTCCCAAACATGAGTGGATCACAGAAAACAGCTCTGCGAGTGACACCTCTCCAACATCATTTATCTCCCTGAACGTGATGAGCACAATGTGCTCAAAGCGTTGTGCAAACACTCTCTCACCTGACAGAAGGCTGTGCACAATGAATTTGCTCAACATGGTTTTACCGCTGCCTGGAGTCCCCACCACAATAACCAGTCGAGGGTGTGTTTTTTTTTTCCAATGGAACTGATGGGATCAAAGAGCTTCTTGTAAGTCATCCCTTCTCTATGTGCTCTCTCCATCGGCTCCTTGTGCTGTTTGCCTCTCGCTAGTAACTCGTGCTCCTTGGTTTCTTGATGGCGGTAGTAGGGAACCAGAATTGGCTTCACCATCCTCTCCAGCAAAAACACTGCAGGTTCTCCAGGTCGTGCGTCGTAGGTTCGTGTTAATGATGTCAGCTTCAGCAAGAATTCTCTGAAATCCTCACCAGGGTTATCTAAATTAAACAGATATTATTTAGCAAACAAATTAGTTTCATTTATACTAAAAAACATTCCTATAGCAGAAAAATATAATTAAATAAACTATGTAATTAAAAAAAGCGTAGCGAATTCGTTCACTATGGATAATGCAGCAACATCATGTACATCACGAATTATTGCGTGGAAGTTTTCACGAAGCGTATTCTACAAATGCATTTTTTATAAACACTGTACCTTTGTAAAATATATTTTTTATCATGACAAAAATGTTCCAAACACTTGTCTTGTTTGTTTTGCCTGTGAAAAGAGAGTACCACCACATTTAGCATTACGATGTACATCAGCATTATCAAAAACGAATTCCATCAATTTGGGTGTAAATTTCAATCCTGCCTTGTCCTACAATTATTGATTTTTGTTGTTTAGGATGTTGAATTTAACTTTTTATATTTTACTAGTATTGGGGCTGTGTTTCCTCTCCCATCTCAAGCTGGCCTATATCACGTAGCACGGGGGCTACACTGTGGTGGAGGAGTGCAGTACACCAGGCACGGTCCTCTGCAGGTAGAGAAGATGCAGTGTTTGCTAACTGGCGGAGCCAGTTGTGGGGAGGGGGGGGGGTGGCACGTGCCTCCCCTGATCCGATCGAAATCCTTAATTTCGATCGATAAATCGGCATTTTGCGATCGCCACTGTGTAGCATATTACTATGTGCCAGAGACTCTATGAGATGATTGGACAATAGTCTGAGTCCATAATTGGCAATAAGTAACGGCAAAGCAGTTATAAGTGATTCACATAAGTGTACGCAGTTGTGTATACAGTGCACGACTTCCCTGAAGGGACACCTTCAGCGAGCGCGATGCCGATCACACACGGTTCGAATTCGACCCTCGATCGTTGGCTGCGCCATCGCCGCACACGCGTCGAATAAAAAGCAAGGGACAAGTCCTTACGTAATAACAACTCCTAGAAAAAAGATTATTGCTGGAGGAGTTACCCCCCTACCTGAAAATCCTGGCTCCGCCATTGTGCTTGCACCTCCACAATAACAGCCACATAAATCACAGAACTCGTAGCATCCCACGTGATGCATCGTAGGTTCACTTGAACTTCAACTAACCTGGCTACTGCATCATCAGCAAGCACTGTGGCATCCCCTAGATTGGGGAGAGTGGAGATTTCCCTAATGACAGATTTGCTCGACATCTTTCATCACAGCTTTTCAAGTTAACATCTAACTCGATGGCTCATAACTTTGATGGTGTTATTTTAATCTCTCCGTAATCTCTCCATAATAAAATACTTGGAGTCATGAGTTAGAGTGGACTTTTTACAAACGATGAGGGCTTAAATATTGACATTTTATTTGGAGGAAGTTTAAACCAATTCAAGTCAGGGTGTAAGAGGAAAGTAGGTTCCGTTATATGAGTCAATGGCAATATAAGGCTGGGTGTCATTAGAAATAGCAGTGATAGTCGATAATAAAAACATATTTTTTCTCAAAACGAGGAGATTGTACTGAGAAGAAAAGATGGCACAGGACTGTGCCATGTGGAACACCACAGAATTAGGGCTTCTGAACAGAAGACAGTGCTTGCATGGAAAAATATTAATCAATTCCAGGGGTTGAAGCAGAACCAGGAAATAAGTTTGTCAGACAACACTTGCATCGCCATGAAGATTCAAGAGGATGGAGTGGTGTCAAAAGCAGCCCAAAGGTCAAGAACTAGAAGCAGCATCCATAGTTTAACAGAAATGGTCATTTGCCCTGCATAGGGGAACAGTTTCAATGACATGGCCTTGGTGGAATCCAGATTGTACCAAGTCATGGAGACCATGGCAGCAGATGGGTTTGCTGCCATTGCTAAACATCTTGGGCTTGACACTTGAAAGAGAGCTTCATAGGTCATTACATTATTACAGCTTAAATACCATGTCTGTGTCTGAAGAGGAGGTAGAAAATCACCATGTTAACGTTTTTTCCAAGGAAAGGGAGGTGTGGGATATGACGAATTAATGAATGTTGGGGTCCAGTGTGGATGTAAGTTTTTGATATTTACACACATTTTCATTATCCATCTATCCTTTCCTCCCAATTGCTGATAAATTGTAGTTTCCCTGCTATGGAATGGAATATTAATGTCCTCCTTCTGAGAGGAATGTTGTCATGCAAGGGTGGTGCAGTTTGCTAATATTAAATGACAATCTCAGTTCAAAGCAATTCCTTCACCTAAACTTGCCAGAGACATGTGAATGGCTATGTGAAGTTTAGCATCACTCATGAGAAGCTGCTCCAGGGATGGCTTTACCCGCAGTTCTGCTCAGATCGACACCGATCACGTTGAGCTGCTGCTCATGCTGTGAGATCCACTGATCCAAGAGAGGGATCTCGGATCTCAGTCGCACGAGCACATCTTCAAGAAATATCATGCAGACTTGTTCTCCCTTTATGAGCACCAGGTTAACCAGACGCCGTGTTTGCACAACGGGGTCATTCTCGCTGTTAAGAGACGTGTATTCACTGTCCAGGACTATCCCTGTTTGATAGGAATGGTCAAGCACTTCTGAAGACTTCGCCTGGAGGTATTTCTGCAGATTCACTTTGTTGGTTTTAATGATCTCATATGCAGGATATTTTGATGCCATCACGACAAATGCATCGAGTCACCTGAAGAAAATGAAAACAAACCACGTGTCACCTGTAAGCATAGTCGTGTAATTTTATCCAGGTACAGGGAAGAATAATTATAAAAAAATAAAATGTTGCTACTAAAATCTGAGAGGTCTCGGTTAGGTACAATTGTGACTTTAGGTATTTGATTGTGAATACACTGACTTATTTAAATTGTAATGAAAGCTCAAAATTGTTATTGGAATATATATAAATACATAAAATTGCATCAAAACACTTTAGGCATCTCAAAACACTCTTCAGTGCAAGTATTTGAACATTCACATCAACACAACACTACGATAAAAAAAGTAAAATGTGAACCTAATTCAAAACGCCACACAGTTTTAGCAGATTAAGCAGCTGCGTGACACCACGTGCTCACTGCCTCGACCATCGTGATGCCACGCAGACGGCAAATTGCGTTGTAATGTGCAATGATCGGGATAGCGTCACCTCTAGTTGAGTGACGATTAGAGGGTGGGAGCCAGGTTTGATCTTGGGTAGTCCCTATGTAGTGGGCACTCCCATGCTCTCAATGTATGGGTAGAGGGTGCTCTGAGGTTGTCTAGCAGTGGTATGACGTCACATACCGCGCTCCCAGCAGCGGCTGGCGGGGCCGTTTGTGAGGGGGCCGGGGGAGCCGACAGATTGAGCCAGGGGGCCGACGGGGCCGGGGGAACCGGTGGGGGGGGGGCGATGGAGCCGGGGGGAGGGGGGGGCGACAGCGCGAGCAGAGGGAGCCGACACTGACTTTCTCATACATCATACACTGACTCACTCACACATCATGCACTGACTCACTCACACAGCATGCACTGACTCGCTCACACATCATGCACTGACTCGCTCACACATCATGCACTGACTCGCTCATCATGCGCTTACTCACTCACACATCATACACTCGCACAACCACTGACCCATTCACTCATCATACATAGGTTCATTCATCGTGTGCTGGTTCACTCGCACATCATACACTCACTCTGCCGCTGACTCGCTCACACATCATACACTGACTCACTCATCATGCGCTGACTAACACATTGTGCGCTGACTCACACATCATATACTCACTCAACCTAATACTGACTCAATCATCATACGCTGACTCGCACATCATACGTTGACTCGCACATCATACACTCACTCACGCTGCTGCTGACTCACTCACACATCATACACTGGGAGTGTCGTGCTGCCAGCTATGGCTGCAGGTTTTGTCGTACATGTTATGTATATCGTTTATTGTTAATTTTAAAATCACAGTTCCTATGATTACTGCTGTTACATTGTTTTTGTAGCTTTATTTTGGTCTGGTTGTGGTTTAATAGTTTTCTGCAATGTAGATTCATATTTTGTTTGTTGCGGTTGCACCCGACTTAAGAGCCGCATGGCTCACAGGGCTATACCTAATAAATTAAACTTGAATACGCTTCACAGAAATGAGTAAACATGCCCTTTTGTGGAGGTAGTGTGTTTGTGTGGGGAAGCCAAAACTTAAAGTACACACATGAGGCAGCGTCAATGTTACTGTAATGTTCATTATGTTAAATAAATCACTTATACAGGACAGCAGTGGTCCAGGTGTCTGTGCAACCACCTTCCTATGCCTTTGAATCTCCACTTGCACTGTCTCTTAGGAATCCTTCAAAATGAGCGGCACGTTACATCATCAGCAGCCATTGTCTCTCTACCGCTGGATGAACGCCCTATATTTGTTTAACATGAGAAATTAATGAAAAAAATTCTTCATTTAACATATTTTATTAGTATCAATAATAATGAAGCATCTGGTCAGTGAGTATGCACCACGTGCATTTACAACAGCATGCAGAGCATGAGACTATAACGAGTTTTGTACATCATGTTTGTAAACCCAAGTAATCCATTCTTTAATATGAGATATTTATACATTTAACTCTTTGTGCATTGAGCTGTGTGTATTGCATTGCTGCAAACTAAATATCTATACTGTACATATACAGGCCGGTCTGACTTAACCAGCGTTCTTTCTACAAGAATGTGCTATAACAAGCAATATTAATTTATCCCTGGGGTGTCATAATATACGTATGATTTTATGAGTAGTCAAATAGTAGGAGGAGATAATGCAATAGGGAGAAGGGGGTGAGGGCGTGGGCTCAGTCGCTTTTTCTCTCATACAGAACACATCTCCACAGGAAATGAAAAAAATAACACCTGGCAAATGGACATACATTGATGTTTACGCCCAAGGCGCAACAACTCTGTTGGTTTCACTATCGTGCAGCTCCACGCTACACACAGCAGACGCGTGCTCCCTACAGAGGATAAACTGTCGAGCGTCTTCTACGCCGACAGCACGAGCTTCAACACAAACATCCCCCATGTAGCTCCACAGACTGGTGGGTCAAGTGCTGTTAGTGAGCCCCTTTGAAGACCCGCACGCAAAGTGGGGTAGAAATGGCCAGCACCACACCTGGCCACGTTTGTCTCATAGGTTATACTGATTACCCATTGCACCAGGCACTCATTTAATGCAGACACAACCTAGAGGACCCAAAACCAGTGTAGATATCACGTGCTATTGATAACTGTGGCTGAGTTTGTTGTGCAGCATGGCTCGCCACAAACACACATAGGCGATGTACACAAACATACAAGATACAAATGAGAAAAATCTCCCATATCGTTTTTTACATTATTGGGATTAGTTCTGCTAGCGAGCACCTAAGAAGGCCAGTACGGCACATGAAGGGGTGGGTACATAAACACAATAACAATAAAAGCCATTCGCCACTCAAAATTGGTGATGTCAACAAAGTGTTTCTGCCAGGCTAAGTGCACATTGAGGTCATGTGGACTGTCGAAGGCTCATGGGCAGGAGGTTACAGGATAGATAAAGGTGTCATGGGTTGAGTGACAGGGATGACTGGCAGATCTACCACCTGTGCTCCCTACTGTTCCACCTTGCTGCATTTTACTTATTCTGCACTCCGCTCGTTGTTGTGAGCATCACTCCTCCGCCCTCCGTTATTGCTGGAGGCGGACATCCTTCACAAAACTCCTCCAGAGACGATGATCTTGAAACCACTGGTCGAGCTGTTGGCAAGCCCAAACAGCTCCACCATCCTTCTGTTACACAGCAGTCAAACTCTTGCCTATAGCGATAAGCCCCTTATATCTGGACAAACAGAAGCTGTTTGGGTACACAGTGACTGGGCATTTGGGCTACATGACCCAGCCAATGCTGCCTCACCTGCCTTAGTATCTCACTGATGGGCATTTGTCCAGATCATTCAAGGATCTAAGCTGCTCACATAATCTAGTTTGTTAAGCCCACGGTGGATCGTAGACAACTTGAATATGCAAAACCAGTGTGGACGTTCCTTTAAAAGGGATCCAAATTTCTCAAATGTAGAGAAGGGAGGGGATATCTGGCTGAGAAGACCCAGAGCTTTACATGGAGCGACAGGCAATGCAGCATTCACAGTGTGTTACACAGCTGAGATAAGTATGTTCAACCGATTCGGAGCATGACCTCTGCTGCCAAACTGGAGCTAGTCACATGCACCCTTTCCAGGTATGGAAAATTGTTCTGCTCTGTCCAAAACTGCCCCACTGCTCATGGGGAGTGGAGGGATGGGAGAATACGATGACACAATACCCAGGCAGGTGCTTTGTTTTATGTGGGGATGAACGTAAACCCCATTTCTTAGTAGTACTCTCGAAGTTCAACAAAAGCTTCTCCAGCTCATACTGGATATAATTCTTATGGTGGGGATGGTTGTAATGTGGAGGTGGGCAGTGGTAATGCACGCTCCTGTCTAATGAGGAACCAACAGTTTGGGACAATTTCAAGATTATGTAAACAACGCCGCCAAGACCTGCCCAACAACCTGTTGCAATATTGGAAATGAATGGATTAGTGATTAAACGTGGTGTTTAATTGAAAAAAGAACGTAAAAACTGCTACAAGGGCCTAAGAAGGCAATGCAAAACTCAGATCTGGCATGAACAGAGGGGGCCTGATGGAAAAGCTGCAGCAGTTGAACAATAACTCTCAGTCAAATAAAGAATGACTTTGCAAACTTCAGTCAGCTCAGGGGAGCCTACTTCAATATTTCCTGTGCAATTACAAATTCCAGTGGCAAGCTCCTCAGCAGTTGAAGGCAGAAACTAGCATGCTAGAAGTAATTATGCTCCCAAATGCAGAATCGCTCTTCGTCATATCCCTTTGAAGAGCTCATGCAAGCCACAGCAACCAAAGACCCTACACCTTCTGCATTGAGCCATTTGAGTATAAAGTGAGAGGTACCCTAAGAAAAATGAAAGAAATCACTAGTATCCAACACTTGCAATATCAGAGCAGAAATGCTGACACCCAGAGGCTCAACTATCATCACATGGGTGAGTAAGATCTTTTAACACACGTGGAGGGCAGGCTTGAAACCAGCTTTCAATGATGCAGCCTTTTTGGTTGGACTGCAGGCAGTCTTACTCGTGCCGTGTCAGTCATATAAGTTGTTGGACCATACTTATATTTGCCTCAAGCAAGTCTTGACGAACAAAGTGGGGTATAATCTGCTGAGTAGTGTAGTGGAGGCTGTGAAATGAGAAATAATCAATTAGAGTGCCTTTAAAAAGAGCCTCTGTCAAGGTGATGTGCACATCAGTGAGATACAATCATCATTGGGAACAAGGTGGTGTACATTCAGCCTACATTTCTAAAGAGAGAACATACAGTGATGATCACAGGAGAAATCTGTGGATGGTAAGTGACAGGCCCAAATAATTGCATCAAAAGAAAAGGGAATGAGTGACCTCCGAATGAGTAAAGGTTGATTAGAAGTTCCAACAGGAAGCCTTGGTTGCTGGGCGGAGAATGAGTGAAGGGGAGTAAAGCGAGATGGTAGGGACGATATAGGAGAACATTGGGAGGGGAATGAGATGATGGGAGAGGCAAGCAGGAGCGTGTCCATGGTGGAACTTGAAGACAGCAAAGGGGATATTGTGCTTGATGCAGAAATTAATCGGATACCAGTGGAGGGATCAAACACGATCACAGCTTTACCAATTAAAAACCAGGCAACAGAAACAAACATGAGTACAGTATTACCAAAGACAAGACTGTCACACTATATAAAGTCCCACTCATTTCATGGATCGTTATTAAACAAAGGTGTCGCTTTAATCGACATTGTGAACTCGGGATGTTACGGGACAATGAGTCCCATAGGCAACGCCACGGGCTGAAGGGCACAGTGGGGGCTATCACTCCCTCGACTGACTGTGCGCGAGTAACAGACTTCAGCCTCTATTGACGATCTCTGTGAACAGGGAGGTGGAAGCCAATAGAGTTCATGTCAACAACAAAAACCGTGACCTTTAAAGAGACAATGCTCCTGTTAAAATACGATTGACAGTACATTACCATTTTTACATGCTTCAGAGTACTATACCCATTTTAGAAGCAGCGTTGCTTTGTAGATTGATTTTGTTACTGATGGAGATAGTAAAAAAGCATGTGGCAAGATGAGACGTTCATTCGAATCCGTGTTCTCAATGGCCTAGCCCATTGGCATAGCCCCTAGGCTCGAGCACAAGACACTGATACTATTTTACTCAACACCCACCTCTATAACCCCCCTAATCACTCCCCCTCAATCCCGCTATGTCCCCCTCCCCCCATCGCGATGTTATTTATCTTCCAAAAAAACTTCTTCGATAACACCGCTTTGAAATTAAATGTTTATAGTAAGAGACGATTCAGGCAATGGCCCTTTTGTCACAGCACTTCAGTCTCCTCGACTTGTGACATCGGCACCACTCATGAGGAGGCCGCATTTGTTGCACTCCAAGATGGCTTGGTGAACGCCCCTCCCCTCCACTACCCCGACTTTTCCTTGCCGTTTGTCCTTGATACACATGCTAGTAACACTGGCACTGGAGCTGTTCTGTCTCAAGTTGTCAATGGCGTCGAGTGTTATCGCATAAGGAAGCAGAGTGCTGTCTCCGGCTGAACAGCGGTACTGTGTCACACGCTGATAACTGTTAGCTATCGTGTTTTTCTTGCAACAGTATCTTCCATATTTGTATGGGAGAGACTTTGAGGTGCGCTCGGACCACGCAGCGCTGCAGTACGCGCTGCAGGTTGACCAGCCATCTGGCGAACTTTCACGCTGGTTGGAGGTCCTCCAGGACTACTCTTTTCAGGTTACCTATCGCAAAGGCTCCCATCACACGAACACGGACGCCCTGTCGCAATTACCCACGAACGAGAGTTGCGCAAGTTTTTCGGGCTCCGGTCGCTTTAAGCCGCGCAATGAACACTCGCCCCCTACCCTTACGGCATCGGCCGAGGTTGTAACATCTGAGGGGGCTGGGGATCCAGTGGCGCGTGATGCTGTCATTGGATTGGACCACAAAGAATGGGGGCGCCTCCAGGTTGAGGACGCTTCCCTGCTTAAATTGCGATGCCGTGTCAGAGAGACTGATGGGGGCGAGGATCGATGGGGTGTCACCTCTTTCATTCTCAGAGGCGGATTGATCATGCATTGGGACGGAGAGATGCGATGTTCCAACATTGTTGTGCCCACCGCCCTGCGGGGTAAGGTCATTTGGGCGGTGCACGAGCATCTGTTGCACTTGGGTGTGCATAAACTAGCATTGGCCACACGTAAGTCGGATTTCTTCTGGCCTGGCATGGCTGAGGATGCTGCTAATTTGTTGAAGGGGTGTGTGCAGTGCACGCGGTCCGCTCGTGGGAATAAATATTTTCTGGTGGGAGTCGAGTATTTCTCATGATGGCCTGTGGCCTGGCCGCTTCCCAAACAGTTGGCGGCAAAGATCACTGAGGCATTCCTCAATGGCTACGTAATTTTAGTGGCATGGTTGAACATGATCGCCACTAATCATAGCCGGCAGTACTAGCTTGTGTCAGTAGGGAGCAGAGGGGAGGCTGAACCTGCTGGATTAATGATGACGGGCCGTTGGCCAAGGCAATCCCTGGGGGAGCATCGTGACCAACGGTCGGGACCCCAGATCCCGGGAAGGGGGCTGGGGAGATGATGTCATTCTCCAGACCCTCGGAGACGGTCCTAAAAGGAAGGCGTGGCCAGGGGCGGAGTGAGCCAGGAGCCTATATATAAGTCAGGTCCCTGAGCGGTCCCAGCAGTTGTTGTCCGGCCGAAGACTGAAGAGCATCCTGGAGCCCTGAAGAGAAGAGCCCAATGGGCAGAGCCGAACCCCTGGCTAGGGTCGGCTCGAGCTTGTACCAGTGAAAGCTCCAGCTGATAACCAGTGAAGACTCAAGGGAAGACTCAAGCCCCAGCAGTATAGATGTCGTGATAGCCAGTGAGAGGCAAGCTAGTCTGGAGGGACTACCTCCATAGAGTATCGGGTGAAAGGGGCCATTACCCCATTGTGTAATAACCTGTTAATGTTATAATAAATGTGTTGCCTCAGAGTAAGCTTCCTCCAGTTTATTACCCACTACATAATGGACAAGAGTGCTCCCGAACGTCTTCTGAACAATCAGGGAAAAACATTTTCTTCAAAATTATTGCAAGAGGTGTGCGTTAGTTGTGAACCAAGAAAGTACACATGTCACCGCACAATCCGCAGACGGATGGTATGGTTGAGGTGGCTGCACAGGACTCTGACCTCCATGTTGAGTCATCAGGTCAGCGAGAACACGACCCCCTGATTCATGTTCAGTTACAAGCCGCACCCAACAAGGCTAAATCTTAAATCTCTGACTCCGTGTGCTGTACCCTTCAAAAGCTTTCCGAAGTGCGGGAGACTTCCAAGGTAAATTCTGATTCGTGCCAATTGGCCAATGAATGGCTGAGGGGCTTCCGTACTTCAAAACATGAGTGGGCACCTGGGGACAGAGCTTGGTTGCACTGTCCACAGGTACCGGTGGGTACATCGCCCAAATTGCTCAAACCCTGGAGAGGGCTGGTTGATGTGATTCGGGTCATTCGACCGCAGTGTGTCCAGATCCGCTTGGGGCGGCGGAGTTGGTTTGTACACTCCTCTTGCCCTAAGCCCTTTATTGCTCCCTGTGAGTTTGTTCCATCTCCACACTGTGGGCGCCAAGGGACAGATGTGTCCGGTGAGCTGGCATGTGTGCCCGTTGAGGTTGGTCCTCAGCGGAGTCGTGTGCTTCCTCCCTCAGGTGCCGCGCCCCTGATGTCCCCCGAGCCGCTGCCTGCGCTGTCTTCACTTGATTCGGGAGAGGAGAACCCGTCGACCCGGCCTACTGCTCTTCGTGAGGAGCCGGATTCGACTGGACAGTTGCATATTCCCCCTGGGACCTCCAGGGAGAGTGAGCCCACCTCCACTGGAGGCCCAGCCACGAGGACTCGCTCAAAAACTCTTCGGATTTTGTGACACCCATGCACACACACTCCCACACCATCAGTTGCTTGTCACACTCAGTAGGCCATATCGGTTATTGGCTGAACCTAGCCTTTGTTGTGCTTATGGGTATTGTTACACGGTGAGGATGGGAGTTGTTGGTGATGGAGGGGATTCCGTGCATTCGCGTTTTATATTTTCTCGTGTTGTTCTGTACATTTGTAGGTAGTGTATATATTGTATAGGTGGGCTTGGGTATTTATATGCTATTTGTTATTGTTAATTATTGAAGCACACATAGCGTTTAGTCACTTTTACTCACTTTTTATCACCTTATTCACTTAAGCAACCATTGGAAAGATGTTCTAAATCATACCAAACATTAAACTAATTTTCAATGGTATTTATCCAAATAGTGATATACCAAACTTTCATAGAAGCTTATTTCACTTCACACCTACATTTGTAAACTCCCCGCCCCGTGCCGGTCCTCTACGTTCCACTTCGCACCCGCTCCCCCCGTCTGTGCCGGTCCTCTTGTGCGTTACGGTCATTTTATGCTAATTCCTTTGTCAAAGCATTTTGTTTCCTCCCACACAGCTTAAAAGGACGCGACCTGGGCTGGACTGTCTTCACTCCAACGCTGTCCTCATGACAGTACGGTCCCCTTCACCTGATGAAAGCCACTTGTGTTGTGGCCGAAACGTCATGATTTTTTACCTACGTGACTTTACCGAATAGAACCAAAGAGTATGGATCCTTGCAGTCACGAAAGCTTAAAATCTAGAACTTATTCACTTGGTTAGTTTTAAGGGGGAGTTGACAGCCAGGACGGCTGAATGCTACGAATGGGGGGGGGGGGGGTAATGTAGTGACATCGGGAATGCCACTGTGTAGTGCCGGCCTGAGAGACACGGCGTGCGATGTAATTACATCACCGACACCCCATATATGTGGGTGTAGTACCAGCCCTAGTGGGGCTTGGTGAACGCTGAGTCATGGCGCTGAGTGGCACCACGCGTGGCGTGCAGTGCTGTCCTCTATAGGAGGGGTGTGAAAGTGTCAGCCATGAATGAGGTTAATGTGGGCCATTGCACTCTGGTTGACCCTGGAAGGTACATGACGGGTAAAGTCTACACAGGGGCCCCAAGTTGGGGCTAGTGGGTAGTCACGTGTCAGGGCGAGATCTTGCAATAGGAATCGAGAAGGTAGTCGTGGCCAAGGGCGGAGCCGGCCACGCATGGTGAGCATATAAACCGGGTCCCCAGAGGGACCAGGTTCAGCTTTGCTGTTGTCTTCTGAAAGATCTACATTCAACGTCCGTGAAGAGTCACCAACACATTGGCAGGACTCAAGCTGGAGTCCTGCTCGTTGTAGCTATCCCAGAGTGTTAGCGCAGATAGCCTGGTGGTCCACCATCATAGGTTGTTATCTGGTAAAAGGGAAGTTACCCCTTCGTGTTGGTATAAATAAATTTGTTGCCTCCAAAGAGTATGTCTGCGACTCAATTGAACCGACTACACAATGGTGCAAAGGTCAGTAAAGTGACTGAGGCCACCAGGGGCTGTACCAGTATACCACATCAGATTAACAAGGGGCTCAGTGGTGGCAACAAGTTATCCCCTTCGCCTGGAATGCAGGAGGTCGTGGGTTCGATTCCAACCCCGACGCCTGGATATTTGGAGTTTTCATATTCTCCCCGTGGTGGCGTGGGTTTTTCTCTGGATCCTCGAGTTTTTTTCCCTCCACATTTAGAAATATGCGTTTACAGTATTTGGCTGCTACAAATTTCCACGTGATAAGCCACTTCGTGGAGCTATGATTTGTGGCCAGGTTGCTTTTGAAAAACAGCTATATAGCTCAGTGGTCCTTACTTGGTACAATAAAATAAAAATCTGCCGATTCCTGGAGTTATACTATAGGAAGGCCTGGGTACCCAAGGGACCAGGTTACAGCATCTGTCAGTTCAATGAAAAATCGAATAGCTTAGTGGACTTTGCCTGGTTCATAAAATAGTTTTTAGTGTTTAACCTCACGTGACAAACAATACATCCAACAAACACACCCAGTGCTGAAATGCACTGAAAAACAGTAAATGTACCAGAATGAAGCAGTACACATCTTGTCAAGTTGTATTTATGCAATAAAGATAACTAAAGAAAAATAACCAAATCCACAATTAGATGTGGATGTGATAATAAAGTAAAGCCCTTCTGGATAATGGGCACCCTATGCCCTGTCGGTCGTGTTGATTTTTTACCATATTTCACCACGCCGACTAGTGCGGGTTGGTGAAGCGAGGGGGGCAGAACTGATTCATTTGTCACTCGCCTCTGGATTTAGTCCATGGGTGTGTAGTGATGTGCGCTAAACACTGTGCAATTGGACGACCCCACATGCCCTGGGCACCCTTTCGCATGAGATATTCAAACTCAATCTATTTTGCAGGTGAAATATTTCTGAAATAAAAATGCAATGAAGGAAAAACAGAGAAACTGCCATGACACGGTGCACAGGTGTGAATTAATATATTATAATAATCAGTCACACGACTGACCATACAAGGCAAGCACACCATGGCGGTGCTCGCTTCATCCACCCAGCAACACACTTCAGCGCAATTGTTTCCCAGCGCCTATCTCGTGACTCGGTATGGGAATCGCTGCGGCGGTGTCCGCTCGTGCAGCTCCATGCGACCCACAGCAGACGCGCGCTCCCTATAGAGGATCCACGGTCGCGCGTCGTCTATGCCTACAGCACGAGCTCCGACACAAACATCCCCCATGGAGCTCCACAGACTGGTGGGGCAAGTGCTGTTATTGAGCTCCTATGAAGGCCGGCATAGTACACGAAATGGTAAGTGGTCAGAACCACGCCGGACCGCCTTTGTCTCCCCAATGTGTGATGTTTACACACCGCCCCAGATACTCATTTGCAGTACACACACATTTACCTCCCTACCCCCACCGCACACACACTCACACACTACACCGTCTTCCACAAACACACATTTAAGCACCAATCAAAAATCCCCCGTGTATCCTACACAGGTGGTTTATATTCTGGACCACACCACCCACCGTCCCACATGCACCACGAACTCCCCACACTCACCCACGCTGTGAAGTGTCGAGTCGCACCGCGTCTCTCGCCCCTGACGCGGCCCAGCTCCCCGTGTAGCCTCCTTTGCCGTGCTCTCAGCCTCTGGCCCTGACGCAGCAGAAAGGAGAGGGGTGGAGGGGTGACGGGAGGAGTGAAAGGAGCGTTGAGGGGAGGGTTGGGGGTGGGGTGGGTGGGGTGGGTGGGGTGGGATGGGTGGGGTGGGTGGGTGGGGATGGGTGGGGTGGGGTGGGTGGGTTGGTGGGGTGGGTGGGTGGGGTGGGGTGCCCCTTGCTTTCTTCGGCTCCTCCCCCCACCTCTACGACTTATTTTAAGCCTCTGTCTGTTCATTCCTCCGGCCCCCTTTTTCTTGCTTCTCTGTCCGTCTTTCCTCTTCTTACCTCTTGTGTCCCTGTATATGTATTTCTGCTATCTTATACCTCGTATTTGTTCACTCTGTCTATGCTGGTATGTTCAACCCAGAGGATGAACGCGAAATTTAGCACTCTTCTGAAATTCGTGGTCTGCCAGGCAAGTGTCTAACTGTGTCGTTGGCCGACTGGTTTTGCATCACGTAAATTTTTCTTAGGTTTTTTGAATTCTCGTCTCTCATCTTCTTGTTGTATTTACCTCCGTGCAGTTTAACGCTCTCTATGTGTTGCGCTGATGTCACCCTATGTGCTATTTGTTTTTACACCTGATGAAGATCGCTTGTGTTGCGGTCGAAACGTCGTGCTTGATTTATTTTAATATAATTTTATGGTATTTCTACATACGTGACTTTACCGAAAAAAACAATGAGTTAATCAATGGTTCTCTGTGTGAGTGAGTCTATGTGTCTCCATGTGAGTGAGCCTATAGCTCTGTGTCAGTGAGACTTCGGCTCTCTGTGTGAGTGTACTCTGTGAGTGAGTCTATGGCTCTCTGTGGGAGTAAGTGGGTCTCTAAGGCCACCACCATCTTGCCCCCTGCCCAGTGCGTCCACCTGGTTGAGCTGCAGAAGTCTATTGTCCACCGCTCCAGACCGCACAGATATCCGACGTCCACCTCCAGCACAGACACCAGCAGATTCTTAAACCTGGTGGTGGAAGTAAGGACACGAGAGGGGTAATAGTCAACCACCATTACCACCATCAATACCACCATTACAACCACCAAAATCACAGCTATCGTTAACACCACCATCAATATCACCACCTCCACCACAACGATCACGATCAAAATTACAATCACAATACTCTTTGGTTCTTTCTGTAAAGTCACGTAGGTAGAAAAAATAATAGATCACGACGTTTCGATCGCAACACAAGCAACCATCATCAGGTGAAAAAATATAGCGAGAAAGCTGCTGAAACACGAAGTTATATTGGCTTGAGATAAGCTCAGCCCAAGGGTAAGTGGGCGGGGCTAGAGGTAGAATTTGCATGTAAATACAACACCACATCGTGGAAAAGGAAAGAGAGAGACAGACACCGAGAGACATCCACACAGAGAGAGGCACACACAAAGAGACACACGAGAGATGCATATAGAGAAAAACACACCGGCAGAGAGAGATACCCACACAGACAGATGCAGAGAGAGACACAGAGAGAATTACATAATTGCCCATGAATTACTATGGTGTGACAATGCCAATTACCAATGTCAAAGGGAACATCAATGAATGGTAAATGTGGGGTAATATCCCCAGAAGAGCATGTAGACTACATTAAAAAATAAAATAATCAGGCAATATAATATCACATATGGGTTCAGTTTACTTATGACAAATAATATTGAAATAATTGTGCTCCATAGATTATCTTAATGGTCAAGTTACATAAACATCACGGAATCACTTAAGCTGACCATTTAAAAAGACATTAATTCCAAGATGTTGAGGAAAGGAAATTGTTTGGAAGTTCATCTCACACCAAGTACATGTTACTATTAATCTAAATCTGCATAGTTCTCAATCAGCAAAGTCGCAAACATGTTTTACCACAAGCAAGGAGTTTAGTGTAAAGCTGTTAAGCAAATTAACCACTGCACACGGTTTTAAAGCGCTCTGCCTCAAAGACAGCACTCTACCAAGTGTCACGACGCAGCTGCACACGCCACATGACAATAGGCGGAGTGAGTGAATCTAAGTAGACACTGACCCTGTCAAAGGGGATCCCATGTCTAGAGTATTTGTGGCTGGTGCTACACATTTCTAACGTGATTAGCCATTTAGCTGATCTATCATTTGTGGACAGGTCGCTTCTGAAAAACAGCCACATAGCTCACTGGGTCTCACCTGGTAAAATAAAAATAGTTTATACAGTTCGTTCTGCCTCAACACGTGTTTTCATAACGCCATTTGGATATGGCACGATGGATGTATTAGGGAACACGTTTTATAACGCGAATGCTAAGTGGTTGAGTCAACAGAACCACGTCGCGCGAGTGGGAATGTGCGGTTGCACGGCTGCCTGGGCACAGCGTCACACGAGGCATTGGGATGCTGCTGGATGCTTCCTGATGCTCCCCACGCGCCTCAGTCTTTGTTCAGCCGACACACGCATCTCACGCTGTTATCACGGACTGTGCTTTACCCTGTATTAGTCATTGTAACGAGGGAGTTTACACAACGCGGTGTTATTCAGCAACGCAACTACCGCGTTATAGAACACTGCAGTAAATATTGTCGCGGTGTGGAAGGAACGTCATCTTGTGGCATGGAAAGGCATCGCAGCCCTAGCGAGCAGCCAGAGACAAAGCCTGCACGCACGGCAAAGTTGTGATTGACCCGGGGACTATTAGCAAGTGACACGTATGGACTAATGGTTACTCTAAATGACGATGTTGACGTTGGTTAACGTGCTACAAATATGCTAAACGCACATCGCATTAGCTCTGACAAATAGCGGACTTTTTAAAGTTATAATCGTTTACAATGGTTAATTTGTATATCATGCCAAGTGAGTAATTTGCGTGTGGACCCTGACAGCGGCACTCAATGTCCAACTCTTGCGAATGCTCTCAGGGGATCTTTACCGTGCGCTGCGTTCACTCACTCAGCCCCAATCTCCCTGTCGTGAACTCACCACTCACCCACTCACTCACCTCACCCTTCAACTCACTCACCCTCCTCACCTATTAATTCTCCTCATTAACTCACTCACCCTGCAATCCACTCCCTCACCCCCCCTCCATCACCCGGCACTCACCGCCTGTCCGTGACCAAATCTCCCGTGCCTACAAACACAAACACCACCACCACCTCTCCCGTGCCTACAACCACAAACACCACCACCACCTCTCCCGTGCCTACAACCACAAACACCACCACCACCTCTCCCGTGCCTACAACCACAAACACCACCACCACCTCTCCCGTGCCTACAACCACAAACACCACCACCACCTCTCCCGTGCCTACAAACACAAACACCACCACCACCTCTCCCGTGCCTACAACCACAAACACCACCACCACCTCTCCCGTGCCTACAACCACAAACACCACCACCACCTCTCCCGTGCCTACAACCACAAACACCACCACCACCTCTCCCGTGCCTACAACCACAAACACCACCACCACCTCTCCCGTGCCTACAACCACAAACACCACCACCACCTCTCCCGTGCCTACAACCACAAACACCACCACCACCTCTCCCGTGCCTACAACCACAAACACCACCACCAC
Organism: Petromyzon marinus; assembly: GCF_048934315.1. NCBI lineage: Eukaryota > Metazoa > Chordata > Hyperoartia > Petromyzontiformes > Petromyzontidae > Petromyzon > Petromyzon marinus. The sequence goes on from NW_027422640.1 coordinate 572,068, forward strand.
CTCTCCCGTACCTACAACTACAAACACCACCACCACCACCTCCTGCTGCTGCTGTCGCGGTCTCCGCGTGGCGCCACGGCTCCCCCCCTCCCGCTCCTGGCCCCTCCCCCTCGTCCCTCCTGGCCCCTCCCCCTCGTCCCTCCTCCCGACTCGCGACGTGGAGTGAACTCGGCCCCGCCCCCACCGCCCCCCCCCACCGTCCCCCCCACCCTGAGCGGCCCCGCCCATTGCAAGAATGGCGGGAAGTGGACGCGGGGCCTACCGCGCGCCGCCTCTCGCGTGATTGGCTCCCTTCTCGTCACGTGGGAAAGGTGGAAGAAGAGTATGGGGGAGGAGCTGCGCGGTTAGGGGCGGGGCTGTGGAGTCACGTGATGAGCAATGATTGACAATAAGTGGGCAGGGATGGCTTGTACGTCATAGCGTACGTCACATCCGGTAATGACGTTGTTATAAATAACACGCCCCTTCGTGACGTGTCTCACTTCCTTCCGTCCCGCGTGCCGTCAACACGAGCTGAGCATGGCGCTGCTGATCGTTGACGTTCTGGTCTTGGCCATGCTTGGGATGGGGATCTTCATTTATCTTCTTTTTACGCTTTCCATATCAGACTTTGACCATGAGGTCACGACGCTGTCTACGGAGAGGATGAGCCTGCAGAATGTGGAGCTCTGTCAGAAGAACAAGATGCTCCGTCTGGAGCTACAGCAGCAGCAGGAGGAGTTGATGGAGAACCGAGAGACTCTCCAGAGAGAGAACAGGAGCCTGGTTCAACAGCTTAAAGAGTGCCAGTTGGAGCTGGAGTCCACGAGAGTGCCTTGCAGGGAGAGCAAGTCTCTCCATGCGGATTTTCTCCGAGACTGCAATGCAGCACAGCGGCAAATGTCGCTGCGCTGTGAAAACAAAGATCTCCGGAGGTCGCTGCACGCCCACCTGACGGAGTTGAACTTCCTGGATCCGCAGAGAGGCCAGGAACAGTTTAGGCTACGCGGGAAGCTGGTGCGTCACGAGGACATGTGGCATGGGGAAGAGAGGCTGCATGAAGAGAACCTTCATCTCAGTAGCCAGCTGAAAGAATTGAAATGCGCCGTGTCTCAAATGTACCATGATGCCACCGATGCCCCTTCCACCGCCGCTGCCACAACTTCCACCACCACTTCTGCCACCACCGCCACCAAGCCCAAGAAGAAGAAGAGATTTATCCATTGGGTGCGAAAATTGCTGACGCGCAAGTCGGCCAATGTAAAAACATTGGGGAAATTGTGAAAATGACACCGCCCCAATTAAAACATTACTCAGAAAGACAAACATACCCCATAGAACATCAACATACTATTGGGGAAAGTGCTGTACAATATATATGTATCTATATTTAACTTTCTTTGCATCGTATGTAGTCAACCATACCAATGGAAGGTGCTGTTAGCGAATAGTACAACTTATCGGTTCCGTTCCTGAGAACTGTCCGTAAGCCGAACGGTTCATAAGTCTGAATACAATAGTGTACTGTATTTAAATCCACATACTGTAAGTTTTTTAAGATGTTATCACGGTTCAGCAAAAGATGGAAACATTGTCAAAGTCATATGTAAGACAAAATATCGTACATTTGCATTCAACACTGTAATAAATACTGTATTGTGAGCAAAACATAAAGTTACTTAAATGGAAAAAAAAAATCTGTTTTTATTGTCACTTACCTTTAGTCCGGATGCTGGTCTGCTTGTCGGGAGGGGGCGTAATGAGTCCCTAAAACTGCACACACGGGGGCGGTGGGAGGGGGGTGAACGTCCATACACACACACACAACAGCGACAATCATTCGCCGTATAGCCTTACCAGATTGTTGGGGCAAGCGCTGTTAGCGAGCAGCGCCTATGAAGCTCAGAATGGCACACGGGCCAGCACAACGCACGGCTGCCTCTCTTTCTCTCTCCATACACGAGACTCACAGTCGTACATGCGTCCGTGCACACACGCACAACAACAACGCAACAACCGTCGTTCACCCCCAAGTGGCGGTGACATCACCACTGCAGATTTAAAGCTTTCGCTGTCCTCCAGACAGTCTCGTCCCATCACCTGATGAAGGTCGCTTGTGTTGTGGCCGAAACGTCGTGATTTTTGTTATTTTATTTTTTACCTACGTGACTTTATCCAATAAAACCAAAGAGTGTCACCACAGCACTTGTGCCATGCTCGGTGCATTTTGAGGCCACGTGAAGTGTCGAAGGCTTGCTGGCAGGAGGTCATGTAATAGACGCAGGTGCCATGGATTGACTTAGGAAAATGATCGGCAGATGCAACAGCCGTGCTCCCCACTGTGCCAACTTTATTTGTGTCAGTTGTTTGGCGCTCTGCTCGTTGTTTTGAGCCTCGCTCCTCTGCCATATGCTGTTGCTGGAGGGCGACTGCCTCCACCTCCCCAGCAGCGCTTTTCATGAACCTCCTCCACAGAAGCCGATCGTGACACTGCTGATACCAGTCATCAATAAGTCTAATCAGCTCCATCCTTCTGTACCACATCAGTCCATCTCTTCTCTAGCCCGTACCACGCCCATTTAGCACCATCTATCCAGCCAAATTGAAGCTGCTTGGGGATGCCGTGGCTGTGCATACGGACTGCATGACACAACCAACGCAGCCTCGCTTGCTGGAGGAGCCCACAGATGGGCATTTGTCCAGATATTCCAGGAATCTGAGCTCCTCACAAAGTCCAGTCTGGTTAAACCCTGGATAGATCGTGGGCTAACCAAAATGTTTCAAACCAACGCAGATGTTCCTTTCGAGAGAGATACGGGAGGGCATAACTGCGGTCCAGAAGACATGAAGGTTTGTATGGAGTGACATGCCAGGTAGCTTCCACACAGTGGTCAGCAGCTGATGAAAATATAATGCCGCTCGAATGATTCGAAGTGAGACCTCGGCTACTGAAACAGAGTTGGTCATCAGCACACTGCCCAAGTACGGAAATATCTCCACTCTCTCCACAACTGCCCCAAAATACATGGGGAATTGAGGGAGGGGAGCATTTTGATGATGTAAAATACTCAGGGAGGTGATTTGTTTTTGTGAGGCTGATGGTAACGGCGCATAATTTAGGAGCATGCTCCATGTTTAGCTGTAGTGTCTCCAACTTCTCCTTAGAGTGGGAAGTAATCACCAGATCATCCGCATTCATAATATGGTTTAACAATAGAGAGCCATACCATGACCTTACTGGGGCTTCGATCAGCCTCCCATTATATCTATACCAGATATAAATTCTACTGGTGCGTCCATGGAAATCGTCTCAAACTACGTAGTCAAAAAAAATGTTGTCGTGAAATGGCCAGAGGACATCCGTGTCGCACCTTACTCACATATTCTATCATCCCTTAACTCCATTACGTCGATTTCCCATGTGACGCATCAGTTGTTTTGTATTATTTATATTTACTTTCATTACTGTAACTCTGTGTTTTTATTTAGCTTTGGTCATTTGGGTGATCCAGGTCTCTCTTGCAAATGAGACTCATCCTGGTTGCTTTAGTTCTCACCTTGTTCAACTAAATAAACCGGTACTCACTCACTCCATTATGAACTCACCCACTTCCCTTACTCTATAACTTACATAAATGCTCCCTCTCCCTCCTCATGAGTCATATATTTACCTGATCATTCACACAATCACCTGATCATTCACTGTGTCAACCTCACTCACGCACTTTTTCATGCTCTCAAGAATGACCCACCCATCCTATCACTCACTACCTTAATCACCATCCCCTTATCTCATTGACCCACTGGTAAATTGAAAATACTCTACAGCAACAACACGTGAGATTGTACTCAGGCTTACACTCACATGTGTAAAGAAGCTCTTTTGCAGGTTCCAATTTCATGATTTATTTCACGATAAAGTATTTACAACGCAGGAGTACGACTTTTACGAACCTTCCCCCGTAAAGTACCCTGTACCTGTCTCCACCCATCAACACTGACACCACTATAACCTTTGCCATCGAAGAGAAGGGAAGTAGATGACAATAGAGTTTGCTGATAGAATCTACCGGGGGCAAGTGCTGGAAGTTACCAGGGCGTGGCCGTAGGGGTATATAAGGGGGAGCGAGGCCCGCAAATGGGTTGATTCCTTGGGGACTGAAGAACAACTGCAGGTGGACGACATCGGGGCCGACTGTTGGAGATCTACATGGTGGAAACCATCAAGAAAGAGTGTTCGATATTACTCTATTAGAAACCACCAGGACTGCGGTAGTTATAGCCTTGTGAAACGTGTGAGTCGTACTCTCGCCTGTAAATATGTTATCGTGAAATAAATCATCATGAAAATGTACCCTGCGAATGAGCTTCTTTACACATGTCGGAATAGAGGACATGTTTCAACGCAGGCCGTTTTTTTGTCTACAACAGACCTAAACACACGAAATATGGAAAATGGCATTTGATTAGGATTGCCACCTGCTACCCATTCTGAGATCGCCCAACTAGCAAAACCCTTCTCTCCATTATACCTAAGACTTTAGATTTGTACATTCTGTAATTTCAAGACGACGAGTTGACCAAAGTGGCAATGTTATTTTGTCATTTTATTCACAGTAAAAAAAATGATATAGTTTTTTTTTCCCTGTTAACTTATGTATACGAGTGTAACGGTGGCACAATGGTTTGGCCATTGCAATGTGAATCAGACCACTTTAGTTTGATTCTCAGTCATAGTTACCATCAAGCAAACTGGCCTTGAGCCTTCTCGTCATCAACCCACGTTGACAAGCATGATGGAGTATGGTCAAACAATCTCCACGACTTATCCAGTATGGAAAGACTTCACCCATAAGTGGTATGACAAAGGATAACAATTATTATTGTTGTTGTTTATTACCACCGTAGGAATAACTTCATATCTGTCAGCCAGCCTATATATACTCATAGATAAATGCTCTCCTAAACACCAACATTGGGTTAAAGCTGATTTGGTATCTTCCACTTTGAGATCCTCGCCACAAGGACCATCCTACTCGATCCAGCAGTGTATCAGCGCTTTGTCAGGAGCGAAGCAGTCGGCAGTATTCCGGCTGTGAGACGTGAACAACGTTAGAACGTTAGATCATCCCCATTAATATTTCAGTCATGCTATCAGTCAAGAAGGCATGAAAACAGTAGCCAGGCAGCTCCAAGGGCAGAGCGCGATGCTGGTACTGCCAATATCCTTCATCTGAATCAAGCCAGCTTCCTGTTATTGAGCGACTTCTCTAGTGCAGATATTTCATGGCCTCAGCCAGGTCATCAATGACTGCACAAATAATGAAATTGCATTTGCATCTGCACTTGATCTTACTAAATGTCACATATACGAATAAAACATTGGCTTGCCGATGGTATAATGTGCATTGCTCTCTGTAGCAGCCTGGTTGTGCGTGACATTTTCAACGAGATTCAAGGCAAGACGCATGCTCTTTTGAGCTAAAATTGGACAAAGAATGGAACTGACCAACGGCAAAAAAGTTTTTTTCCGTAAAAAAAATCCTATAAATAAAACTAGCTAGATAATCACCTGCCAACTAGAGTTGGCAGGTGATTATCTAGCACATCAGATGTAAGGTCAACATTAACAATGCAATGGTGGCCAAATTATGGAAGGGAAAAAGGAAGCAGATGAAAAAAATTAGATGAGATGAGAAGATTTAGTGAATTAAGGTTGACAAGAGATTTATGCATTCTCTAAATTATTCATCTGTTGTCTTCAGAAATGCTTCCAGTGTGCAGTTATTCGTTTGAACGATGTCATATTGTTCCAAATGATTTTGATGGCCATTGTCAATAGTTTTTGGAGGGTGAGGGGTCCAATAAGACAGAAAGCTAGCATTAAAGATCATAAGATAATATCTCGATAAGGTACTGAATCATCCTTTCATCCCTCTGGAGTTGATGAGTACCTCTTTGTGGGACATTAACATGAGCTATTCCTTGGAAAGTGCCAACTATGATAGGCATTCATAATTGCCATTGACCTGGTGCCACTGCCGCAGGCTCTTCTAAACAAAGACATTTCATTTTTAATATTTACGAGATGGTTACCCCTCCGATTGCCTTTTTTTTCTCAATTACTGTATTTTACAGTATTGAACTGATACAATGTGTTTTTCTGTTCACTAAAAGAAAGGCCATGACCATCATGAACGTTGTCAGTCGGATGTCAGAAGTCCTCCAACATGATAATGTCAGATTAGACATGAGCCTGAGAACACCATGCATAGTACTGGCTTCCCTCTACTTTAGAAATGGATGAGTTCTGGAAAAAACACGAGTCAAACAAAATTTCGTGATCAGAAAATATTTTCCCATTATATTCAACACGAAAAATTAGGGATGAGTTTCAGACAATCATTCCACCCCACTCCTAACCAAAAATTGTTCACATATTGACAAATCAGAAATAATAAGATAGTACATAAATGTGAAGAAGATTGAATAATAACTAATTTAAGACGAATAATTAATTCTAGATTTCAAGCTTTCGCGACTGCAAGGATCCATACTTTTAAGGGAACTCACCAAACGATCTGCATGTTGGAATGCCTAGAAAGGCGATGTGAGGCGTTACTGGTGAGCTGTAGGGATATACTGTGACAGTGTCGCGGATGGATGACGCATCCTCCTGGGTGCTTCTTCTTTGATGCTTTCATGGCGTGTGCCGTGTAAAATTTCATTAACATGGAAATTCGATTTCGTAAATCGAAAAATGTCCATAATTTGTCAATTGCATGAACGCGAAATTCCGTAATCCGAACATCTGTAAATCTAGGATATCTGTAGAGCCAACATCTGGAATACTCAGAATTTAATTGCTTCATCAGTTGGAGGCACTATCTACTTCAACACCGTAGGAAAAATGTCACTGCTGTATTAAGGTGATGAAATTGCAATGATTATTTGACGGTGGTACCATGGATCCAGGTTGGTGCAAGTGCACAGAGAAATATACAATTATTCATGGCATTTACCTGAACAGGATCAGGAAAATAATTTATCACAACAAGGCTGGGAGAGGGTTTTTCAATGCCAAGTGAGTTGTCGATTGTTGCTTTTTCATCATCACGTTGCTGGTGAGTACGGATTGGAGAATGCAGAAGGAATATATGTGAGAGGATAGAAGATGTGTTGACTATAAGCAGTGACATTGTATTTGTGTAGGGGACTGTAAAGAGAAAGTGCTAGAGCGTACACGTTGAGATAATTAGAAACAGGTGGCCGGAAGGTACTGTATTGATGACAATAAATTATCCAATAAACAACACACTTGCCACAGTGGAGTGGGGGCACTGTCTGATAGGGGCGGGGCCAAGGGGGTATTGGGACAGACTAATTGTGGAGCGATAAGGTGGAAACCATCAGGGCTGACTGATAGCCATAGTAATAACGCTCTAAGTTGTAAATGTATAGTGAGTTCAACTGAGTCGCAGACGTAGACTTGGAGGCAACACATTTATTTAACTCCAACACACGGGATAACTTCCCCTTAACATAATAACAACCTATGGTGGTGACCACCAGGCTAACTACACTAATTACAACGTGACTAGCTACTACAGACCGGGACCAACAGCTCGGGTCCAGGTACACGTGCTGGAGCTCGTTGAATGGAGAACGTAGATCATAGAACGTAGACCGTCGACGAATGTTTTTTCCAGGATGAACAGAAACAACAACAACAACCCTGGTCCCTCTCGGGACCCGGCTTATATTCTCTGCGGCGTGGCTGGCTCCACCCTTGGTCACGACCACCTTACAGAATCCTCGAGCAGGATCTGGATCCCAACCACGTGACCCCCCTAGCCCTCACTTGGGGCCCCTTTGTCAACTCCCCCTTCAATAAAAGAACAAAACAAGCAACCCGTTAGTGTGCACCAATAAATACCAGACAGTCTCGCCCCCTTCACCTGATGAAGGCCGCTTGTGTTGTAGCCGAAACGTCGTGAGAATATTATTGTGTTATTTTATTTTATCAATTTATTATTTTATTCTCATTCTACGTGACTTTACCGAAAGAACCAAAGAAGAATAAATAAACACTTCAACCTATCTATACAATATATAGAAAAAACCGAAGAGTCTTTGATCGAGTCCTTGTGGCCAGGCTCCCAGGAGAGGTGGGCGTACTCTCCTCGCGGGTCGCAGGGAGAATTTCAAAAGGTCCCATCGAGCAAAGAGCAGTTGGCCGGGCAGACGGGCCTTCCGCTCCCGAAGCTTGTGAAGACGGCGCAGGTGGCGGCTTGGGGGATGTTAAACATGCGGCATCTGAGGATGGGATCACATGACTCCCCTGAGGACCAACCTCAGTGGGTACACACCTCAGCTCGCCAGACACATCTGACACTTGGCCCCTGTGTAGTGTAGATGGGATGAATTCACGCAGCGTGATGAAAGGCTTGAGGTGAGAGGGATGTACAAACCAACTCCGCCGACCCAAGCAAATTTTTTTTCACACTGGAGCCAAACGACCCGAATCATGCCAAACGGCCCCCTCCAGGGTTTAAACAATTTGGGTGATGTACCCACCAGTATGTGGGGACAGTGCAGCCAGGCTCTGTCGCCTGAAGCCCACTCATGTCCGGAAAGATGGAGACCCCTCAGCTGCTCATTTGACAATTGGCATGAATTGGAATTTTCTCTGGAAGCCTCGCGTGCTTCTGAAAGCCTCTGAAGAGTAAAGCGCATGGACTCCGAAATTTTAGATTTAGCCCTGTTTAGCTCGGCTCATAATTGGACATCAATCTGGGGGTCGTGTTCTCTTCCATACATTAAAAAAATGGTGGAAAGCCGGTCGATGGGTGAGGGGCCATTCTATAGGCAGCCAGGACCCCGGTAACATGCGAGTCCCAGTCAAGCTTGGACTCGCTGACCTGATGGCTCAACATGGAGGTCAGAGTCCTCTGCAGCCGCTCCACCATTCCATCCGTCTGAGGGTGGTATGGTGACGTGCGTATTTTATTTGGTCCCAACAAGTCGTACACCTCCCGCAGCAATTTTGAAGAAAATTCCTTGCCCTGATCGTTCAGAAAATGCTCAGGGCCCCCCTTGTCCATCACATAGCAATCAAGGAATGCCTCGGTGATGGCCACATCCGATTGGTTGGGCGGCGGCCAAGCCATCGGCCAAAATATTCGACGCCCACCAGTAAATACTTATTGCCACGAGGGGTGGTAGGAAATGGACCAAGGATAACAAGAGCGGCCAGCTCATTTATGCGGGAAACCTGAATGGATTGCAATGGTGGACAGCAGAGTTTGGACGGGGGTTTCCGCCGTGCACACTGCACACACCCATTGAATACAATCTTCCACCATGCCAGGCCAGAAGAAGTCGAGCTTAAATGTGGCTAGCATCTTATGCACCCCAAGGTGCAACAGTCGCTCATGCACAGCCCAGATGACTTTACTCCGTAGGGCAGTAGGCACGACAATGTTGTAACGTGTCAACCCTCCATTCCAATGCATGAGCAATCTGCCTCTGAGGATGACAGAGGCTACACCCCATCGATTCCCACCCCCGTCCACCTCCTTGACACGGCGTTGTAACTTGAACAGGGAAGCGTCTTCCACCTGAAGGCGTCCGAAGTCTGCATGGTTCATGCCAATAACGGCGTCATGCGCCACAGGACCGTCGGCTTTCCTCAGAGATGTCAACCTCAGCCAATGCCGGAAGGGGACGAGGCGAGTCCTCAGCAGGTGCCTTACAGCGCCCCGGCCCGAGAAACACGTTCACCCGTCGCTCATTGGTAATCGCGACAGGGCATCCGCGTTCGTGTGTTGGGTACCTTTACAAAAGGAAACAGTAAAGGAATAGTCCTGGAGGACTTCCAACCAACGTGAAAATTGGTCAGATTGCTCAATATGCAGCGCGTACTGTAGCGCTGCATGGTCAGAGAGCATCTCAAAGCGTCTGCCATAAAGATAGGCGCGATACTGTTGCACAAAAAAAACAGTTGCCAAAAGTTCCGCCGAAGACATCACTCTGCTGCCATATGCTACAACACTTTCCATGCCATAACGACTTGAGACAGAACAGCGCCAATTCCGGTGTTGCTAGCATACGTATCAAGGATGAACGGCAAGGAAAAGTCGGGGTAGTGGAGGGGAGGGGCGTTCACCAAGCCATCCCAGAGCACAACAAATGTGGCCTCCTCCTACTCCCCCCAATGGAACTTCTGACCTTTTTGCCATCAGGGCGTGGAGAGGTTTGGCGATCGTGGTAAACCCGGTGACAAAACGGCGGTAATAGGATGTAAATCCAATGAAACTCCGCACCTCCTTCCCCACCGACGTAGGGGTCAGCCAAGTATGGACACATGTGGTTTTGTTCAGGTCCATCGCTATCCCTGATTTACTGACTATGTGTCCAAGATACCGAACCTATTTTTGGAGCAGGTTGACACTTCTGCAGTTTAAATTTGAGATTCACCGCAGGCATGTTAAGAAAGACAGCACGTAACCATTCCAGATGTTTTTTAAACGTACGGCTAAAAACGATAACATCGTCCAGATATATTAGGCATGAGTCCCACTGAAGGCCTGCCAGAACTAGTTCCGTCAATCGCTGGAACGTATCCGAGTGGAGTGAAGACCCATCGTAAGCTGATTAAATTTAAATAAGCCTTGTGATGTGCGAAAAGCTGTCTTCAATATTAGAGGATTCATCCAAGGGCAACTGCAAAAATCAAGATAAGTCAAGAGTCGAAAAATAATATGCCCCTGCGAGAGCGTCCAAGGAATCGTCCATCTGAGGAAGAGGGTACGGGTCAGCTACAGGGATCTTATTAAGCTTACAGAAGTCAACACAGAAGTGCAAACTACCATCCTGCTTTTAAACAAGAGCAATCGGGGCTCCCCACGGGCTGGTGGAAGGTGAGATAATATCGGCGGCCAACGTTTCATCAACTGCCAGCCGTAGGGCTCAGCCGGTAGGGGTTCTGCTGGATGGGACCGGCGTCGCCCATATCGATGTGGTGACTCTGGGACTCGAACAATTCCGAATTTTCGGAACAAAGCGTATCCATCCACTTTTCATCAGAAACCTGTTGCGGCTTCATATTCAACGTGACCCCCATACCGCCAACGATGTTTCCCTCGTGAAGCATGGACGACACGTGAGCTAGCACGGTGCCCTCCTGAATGACAAACATGTCCAACGCTGCATTCAGGACTTGAATGAGCGGTTCCTGGTCATTGGATATGAGAGTCTGGGCCCCCACCAACGGCAAACCACGAATAGCTTTGTTTGAGGATCCTTGGAGAATTCCCCCCTCAGTCACCTCCTGGTCTAGGAGCTTGCAGAATCATAAAGGAACCAACATTTGCACGCCGGGGGGAATCTTTACGGTCTTACTCGCAAGTGCTTGTACAGTAGCGTTGGCCAAGAACAATCGAATGGGAGAAGGCAAAAAAGCCATATTTGATGGCCCAATGGTAACTCAAGGCAACCTTGAAAAATTTTCAGGGGCATCTTCCCTAAGAAGTCAGTCCTGAGCAAGAAAGAAACAGCAAAGGACGTTGATACAAGAACTGGTCCCGTCAATTTGATATCTCCAATACACACCTCCACTATTATTTTCCCAAAGATGCCCAATGAGCGGCCGTTTGCGTAAAAGCACGGAACCCTGACGAGACATAGGGTACGACATTTATGGGGCAGAATGTTAAAAATCAACTCGGAAATGATAGTCGTGGATGCACCAGTATCAACGAGCATTCTGATTACAACTCCCTCTATCAATCCGATAACAGCGGATGAACCTGCGGTCACAGCAACCGTTCTATGGGCCAACTCCGATCACTGACCCAATCGGAGCGGCCAGTCAGCCCGAGCAAAATCTGAACCCTCATGCACCGACACACGACAGGAATGAAACCGACCGAACGTGATGAGTGAGGTGGATTCAGCGGCCGAAGAAGACTCGCCTTCGGATACAGTGGAGTGGAAGAAGGTCAGGTGGATGACTGCGGTGCCCGCTCTCAGGATGAGGAGAGGTATTTTGCCGTCGAAGTTGTTCATCCTGTCACACCATGCCGTCACCCTGCCAGCCTCCGCCTTGGGTTGAAGCACAGGCTTCGATGGGCTCCACATCTTCGGGTGTATCACGCATCTCATTAGGCACAGTATACGCCACCAACCCCTTATGTCGTTGCAAGAGCAGGTATGCCTGGATGCATCTTGCAATTTTGAGAGAAGACAAGTCGTCTTTGTCGACGGATGGCAGGACGATGTGGAGGTCCTTTGCCAACGTAAACAATCTCTCGAGGCCCAGTGAGTCGACTCCGTTGTGGTCCATCTTCAGGAAGGCAGCCTTTGCTAGCGCCAATAGTGTGCTATGGAAGGTGAGGGGTGTCTCAGCCTCCCCTCTCCTCCGCACAGCGAACTTATGGCGAACATTTGATGGCAGTTCATAGATTGCCACGATTTTAGCAAAGGCTTATTGTAGCATGGCCCTCTCCGATGGCGGGATGGTGAAAAACGCCACTAGGGCATCGTTGTCAAGCACTGCGGGCGGCACTCTCAGCACCTCTGCCTCCGTCCACCCCGCCAAGTCGCAGTTTGTCTGAAACCGGCGCCTGAGGGATGAAATCTTAACAGGTGAACTCAACGCAGTCTCAGATTTTGTGGGCTTTCCGCCCCGCTCGGTGAACAAAATGGCGGCCGGTTACACGGGCTGCACCACGGAGCTTTACCGCTGGCGGGAAATGGCAATGGGATGCTCGACCCTGTGCAGCTCCGGTGCTCTCTCCCCCACCGCTGGCCCTTCGCGGTTGAGCTCAGCGACCATCACCGCCATGGCTTCGAGGAGTTCAGCGAGGCAGGTGCAGAATGTGCTGCACTCTCTCCCTGACGTTGGTGAGCTGTCGCTGAGATGGTCGTCGTGATGCTCCGCCGACGGCACCTCAGTCCCTTATTCCAGGGTCGACATATCCAGGGCTCTCTGAGGAATAACGCCTTCGTCGTCCTCATCGTCCGACGTCCTGGTATGTAGTCTGCATCGCATAAGCATAATCTGACTCGGCCTATCTTACTAACAAAAGAACGTTTGACCATTTCCGACACCAGTTATAGTGGATTAAACTGAGCCGTAGACGTAAAGTTGGAGGCAACACATTTATTTAACTCCAACAGACGGGGTTACTTCCCCTTAACAGAATAACAAGCTATGGTGGTGACCACCAGGCTAACTACACTAATTACAATGTAACTGCTACTATGGACGGAGACCAACAGCTCGGGTCCAGGTCTATGTATTGGAGACTCGTTGAACAGAGAGCGGAGAACGTAGACGAAGGTTTCTACCAGGATGAACAACAACCCTGGTCCCTCTTGAGACCCGGCTTATATTCTCTGCGGCGTGTGCTGGCTCCGCCCGGTACTACACCCACACCCTTGTGGTATCCGTGATGTCGTTACACAGCATGCTGTGCCTCCCTAGGGCCGGCACTGCACAGTTAACATCCCGCGATGTCACTACATATGTATGTGTGAATGGGTGAGTACATGCGTGAGTGTGCATGAGTGTGTGAGTGGATTAGTGTATGAATGTGTGTGTGAGTCTTTTGTGGTTGAGCGTGTGGGTGATGGTGTGTGGTTGAGTGTGTAAGTGAGGGAGCGTGTGTGAGTGTGTGATTGTGTGTGTGAGTGTGTGTGATGAGTGTGTTAATGTGTGTGTGAGTAGGTCAGTGGCTGTGTGGGTGAGTGTGTAGGTGAGCGAGTGTTTGTGAATGTTTGTGATGAGTGTGTTACTGTGTGTATGGGTCAGTGGGTGTGTGAGTGAGTGTGTGGGTGAGAGAGTGTGTGTGAGTGTGTGTGATGAGTGTGTTAATGTGTGTGAGTGGGTGGGTCAGAGGGTGTGTGTGTGTGTGAGTGTGTGGGTTTCAGGAAAGGGCGGTCCTGCACAGATGCCATATTGTCTGTCCGTCTGCTACAGCAGAGGTGTAGGGAATTCCAGCAAGACCTACATCTCTGTATTATTGACCTGGTCAAGGCCTATAATACCATCAGTAGGCCTGGGCTCTGGGTTGTTCTTCGTGCTTTTGGAGTCCCTGACCCTCTGCTCACGAGCATTAAGGACCTTCATGAAGGTAAGCGGGCCCGGGTAAAACTACGTGGCCCGGAGTCAGAGCTATTCCCTGTACACCTTGGGGTGCGACAGGGATGTCCTCTGGCTCCCACATTATTTAACATCTATAATGACCACGTAGTTCGTGAAGCCTTCAATAGCTGTACCGGGGGAATCTCCATTTGGTACAGATATAATGGCAGGATGATCAATGGCCGGGTGCGGTCAAGGGATGACTCCCTATTGCTCAACCACGTTATGTATGCCGATGATTTGTTAATAGCTGCTCATTCAGAGGAGGAGATGGAGACGCTGCTGCGACGGTAGCGTGCCACTAAGAGATGGGGCCTTACCATCAGACCCACCAAAACTAAGCACCTGCCTGGGTACATTGTACCATCGGACACTCCACCCCCACAACTCTCAATTGGTGATGGGGCAGTTGTGGAGAGAGTGGAGAGATTCCCATACCTGGACAGTGTGCTTATGACCGGCTCCAGTTTAACAGCAGAGGACTCACTCCAAATCAGTCGAGCGGCAATATCTTTTCATCAGTTGCATAACACTGTGTGGAAGCCACCTGGTCTGTCGCTCCGCACTAAGCTTCAGGTCTTCTCGTCCACGGTAATTCCCTCCCTTCTCTACACTTGTGAAACGTGGACCCCCCTAATGGAACATCTTCGCCGGTTAGAAACATTTAGGCTAGCCTGCCTACGATCCATCCTGGGTTTAACCAGGCTGGATTGTGTGAGGAACTCACAAATCCTTGAAAGATCTGGGCAAGGTCCCATCGGTGAGCTCCTCCGACAGGCAAGGCTGCGTTGGCTGGGTCATGTAGCCCGCATGCCCAGCCACCGCATGCCGAAACAGCTTTTGTTCGGCCGGATCGAGGGGGCTAAACGGGCGCGGCACGGGCTAGAGAACAGATGGAGTGATGTGGTACAGGAGGACGTGGAGCTGAGTGGTATTGCCGATGACTGGTATCAGCGGTGTCAAGATCGGCCTCTGTGGAGTAGGCTCGTGAAGGATGCTACAGGGCAGTTGGAGGCAGTCGCCCTCCAACAACAACGGAGGGCGGAGGAGCGACGCTCACAACAACGAGCGGAGCGCCGGGTTGCTAAAGCACAGCAGGTTGGCACAGTAGGGGGCACAGGTGGTGCATCAGCCAGTCATCTCAGTCAGTCGACCCGTGGCACCTGGGTCTGCCCAGTGACCTCCTGCCAGCGGGCGTTCGACACTTCACGTGGCCTCACGGTGCACATAGCCTGGCACAAGTGTCGTGGTGACGTCACCGCCACTTAGTGGCGAATGGCGGTTGTTGTTGTTGTTGGTGAGGGAGTTGTTTATTAGCGGGTGAATGTGTTACTGTTAGTGGGTGTAAGAGTGTGAGTGCGTCAGTGTATGTGAGTGTGTGGGTGAGGGAGTGTCTGTAAGTGCGTGAGTGTGTTACTGTGTGTGAGTGGGTCAGTGGCTGTGTGGGTGAGTGTGTGGGTGAGCGAGTGTGTTTGAGTGTGTGAATGTGTGTGAGTGGGTGAGTGTGTGTCAGTGTGTGTAAGTGCGTGAGTGGGGAGAGGTAGTGAAGTGACAGGGTGCCATCTGTTGACCAGGAGGGATAATTACGGGTATGGGTGCATTATACAACATCCAACCATAACGGGGGGCGTAACTGCACTAAAGGTCAGAGGCGGGGATCAGTCGGGAAGCTCCAGGAACCTGCTCGAAGGTTCTAGAAGGGGGCTTGGCCGGAGGCGGGACTTGGCCATGACGAGGAGTATATGATCCCGGGGTACTAAATAATACCAAATGGCCGAGACAAATAAATATTTTATTTCTGGGACACTTTTTTTCCAGGGGTGTAACTTCACTACCCATCAATCCGAAATCAGTGCTACTCCGCGATGTCGAAACACAGCGAGGATGATTGCGCCGAAACCCTGAACGCTCCTACGCACCGTAGTGCGTCATGTACAGCTCGTCGAGATGAGTCGATTCCCGCATCACCGACCATCAACAGACTAAAAATGACTGCGTCACGGACATTATTCGAGAGCAGAGGTACTATGGTACCCCGGGCGACCGCCATAAGGTTCATATAAGCGGGACGTGACCAGAGGTTCGGGGCTGTGGTGGGGGTCCGAGTCCTGGCTGCCATCACTGTCTTCGCCACCATCTCTTCTCCATCGCCCGGCCGCATGGCCGATCCTCTGTACGGCTCCCATCGTCGTTGGCATTGTATCAGTCAGCCAGCTGTGTAGTTTAGACGCTGGCGATGGGGCCGTATGAGTGGGTCAGCAATGCCTAGCCCAGTGTGTATACGTCGCTCAGTGATTGTGCCTGTCAAGTGTGAGGAATAAACAAGGAGCCCTCTACACGTCGCTCCCTGCAGCATTGTAGCTGTTAGCATTGCGCCGTGCTACGAACCCGGTGACCCGAGTTCAATCCCCACTCACGGCTAACACCACCAGTGATGATAATGTGAACCAATCCTGTGCCTCCCCTAGGTCGACTCAACCTCAAACGAGTACCTTGTGCAGTGTGTGTAGTGGGTTCGAATTAGGTGCACACACGACTCCTTGGGAGGCAACGCTGATTTATTAGAACGGTAAGTAATATAACACTGCACATAAGGTGGTGACCACCAACCTACTCTAGCTAACACATACTTATCAAATACTCTAGCGAGACCCAGCCAGGTGGCTACTGCCAGGTCCGCTGACTGGAGGCTTGACTCCTCTTCGCGTCTTCACGATGCATCTTCGTTCTTGATACGGGCAGCCTCGAACCTCGTGAGGAGGCTGCTTATATGGGCCTCGGCGTGCCCGGGCCCCACCCCGGCCACGCCTCCCTTCGAGAACCCTCTCGAAGCCCCCCTGCTGTCCACGTGCCCTCCGAGGTGCCTCCTAGGCCCCCAGTCACGTGTCCAGCCGGGGTCACAGAGAGTGCCACGGCCTCACACCACCCTCGTGGCCTCCCGGAGCCCAGAACCGGCCCTGACGTCATTCCCGCCTCCAGCCGGGATGACGTCATGCGTGTGTGTAGACCCGCGTGGCCATGACGCTCCCCCGCATAGTGACGTCACGCTTGTGCGTGTGTACACAGTAGTGATTCTACAATCACTACATCACCCTCCCCCATGTAAAAAAAACCAGCCGTCTCGGCTGTGACAATAAAGAAAAAAAACAGTGTGCCTCCAACAACAACGTCAACAAACAACCGGCGACCGACAATAATCACCCCGAGAAACATATGTACACACACCGAGAGGAGGGGAAGGGAAGAATGTATGGAATGAGGGGAACCAACAACAACATGTACACCAAAAGAACTGGTCAACCCACTTATCCCTTAGCACAGCCCATCCGTGTGAATTTGTACGCATGCACCGACATATGAATGTGGCTGCTTGACAACGGTGTAGGCAATCAACAAGGTGTGAGAGTCATGGACAGCGGCCAGTCTTCAAACGAATTCGCGTGGCCGAGCCTCCAGGGGAGGCGAGCACGCTCTCCCTGGAGGTCCTGGGGGAACTTGAAAAAGGCCCAAAAAGGGCACGGCCCCTCCCCAGGAGTTGGGCAACAGGTTGAGCAGGAGTGACGTACGGGCGCTCCACTCTCCCCTTCAAGTCCACATCCGGTCAGCATAACCGGCGACTCCAAGGGCGGCAGGTGCAGGAATCCTGTGACAAGGAGAAACCACCTCCTGAGGCACAGCACCACAAGCCCACGCCTCAGCTCGTCGAACACGACAGCCACCCGGCCCAGGGAAGTGGAGATGATCGTATTCCGCCCGGCGGAAGAAATAAAAACAAAAATACATAGATTCCGACGCGTTGGATGCACAACCAACACCGGTAAATCAAACAAAAACCACACAACCACCCCATAGATGGCAGGGTCTCACACCGCCCTGTTACCGTTCCACCCCACAGGTGGCAATAGGGCGAAGACCGAAAGTCTAACACCCACCTACAAACACCACTTAACATTCCGGACGTCTCCCTACGTCCCAGGTCAAGAAGTCGCACTTCAGGGTCGACCCATGTACTGGCTCAAGGAAGTCACTCTTCAAGGTCGAGCCAGTATGCTGCAACCAAAGGTACAACCGTTGGATGTTGTACAACATCCCGGGTCAAGGAAGTCATGCTTCCAGGTTGACCCATGTACTGGGCAAAGAAGTCGCACTTCAGCGTTGCCTCAGTATCTACATTTTTTGTAAAAAAAAATGTTAAATCGACGTGACAAAAAAAATGCCTGCTCTTGCCCAGAAATGGTTCACACAAATACCCATGCATGTACAAAATGGCGGCCGCATCCCCTGCGGTTTACCGCGCTCGCACAAAATGGCGGCCCCACGCGCATTTTCCGCGCTCGCACAACTCAGAAGCCCTCCCTTGAAGGCCAACCCAGACATCTCATGCCACTCGGTAGCACCCCCCGCCTTTCCGACGCGCACGTGTCGGCCGTATCGGGGGAATTATAACCCAGTCTCTCTCCAAGACTCGCATCGCAGCATGTAGCTGTTCCGACCGAGCTGAGAAGACACAAGAACACCTCTCTCCAGGACTCGCATTGCAGCAATCAGCTGTCCCAACCGGGTTGAGAGGACACACCAACCCCTCTCTCCAAGCCTCGCATTGCAGCATTTAGCTGTACCAACCGAGCTGAGCGAGCAACTCACCACAAGCTCCCTGAGCCTCTGGCTCACTGTCTCAGACGCGCCTCAGAGTGTCTCGATCTCCGGGCCGCCAGGTCAAGCCATCAGCCACAGCATGACGGGACCACACTCTCCGAGCCATGTGAGCGAACTGCCCACTAGGATAGACACGCCACGGAGTGTCTCAATCTCCGGGCTGTCAGGTCAAGCCGTCAGCCACACCATGACGGGACCACACTCGTGTCAACACGCAACAATGACAGGGGGGCATTCTGGTCAGGATCTTTGGCCCAGATTAGCCACAGCCAGCAGCACAATCCAAATCACTGGCACCATGTCACCATCACAATTTAACGATCCGCAACAAGGATCACAACAATGTACGTCACAACCCGTATCAGTGCAGAGAGACAGTCTATGCAGTACACACAGTCCACACATCGCGATCTCGAGAAAAATCCCATACAATCAACACTTCGTTAACAAATGTGGCACAAGCTATATATTAACAATCACGAACAAAGCTCCATACAAAGCATACATTGTTAACACTCACAAGCAAAGTTTCGCAGTCACACATTGACAACATTCACGAGCGAAGCGCCATACTGTATACGCAAAAACAATCGCGACTCCGCAACGGCAATCAAACAAAGTGTCAACAAATCATTAACCCGGCAATTCACTGGAACTTAACAGAGCCCGAGACCCCCCACATAGCCAAATTAATAATTAACTGGCTCCTTAAGATAACAATCCCGACGCCGTACTTAACACTGTTACAAAGCAGACACACGCACGGGCGCCGCGTCAATCCACCACGCACCCAACCCAACTAACACGCTTCGCAACCCAGCGAGTAAAAAAAAACACCTAATCGCAACCCGGCGCACGCAAGATGGGTGAAGTGTGTTTTTAGGGCCGGGTGCATTGTGTCACGACTCGCCTGAGAGGCCGTGAGGAACGGAGGCTGCACTGTGGAACTTGAAGACTCTTGGATGGTGAGCACAGGATGCCACCAAGACGGCCCAAGATCTCCCTCCACAGGCGTTGAGAATGGCGGGAGCGGCGTTTTGGCGGGAACCGCGTCCCGACCGCCCGCCAAGATGGCGGCCGCGCGTGCACCATGCGCGCGCGAATTTCCCGCCCAGGCACCCGCAGCAGCAGCAGCGGCGGCGGCGGCGTCCTCTCTCCTCCAGCTCCGTCGCTCTCTCTCTCGATGGCGGCGAAGCAGCGACGTGATGTGCGTGCTGCTGCCCCGCCTGCAGCGCCATCTCCCTCCTTCACCGAGGCTGCAGAACCCCGGGGCTGCCCCGAAGATGATCGTCTCGCCTCCTCGTCGTGTGAAAGTGAGCAGGTAAGTTGTAGTAATCGTGCACATATTATACTGACTAGGATAACACCTAACGTTATTTATTTTTCCGCAACTTCTGACACCAAATGTAGTGGGTTCGAATTAGGTGCACACACGACTCCTTGGGAGGCAATGCTGATTTATTAGAACGGTAAGTAATATAACACTGCACATAAGGTGGTGACCACCAACCTACTCTAGCTAACACATACTTATCAAATACTCTAGCGTGACCCAGCCAGGTGGCTACTGCCAGGTCCGCTGACTGGAGGCTTGACTCCTCTTGGCGTCTTCACGATGCATCTTCGTTCTTGATACGGGCAGCCTCGAACCTCGTGAGGAGGCTGCTTATATGGGCCTCGGCGTGCCCGGGCCCCACCCCGGCCACGCCTCCCTTCCAGAACCCTCTCGAAGCCCCCCTGCTGTCCACGTGCCCTCCGAGGTGCCTCCTAGGCCCCCAGTCACGTGTCCAGCCGGGGTCACAGAGAGTGCCACGGCCTCACACCACCCTCGTGGCCTCCCGGAGCCCAGAACCGGCCCTGACGTCATTCCCGCCTCCAGCCGGGATGACGTCATGCGTGTGTGTAGACCCGCGTGGTCATGACGCTCCCCCGCATAGTGACGTCACGCTTGTGCGTGTGTACACAGTAGTGATTCTACAATCACTACATGTGTAAAAACATCGCCGATGGGGAGACAAAGGCGGCCGGGCATGGTGCTGCCCACTCACTCCCTCGTGTGCCACATTGCCGGCCTTCATAGGTGCTGCTACTCGCTAACAGCACTTGCCCCAACAGTCTGTTAAGGCTATACGGGGGATATTATTTGCGTGAGAGTGTGAGTGAGTGTGTAAGACTGTGAGTGTGTGTGAGAGTGTGTGTGACGATTATCTGAACCAGTCCTGGGTCTCCCCTAGGTCGACTCAGCCTCAAATGAGAACCTGGTGCAGTGTGTAGTGATCATCGCCACTGGGGAGACAAAGGCTGCCAGGCGTGTAGGTGCTGGTGTTGTATATGCCGGGTATTGAAAATTTGATGAAAATAATGAAAATTAAATGAAATTTTGGAAATATGCATAAGTATCCGAAATTAAGTTAATTAATGCAATTATGCACATAGCAATTATGCACATAGGCCCTGCCTCGCTGACGAGGGTAGTGTCATCAATCGGGATAAGACAATGAATTGTATGAAGTTATGCAAGTTTGCTGTAAGTATGCCAGATTAGGCTCGGCTTCGTTGTCTAGGTTCGTATTATCGATCGGTATGATACAATTATTCTCGCTTTAACATTTACTGATTATGTATTAGTGTGTTATGTCAGGTCTCCAAATTAAAATCTCTCCGCAGGATACAGTTCTTATAATTAAGATTATTACGCATGAACTTAGGAAAGAAACACTCAAACACTTCCGTGTTAAATTTTGATTTAAAGCTTTCGTGACTGCAGTAATTCATATTCTTAGCTCTTTCGGTAAAGTCACGTTGAAAGGAAACAATAAAATAATAAAATATATATAAAACAATTAAAAATTCTCACGACGTTTCGACCACCTGATGACGACCGTTTGTGTTATGGTCGAAACGTCGTGAGAATTTTTTTTATTGTTTTATATATTTTTTATTATTTTATTGTTTCCCTTCAACGTGACTTTACCGAAAGAGCTAAGAATATGAATATACTTCTGTGTTAAGCAATTTTAATTTCTAAACAAATCTAAACACTCTAATATGCAAATTCTTATGCTTTAAATTGTCAACACAGTGCTCCCGGAGATGTTCCCCTAATTGGTCCATACATTTAACCCTCAATGATCACGTTTGTTAACTGGGTAACGTACAATCGATTACTTCCTCACAGTACGCGAGCATACAAGGCGAGAGGAAAAGTCATAAAAAAAATTAATGCAACGATATTCATACAAAAGGCAATAAAAGCAAATTATTATACCCCAAAGGCAAAAGTAAACGTCAATAGATTCATCGGCAAGATTATCCAATAAAAAAAACTAACGACTAAAATACTTCTAAATGACCGTATCTATGTAACTCAATGGGCAGCAATGTTCTTCACGATCAGTTGATATTTAATGCACCACCTTGGAATGGCAACCCTTCTTTAAACACAAAGATAACTTTTTGGAACAATCTTATTTGTCCTGATATGTGTGTTGTGTCTTCTTTGCCACTTGTTCAATTCTTTGCGTAAAGCAGACGCCGGGCGATGCGTCGTGAGGGTGAGTGTGGGGGAGGGTCATACAAACGGCTTCGTTCTCTCTCTTGCTCGGGGTGGCCACAGTTTCGGTCCACAGCTGGGTTGGAAGCGTCGGCACGATGCTCGCCGTCTGTGCGCGATGATCCGTCGTCAGATAGCACCCGCAGCTCGTCCGCTGGCTGCAGTTCCTCACTCTTGTCTTGGTTCCCAGCTGGTGCTGGTCGGTGTGCGTGGGTCGAACCCACGGCGCGCTCGCTGGCGCTGACACTCTTGCTCACGGGCGGCTGGTTAGGCTCTTTCCCCTGCTGGATGAGCCGAGTCCCCTGGCAGCTGTCACCCTTGCTTGGTGGCACTGGTAGCGCTGCTCCGCACTCTCTCTTGCTCCGTCTCTCTCTCTGGCGATGCTCGATTGCACATGCAGCTCTTCACCCTTCTTCCAGGAGGGCTCTTGCTGAGAGCTGCTCGTCGCTGGCTGGATCACTCACTCTCAAAACATAAAAATTGTATTGCACACCTCTTACACAACTCTGATAGCTTAGTACAATACAGCTTATCGCAATCCTCGATTCTGTGAGTCAAAACATCAGGATGAATGTAGAATAAACTTTCAGCGCTCCTCTGTCGGTTCATGCCGAACTCAGCACCTAACGTCACCTCGCCCCTCTTCTCTGCGAGACACAGCACCCATTGCTAATGTCTCGAGGCCATGCCCCGGAGCTGGCTTGCTGTTCTCTTCCGAGCTGCTGTCTCGATGTCCCTTGCCGAGCTTAAATGTGAAATTCTCTCTCCTCTCTCCACGTCTTTTGCGAGAAAAAAAAAACAAATGCCCTATGTCACCGTCCTCCTCCCGTGGCAGCAGCGGCCTGACTGCCTCCCCCCTTTTGACCTTTGACTGTTTTACCATCACATTTTGTTTGTTTGCATTCCCAACCCCTCTCTTCGTGGTTTCTCCTATTAGGGAGGGGAGGCACTCTCACTTCATACGTATTTTATGGCTACCATGTATTTGTGTCAAATTGTTGTAAGACAAAGGCGGCCGGGGAGGCTCTGATTTCATAGAATACATATTATCTGGTCTTGTGTGGTTGACCTATTTTCTTGTACCTCTAATGAATTACCCCAGGTCTAATCTCTTGTGATTATTATTTGGTTTATGTTTAACCAAGATTTGTAATGTACCATTAGATGTTACCTCCGTTATTTCAAGGGTTTTATTAACTTTTGCTCCCTGTCTGCATCCAGGGATCCGTGTTTTTTTATTCTTGAGGTCAGAGATATCCCGAGGCTGGAGATATAACCAAGCCCTCACTTTCTTGACTGCCAGAATTAACATTCCTTGGTTCTCTTGGTGAAGTTACATGGATAGATATATACAATAAGAAACAATGAGTTGAATAAGGGTGAAATAAAATAAGTAATAATAAAGCCTCTAATATAGACTGCAGTCTATCATGTCGACTTTTCTTATAGCCAAGCTTCAACTTTTTCCGTACAAAAAAATTATATCAGTTATGTCATTTTGCCGTGTGCTCTGTGTTCGTGCCTGTGATTCTGGATATTTGTTTGTGAACTGTCAAAAGTGCCAAGCAGGTCATGGTATGTGGTCCTTTGGCAATCTGGAGATTTTGCAGATCGTCGTTAACCTACCTTTGCCCCGGAGTTTATTATTGAATGGCCTTTGACGACCTCCAGCTGCTTGGTGCTTGTGGGAGGTAGCGGGTTTGAGGGTGTTTTATTTATTTATTTTATCGATTACTTAAACAAATTGCAGAATTATTTTTAATATAATTTTTTGGACAAAGGCCTATATTCACAATACTGGGCACCCACAGTGGCGGCCCTCATAGGCACTATTCGCTAGCAACACTTGCCCCTGTCTGTTACAGGCTATACGGGAGATCTTTGTCTTTGCAGAGTCTACGTGAGTCTAACTCTAAGTGTGTGTATATATTAATACACAGACACAAAGGCTCCCCACAGGCTATACACACTCACTCACATACTCTCTCACTCACACACTCACTCACACGCTCACTCGCCCACACACTCACTTACTCACACACTCCCTCACATACTCACTTACACATTCAGTCACTCACACACTCATTCACTCGCCCACAGACACTCACACATTCACACACACACATTAACTCGCACAAAGTGACTTAGTCACACATTCATCCACACACTCATTCACCCAACAACCGCGATTCGCCACTAAGTGGCGGTGATGTCACCACGACGCTTGTGCTAGTCTATGTGCACTTTGAGGTCACGTGAAGTGTCGAAAGCCTGTTGGCAGGAGGTCACGGGGCAGACTCAGGTTCCACGGGTCAACTGAAATGACTGAGATGACTGGCCGATGCACCACCTGTGCCCCCTACTGTGTTAACTTGCTGTGCTTTAGCCACCCGGCGCTCTGCTCGTTGTTGTGAGCGTTGCTCCTCCCCCTCTCCGTTGTTGTTGGAGGGCGACTGCCTCCAACTGCCCAGTAGCGTCCTTCAAGAGCCTCTTTCACAGAGGCTGATCTTGACACCACTGGTACCAGTCATCGGCAAGTCCACTCAGCTCCATATCCTCCTGTACCATCTATTCTCCAAGTTTCGCAAGCATAGATAAGTGAGGGAATGACTGTAGCCGAGAAGACCTCGAAATTAGTTCAAAGCGACAGACCAGGTAGCTTCCACACAGAATTATGCAACCGATGAAAAGATAATGCCACACAACTGATTTGGAGTGAGACCTCTGCTGGTTAACCGGAGCCAATCATCAATACACTGCCCAGGTATGGGAAACTCTCCACTCTCTCCACAACTGCCCTATCACCAATTGGGAGTTGTTTTGGTGGGGCTGATGGTAAGGCCCCACCTCTTAGCAGAAAGCTCAAGGTTCAGCAGCAACGCCTCCAACTCCTCTTCTGAGCAAGCAGCAATTACCAGATCATCGGCAAACGTAACATGGTTGAGCAATAGGGAGCCATCCCTTGACCACACCTGGGCATTAATCAGCCTCCGATTGTAGCTGTAGCAGATAGAAGGCTTCAGGAAGTACGTGGTAAAAATATATGTAAATTAATGTGGGAGCCGGAGGACATGTCTGTCGCACCCGAAGGTTTAGAGGGAATGGCTCCAACTCCCAGTCATGCAGTTTTAACCGGGCGGCAAAGAATACGAAATCCTGCAGTAACGAAAGCTGTAAGTAAAGATAAGTAATGTAATAATAGGAAGGTGATATTAAAAAAATGGTGTATTTGAACTTGAGTTTACACAATAACAAAGAAGACATTTTAACGTGAGTTGACACAAGAATGAAGATGAAAGCAATGGGCAAGTTATAAGCAAAAAAATATCAGGTGTACGATTTGTATGGTGTGTATGGCATTGTGACAAATGCAAAATTTATGATAATATTTGTAGCTACGTGACGTAACAGGTGAGCTGCCAGACCATTGAAAATTACCCCCTTCCCCGCAACCCTCCGCATTCCCCCTGCCACCCCTCCCCCACTACCCCCAACATTGCTTCCCTACACCTCATTCATAAATACAGTTACACATCATCGGAATCACCACGCTCATCAGAATCTTGGAGCCGCGTTCACCCTTGGCTTCGTGTGGGGTTCACAGAGAGAGAAAGCTCCCCGCTCATTGTCGTCTCAGTCAGGCTCAGAGTCGGTGCCGGTGATCGGAGCTGTTGAGGTGAAATGCGCCGGGCTGCTGTGCGAGTTGCACGTGGGGCAGCTCCGTCTGTTGCAGGGCCAGCGTCGCCTCTCCGCTTAAATCTACAAACGCAGGCCTCCTCTGGGAGTCCATTTGCTCCTCAGCTCCTTCTTCCCCTCCTCACTGAAGTCATTGCACTCCACCCTGCAACACAGAGAGAGGTTCACGCTGACACGGGTTCACACGGAGACTCGGGCAGCTCCGCACCGTTCGAGACCCATGCAACCCACAACAACCACTCTGGATGAAGGTCTCCTCATGCTATTAGAGCTGTTTCACCATACTTCACCACGCGGGTCAGTGCAGGTCTGTGATGGCAGGGACTGCAGATCTAGGATCGTAGAATAGTTCAAGGGTGGATTGTGCTGCACACTGCAGTCTGTTGCCCACAACTTAGCTCTGCTGCCTATAACGCCTGTGGTTAGCGCAGTGGTCACCCATTTAAGCACTCCAGGCTAAATCCTGCTTATCTTGCAGATTTAAGATCAGGCACATTCCTCAGTCGTTTGGTCATGTTCACTGGTCTGATAATGAATATTGTCATTGTTTGGAGGAGTGGGGTCAGCTTGGTGGCGTGTTGGCTGTTGTGTTGTTTGGTTCTGTGTTGTGTTGCATTGTGTTTATAAGTTTACTTTTTTTTTCATTCTTACCTGATGATGGTTGCTATTGTTGCAATCGAAACGTCTATTCTATTATTATTTGATTAAATTTTCTACGTGACTTTACCGAAAGAACCAAAGATAATATTAAATGCACTGGAATACACTCCACTACTCACTCCACTTCTGGCAATGGCTCTCATAGCACACAAACATGCTGTGAAGGTCCATTTCCAAAACTTTGTCTTTTTCATATTTTCTCCTCCTAAGGCCACAGTGTTACTGACGAATCTAAGTTGTTTTGTCTGTAGCAACAATCAGAGCGCGTATGAGACACGAGCAGCATAACTTACCCGAGCTCCCTCAATGCTTTGTTGGTGATCATGATGTCATGGAGAGCTGGGATCGATTTGTCTGTCAGTGAGCAGAGCCACAGACTGCAGGGAGAGAAGAGGCACTGAGTGGGTGACACTGGAAAATAAAAAGTGTACACACTCACAAGAAATGGAGAGCAACTCAACATATTTTAGTACAATAAGGGTGGAAACCTCGTAGAATCAGCGAAACAGAGGGAGGGAGTAATAATTTCGGACCCAGGAATGTAACCTTATTTGTCTATTAATTGTTTAATGCGGCTTTGTCCAACATGGAATTTTACAGGAACGTAACCCACCGCATTTGGCGAGGTCTGCAATATTTTGTATAAAAAATCGCATTGGTCCATGAAAGGCCACTAGATACAGGCAGAGGAGCCAGAATCTAAATCTGAATAATTATTTATATTGGAGAATCTGAAAAGCTAAAAAACTATTTTTCACAGATGTCCACGCTACCCATCACGAGGCCAAGGCTGGTTTAAACCGTATATTGGGTAAGGTTAAAATAATGTTCAAATGTATAGGGGTGGCGTATAAGAGCCATTGGTGACTTTATGGCTTTAATAACGGTCAGGTTGTGGTGTTATCTAATGTAAACGTATGGGTGGGCAATTAATGCCAAGATTGCAGCCGTTCATGACAATACATTCTTAATTGTAATCTATGCCGTTAAATACTGATGATCATCGATAATATCCAGTGTGCCCATCTGGCTTCCAACATCCGGTGAAACTGGTAAAACCGCTCCAAAGGCTGTACCAGTCCGGCGATCGGCACCATGTGCGTGACAAAACAAGTAGCTATCCTTTATTTCAGTGTCAAATAATATACACAATACATCATACACTACATACAACTTAAACAATGAAAATACTGCACGCATATAATTTTTTCATGACTAATAACTAGTCATAGGAACAATAAATATACAGCGCGATCTGCCGAAAATTGCGTGCAATTCGGCGTTTGCCAGAGCACTGATCTGAAGGCTGCATCAGTCTGACGATTGTCAAACACAAGTTGTTGTTGTCAAACACAAGTCGTTGTTGTCAAACACAAGTCGTTGTTGTCAAACACAAGTCGTTGTTGTCAAAAACAAGTCGTTGTTGTCAAACACAAGTTGTTGAAAACGAGCATTGTACGCACATCACTGCATGCAGAGTCTTCGATAGTGGAGTGGTGAGTGCGGGACAGTAAATAGTAACTTTTTACAGCAGGATATTTATTTAGTTTATTCTTATATATATTTAAGCGATTTTCATATCGTAAACTATTTAAAATATTAAAAATATAAAGAGCACCTATAACCATAATCTTATTCAAGAACCTGCAAAAATAAGCTGTTTTAAATAATGACGCGATTATCTGGTGTTATTGAAAATCCAGTACTCCCTTCTCCCCGATGCTGCTTGATAATCGATGATCTACTGTATTAACATAATATAGTTTGAAACAATATCATTGGTTAGAATCGGTAGTGACAATTGTAATTGTATTGTTATTTATAGTGGTTAAAAGTGTTGTAATAAGTGTGGTTAATAACTTAATTGATGATTGCATAAAAAAGTTATAATAGATGTTAAAATACAACATTCTGCTACTAGCTTCCTTGCCCATCAAATGATGGAAGGTGTAATATTTACGAACAAAAATGAGCAGAGTATAATTGTTAATTGAATGGTAGTGAATCTTGCAGGAAAGAATGTCATGAAACACATTCCTACGGAGGGAGCTGGTAGGAACGTTGGATTGCTCGGTCAATGGCCAGGGTCAACGGTGGCGTGGTGTATTCCGCAAATATGCCCGACTGTGAGGGCGGGCACAAGCCGGCGTGAGTTGGTTAAACGTTGAGTTTTATAAGGGCACCACGGGGTGATCCCCTCCCTGCCCAGCCTCACCCTCGCTCCCTCCCCGAAGAGCCCCACCCTCCCTCCCTCCCCGAAGAGCCCCACCCTCCCTCCCTCCCTCCCCGAAGAGCCCCACCCTCCCTCCCTCCCCGAAGAGCCCCACCCTCCCTCCCTCCCTCCCCGAAGAGCCCCACCCTCCCTCCCTCCCCGAAGAGCCCCACCCTCCCTCCCTCCCCGAAGAGCCCCACCCTCCCTCCCTCCCCGAAGAGCCCCACCCTCCCTCCCTCCCCGAAGAGCCCCACCCTCCCTCCCTCCCTCCCCGCCCAGCCCCACCCAGCCCCTCCCCACTCAGCCCCTCCCCATCCTCCCCTCCCTACCCTCCCCACCCAGCCCCTCCGTCCCCACCCAGCCCCGACCCTCCCTCCACACCCAGCCCCTCCCCACCTAGCCCCTCCCCACTCAGCCCCTCCCCCCCTCCCTTCCCCACTCTCCCCACCCATCCCTCCCCATCCAGCCCCTCCCGAACCTCCTCACCCAGCCCCGCCCCACTCAGCCCCTCCCCACCCTCCCCTCCCAGCCCCTCCCCACCCTCCCCACCAAGCCCCTCCCCGCCCTCCCCACCCAGCCCCTCCCCACTCTTCCCACCCTCCCCTCCCCATCCAGCCCCTCCCCAACCTCCCCACCAAGCCCCGCCCCACTCAGCCCCTCCCCTCCCCACTCTCCCCACCCA
The DNA here is from genome assembly GCF_048934315.1 of Petromyzon marinus. NCBI lineage: Eukaryota > Metazoa > Chordata > Hyperoartia > Petromyzontiformes > Petromyzontidae > Petromyzon > Petromyzon marinus. The sequence continues at coordinate 601,655 of NW_027422640.1, forward strand.
GCCTCCCTCCCTACCCAGCCCCCCCCCACCCTCCCCTCTCCACCCAGCCCCACACCTCCCATTTTTGTATGCACGACGGACGGACACAATAATCCCCTGTTGGCTGGTGTAACCAGAGGTTCCTACCAGTAACACTTCACTGCATTTCACCTTAGCACTGTATATAACTGACCTTAAATTTGTTCTAATTCACTGCTCTCTTCTGCTTTCAGTTGCTGGGGTTCAAATAAATTGGATTGCAGTACAATATCTGGAAAATCAACGAGAAATGTCTATTTAACCAAAATGTAGAAGCATAAATTAGACTTACCTTTTGTTTCAAGTGCTGAATAAAAAAATAAAGACCCCAAATCCACTTTGTGCTGCGTATAATTATTTATTAGATTCACTTTCAATAAAGAAACGTCAAATTGAAAGTGAATTTGCGAAAAATATATTTCCGCTCGACCTTCTTCATGACGGGGGGTGCGGCATGTGGAGTGACATCACGCGCGGGACACAACTCCCTCATTAATAATCATGAGCGGATGACGTTACTCCACATGGAGCTTCCCCCCCTCATCAATAATCATGAGATAATGCCATCACTCATGTGGACCACGCCCCCCCACTCCCTCATTAATAATCAAGAGCGGATGACGTCATTCCACATGGAGCTCCCCACCATAAATAATCATGAGCGGATGACGTCACTCATGTGGACCCCGCTGCCACCCCCTCATTAATAATCATGAGCGGATGACGTCACTCCACATGGAGCTCCCCCCCCCGTCACTTTTTGTAAAGAAACGTCTGTGGAGAGTTATTTATTTGGTTAACTTATAATTTAAAAAAACGTCAAATTTAAAGCGAATTTGCGTAAAACAAATTTCTGCTCGACCTGCGTGAGTGTAAAAATCCACCCGCTCATGATTATTTTATTATTAATGACGGGGGGGTGTGGCATGTGGAGTGACATCACGCGCGTTACGCACATTTCTGGGCTATTATAGTAGTAATACTGTATTTTATATCCGCATGTGTGTGTATATATTTGTTTACGTGTACTTATATAAGTGTGTGTGCATCAGGACATTACTCACTCTAACCACTTCAAACTCCCTTCTCTCCCCAACATCTCGTCCGCTAAAAGTTGGAGTCCGCTGTCTCCGATCTTGTTGTCACGCAGCCTAAACCCGGGTGGACGGGAGAAGGGACAGCGCTGACTCACTGAGCCCGCGGGTACCGCGGAGTCAAACACGTGGTGAGTGAGGGACACTCACAATGGCGGTGCACGTGACTAGAGCACACACGTTCATGAGCAAAGCTGCTCATTGTTTAATGCTTCTGTTAGACATTTTATATATAATAGGTGGCATTCACAATTATCAGTTAACTCACGATAATTCATTCAATTATACTGCACTGTACCTTTTTAATATGAAAAGCGTTTGCGTTTATATAAACACAAAGTTGCAACAGAGGGTCACACACAAGTGAAGTACATTTTCATCGAGGAACACAGGGAGATGTTTACAATTAATGTGTCTGCTAACAATGTTGTGAAAATGAATATTGCTTTAGCCTATGTGTTAAATTAAACAAATGTGTTAAGGTTACAGTAAAACATTTTTAAAGTGGACTCGATTAAGCAAGAATTGTGTAAGCCAGCCTCCCGTAAATGTTTAAGTATGATATAAGCATCTTATAGTAATTTTGCTTCCCTGCCCTCTGCTGTCCACAAAGTTTTCCTGTAGCACATAGCACCGAATAATACATGGGGGCCTCCCAATCAGGCTCTATCCAGTCTCAATTCTTATTGGGTTTGGTGCATTCTGCATGATTTGGGCATCGACAAAGATATTGCTCAGCCTTGCCATGTAGAGACAGCAAGATTGCTGTTTTCATATTTCAATGTTTACTTCACAACATGTTGCACCAATAATTAGCACAGTTCGTCCACAGAGCAAATGTGAGAAACGAACAGCAGAGCTTACTTGAGACTCTTCAAACCTGTGTTGGCCTTGAGGATGACACTGAGAAAGAAACCCGACTTGTCCGTCAGTGAGCACTGATACAGGCTGCAGGGAGATAAGAGGTGGTGTGAGTGGTTGCAAAGAGGATGGGTAGAGACTCTAGGCAGATAGTGGGGGATGGTGAGGGGTAGTGAGAGGTGGTGGTGGTTGATGGGACAGTGGTTGAGGGTCGTGTTTGTGGATACTGTGCACAAATGAACCTCATGTCAACTTTAATAGGAGCTTGCAAATAGCAACTGCTGTTTAGGTTTTTGGGTTAATGTGATGTGTGTGTGAATGTCTACTATGTGTGCATTTGCGTTAGTACATCTCTATGCGTGTTTGGTACATGTGTATCTTAGTGTATGCATATTTGTGTGCATGCACGTGGGAAGCAGTGGTGCAGTGGTTAGAACAGCGAGCCACAAACCTGCTTCGATTGCCGCTCACGGCTAACTTCATTGATGAATATCTAAAAAGGCCGTGGACCTCACCTAGGTCGACTCAGCCTTAATTACTACCTGGTGCAGTAAGTAAACATTAGTTGGCCGAGTGTGGTGCTGGCCTCCCAACCCCTCATGTGCCGTTCTGGCCTTCATTAGGTGACCCTTAACAGTAGATGACCAAAAGTCTGCAAAAGGCTCTCTGTAAAATCTCTGTGTATGTATATAAAGATCAAATAATCATGATTTATTTTCGATTTTGCATCTTCCTATAAGCGGTCATATCTGAAAGCGTTTCATTTACCATTTCATCACAACGTAATTGAAAGGAAACCCCCAGTAACAACTGTCTGAGCACAAAGTAAATTAGCACCTGGCCTGCATATTGGCATTTCCACTACAACTTTTCCCATATCTTCTCAATTTCCTCAGAACATCCTCCCATTTCCGTATCAAATAAAAAATATAGTACATTACACACTACATACACCAACTTAAACAATGAAAATACTGAACGTATATAATTTTTTCATAACGAATAACTACAGTCATAGAAAATATGCAGTGCGATCCTCCGTTCGCCAGAGCACCGGTCTTAAGGCTGCATCAGTCCGACGATTGTCAAACAAAAGTTGTTGTTGTCAACCACAAGTTGTTATTGTCAAACACCAGTTGTTGTCAAACACAAGTTGTTGTTGTCAAACACAAGTTGTTGTCAAACACAAGTTGTTGTCATCAAACACAAGTTGTTGTCAAACACAAGTTGTTGTTATCAAACACAAGTTGTTGCTGTTGTCAGACACAAGTTGTTGTTGTCAAACACAAGTTGTTGTCAATCACAAGTTGTTTTTTTCAATCACAAAATGTTGTCAAACACAAGTTGTTGTTGTCAACCACCAGTTGTTGTTGTCAACCACCAGTTGTTGTTGTCAACCACCAGTTGTTGTTGTCAACCACCAGTTGTTGTCAAAGAAAAGTTGTTGTTTTCAAACACAAGTTTTTGTTGTCAACCACCAGTTGTCAAACACAAGTTGTTGTTGTCTAACACAAATTGTTGTTGTCAACCACAAGTTGTTGTCTAACACAAGTTGTTGTTGTCAACCACAAGTTGTTGTCTAACACAAGTTGTTGTTGTCAACCACAAGTTGTTGTCTAACACAAGTTGTTGTTGTCAAACACAAGTTGTTGTTGTCAAACACAAGTTGTTGTTGTTGTCAACCACAAGTTGTTGTTAACCACAAGTTGTTGTTAACCACAAGTTGTTGTTAACCACAAGTTGTTGTCTAACACAAGTTGTTGTTGTCAAACACAAGCTGTTGTTGTTGTCAAACAAGTTGTTATTATCAAACACAAGTTGTTGTTGTCAAACACAAGTTGTTGTTATCAAACACACGTTGTTGTCAAACACACGTTGTTGTCAAACACACGTTGTTGTTGTGAAACACAAGTTCTTGTTGTCAAACACAAGTTGTTGTCAATCACAAGTTGTTGTTTTCAATCACAAGATGTTGTTAAACATAAGTTCTTGTCAAAAACAAGTTGCTGTTGAAAGTTGTTGTTGTCAAACACAGGTTGTTGTCAAACACAAGTTGTTGTTGTCAACCACAAGTTGTTGACAACCACAAGTTGTTGTCAAAAACAAGTTGTCGTCATCAAACAAGTTGTTGTTTTCAATCACAAAATGTTGTCAAACATAAGTTGTTGTCAAAAACAAGTTGTTGTTGTCAAACACAGGTTGTTGTCAAACACAAGTTGTTGTTGTCAAACACAAGTTGTTGTCAATCACAAGTTGTTTTTTTCAATCACAAAATGTTGTCAAACACAAGTTGTTGTTGTCAACCACCAGTTGTTGTTGTCAACCACCAGTTGTTGTTGTCAACCACCAGTTGTTGTTGTCAACCACAAGTTGTTGTCAAAGAAAAGTTGTTGTTTTCAAACACAAGTTTTTGTTGTCAACCACCAGTTGTCAAACACAAGTTGTTGTTGTCTAACACAAATTGTTGTTGTCAACCACAAGTTGTTGTCTAACACAAGTTGTTGTTGTCAACCACAAGTTGTTGTCTAACACAAGTTGTTGTTGTCAACCACAAGTTGTTGTCTAACACAAGTTGTTGTTGTCAAACACAAGTTGTTGTTGTCAAACACAAGTTGTTGTTGTTGTCAACCACAAGTTGTTGTTAACCACAAGTTGTTGTTAACCACAAGTTGTTGTCTAACACAAGTTGTTGTTGTCAAACACAAGCTGTTGTTGTTGTCAAACAAGTTGTTATCAAACACAAGTTGTTGTTGTCAAACACAAGTTGTTGTTATCAAACACACGTTGTTGTCAAACACACGTTGTTGTCAAACACACGTTGTTGTTGTGAAACACAAGTTCTTGTTGTCAAACACAAGTTGTTGTCAATCAAAAGTTGTTGTTTTCAATCACAAGATGTTGTTAAACATAAGTTCTTGTCAAAAACAAGTTGCTGTTGAAAGTTGTTGTTGTCAAACACAGGTTGTTGTCAAACACAAGTTGTTGTTGTCAACCACAAGTTGTTGACAACCACAAGTTGTTGGCAAAAACAAGTTGTCGTCATCAAACAAGTTGTTGTTTTCAATCACAAAATGTTGTCAAACATAAGTTGTTGTCAAAAACAAGTTGTTGTTGTCAAACACAGGTTGTTGTCAAACACAAGTTGTTGTTGTCAAACAAAAGTTGTTGTTGTCAAACACAAGTTTTTTTTGTCAACCACCAGTTGTCAACCACAAGTTGTTGTCAACCACAAGCTGGTGTTGTCTAACACAAGTTGTTGTCATCAAACACAAGTTGTTGTCAAAAACAAGTTGTTGTCAAAAACAAGTTGTTGTCAAACAAGTTGTTGTTGTCAAACAAGTTGTTGTTGTCAAACAAGTTGTTGTTGTCAAACACAAGTTGTTGCTGTTGCCAGACACAAGTTGTTGTTGTTGTCAACCACCAGTTGTTGTTGTCAACCACCAGTTGTTGTCAAACAAAAGTTGTTGTTGTCAACCACAAGTTGTTGTTGTCTTACACAAGTTGTTGTTGTCTTACACAAGTTGTTGTTGTCAAACACAAATTGTTGTTGTCAAACACAAGTTGTTGTCAAACACAGGTTGTTGTTGTTGTCAAACACAGGTTGTTGTTGTTGTTGTCTAACGCAAGTTATTGTTGTCAAACAAAAGTTGTTGTTATCAAACAAGTTGTCGTTGTGAAGCACAAGTTGTTGTTGTCAACCACAAGTTGTTGTCTAACACAAGTTGTTCTGTCAACCACAAGTTGTTGTCAAACACAAGTTGTTGTCAAACAAAAGTTGTTGTCAAACACAAGTTGTTGTTGTCAACCACGAGTTGTTGTTGTCAACCACGAGTTGTTGTCAACCACAAGTTGTTGTTGTCAAACACAAGTTGTTGTCAAACACAAGTTGTTGTCAAACACAAGTTGTTGTCAAACACAAGTTGTTGTCATCAAACAAGTTGCTGTTGTCAAACACAAGTTGTTGTCAAAAACAAGTTGTTGTTGTCAAACACAGGTTGTTGTCAAACACAAGTTGCTGTTGTCAAACACAAGTTGTTGTTGTCAACCACCAGTTGTTGTTGTCAACCACCAGTTGTTGTTCTCAACCACCAGTTGTTGTTGTCAAACAAAAGTTGTTGTCAAACACAAGTTGTTGTTGTCAACCACCAGTTGTTGTTGTCAACCACCAGTTGTTGTCAACCACAAGTTGTTGTCAACCACCATTTGTTGTTGTCAAACAAAAGTTTTTGTTGTCAACCACCAGGTGTCAACCACAAGTTGTTGTCAACCACAAGTTGTTGTTGTTATCAAACACAAGTTGTTGTTGTCAAACACAAATTGTTGTTGTCAAACACAAGTTGTTGTCAACCACAAGTTGTCAAACACAGGTTGTTGTTGTCAAACACATGTTGTTGTTGTCTAACGCAAGTTATTGTTGTTAAACAAAAGTTGTTATCAAACAAGTTGTCGTTGTCAAGCACATGTTGTTGTTGTTGTCAACCACAAGTTGTTGTCTAACACAAGTTGTTGTTGTCAAAAACAAGTTGTTGTTAAAAACAAGTTGTTGTTGTCAAACACAAGTTGTTGTTGTCAAACACAAGTTGTTGTCAAACAAGTTGTTGTTGTCAATCATAAGTTGTTGTTGTTATCAAACACAAGTTGTTGTGGTCAAACACACGTTGTTATTGTCAAACATACGTTGATGTTGTGAAAGACAAGTTGTTGTTGTCAAACACACGTTGATGTTGTGAAACACAAGTTGTTGTTGTCAAACACAAGTTGTTGTTGTCAATCACAAGTTGTTGTTGTCAAACACAAGTTGTTGTCAAACAAGTTGTTGTTGTCAATCATAAGTTGTTGTTGTTGTTGTTATCAAACACAAGTTGTTGTGGTCAAACACACGTTGTTATTGTCAAACATACGTTGATGTTGTGAAATACAAGTTGTTGTTGTCAAACACACGTTGATGTTGTGAAACACAAGTTGTTGTTGTCAAACACAAGTTGTTGTTGTTGTCAATCACAAGTTGTTGTGTTCAATCGCAAGATGTTGTCAAACATAAGTTGTTGTCAAAAACAAGTTGTTGTCAAACACAGGTTGTTGTCAAACACAAGTTGCTGTTGTCAAACACAAGTTGTTGTTGTCAGCCACCAGTTGTTGTTGTCAAACAAAAGTTGTTGTCAAACACAAGTTGTTGTCAAACCACCACTTGTTGTCAACCACAAGTTGTTGTCAAACACAAGTTGCTGTTGTCAAACACAAGTTGTTGTTGTCAACCACCAGTTGTTGTTAACAAACAAAAGTTGTTGTCAAACACAAGTTGTTGTTGTCAAACCACCACTTGTTGTCAACCACAAGTTGTTGTTGTCAATCACAAGTTGTTGTTTTCAATCACAAGTTGTTGTCAAACACAAGTTGTTGTCAAACATAAGTTCCTGTTGTCAAACACAAGTTCCTGTTGTCAAACACACGTTGTTGTCAAACAAAAGTTGTTGTTGTCAACCACAAGTTGTTGTTGTCAACCACAAGTTGTTGTCAACCACAAGTTGTTGTCAACCACAAGTTGTTGTTGTCAACCACAAGTTGTTGTTGTCAAACACAAGTTGTTGTTGTCAACCACAAGTTGTTGTCAAACACAAGTTGTTGTTGTCAACCACAAGTTGTTGTTGTCAACCACAAGTTGTTGTCAACCACAAGTTGTTGTCAACCACCAGTTGTTGTTGTCAAACAAAAGTTGTTGTTGTCAAACACAAGTTTTTGTTGTCAACCACCAGTTGTCAACCACAAGTTGTTGTTGTCAAACACAAGTTGTTGTTGTCAAACACAAATTGTTGTTGTCAAACACTAGTTGTTGTTGTCAAATACAGGTTGTTGTCAAACACATGTTGTTGTTGTTGTCTAACGCAAGTAATTGTTGTCAAACAAAAGTTGCTGTTCTCAAACAAGTTGTCGTTGTCAAGCACAAGTTGTTGTCTAACACAAGTTGTTGTTGTTGTCAAAACAAGTTGTTGTTGTTAAAAACAAGTTGTTGTTGTCAAGCACAAGTTGTTGTTGTCAAGCACAAGTTGTTGTTGTTGTCAAACACAAGTTGTTGTCAAACAGTTGTTGTTGTCAAACACAAGTTGTTATTGTTATCAAACACAAGTTGTTGTTGTCAAGCACAAGTTGTTGTTGTTGTCAAACACAATTTGTTGTTGTCAATCACAAGTTGTTGTTTTGTTCTGTCAACCACAAGTTGTTGTCAAACACAAGATGTTGTCAAACATAAGTTGTTGTCAAAAACAAGTTGTTGTTGTCAAACACAGGTTGTTGTCAAACACAAGTTGCTGTTGTCAAACACAAGTTGTTGTTGTCAACCACCAGTTGTTGTCAAACAAAAGTTGTTGTCAAACACAAGTTGTTGTTGCCAACCAGCAGTTGTTGTCAACCACAAGTTGTTGTCAACCACCAGTTGGTGTCAACCACAAGTTGTTGTCAACCACAAGTTGTTGTTAAACACAAGTTGTTGTTGTCAAACACACGTTGTTGTCATCAAACAAGTTGTAGTTTTCAATCACAAGATGTTGTCAAACATAAGTTGTCAAAAACAAGTTGTTGTTGTTGTTGTCAAACACAGGTTGTTGTCAAACAAAAGTTGTTGTCAAACACAAGTTGTTGTTCTCAACCACCAGTTGTTGTCAACCACCAATTGTTGTCAATCACAAGTTGTTGTCAACCACAAGTTGTTGTTGTCAAACACAAGTTGTTGTCAAACACAAGTTGTTGTCATCAAACAAGTTGTTGTCAACCACAAGTTGTTGTCAACCACAAGTTGTTGTCTAACACAAGTTGTTGTTGTCAATAACAAGTTGTTGTCAAAAACAAGTTGTCAAAAACAAGTTGTTGTTGTCAAAAACAAGTTGTTGTTGTCAAACACAAATTGTTGTTGTCAAACACAAGTTGTTGTTGTCAAACAAGTTGTTGTTATCAAACATCAGTTGTTGTTATCAAACACAAATTTGTTGTTGTCAAACACAAGTTGTTTACGAACAAAAATGAGCAGAGTATAATTGTATATTGTGTTAATTGAATGGCAGTGAATGTTGCACTAAAGTATGTCATAAAACACATTCCTGCGGAGGGAGCTGGTAGGAACGTTGGGTTGCTCAGTCAATGGCCAGGGTCAACGGCAGCATGGTGTATTTCGCAAATATGCCCGACTGTGAGGGCGGGCACAAGCCGGCGTAAGTAGGTTAAACGTTGAGTTTCATAAGGGCACCACTGGGTGACCAGCCCCTCCCTGCTCAACCCCACCCTCCCTCCCTACCCGCCCAGCCCCACCCTCCTTCCCTCCCCTCCCCGCCCAGCCCCACCCTCCCTCCCTCCCGTCCCAGCCCAGCCCCACCCTCCCTCCCCGCCCATCCCCACCCTCCCTCCTCCCTGCGCAGCCCCACCCTCGCTCCCTCCCCGCCCAACCCCACCCTCCCTCCCTACCCGCCCAGCCCCACCCTCCCTCCCTCCCCGCCCAACCCCACCCTCCCTCCCTGCGCAGCCCCACCCTCCCTCCCTCCCCGCCCATCCCCACCCTCCCTCCCTCCCCGCCCAGCCCCACCCTCCCTCCCTCCCCGCCCAACCCCACCCTCCCTCCCTACCCGCCCAGCCCCACCCTCCCTCCCTCCCCGCCTAGCCCCACCCTCCCTCCCTCCCCACCCAGCCCCACCCTCTTTTTTTAACGATCAGAAGAAACAGAAAGATGCTCGGTCTTTCGATACTTTGCTTCGTTCATCATGTCGTCTTTTTTTGTCTTTTTGTTTGCTTATGCGCCCCCTTTTTTAAATAAAAGATATAACACGGTTTTCCCATGCACCATAAATCCCATTGTGTGCCACTGTGTTCATAAACACCAGCAAACAAAAATCACCCTTAAAAATCCATCACCAGATCCCCTGCTTTCGCCACATTACACAAAGCACCCTCGGTAGCCCAACGCATCGAAAAAGATGCGACACCCCTCGTCAACTGAGCGTACCGAAATTCCAGCCAAATTCTGGCAGAAACCAAGGCCTTGAAGATGCGGCAGTGGCTGGGGAAGCCGCTCCCGACAATTGCGCATTTTATGGCCCTATAGATGGCCAGTTTGGTGTTGTTCATGATAAAGTTAATCAACCCCTCTATATCCTTGGTACCCTCGTTCCCCCTATATCCAAAAATAAGAATTGTGGGGGAGAAATGAAGATTTAATTTCAGTATAATATTGTGTACCAGCTTATAGAGTGAGTCTAGGCTTTTGCAGCGTACGTATTGATGTGCCATTTATTCGAGCTCACCACAGAATCTGCATTCAGGATTTGTGTCTGTGAAAAGTGCCAGGAATGTGTTCGTGGTCACAGTCCCATGGGCAATGCTCCAGCTAAGATCACCGTGGCGCTTGTATGATGGATTTGAGTAAAACAGCTCCCAATGAGGCCTCACGCGATCACTGCAGGGCATCGTGTCCCTCCAAGCGTAGCCCTTACGTGACATTATTATTTGTTGGAGGAAATCGACCATTTGGGCGTACAGCTTTTTCCGGTCTACACCTGAGAAGCACCCCTCCTGGTCATTCCCCGAGGTGTGCCCCCCGTGCTGCTGTGAGGAAAAGAGGTGAGTGTGCTCCCGTGCTGGGACGACATTCAGTTTTGGTGGCACTGGGCCACCGCCGGCTGACTCATCACCAACACTCACAGCAGGCGCACTCCCCACTGCTGTTGAGAAGGACCTTCGTATCCCATTCACAAGTTTTGCGGCGAGTCTCACTGAGTGCATTTTGGTCATTGCAATTATCTCAGCAAGGAGAAGCCACTGCCCCTCCGTGCCTGGTTTCACTAAATCGCCCACCCTCGTGAGACGTGCGTCCACCATGCGTTTTTCCATGGCAGGGCCCACAAGAGAGGGTAGTGCCATGTTGGGGTTCCATAACAGCGGCTCGTGAGCGAATTCTGATGGTGACTGGGGTGTATTTAGTCTGGCGGTGACAAGGAAACTCCAGGTATATAGGATACTCCTGTAGAAGTGGGGAATCTGTGCGAATGGAATACCTTTAATGTCCATAAAGAAGAGCTGCTTGCTGTACTGAAGGCCCTCGAGGTTATTCAGAAAAAAAGATGCTGTGGAACCCCACATGGGTGATGGGGCCGTGTAAAGAAACCTCTGTACGGCTTGTAGACGAAATGTAGAGAGCTGGCTCCATACACACACTAGACCGTGCCCGCCCTCCCGCAGTGGTAAGGCCAAGTTACCAGCAGCCACACGGTGCTTCCTCTGCGACCAGAAGAAGGCAGCTATCAGTCTCTGAAGTTTTGCTATGAGGTATGCGGGTGGAGTGAGGGAAAAGAAGTGGTGCCACAAGGTGGATGCAACCAACTGGTTCACCACCAGTGCTTTCCCTCTTAACGTGAGAGACTTGCGCAGGCGCCTCCAAGGCTCCAGTCGTTTCCTCACCTTCTCTTCCAAGAAATCCCAATTTTCCTGCAGTGGTTTTTCTCCAGGCCCCAGGAGCATGCCGAGATGGTGCAGATGCTCTTTGCTCCACGTTATTGTTTTGGCCAACTCTGGGAATTGGTCTTCGTCCCACCTCCCAACAAGCAGCCCACTGCACTTCTCACAGTTCATCCTAGAGGAGGACGCACGGGAGTAAACCTCTTGGCACTCGTGCAGCCGTTCGATGTCATCAAAACTTAGTAAAAAGAGGAGGATGTCATCGGCATATGCTGTGAGGGTCACTCTCATACTAGGCTCTTTTAGTCAATCCGGTGAGTCGGCGTCTGAGTAGATGCAGAAAAGGCTCCACGACGAGGGTGTAGAGCTGTCCTGACTAGTCCAGCCTTGCCTGATACCTCTTCTGAAATTTATAGGAGCAATTAGTCCGCCATTAACTTTAACCAGACACTGGGCCATGTTGTACAGCAGATTAATCAATCCTATGAAGCAGGTCCCAACACCAAACGCTTTCAGAGTGCCAAGAAGATACTGGTGATCAGCCCTTTCAAAGGCTCTCTTGATCAAAGGAGAGAAAGGCAAGTGGGAAGTTCAAATGCTCCGACAGACTGATCAAATCTCTGACCAGGAAAATCCCATCATGGATGGTCCTCCCTGGAACAGTGTATGCCTGATCATCGGCAATAATCTTAGCCAACACCCTCTTAAGCCTTGCAGATGCAGCTTTCGCGAGAATCTTATAGTCTGTGCTCAGCACTTAGACTGGACACCAATTTTTAAGGTATCTGAGGTTGCCCTTTTTCGGAATCAGTGTGAGCACGGCTCTCCTCCAGGACTGAGGCATCATGTTGGTCTCCACTGCTTCATCCAGCACGACTTTGTAGTCTTCACGAATGGAGTGCCAAAAATGATGATAAAACTCGCCCGTCTGCCCATCAATCCCTGGGGATTTGTTCCTGGCCAGGGCACTCACTGCCATGTCCAGGTCGCTTTGTTCGACCTCTTCTTCTTCACTCAAAGTAGGCAGGTCCTTCCAGATTTCATTCTGGGCCACTGTGGATATATGCTCTGGAGAGAAGAGATTCGCATAGTACTGTGCTATTGTTGTAGCTATCTGATTATTGTAGGAAACAAGGACCTCCTTGTCATCAAATAAATGCTCCATGGCTTTGCGTCTACCATTCTGCTTCCCTAATGAGAAAAAAAGTGTCGAGCTAGAGTCCATATCAAGGGTATCTTTAAAACGATAGCGTACAAATGCCCCTTTTGCCTTTTCTTTCTGCAACCCTTATAGACATTCTAGGGTCTCCACATATTCCTGCAGCAGGCCTGGATCGTCCCCAATCTTCCGCTTTTGCTCTAAAATATGGACCCTGTTCTCCAGCTCACAAATTTCTCGGTCAATATTTGTTGTTTCCCCAGGCGTACAACTGACACAGTTTTTGATGTGTACTTTCCTTATGTCCCACCATTGTGCTAAGCTATTAAACCGATCTTTCTTTCCCTGCCACTGCACCCAGAAGACCCAAAAAACACCAGTGAAGGTGGTGTCTTGCAAAAGGGCATTATTGAAACGCCAGTATGCCGATCCCCTTGGGACCCCTCGTATTTTCATTTTAAGTAGTATTAGGCGATGATCGGCCAGTGGTGCCGCCTGAATATTGGACGACACTGCACTATTTTCAAGGTCTTTTGAGATGTAAAACCGGTCAATCCTTGACTGTGACAGTGTTCTGTCAGCCCGGGTTCTTGTAAAGGTGAAACCTTGCTGCTTTGGATGTTGCGTCCGCCACACATCTACAAGACTGTACATGTGGACACATGCCGCAAGGTATTCAGGACACCGCTTTTGCAATGCTCGGTGCCAGTGCGGTCGAGGACATCGAGTGCACAGTTGAAATCTCCTCCCAAAATCAGACACTCGTCATTCGGGATGTTTTTGAGATGGTCCTGTAACTCATTGAAAAAAAAAAAGTTTTTCCGCATCATATGAGGTGGACAGAAATGTCATTAAGTTTGATCGTTACGTCGAGGGCTCTTCCCGGTACCACCTCAACCTGGTTAACTATGGTAGGTGTAAACCCCAGTGCAAATAACGTTACCACTCCTGAAGAATAATGAGTAAGGTGACTGAAAAACAAATCACCTTTCCATTCCGTTTCCCATTTATCCTCCTCGCTGGTTGTAAGATGCGTCTCCTGCACAAAGAACACCGAGGCTTTCGGGTGATCTCCGCGGTGAGGGACCCTCTCCCGAGTCACTTGTTGGGTGTGCTTCTTTAGCACCCTTGTCCACCGTTGCCTCACTGTTGGATTGGGCATTTGCTGTCTTTGGGCAGTGTTTATTAATATGCCCCTCTGCTTTGCATAGGTTGCATTTTAGCACATCCCTGCAGTAAAACAGCCTATGGGCCCTTCCTCCATGCATGACCACAAAGGAGCCCTCCTCAAGCTGCCCATAGGGCACCAGCATGTAGACCTGTCTTCTAAAAGACAAGACATGCCTCAAGGCAGGATTTTTGAGGCCCAAAGGCACACGCTGTAGGTTGGAAGTCAGCGTGCCCAACTTAGCCAGGTTATCTTGGATGTCTTTATCGGGAATGTAGGGCGGACGTTGGATACGATTACGCGTACCGATGGTGATGACAGTGGCTCCAAGGCGAGGTGCCAATTGTCAACCGTCAGCCCCTTCTCCATGGTGGCGTTTGCCACCTTTTTGGGCTCCATGAAGAAAACCACCCTTCCGCTCACCTTGGAGGCATACTTTATCGAGCCTCCAGGCACGATGGCGCCCAGCGCTTCCACGTAGACTTCGAGCGGGACATCGGTGGAAGCCGGGCAGCAGATCCCAGCCTCGCATGGAGGCTCCAGCTGCTGCTGCTGCGGGTGCTTTGCAGGCCCCAGAGACCGGCCTTGCGTAGGCGCGGTAGCTTTCGCGTATGTTGTTGCGGGTCGGGTGGACATATTCACTCGTGTGAGATGTCACACACAACCACTAAAGCAAACCTCTCTATTTTCTAAAGCCAAGAAAAAAATTAACAAAAAAACAACTATAAACGAAAAAGAATGTATATAAAGATGGTCAACCCTGTTTTATGACCACCTTCTCATAATTACTATTACTGCTGTCCACCCAAAGCTCCCCTGGAGAGGGTAAAATTACTTAAAGTCCATGGGTTTTTTTCAAGAGGAGAAGAAATAAAACGAAAATGTAGAAAAAAAGCACACCAATAAAAATAAAAATATGTAAACACGCTGGCAGCACAAACAAAGAGGGGTCTAAAGGGGATGTTAGCACTGCACTCACACCGGCTGGTGTGGTACAGTGTCAACACGTGGTGTGTATAACACGTGGAAGCACACGAGACAAAGGAACGGAAAAAAAACACGAAAAACCACCAAATTCTAAAAATTGCTTGAGGAACAAAGGAACTCAAAATCGAAATAACAACAAAGAAAAGCGTGATTATGAAATCAACTATCAAATCGAATAATGCGGAGAGAAAAGACACCTGTACACTGCAGAGAGCGCAGGCGCGCCCTAAACAGTGAAAAACAACAGAGAAGAACAAAGAAAGAAGGACAAAGGAAGTCTAAACAAACAAATAATCTGATCACAAATTGTGTATGAAGCAAGACACTTACTGTTGGTGAAAATACATCCGATAAAACGGTGAGAAAAATAAAGTTTTAGAGGTAAGGCCAGGAGCTTCGGGTGAAATACCCCCCCCCCGCCCGCCCAGCCCCACCCCCCCGCCCGCCCAGCCCCACCCCCCCGCCCGCCCAGCCCCACCCCCCCGCCCGCCCAGCCCCACCCCCCCGCCCGCCCAGCCCCACCCCCCCGCCCGCCCAGCCCCACCCCCCCCCCGCCCAGCCCCACCCCCCCCCCGCCCAGCCCCACCCCCCCCCCGCCCCACCCCCCCCCCGCCCAGCCCCACCCCCCCCCCGCCCAGCCCCACCCACCCCCCCCCGCCCTCCCCTCCCCACTTAGCCCCTCTCCACCATCCCCTCCCCACCCTCCCTCCCCACCCAGCCCCCCACCCTCCCCTCTTCACCTAGCCTCACCCCTCCCATTTTTGGATGCACGACGGACGGACACAATAATCCCCTGTTGGCTGGTGTAACCAGAGGTTCCTACCAGTAACACTTCACTGCATTTCACCTTAGCACTGTATATAACTGACCTTAAATTTGTTCTAATTCACTGCTCTCTTCTGCTTTCAGTCGCTGGGGTTCAAATAAATTGGATTGCAGTACAATATCTGGAAAATCACCGAGAAATGTCTATTTAACCAAAATTTTGAAGCATAAATTAGACTTACCTTTTGTTTCAAGTGCTGAAGAAAAAATAAAGACCCCAAATCCACTTTGTGCTGCGTATAATTATTTATTAGATTCACTTTCAATAAAGAAACGTACAATTTAAAGTGAATTTACGAAAAATATATATTTCCGCTCGACCTTCTTAATGACGGGGGGTGCGGCATGTGGAGTTACGTCACGCGCGGGACACAACTCCCTCATTAACAATCATGAGCGGATGACGTCATTCCACATGGAGCTCCCCACCATCAATAATCATGAGCAGATGACGTCACTCATATGGACCCCGCCCGCACCCCCTCATTAATAATCATGAGCAGATGACGTCACTTCACATGGAGCTCGCCCCCCCGTCACTTTCTGTAAAGTAACGTCTGCGTAGAGTTATTTATTTGGTTAACTTTCAATAAAGAAATGTCAAATTTAAAGCGAATTTACATTAAAAAAAAATTCCGCTCGACCTGCGTGAGTGTAAAAATCCAACCGCTCATGATTATTTCATGGAGTGACATCACGCGCGTTACGCACATTTCTGGGCTATTATAGTAGTAATACTGTATTTTATATCCGCATGTGTGTGTATATATTTGTTTATGTGTACTTATATAAGTGTGTGTGCATCAGGAAATAACTCACTCTAACGTCTCCAAACTCCCTTCTCTCCCCAACATCCCGTCCGCTATAAGCTGGAGTCCGCTGTCTCCGATCTTGTTGTGACTCAGCCTAAACCCGGGTGGACGGGAGAAGGGACAGCGCTGACTCACTGAGCCCACGGGAACCGCGGAGTCAAACACGCGGTGAGTGAGGGACACTCACAATGGCGGTGCACGTGACCAGAGCACGCACGTTCATGAGCAAAGCTGCTCATTGTTTAATGCTTCTGTTAGACATTTTATATATAATAGGTGGCATTCACAATTATCAGTTTACTCACAATCATCCATTCAATTATACTGCACTGTACATTTTCATCGAGGAACACAGGGAAATGTTTACAATGAATGTGTCTGCAAACAATGTTGTGAAAATGAATATTGCTTTAGACTGTGTTAAATTAAACAAATGTGTTAAGGTTACAGTAAAACATTTTTAAAGTGGAATCGATTAAGCAAGAATTGTGTAAGCCAGCCTCCCTTAAATGTTTAAGTGTGATATAAGCATTTTATAGTAATTAAGTGTAGGAAATTTGAGATGTCTCTAGATTTTGCTTCCCTGCCCTCTGCTGTCCACAAAGTTTTCCTGTAGCACATAGCACCTAATAATACATGGGGGCCTCCCAATCAGGCTCTATCCAGTCTCACTTCGTATTCAGTTTGGTGCATTCTGCATGATTTGGGCATCGACAAAGATATTGCTCAGCCTTGCCATGTAGAGACAGCAAGATTTGCTGTTTTCACATTTAAATGTTTACTTCACAACATGTTGCACAAATAATTAGCACAGTTCGTGCACAGAGCACATGTGAGAAACGAACAGCAGAGCTTACTTGAGACTCTTCAAACCTGTGTTGGCCTTGAGGATGACACCGAGAGAGAAACCCGACTTGTCCGTCAGTGAGCACTGATACAGGCTGCAGGGAGATAAGAGGTGGTGTGAGTGGGTGCAAAGGGGATGGGTAGAGGCTCTAGGCAGATAGTGGGAGATGGTGAGGGGTGGTTGAGAGGTAGTGATGGTTGATGGGACACTGGTTGAGGGTCGTGTTTGTGGATACTGTGCACAAATGAACCTCATGTCAACTTTAATAGGAGCTTGCAAATAGCGACTGCTGTTTAGGTTTTTGGGTTTAATGTGATGTGTGTGAATGTCTACAATGTGTGCATTTGTGTTAGTCCATCTCTATGCATGTGTGTGTAGTTGTGCATCTTAGTGTATGTATGCACGTGGGAAGTAGTGGTGCAGTGGTTAGCAAACTGCGCCACAAACCTGGTTCGATTGCCGCTCATGGCTAACTTCATTGATGAATATCTAAAACGGCCGTGGACCTCACGTAGGTCGACTCAGCCTTACATGAGTACTTGGTGTGGTAAGTAAACATCAGTTGGCTCAGTGTGGTGCTGGCCTCCCAACCCCTCATGTGCCGTTCTGGCCTTCATTAGGTGTCCCTTAACAGTATATGACCAAAAGTCTGCTAAAGGCTCTCTGTAGAATCTCTGTGTATGTATATATAGATCAAATAATCATGATTTATCTTCGATATTGCATCTTCCTAAAAGCGATCACAGCTAAAAGCGTTAAATTTAACATCTCATCACCATGTAATTGAAAGGAAACCCCCAGTGACAACTGTCTGAGCACAAGGTAACTCAGAACCTGGTCTGCATATCGGCATTTCCACTACAATCCTTCCAATATCCTCTCAATTTCCTCAGAACATCCTCCCATTTCCGTATCAAATACAACTTAAACAATGAAAATACTGCACGTATATATTTTTGTCATGACGAATAACTACAGTTATAGTAAATATGCAGTGCGATCCTCTGTTCGCCAGAGCACCGGTCTGAAGTCTGCATCAGTGCGACGATTGTCAAACACAAGTTGCTGTTGTCAAAAGCTAGTTGTTGTCAATCTCAAGTTGTTGTTGTCAAACACAAGTTGTTGTCAAACGCTAGTTGTTGTCAAACGCAAGTTGTTGTTGTCAACCACAAGTTGTTGTTGTCAACCACAAGTTGTTGTTGTCAAACACAAGTTGTTGTTGTCAAACACAAGTTGTTGTTGTCAAACACAAGTTGTTGTTGTCAGATACAAGTTGTTGTTGTTGTCAAACGCTAGTTGTTGTCAAACTCAAGTTGTTGTCAAACACAAGTTGTTGTTGTCAAACACAAGTTGTTGTTGTCAAACGCTAGTTGTTGTCAAACTCAAGTTGTTGTTGTCAACCACAAGTTGTTGTCAACCACAAGTTGTAGTTGTCAAACACAAGTTGTTGTTGTCAAACACAAGTTGTTGTTGTCAGATACAAGTTGTTGTTGTTGTCAAACGCTAGTTGTTGTCAAACTCAAGTTGTTGTTGTCAAACACAAGTTGTTGTTGTCAACCACAAGTTGTTGTCAACCACAAGTTGTTGTTGTCAACCACAAGTTGTTGTCAACCACAAGTTGTTGTTGTCAAACACAAGTTGTTGTTGTTGTCAAACACAAGTTGTTGTAGTTGTCAAACACAAGTTGTTGTAGTTGTCAAACACAAGTTGTTGTTGTCAAACACAAGTTGTTGTTGTCAAACACAAGTTGTTGTTGTCAAACACAGGTTGTTGTTGTCAAACACAAGTTGTTGTCAAACACAAGTTGTTGTTGTCAAGCACAAGTTGTTGTTATTGTCAAACACAAGTTGTCAAACTCAAGTTGTTGTCAAACACAAGTTGATGTTGTCAAACACAAGTTGTTGTTGTCAATCACAAGTCGTTGTCAAACACAAGTTGTTGAACAAGATCCTAGTACGCACATCACCCCATGCAGAGTCTTTGATATTGGAGTGGTGAATGCGGTACAGTAAATAGTCACTTTTTACAGCTGGATAATTATTTTGTCTTTGCATATTTATTTAAGCGATTTTCACATCGCAAACGATTTGAAACACTAAATATATACAGAACACCTATAAACATAATCTTATTCAAGACTTTGCAAAAACAAGTTATATTAAATAATGATGCGATTATCTGGTGTTTTTGAAAATCCAGCACCCCCTTCCCTCCGAAGCCGCTGGACATAATCGATGATCTACTGTATTAACATAATATAGTTCGAAACAATATCATTGGTTAGAGTAGGGAATGTGAAAATTGTAATTGTATTATTTAATAGTGGTTAAAAGTGCTGTAATAAGTGTGGTTAATAACTTAATTGATGAGTGCATAAAAAATTAAGTTATAATCGACGTTTAAATACAACATTATTATGCTATACTGAGCATCTTTGTGTTTTGTGTCTGTATGTGTGTGTATATTTGCTTAGGTGTACTTATATATAAGTCTGTGTGCATCAGGACATTACTCACTCTAACGTCTCCAAACGTCCTTCTCTCCCCAACATCCCGTCCGCTAAAAGTCGGAGTCCGCTGTCTCTGATCTTGTTGTCACGCAGCCTAAACCCGGGTGGACGGGAGAAGAGACAGCGCTGACTCACTGAGTCCACGGGTACCGCGGAGTCAAACACGCGGTGAGTGAGGGACACTCACAATGGCGGTGCACGTGACCAGAGCACACACGTTCATGAGCAAAGCTGCTCATTGTCTAATGCTTCTGTGATAGACATTTTATATAATAGGTGGCATTCACAAATATCAGTTTACTCACAATCATCCATTCAATTATACTGCCCTGTACCTTTATAATCTGAAACGTGTTTGTGTTTAAAAAGGTGTTGTTTTGCCAGACCTCGTCAACACGCACGCAGTAACTCAAGTAAAAAAACTCATTAAATAAACTTAAGATGAAAACCAGCAATAGAAACATGGGAACATATATAGTTCTAAGCATAGACAACAAGCAATAACATAATGCTACAAAACGAAAATAATTACGTTATGGAATATATTTTTTTTCACCTTAATCCTCGTGAAGCTCGGGCTCGGTGAAGGTGGCGTTTTGTTTGAGGCGGGGCTTAAGCCTCGCTCCGCAGTAGACATCGTCGACCTCAACGTGCTGCACTAGTTGCACTTATGTAACTAATGCAAACATTTCCACACGTTGAGTTTTTTCACATTATTTATGGGAGCATTTCCGTAAATTCGGATTTCCGTAAACCTGGGACTGCCTGCACGTACACGCGTATATTAACTAATTTGTTCATGGCGCACTCAGATCACTGGACGAATTGCGCCTTACGAATGTGAATCCTTATATGAAGATGGCTTGCA
Organism: Petromyzon marinus; assembly: GCF_048934315.1. Classification (NCBI taxonomy): domain Eukaryota; kingdom Metazoa; phylum Chordata; class Hyperoartia; order Petromyzontiformes; family Petromyzontidae; genus Petromyzon; species Petromyzon marinus. Next base: position 622,238 of record NW_027422640.1, read on the forward strand.
TTTATTTTAATGTGAAAAATACTGTAACATTAAAACAACTGCAGACTCAAACATGGGTGTGTATAAGTGTGTGTGAGTGTGTAGTAATGTGCAAGTATTCGTGTATATGGATATTAGTGCATATGGATATGTGAGTGTGTATATTCATATATGAGAGTGTGTATATTAGTGTACACGTAAGATCTAATAAATCTGAAAATCTAAATAGGATCGACCCTGGATGGTGCTTCTACCCATGACTGACATGCATAACAACAGGTGTTGTAGCCTGCGGAGCTGCATTATGGCAATGGAACAACATTCATCTCGATGTTCTACACCAACCCACACTGACTTGAGTGGTGATGTCTGGTCAAATAACCCCCAAGACCTGCATTGTGTGGGAGTGCCTTATCCAGCAGTGGAGTGACCAAAGGCTGTACTTGTACATGTGTAGGAGTGTGTGAGTTTATATGTACACTACGTGTACGTTTGTGTGTGTACATGTCTGTGTGTGTATATATATGAGTTTCTTTCATTGTGCATTTTTATGCGTTTATGGGAATGTTGGGAAAGTCGTTTGCACATTCCATTATTAACTAAGTGACCTAGGTTTAATATCTGGTAACAGCATCAGTGGTGAGTGATAAACAATCTGGTCCTGGAACTCCCCTTGGGTGACTAAACCTTAAATGAGTACATGATATGGTGTGTGAACATCAGCAATGGGGAAAGTAAGGCAGCCAAGGGCGTTGCTGGTCAGGGAAGTGCGATCAGCAATTGCCTCAAAAGTGTATGCAGGCTCCACGGGGAGATTGTCTTTGTGCTTTGGAGTGCAGTGTAATAGTGTGTGTACTTGTTCTCTGTCACTGGCTTCACTTTCCCCAATAGTTTGAGAACCAGGGGCTTGAATTGGCTACGTGGATCAAACCGTTAACCTCACTCTCCACTGCAGAGCCGCTATCAGGGCTCCATTTTCTCAGTGTGGTCTACGGTAACCTCACTTCTTGCACCTAGTGTGAGGGCTATCATCATCGCTAATTAAATGTTGCTGAAGATGATGGAAAGCGTTGCAGCAGCCATGCATATGCATAACTTTTCTTCCTTTTGTACTTTAATGTACAGTGAGTGCAGCATTCAATGTGGACCCACCTACTCACTATACAGTTACTCACCCACTCACACTAATTCACTAATTCACCAACCCACTCACACACTAATTTACTCATTCACCAACCCACTCACACACCACTGACCCACCTACTCACTCACATCATCAACCAACTCAACATACTCACTCATCGATCCACTCACCAAGTCACCCACCAACTCAAGCAGGCACGCATTCACTCACCAAATATTATCCCTCAATGGCTGGGTAGGCGTGAGTATCGGGGGAGAAGAGTGAAGGGATGGGAAAGGGAGGGTTGGGTTATGGGAAAAGTGAAGGCAGGAGCAGATTGGGGGTTAAGGGGAGGGGAGAGCGTGGAGTGCGGGGAGAGGAGTGAAGTGAGAAGTGAGGAGTGAGGACAATGACAGCAGTGGCGAGGGGAAATATTTTGTCAAAAGTTGTGTTCATGCGTCGGCTATGCATGTCCGAGTGTTTACGCAAGTGTAGGGGTGCTATGGGGAATAAACACATGGCACGGGAAGGTGTGGTTCACCCACACCTTGGTGGCTACAACAACGTCCGCTAAGGCTCCAGTGGGTATAAAGTGCGGGGAGCCAGGGAGCTCGGGGCAGAGTGTGGGGCCCGAGGCTGAAGCAACCAGTGAAGAAAGAAGGCCAGCTAGGTGAGACCCTGGAACTCCTATGACCGCTGCCCTTTTCAGGGCCGGCACAGCAAGCCAGTGGTGCGGCCCCAGAGCCCCAGAGTCAGAGTCCTTCTAAGGGCCGGTCTGGTCGGCGGGGTGCCGAGATCTGTGCCTAACCAGGGCCAGATCTGATAGCCTCCCTTAGAGCCCTACCAGGAGGAACTGGGAGCCTAGAGCTTAGGCTAGAGAGCCTGGGGTGTGTTCCTGAGTTATACGGGTGGAGGGGCCGCTACCACTTCTAGTGTAACCCTTGTTAAGGTTTAAATAAATAGTGCTGCTTCTATTCTGCCGTCTCCGTGTCCTGGAACCCACTACAACTGGTGTCAGAAGTGGTCTTAAAATGGACACAAGGAGTACAAACCGATCACAGGAACCCCAGGAGGAGGACAGCTCGCCTGGGATTGCGCCAGAGGCCGCGGCCGACGATCCTGGGATGCCCCAGACACCCCAACAGCAGCCGCCGCTGGAGGAGTGGCCGCCGATGGAGGATGGGTTGCAGGCGGCTCACTCTCGACTGGCTGAGCTGCTGTATGCCGCGGCTTCCACGCTGGAGGAAATCAACCACACGGGGCTGCGGGCGCAAAGGCGGCAGAGAGACGAACGCCGTTCAACGGCCATTCCCGCCGAAACACAGCCACCAGATTTCGGATTTGCCGCCATGACAGTGTCCACCACGGCGATTGGAGGGTCGCAGCCCCCCGTGGACGCTGTGGGCCAATCAGCGGTGGTGACGTCATCACCAACGGACGCCCGCTGTCAGGACCAATCGGCGGGCGCTTCGTCATCACCTGCGCGACCGCCGATGGGTGTCCCCAGCCCCTCCAACACTGGCGGAGAGGCCGGAAATGGCGCGCGGCACCTCTCGGAGACGAAGCCATCGTTTCAACAACGCCTGCCGGTGTTGAAGGAGTTCGTTTCAGACGGCGGCGACTGGGGGGCCTTTCAACGCCGCTTTCTTGCTCATCAAGAGATGGCCGGCTGGACGGACAACGAGGCGTTGAGTGCGCTACCGGCCATGCTGGACGATGACGCCCTTGCTACGCTCATCACAGCTCCCAGATCAACGCGATCTATGCTACAGTCGGCGCTCCAGGTCCTCACCATAGTCTACGGGCCATCGTCGGACTGCCGCAAACTCTTCCACGAGCGGTGCAGGGGCCAGAAGGAGCCACCGCTGGCGTATCGCACGGCTCTCCTGGCCCTCGCAAAAGCGGCTTTCCCGCGGATGGACGGCGAAGGGGTGGACACGATGGTGACGGAGAAGCTCCTGGCGTTGGCCCAGGAGCTACAGATCGTCATCGTCGCAGAGGACGATGCGGACATGTGCTCCTTGCGGGCAGCAAGACACATCCACGCGCACCTGATAGCGCAGCGTCGATCACCTCTCGTCCCCAAGGGCGCAGCTATGGTGTGCGCTGGGACGCCGACCATCCCCCCCTCCGAGGAGGTCTTCGCGGCGGGTCGCCCGGTGGAGTGGAGATCCGGAGGGAGGCCGGCTCGGACAACACTGGATCGCCAGGAGCACCCCAAGGCGCTCATCACGTGCTACAACTGTGGCCGCAAGGGCCACGTGGCTGCGGAATGCCGGGCGCCTCGTCAACGACAGCCGGGACAGTCGGACGGCGCTCCAGCCTACAGGCCTCCGCATCGCAATCCGGCAAGTCGCGGCACCCCACATGCTCGGCCTGTGCACACACCTGTCCCCACCTCGCGCGTTTCGGTGTACGGGCCTCGGGGTACGCCCATTGGTTTGTTGGGTGGCGGCGGGGTCGAGAGGGTGCTCGGGCCGGGGCAGTGGACGGAATTGGCCCACCGCATTGTTGCTGCGTCGGCAGGCTCGTCCGTGGTAACGGGTCGCATTGACGGGGTCGAGGTGCGTATCCTCGTCGATACGGGAGCTTCGGCGACCATTGTGTCAGACTTGATTTATAATATTCTTCCCGTTCAAAGCCGCCCCTTGCTCCCAGTCACCGTTCCGTGTTACGCAGCGAACGGGGGTTCGCTGGGTATCATAGGCCAAATTCGAGCACAAATTTGCATTGGCGATATCAAACTCTCCGGGCCGATATTAGTCTCGTCCTCGCTGGCGGTTCCGTGCTTGTTGGGGACGGACTTTTTGGGCAAAATGCCGATTAAAATTCTAATTGATCAGGGTTGCATCGAGCTTCCCTCGGGCCGACGGGTAACATTCCTGCCTTCCCCTGTCACCTCAAGGGCAGCGTGCGCGTCGATACAAGCGTTCGTCACTCGGACGGCGCGTGTACCTCCCGGGGCACAAATGCTCGTGCCCCTTCGCTTGCGTCGGCCTTTCGTGCCCGGTGTTCTGGACCAGGGAATTCTGTTAGGGCCCTCGAGGGCTGGGGAAAACGGGCTGGATCTGGTGGCCGCTCAAACGCTCGTTAAGGGAAGCGATGATCCGTTTATCCTCGTCCTTAACGTTGGCGTACAGACGGCCGTCGTTCCTCAGAAAACTGTGCTCGCGCACGCGACGCCGGTCCCCATGGTAGACACGGTTATGGGTAATGTGGGGACCGATCCTCTGGCTCAACCGCATTCTGAGGGGGACGATAGTTGGATGGACGCACTATGTTCGGGCACGAGTGACTCCCAGCGTGCCGGCCTACGCACCCTTCTGACGGAATTTTCCGATGTCTTTAGTAAACACAAATATGACATTGGGTGCACGAAATTGTTGCGTCACCACATTGACACGGGTGACAATGCCCCGGTACGCCAGAATCCTTTTCGGTTAAGTCCGGCCGAAAAAGATCATGTCAAATTGGCAGTGGATGACATGCTGGCTGCAGACATTATAGCCCCTTCCACCAGTCCATGGGGAGCACCCATAGTGCTTGTCAAAAAGCACGATGGGTCCTTGCGATTCTGTGTGGATTTTCGCCGCCTTAATAAGATCTCCGTGGCCGACGCGTATCCACTTCCCCGGATGGACGAATCTCTGGATGCTCTGGCTGGCGCACGTTTTTTTTCTACGTTGGACTTGTTATCCGGATTCTGGCAACTCCCATTGGATGATGAGTCCAAGCCAAAGACTGCGTTTCGCACACCACACGGCCTATTCCAATTTAACCGGTTACCTATGGGATTACACTCCGCTCCGGCGACATTTCAGCGCCTTATGGAACTGGTTTGGCTGGCATACAGTGGAACGTCTGTTTGATCTATCTGGATGACGTCATCGTGTTCAGCAAGACATTTGACGAACACCTTTTGCGCTTGCGCGCCGTGTTCCTCAAAATGTGTGCTGCGAATTTGAAATTTAAGCCGCAAAAGTGCCACCTGCTACGGGAATCCGTACGCTATTTGAGGCACATCGTCAGCCGCTCGGGCATATCCACCGATCCCGCAAAGACGCAGTGTGTCAGCTCCTGGCCAACCCCCACCTCGGTGGCTGAGGTCAGGAGTTTCATTGGATTTGCGTCTTATTACCGGCGGTTCATCGCGGATTTCGCGACCATTGCTAAGCCCTTACACGCTCTGACGGCGAAGGGAGTGAAATTTCACTGGGGCCAGGAGGAGGAGGTCGCTTTTTGTTCCCTTCGCGACGCTCTCGTGCGGGCCCCTCCATTGAGCTACCCCGATTTTTCGGAACCCTTCCTGCTCGATACAGATGCCAGCAATACGGGCATTGGGGGTGTGCTCTCACAGGTGATCTGTGGTGTGGAACGCGCCGTGGCTTATGGCAGTAGGGTTTTGTCTCCGGCGGAACAGAGATACTGCGTCACGCGTCGGGAACTCTTGGCTATTGTATTTTTTATGCAACAGTATCGCCCATACCTGTACGGTCGGCATTTCACTGTCCGTACAGACCATGCGGCATTACAATATGCCTTGCGGGTGACGCAGCCTTCGGGGCAATTGTCCCGATGGTTCGAAATCCTTCAGGATTATGATTTCACGACCACATATCGGAAGGGTGCTCGGCACACTAATGCGGATGCGCTGTCTCGCCTGCCGCCCGCCTCAGATTGCGCTTGTCTCAGGGGATCGGGACGTTGTAAGCCGCCAGAGGATAGCCCCCCCTTAGATATCCCGGTTCTCGCTGCTGCCACTGAGGACCCCTTGCCTGAGGGTCCTATCGGGGAGGGAGGTGCGGACTCTTTGCTGGGGTTGTCCGTTGCGGAATGGGGGCGCCTCCAGATGGAGGACGCATCCCTCCTCGCGTTGCGTCGTCGCGCAGGGGGTTCCGTGCGGGGGTCGCGGGGATTGATTCATACGGGCTGCTCCAGGGGCTCCTAATGCATTGGGATCGGAGGGCATGCCGTCACAGGCTTGTGGTGCCATCCGCTTTGTGGGGTAAGGCCGTTTGGGCCGCACACGAGCGGCTTTTGCACCTGGGGACCCACAAGACCCTTGCCGTGCTCCAGCTGGATTTCTTCTGGCCGGGTATGGCAAGGGATGTGGATGACCTCCTGGGTGCATGCACTCAGTGCGCCCAACGAAAACCACCAGCGAAAGGCGCCTGCCCACCGCTACAATCTATCACCGTCTCTCGGGTTAACGAACTCGTCGCACTCGATATATTGGGGCCCTTCCCTGCGACCCCTAGGGGTAACAAGTACCTGCTGGTTGGCGTGGAATATTTCACCCGATGGCCTATGGCATGGCCTCTCGCTAACCAGTCAGCAGCAGCCGTTGCCGAGGCCTTTGTCCAGGGCTATGTCCTCGACAAGGGTGCTCCCGAACGGCTGCTGACTGACCAAGGGAACAACTTCTCTGGCGTCCTTCTGCACGAGGTGTGTGCGCTTCTTGGTACGAAAAAGATTCGCACTTCCCCCTATCACCCACAAACCGATGGCATGGTGGAGCGGCTGCATAGGACGCTCACATCTATGTTGTGTCACCAGGTGTGTGACTCCCAGACCGATTGGGACCTTCACATTCCGGGGGTTTTGGCCGTCTATAGAATGGCTCCTCACGCGGCAACCGGCTTCTCGCCGTTCTTTTTGATGTATGGTCGCGACGTTGACCCACCAATTGCGACTCAGCTCCGCGTCTCGGAAACCAGCAGAAAATCGAAATTGGCCGACCACGTTAAATTTAATATCCTGAGGTTGACCGAGGCGCGGGAGGCAGCGGCCCAAAACTCTTCCTCTCAGCAGAAGGCCAACGAGAGGTTGCGATCGCGCCAATCACGCACACATGCGTGGAAGCCAGGCGATCAAGCCTGGCTGCACTGCCCTCAGGTGCCGTTGGCGACCTCGGCGAAATTGTTGCGGCCTTGGAGGGGCCCTGTAGTTATTGTGAAGGTTATGCGGCCGCAGTGCTTTCGTATCCAGTGGGGGAAACGCTGCTGGTACGTACACCCCTCGCGTCTGAAGCCGTTTGTGGTGCCGCGCGTCCCTCCACCACATTACACGGGCCGAGCATGTGATGTGTCCGCTGACTCCCGGACGGCGTCTTCGTCACCTGCCCTTGATGCTTCGCTAACTGTTCCACCTTCAGGCGCCTCAAGAATGACGGCTTCCAGCACGCCTGCGCCACCCGGTGGGGACAGAGTTTGCCCTTCCGGGGTGACGGAAGACGGTGCACCTGCACAGCCGGTGCCCACTGCCGGGCCGACCGGACCCTCCCCCTACGATGGACCCGCAAAACGGACTCGCGCCAAAACGCGCCGCTTGTTGTAATAATGGTTCTTGTTACTCTTGTTGTTCACTGTTAAGTTTTCTTGCTGCGTTGATGGGGGGGGGGGGGGGGGGGGGGGGTACAATGTATATGTGTATATAGTGTAATTTTGTATAGGTGGGTTGGGTTATTTATTGGGGTGTTCGTTCTTATGAGGCACGCACGGGTGGGGGTTTGTTGTGTTTATTGTTCGAGTATTGTTGCAGCCGGGACGGCTGCGGGTTACACGGGAGGGGGTGATGTAGGGGTGCTATGGGGAATAAACACATGGCACGGGAAGGTGTGGTTCACCCACACCTTGGTGGCTACAACAACGTCCGCTAAGGCTCCAGTGGGTATAAAGTGCGGGGAGCCAGGGAGCTCGGGGCAGAGTGTGGGGCCCGAGGCTGAAGCAACCAGTGAAGAAAGAAGGCCAGCTAGGTGAGACCCTGGAACTCCTGTGACCGCTGCCCTTTTCAGGGCCGGCACAGCAAGCCAGTGGTGTGGCCCCAGAGCCCCAGAGTCAGAGTCCTTCTAAGGGCCGGTCTGGTCGGCGGGGTGCCGAGATCTGTGCCTAACCAGGGCCAGATCTGATAGCCTCCCTTAGAGCCCTACCAGGAGGAACTGGGAGCCTAAAGCTTAGGCTAGAAAGCCTGGGGTGTGTTCCTGAGTTATACGGGTGGAGGGGCCGCTACCCCTTCTAGTGTAACCCTTGTTAAGGTTTAAATAAAGTGCTGCTTCTATTCTGCCGTCTCCGTGTCCTGGAACCCACTACACAAGCATGGGGCTACATTGCACTCTGTGCGTGCACAGTTACTAAGTGAGGATTTTTATAGACAAAGATCTGCCGTATAGTCTTAACAGGCTGCTTGGGCAAGTGCTGTTATGGAGCACCTATGAAGGCCGGCATGGCATATGATGGGATTGGTGACCAAAATCACGCCCGGCCGCCGTTTTCTCCTGAGTCGCGATGTTTTACACTCTGCACCTGGTACTCATTTGAAGACGAGTTGATATCACACCCACACATACACATGCACGCACAATTTGTGAAGTAGTGAATGCGAGGTATGCCAGTCTTACCATAGCTCTTTACATCTGTGCAGTCCAGGCTGAAGCCTCTTCATTTCCTCGGTGCCAATGCCGCAGCCCGACAGGTTGAGTGTCTCCACAGGTTCTTCTCGATGCAGCAGAATCCAGGAGATGGCAGCACAGTCTGACAGGGACAGGCTTGTGCCTGACAGGTCTATCTTAGTCATGGACCTAGTGGCATCACTCAGGGACATGCGGTCATGCAGCTCGTGCACACAGTGCAGGAGACTGATGAGCCTGTGATTGTCATCCATATGAGTCTTCATGCTGCGATTGAGCCACTCGATTATTTCCTTTTGAGAATCAGTAGATGGAGGATCCAAGATACCCTCAAAGAACTTCCATGGAGTGCTTGATGCTAATCCACAAAAAAACCTCTGAAACACATCAAACCTCCCATCTTTGCTATCCTCAATAGCCTTGATGACGTCACTCACTGGCCATGTTGAATGTGACAGATGCACGGCTATCGCTGCAAAGAATTCCTGCATTGTCAAGTGTGAAAATGAATAACAACTCCCTTGTTGAATGCCCTCACATGTGAACACTTTGTTGATGAATGTACTTCCTAGTTCATAAGAACTAACAACAGACTCTTCTAGATCTTTTTGGCTGAACATCTGGATGTTTTGCTGAACCCCCTTCAGAGCCATATTGGCAAGAGATGATACAATTTCCTTGGCTCCGCGGCTGCCCCGTCCATGGTGTACTATGAGCCCAAACACGTATTGCGTGAAGAGGTCTGTCATTGATTTGAGGATAATCTCAAAATGATCAGACTTCTGTAAATATTCCTTCAGTGTAATGGCTGCTATATGGCAGAATGAAGGGTTCTGGCACAATGTATTCACTGTTTCATTTTCCTGCAGGAGCTTGAGTGCCCTTCCTGATAGACTCTTATCTTGGTAAATTTTGTTAAAGAATGCTATTTTATCTTTGTTGGAAAACCCAGTGATTTCAACAGCTCGATCAACATTCACTTCACTCAGCTGCTCCATGGCAATGGGTCTGGTCGTTATCAAGACCGAGGCCTTGGGCAAAAGATTTCCATTCACTAGGGCAGCAATGATGGCTTCTACTGTTGCCGTCTTTCGTGGATCAGTGCAAGCATTGGCATAGTGGAGGCACTTTCCAAACTCGTCCAACCCATCCATAACAAAAAGGGTTCTCTCTTGGTTTGCAAAAACCTCATCTGCTTTGTTTCCCAAACATGAGTGCAGCTTAGAAAACAGCTCTGCCAGTGACACCTCTACAACATTATTTATCTCCCTGAACGTGATGAGCACGATGTGTTCAAAGCGTTGTGCAAACACTCTCTCACCTGACAGAAGGCTGTGCACAATGAATTTGCTCAACATGGTTTTACCGCTGCCTGGAGTCCCCACTACAATAACTAGTCGGGGGTGTTTTTTTTTCCCAATGGAACCAATGGGATCAAAGAGCTTCTTGTAAGTAATCCCTTCTCTCTGTGCTCTCTTCATCAGCTCCTCGTGTTGCTTGCCTCTCGCTAGTAACTCGTGCTCCTTGGTTTCTTGATGGCGGTAGTAGAGAACCAGAATTGGCTTCACCATCCTCTCCAGCAAAAACACTGCAGGTTCTCCAGGTCGTGCGTTGTAGTCTCGTGTTAATGATGTCAGCTTCAGCAAGAATTCTCTGTAATCATCACCAGGTTTATCTAAATTAAACAAATAATTTAAGAAATAAATTAGTTTCATTTACACTAAAAAAAACATTCCTATAGCAGGCAAATATGTTTAAAATAAACTATGTAATAAAAAAGTGTAGCAAATTCGTTCGCCATGGATAATGCAGCAACATCATGTACATCACGAATTATTGTGGAAGTTTTCATGATGTGTATTCTACAAAGAAACATTTTTTTATAAACACTGTACCTTTGTAAAATATATTTTTTATCTTGAAAAAAATGCTCACACCACTTGTCTTGTTTGTTTTTCCTGTGAAAAAGATAGTACCTCCACATTTAGCATTACGATGTACATCAGCATCATCACAACCTAATTCTATCAATCTGTATGCAAAATTTACTGCTGCCTTGTCCTACAGTTATTGATTTTTGTTGTTTAGGATGTTGAATTAAACGTTTTATATTTCACTGGTATTGGGGCTGTGTTTCCTCTCCCATCTCAAGCTGGCCGACATCACCTAGCACGGGGCTACACTGTACTGTGGTGGAGTGCAGTACACCAGGCATGGTCTTCTGTAGCCAGAGAAGATTCTGCGCTTGCACCTCCACAATAACAGCCACATGAATCACAGAACTCATAGCATCCCACGTGATGCATTGTAGGTTCACTTGAACTTCAACTAACCTGGCTACTGCATCATCAGCAAGCACTGTGGCATCCTCTAGAATGGGGAGAGTGGAGATTTCCCTAATGACAGATTTGCTCGACATCTTTCATCACAGCTTTTCAAGGTAACATCTAACTCAATGGCTCATAACTTTGATGGTTTTATTTTAATCTCTCTGTAAGCTCTCCATAATAAAATACTTGGAGTCATTAGTTGGAGTGGACTTTTTACAAACGATGAGGGCTTAAATGTTGACATTTTATTTGGAGGAAGTTATAACCAATCCAAGTCAGGGTCTAAGAGGAAAGTAGGTTCTGTTATATGAGTCAATGGCAATATAAGGCTGGGTGTCATTAGAATAGCAGTGATAGTCGATAATAAAAACGTATTTTTTTCTCAAAACGAGGAGATTATACTGAGAAGAAAAGATGGCACAGGACTGTGCCATGTGGAACACCACAGAATTAGGGCTTCTGAACAGAAGACAGTGCTTGCATGGAAAAATATGAATCAATTCCAGGGATTGAAGCAGCACCAGGAGATAAGTTTATCAGACAACACCTGCATCGCCATGAAGATTCAAGAGGATGGAGTGGTGTGTGATGTCAAAAGCAGCCCAAAGGTCAAGAACTAGAAGCAGCATCCATAGTTTAACAGAAGTGGGCATTCACCCTGCATAGGGGAACAGTTTCAACGACATCGCCTTGGTGGAATCCATATTGTACCAAGTCATGGAGACCATGGCAGAAGATGGGTTTGCTGCCATTGCCAAAGATCTTGGGCTTGACACTTGATAGAAACCTTCATAGGTCATTACATTATTACAGCTTAAATTCAATGTCTGTGTCTGAAGAGGAGGTAGAAAATTACCATGTTTACGTTTTTTCCAAGGAAAGGGAGGTGTGGGATATGACGAATTAATGAATGTTGGGGTTCAGTGTGGATGTAAGTTTTTGATATTTACACACATGTTCATTATCCATCTATCCTTTCCTCCCAATTGCTAATAAATTGTAGTTTCCCTGCTATGGAATTTAATATAAATGTCCTCCTGAGAGGAATGTTGTCATGCAAGGTGGTGCAGTTTGATAATATTAAATAACAATCTCAGTTCAAAGCAATTCCTTCACCTAAACTTGCCAGAGACGTGCGTATGGCCATGTAAAGTTTAGCATCACTCACGAGAAGCTGCTCCAGCGATGGCTTTACCCGCAGTTCTGCTCAGATCGACACCCATCACGTTGAGCTGCTGCTCATGCTGTGATATCCACTGATCCAAGAGAGGGATCTCGGATCTCAGTGGCACCAGCACGGCTTCAATGAATCTCATGCACACTTCTTCTCCCTTGTCGAGCACCAGGTCAACCAGGTGCCGTGTTCGTGCAATGGGGTCATTCTCGCTTTTGAGGGACGCGTATTCACTGCGCAGGACTATCCCTGTTTGACAGGAATGGTCAAGCACTTCTGAAGACTTCGCCTGGAGGTATTCCTGCAGTTTCACTTTGTTGGTTCTAATGATCTCATATGCAGGATCTTTTGATGCCATCACGACAAATGCATCGAGTCACCTGAAGAAAATGAAAACAAACCACGTGTCACCTGTAAGCATAGTCGTGTAATATTAGCCAGGTATCGGAAAGAATAATAATCATTAAAATAAAATGTTGCTACTAAAATCTGAGAGGTCTCGGTTAGGTACAATTCTGACTTTAGGTATTTGATTGTGAATACATTGAGTTATGTAAATTGTAATGTAAGCTTAAAATTGTTATTTTAATATATGGAAATATATTAAATAGCATCGAAACACCTTAAGCATCTCAAAACACTCTTCAGTGCAAGCATATGAACATTCATTTGAACACAACACTACGTAAAAAAAGTAAAATGTAAACCTAATTCAAAACGCCACAGTTTTAGCAGATTAAGCAGCTGCGTGACACCACGCGCTCACTGCCTCGACCACCGTGCTGCCACGCAGATGGCGAATCGCGCTGTAATGTGCAATGATGGAGATAGCGTCACCTCTCGTTGATCTTGGGTGATCCCTATGTAGTGGGCACTCCTATGCTCTCAGTGTATGGGTAGAGGGTGCTCTGAGGTTGTCTAGCAGTGGTATGACGTCACATACACTTCACGGAAATTAGTGAACATGATCTTTGTAGAGGTACAGTGTGTTTGTGTGGGGAAGCCAAAACTTAAAGTACACACATGAGGCAGCGTCAGTGTTACTGTGATGTTCATTATCTTCTTATATATAAAAGTCTCCGCGGGCGCGCTTGCGAGGGATTTGGCTCTCGGACGGTGGGCTTGAGGTCCAAAAAAAATTGCCAGGCAGCATGCCCGAAGTCCCAGGGTGGGAATAGGCTATTCCGTTTTCGCATCCCTAAACTTAAAAGTAGTTTAATCAACAAATTTGTGACATTTTTATTTTAATTATTTACTTATTGCGTCACATCGACCTACCAACTGACGACAATTGCGTGGGGGGGGGCCTGCCAAGTGATGCGCGTACGGTCGAGCTCACGGGGGACATTTCATTTTACGCGTTTAACATGCAATAAATATACACTTCACTTCACGCTGCGGATTTTTCTTCACAGTCTCATGTCCTCTTCGCCCCCCCCCCCCCAAAAAAAAAAACACGTCCAGTTTCTACAACAGAGTCCGTAGATAATAATATAGTGCTTAAATACCATTATTATTGCACGGCCGGGGGGGTGGGTGTGGGGGTAGTGGCCCAGCCTGCCAACGTGCTACCTCCCCCGCCTCGGCAATGTAGGCCAGGACGGGGGCTCCGCACAGGCCTAGGCCTGACCAAGCTTATGGTAAGTACAAATTTCCTTGTTTCTTACTCTAACCACTAGGTTCATTGTTTGCTATTATTAAACAAATAAGTTGACAAATATTACAATAATAATGTTTGTGTGCACATAGGAGCTCTGGTTCATTGCTTACTATTATGAAACTTATAAGTTGCCACGTATTACAATAATTATGTTTGTGTGCAGATAAGAACTCGGGTTCATTGTTTACTATTATGAAACAAATACGTTGCCAGATATTACAATGATAATTGTGTGCACAAAACAAAATTTTAATTATTAGCTTGATAAATATTCCCTTTTTTAGCTGTGCTTTTATCACGCCGCGACGGTGTATTGCCAGTCTGTCATGTGCTCTGCTGCCTGCTGTTAATTAACGTCAGTGCACTGCCACTCTATTATCTACACTGCTAATATTCGTTTTGACCATTATGACTATGCCAGTCTATAATCTGTTGCCTGCTTCTTTACCTCACTCAGTGTACTCCCAGCCTTTCATGTCGACTGTATTCTGCTTTTTCAGCTGCTGCCTGTATTGGCAGCTTTTTATGTCGACTGTAGCAATGCTAATGTCATTGAGTCGGCGTACTGACAGTCTATAATCTAAACTGTAGCCTGCTTCTCAACTTACCTGTGCGTACTGCTGCTCTTTAATTTACACTGCTTTCTCCTTATTTCTTCAATGCATTTGCATTGTTTCCATTGCTCATGTCACGCTATTTACTCATACGGAGTACTGCAATACTGAGAGCTGTGCCATCATCGGGGATTGCTGTGCACGCCGATGTGTGTGTGTTCGAGTCGATGTGTGTGTGTTTGAGTCCATGTGTGTGCACGTGTAGGTCCATGCGTGTGTTTAAGTCCATGTGTGCGTCTGTCTTTTACGATTGGACAACGCCCGATGTGTGTGTGTACGTCCAAGTGTTTGTGTGTCAGTCCAAGTGTGCGTGTCAGTCCATTTGTGTGTGTATCAGTCGCTGTGTGTGTGTGTGTTAGTCCATGTGTGTGTGTACGTCGATGTGTGTGTGTCAGTCCACGTGTGTGTAAGTCCATACATGTGTGTGTGTCACTCGATGTGTGTGTGTAAGTCAATGCGTGTGTGTGAGTCCATATGTGTGTGTTAATCCATGTGTGTGTATCTAAAGTACATGTCTGTGTGACACAGTCCATATGTGTATGTGTGTGTAGGGCAATGTGTGTCAGTCTATGTATGTGTGTGTAAGTCCATGTGTGTGTGTCTTAGTCCATATGTGTGTGTGTAAGTACATGTGTGTCTTTACGTCAATCTGTCTGTGAGTCCACATATATCTGTGTGTAAGGTGATGTGTGTGTGTCGCTGTATGTGTCTACGTCCATATATGTGTGTGTAACTTCATGTGTGTGTATCTAAAGTGGATGTCTATGTGTGTGTGAGTCCATATGTGTGTGTGTGCAAGTCCATGTGTTTGTGTGTGCGAGTCGATATGTCTGTGTGTGTCAGTCCATGGGCGTGTGTGTTAGTCGCTTTGTGTCCGTGGCTCCATGTGAGTCCGTGTAAGTCCGTTTATTTGCGTGTCTGTAGGTCCATGTGTGCGTGTGAGTGAATATGTGTGCTTTATTGACCTGGTCGAGGCCTATGATACCATCACCTGGGTTGTTCTTCATACTTTTGGAGTCCCTCACCCTTTGCTCACGATCCTTAAGGACCTTCATGATGGTGAGCGGCCCCGCATCAAACTACGTGGCCGTCAGTCAGAGCCATTCCCTCTACACCTTGGGGTGCGACAGGGATGTTCTCTGGCTCCCACATTATTTAACATATATTTTGACCACGTAGTTCGTGAAGACTTCAATGGCTGTACCGGAGGAATTACCATATGGTACATATACAATGGGAGGCTGATCGATGCCCGGGTATGGTCAAGGGATGGCTCCCTATTAATCAACCATGTAATGTATGCCGATGCTCTGGTGAATCCTGCTCACTCAGAGGAGGACTTGGAGGCACTGCTGCTGAACCTGGAGCTTGGCACTAAGAGGTGGGGCCTTACCATCAGCCCCATCAAATCTAAGCACCTGGCTGGGTATTTTGTACCATCGGACAATCCACCCCCACAACTCACAATTTCTGATGTGCCAGTTGTGGAGAGATTGGAGAGATTCCCATACCTGGCCAGTGTGCTCATGACCAGCTCCGGTTTAACACCAGAGGTCTCACTCCAAATCAGTTGAGCGCCATTATCTTTTCATCGGCTGCGTTACGCTGTGTGGAAGCTACCTGGTCTCTCGCTCCGCATGAAGCTCCAGGTTTTCTCGGCCACGGTAATCCCCTACCTTCTGTACGCTTGCGAAACGTGCACCCACCTAATGGAACATCTTCGCCGGTTGGAAACATTTAGGCTGGCCTGCTAACGATCCACCCTGGGTTTAACCATATTTGTGTGTGTGTGTGTGCGTCTAAGTCGATGTGTTTCTATGTGTGTGGGTCGATGTCTGTGTGTAAGGCCATGTGTGTGTCTGCCTTTTTTGCCCAGGCAACGCCGGGTACTTCCCGCTAGTGTTAAATAAATCACACATCCAGGACAGCAGTGGTTCAGGTGTCTGTGCAGCCTCCTTCCGCGACCTGGGCTTGACTGTCTTCACTCCAACGGTGTCCTCGTGACAGTACGGTCCCTTCACCTGATGAAGGCCACTTGTGTTGTGGCCGAAACGTCGTGATTTTTGTTGTTTTATTTTTTACCTACGTGACTTTACCGAATAGAACCAAAGAGTATGGATCCTTGCAGTCACGAAAGCTTCAAATCTAGAATTGATAACCTCTACGGGGAGGGCTTTCACCTATCTGTTAAGAGCTTTCAACAGACAACGGGACAAGAAGTCACAGCTCATCGAGATGCTGACCTTCCTCAAAAGATGCCGCGACCACAAGGTAATACCCATCGCCTTCACACTCACTTCTGCTGCATCCTCACCGAATTCAAAAAAGATTCTGTTTAAGGCCAGCCTATCTTTAATCTCAGATTGGATAAGGCTAAATTTCGATTTAAAGCTTTCATGACTGCAAGGATTCATCTTCTTTGGTTCTTTCGGTAAAGTCACGTAGAATGAGAATAAAATAATAAATTAATAAAATCAAATAACACAATAAAATTCTCACGACGTTTCGGCCACAACACAAGTGGCCTTCTTCAGGTGAAAGGAACAGACCTGTCGGGACGACAGAGCTTCAATGAACGTTGTTAAGATTTGTAGCATCTTTTGAAGCTGGTTTAGAGAAGTGAGGCACCTTGACAAAGGGGTTTACATATCAAACAGGAGAATTCAGCATTGAAATAGCTGAGTGATTAGCTTGTGACTGGTCATAGAAATAGCTATGTTAAAGTCAAAACTTACACATCCACAGAGGCACCTAGTACAAATCAAACAGGATAATTTAGCATTGAAATAGCTGAGTGATTAGCTTGTGACTGGTCATAGAAATAGCTATGTTAAAGTCAAAGCCTACCCATCCACAGAGGCACCTAGTACAAATCAAACAGGAGAATTTAGCATTGAAATAGCTGAGTGATTAGCTCGTGACTGGTCACAGAAATGGCTATGTTAAAGTCAAAGCCTACACATCCACAGAGGCACCTAGTACAAATCAAACAGGAGAATTTCAATGTATAGGCTTTGACTTTAACATAGCCATTTCTGTGACCAGTCACAAGCTAATCACTCAGCTATTTCAATGCTAAATTCTCCTGTTTGATTTGTACTAGGTGCCTCTGTGGATGTGTAGGATTTGACTTTGACATAGCTATTTCTATGGCCAGTCACAAGCTAATCACTCAGTTATTTCAATGCTAAATTATCCTGTTTGATTTGTACTAGGTGCCTCTGTGGATGTGTAGGCTTTGACTTTAACATAGCCATTTCTGTGACCAGTCACAAGCTAATCACTCAGCTATTTCAATGCTAAATTATCCTGTTTGATTTGTACTAGGTGCCTCTGTGGATGTGTAAGCTTTGACTTTAACATAGCAATTTCTAAGACCAGTCACAAGCTAATCACTCAGCTATTTCAATGTTAAATTCTCCTGTTTGATATGTAAACCCCTTTGTCAAGGTGCCTCACTTCTCTAAACCAGCTTAAAAAGATGCTACGGACCTTAACAACGTTCATTGAAGCTCTGTCGTCCCGACAGGTGTGTTCCTTTCACCTGAAGAAGGCCACTTGTGTTGTGGCCGAAACGTCGTGAGAATTTTATTGTGTATTTTATTTAATTAATTTATTGTTTTATTATCATTCTACGTGACTTTACCGAAAGAACCAAAGAAGAGAATAAGGCTACTCCGATATGAACTTGATACTTTAGACAGGACTCTCCTACAAGCTCATTTAATGTTAACATAAAAAATGTCACCTTCTGATTGGAACCACGTAGACAACATGACTGCTTCTTCTGCTGATTCACTATTAGTCAAATGCAAAGCTATTCATAATAAAGGTTTTTGGGTTAGATCGCGTTTATTTATAAATGTGTCGTAACCCTCCACCACCCGACACGGCCAATCAGCAAAAAAAGTGTCAAGTTGACAAAAGACAAATAATTCACTACTTTAGCCCACCGGTGTGTTGAAGAGTGAATCCACATTTACAGTTTGAGTACGACGTTTCGCTGGTAAATACATCCAGCATCATCGGGCAATTCGCCCGATGATGCTGATGCTGGATGCGAAGTAGTGAATTATTTGTCTTTTGTCAACGTGACACTTTTTTTTTTGCTGATTGGCCGTGTCGGGTGGTGGAGGGTTACGACACATTTATAAATAAACGCGATCTAACCCAAAAACCTTTATTATGAATAATATTGGTCGCGAAAGCCTACGTGTTAAACCAAATGCAAAGCTAACCTGATTTCTAAATTCAACCACCTATCAAAGGAGAACTCAGTCCCACATATAACAAAACTAGACGTTAACAAAATCGTCATTAACCAGAGTAGCACCCCGATTTCGGACAATCTGAAAACAGTACTGGCTAGAGGGCAAAATTTTGCTGTCACCCCAAAACATATACCTGTAAATGATATCATCTCTCAGGTCAATGTAGCCCTCAAAGGCGTAGGACACATCCAAGCAGACGTTGCGAGAGCTGAAATAGCCACTATTCTTAAGAATGCTAAGAAACCCATTAGCAACATCAGCAAAAATGAACGCTCTGAACTCGCGAATTTAAAAAACAGAAATGATATAGTCATCCTCTCAGCCGACAAAGGCAACGCTACTGTAATTATGGATAAAGATTCATACAACAACAAAATCCAGAACCTGCTCAGCGATGGAAGTTACAAAAAAATGTAAAATTACCCTACTAATAGCGTAACGATAAAAACCAACAAGATCATCACAAGTTTGACCTCCCTAATCGAACCAACCCTAAAACCTTCAGCTGCAAGACCCCCTAGATTCTATGGTCTCCCCAAGATTCATAAAGAAGGCACCCCACTACGACCCATCGTATCCACGATCAACTCCCCTACCTATAAGCTAGCACGTTTTCTGTCAGATACCTTGCTGCCTTTCACTGGCAAGACCTCCTCAGCAGTACTTAACTCAGCCCAATTGGTCTCTATGGTCAAAGACGTTGTACTGTCCCCTGACGATATACTTGTCAGCTTCGATGTGGTCTCTGTTCACCAAGGTCCCAGTACCTGATACCATTGAAATAATTGAAAATTTGGTACAACATGGACTAGACCCCGATACACCTGCGCTGGTTAGGCACTGCCTCACCAATACCTACTTTACTTGGAATGGCACCTTCTACAAACAAAATGAGGGTACCCCCATGGGTTCTCCCTTGTCACCAGTGATAGCCAATGTTATCATGGAGAACTTTGAATCAGAAGCCTTCCAGACTTCCACCCTCAGACCTTCCCTGTGGAAGAGATATGTAGACGACACTTTCGTCATTTGGCCACATGGCCTCCCAGCTTCGAACCTTTTCCTACACCACATCAATTCCAGACATCCCGCCATCAAATTCACCATGGAAGTGGAGAAAGATGGCAAGCTGCCATTCTTGGATGTTCTGTTTGAGAGGAGACCTGATGGCTCATTGGGACATTCTGTCTACAGGAAACCCACCCACACAGATTCCTACTTGAAACCTAATTCCCACCACCACCCAACTCAAAATAATTATCTCATCAAAACGTTATAACACTGGGCTCATTGCTTTTCGGACCAACACCACCTGACCAGTGAATTAAAACATGTACAATCTAGCCCTCAAGAGAAACGGATACTCTGACCGTACCATCCGCCAAGCTGTTTCTCCCTCCATACAGAAACAACCACTTGATACTCCGATGAAAACATTCACACTACCATATATAGCAGGCGTTACTAAAAAAATCTCCAAAATTCTAAACAAACAGAAGATCCTGGTCTGGTTCAATACAGTAGACAAAATCCGTGACCTGATCCCATCCGTGAAGGATGTCATTCCTAACTTACAGTACCCCGGGGTTTACAAATTGAGCTGCACCTGTGGTGATTGCTATATCGGGGAGACGAAACGACATGTCTCTGACCGAATTCGCGAGCACAAATCAGATTTGAAACACGGCAGAACGAATTCTTCTGCTGTAGCTGACCACTGTTACAACGCTGTGTGTGATCACGATAGAGTTTTCTCCGATACCAAGGTCCTTTGCAAACCCACGGGTTTTCATCAGAGATTTATCCAAGAGGCAATTCAGATTTACAAACACAGACACAATTTCAACCGAGGAGATGGTTTCAAATTAAGCAATCATTGGAAAGATGTTCTAAATCATACCAAACATTAAACTAATTTTCAATGGTACAGTATATTTATCCCAGTAGTGATATACCAAACTTTCACAGCAGCATATTTCCCTTCACACCAACATTTGTAAACTCCCCCCCCCCCCATGCCGGTCCTCTACGTGCTTTACGGTCATTTCCCTTCACACCAACATTTGTAAACTCCCCTCCCCCTCCAACCCCCCCCCCCCCCCCCCGTTACGGTAATTTTATGCTAATTCCTTTGTCAAAGCGTTTTGTTTCCTCCCACACAGTTTAAAAGGACGCGACCTGGGCTTGACTGTCTTCACTCCAATGCTGTTCTCGTGACAGTACGGTCCCTTCACCTGATGAAGGCCACTTCTGTTGTGGCCGAAACGTCGTGATTTTTGTTGTTTTATTTTTTACCTACGTGACTTTACCGAATAGAACCAAAGAGTATGGCTCCTTCCTATGTATTTGAATCTCCACCTCAACTGTCTCTTAGCAGCACGTTACATCATCATCAGCAGCCATCGTCTCTCTACCGCAGGATGAACGCCTCCCTATATTTGTTTTACATAATAAATTAATGAAAAAACAATCCTTAATTTAACATTTTAAATTAGTATCAATCATAATGAAGCATCTCCGTAACAGCATCTGGTCAGTGAGCATGCACCACATGCATTTACAACAGCACGCAGAACATGATACTATAACGAGTTTTGTACATGTTCGTAAACTCAAGTGACCCATTCTTTCGTTTAGATATTTCTACATTTAACTCTTTGTGTAGTGAGCTGTGTGTATTGAACTGCTGCAAACTAGAGGCCGACCGAAACTGAATTTCTGGATTTGGCCAAAACCAAAACCAGAAACCGAAAGTAAAAAATTGACTTTCGGCCGAAACCGAAGCCGAAACCGAAAGTTTAACTACATTTTCGACCAAGACCGAAACAGAAAGGTATATAAGCGAAGTTACCGAACACAAGATTTATGAAATACCTGCTTTACTACCCAGCTTCGCCCAGGACTTGGATTCACCACGGCCAGCCGCCTTTGTCTCCCCAGTGGCGATGTTGACACACCACACCAGTTACTCGTTTGAGGCTGAGTCGACCTAGGGGAGGCCCAGGACCGGTTCAAATAATCGTCACCGGCCGTGACGATTATTTGAATGAATCGCTACACAGTCGCTGCCTCACTCCCACACACACAGTACACAAGCTAAAAACAAAGATCCCCCGACTGACCGGCTGATAGACTTAGCATTAGCGTTATATTCTAAAAAGTAGGTCTTCGGTTGACGACTGAAAGTTAAAAATGTATTTCGGCCGAAACCGAAAGTGAACCGAAAGTGGCCAATTCCCAACTTTCGGCGCCAAAACCGAAACCGAATTTTGGTCGGCCTCTACTACAAACTAAATATCTATACTGTACATACAATGAGGGAAAAAAGTATTTGATCCCCTGCTGATTTTGTACGTTTGCCCACTGACAAAGAAATGATCAGTCTATAATTTTAATGGTAGGTTTATTTAAACAGTGAGAGACAGAATAACAACAACAAAATCCAGAAAAACGCATGTCAAAAATGTTATAATTTGATTTGCATTTTAATGAGGAAAATAAGTATTTGACCCCTCTGCAAAACATGACTTAGTACTTGGTGGCAAAACCCTTGTTGGAAATCACAGAGGTCAGACGTTTCTTGTAGTTGGCCACCAGGTTTGCACACATCTCAGGAGGGATTTTGTCCCACTACTCTTTGCAGATCTTCTCCAAGTCATTAAGGTTTCGAGGCTGACGTTTGGCAACTCGAACCTTCAGCTCCCTCCACAGATTTTCTAAGGGGATTAAGGTCTGGAGACTGGCTAGGCCACTCCAGGACCTTAATGTGCTTCTTCTTGAGCCACTCCTTTGTTGCTTTGGCCGTGTGTTTTGGGTCATTGTCATGCTGGAATACCCATCCACGACCCATTTTCAATGCCCCGGCTGAGGGAAGGAGGTTCTTACCCAAGATTTGACGGTACATGGCCCCGTCCATCGTCCCTTTGATGTGGTGAAGTTGTCCTGTCCTCTTAGCAGAAAAACACCCCAAAAGCATAATGTTTCCACCTCCATGTTTGACGGTGGGGATGGTGTTCTTGGGGTCATAGGCAACATTCCTCCTACTCCATACACGGCGAGTTGAGTTGATGCCAAAGAGCTCCATTTTGGTCTCATCTGACCACAACACTTTCACCCAGTTGTCCTCTGAATCATTCAGATGTTCATTGGCAAACTTCAGACGGGCATGCATATGTACTTTCTTGAGCAGGGGGACCTTGCGGGCGCTGCAGGATTTCAGTCCTTCATGGCGTAGTGTGTTACCAATTGTTTTCTTGGTGACTATGGTCCCAGCTGCCTTGAGATCATTGACAAGATCCTCCCGTGTAGTTCTGGGCTGATTCCTCACCGTTCTCATGATCATTGCAACTTCACTAGGTGAGATCTTGCATGGAGCCCCAGGCCGAGGGAGATTGACAGTTCTTTTGTGTTTCTTCCATTTACGAATAATCGCACCAACTGTTGTCACCTTCTCACCAAGCTGCTTGGCAATGGGCTTGTAGCCCATTCCAGCCTTGTGTAGGTCTACAATCTTGTCCCTGACATCCTTGGAGAGCTCTTTGGTCTTGGCCATGGTGGAGAGTTTGGAATCTGATTGATTGCTTCTGTGGACAGGTGTCTTTTATACAGGTAACAAGCTGAGATTAGGAGCACTCCCTTTAAGAGTGTGCTCCTAATCTCAGCTCGTTACCTGTATAAAAGACACCTGGGAGCCAGAAATCTTTCTGATTGAGAGGGGGCCAAATACTTATTTCCCTCATTAAAATGCAAATCAATTTATAACATTTTTGACATGCGTTTTTCTGGATTGTGTTGTTGTTTTTCTGTCTCTTACTGTTCAAATAAACCTACCATTAAAATTATAGACTGATCATTTCTTTGTCAGTGGGAAAACGTGCAAAATCAGCAGGGGATCAAATACTTTTTTCCCTCACTGTATACAGGCCGGTCTGACGTAACCAGGGTTCTTTCTACGAGAATGTGCTATAACAAGCAATTTGAATTTTAAACAATTTTTTAGCAAAATTAGCAAATGTTCGCGTAACGAGCGGAGACGGTTTAATCAACTTGTTTTCTTTGGCAGCAGGGAGCACACGGTGGCCTGCAGTTGTTTGCATCGCGCGATTGCAGATGCGCTTCTGCTGCCGTCTGGAATTCTCTTCCTTCTGATATTAGGAAGCCGCTGGGGCGATGCACTTTATTGAAAACTCAGTCACAGACTGGTGGGGCAAGTGCTGTTATTGATCCCCTTTGAAGTCGGACATGGCAAAAGGGAGTATAAATGTCCAGCACCATACCTGGCCACATTTGTTTAATAGGTTCTGCTGATTACCCATTTTACCAGGCACTCATTTAATGCAGACTCAACCTAGAGGACCCAAAACTAGTCTAGATACCATGAGATACTGATAACTGTGGCTGTGTTGGTTGTGCAGCATAACTCGCCACATACACACATATAGGCTATGCACACAAAGATACACAGATACAAACGAGAAAAATCTCCCATATAGTTTTTGACAGATTATATTATTGGGATTAGTTCTGCTAGCGAGCACTTAAGAAGGCCCGTACAACACATTAATGGGTAGATACATACACACAATAACAGCCATTCTCCACTAAACATTGGTGACGTCAACAAGGTGCTTGTGCCAGGCGAAGTGCACACTGAGGGCATGTGGACTGTTGAAGGCTCGTGGGCAGGAGGTTACAGGATAAAGGTGCCATGGGTTGAGTGACAGGGATGACTGGCAGATCTACCACATGTGCTCCCAACTGTTCCAACTTGCTGCATTTTATTCGTCCTGCACTACGCTCGTAGTTGTGAGCATCACTCCACCGCCCTCCATTATTACTGGAGGTGGACATCCTTAATAAAAACTCATCCAGAGAGTCCGATCTTGACACAACTGGTACAAGCTGTCAGAAAGTCTAATCAGCTCCACATCCTTCTGTTACACAGCAGTAAAACTTTTCCCTATCGCGTTTTGCCCCTTATATTTGGCCAAACAGAAGCTGCTTGGGCGCGTAGTGACTGGGCATTTGGGCTAGATGCCCCAGCCAATGCTGCCTCACCTGCCTTAGAAGCTCACTAATGGGAATTTGTCCAGCTCTTTTAAGGATCTAAGCTGCTCACACAATCCAGTTTGTTAAACCCACGGCGGATCGTAGACAACTTGAATATTCAAAACCAGTGTAGATGGTCTTTTAAAAGGGATCCACATTTCTCAAATATAGAGAAGGGAGGGGATATCTGGCTGAGAAGACCCAGAGCTTTATGTGGAGTGACAGGCCATGCAGCTTTCACAGTGCGTTACGCGCTTATTTGGAGTATGACCTCTGCTGCCAAACTGGAGCTGGTTATAAGCACCCTTTCCAGGTATGGACAAAATTTCCACTCTGTCCTAAACTGCCCCACCACTCATGGGGAGTGGAGGGAGGGGATAATACAATGACAGAATACCCAGGCAGGTGCTTTGTTTTTTTAGATGATCATAAACCCCATCTCTTAGTAGTACGCTCTCAGTTCAACAAAATTTTATCCAGCTCATTCTGGATATAATTCTGGTGGGAATGGTTGTAATGTAGAGCTGGGCAGTGATAACGCATGCTCCTGATGAATGAGGAACCGACAGATTGGGACGAGATTCAGGATTATGTAAACAACGCCACCAACACCTGACCAAGAACCCGTTGCAATATTCGTAAATAATTGATTAGTGATGAAACGTGGTACTGAACTGAAAAAAAACCGTGAAAAACTGTTACAAGGGCCCATAGAAGACTACAAGGACCTAAGAAGCCAATGCAAAACTCAGATCTGGCATGACCAGAGGAGGCCTGATGGAAAAGCTACAGCAGTGGAATAATAACTCTCAAACAGTCAAATCAAAGTTGACTTCGCAAAAGTTCAGTCAGCTCAGGGGAGCCTACTTCAATGTGCCCTGCGTAATTACAGATGCTGGTGAGCAGTTGAAGGCAGAAGATAGTATTCTAGAAATAATTCCTCCCAATTTCAGAATTTATCTCATTATAACCCTTTAAATAACTCATCCAAGTCACAGATTTAGTCATGTTAAACTTGCCATTTTAGATATATTTCTTGTGGAAGAGCAATAATTTTAATTACAGTAAATATAGCCCTGTGTAAACATTAATAAGGATTTTTTTTTTCAAATAGTTACTTGTTAGACATTAGCATGAGTGGTGGCTATAGTATATATGATTGGTATTATACTTAGGATGATATTGGTTATAATTCTGAAAGTAATAACTATTTTAATTATGAAATTTAAAAGTACACACATTTTAATTAAACACATTTAAAATTATTCACTTTGGTTATAACTTTGATGACATTAATTATACTGTTGATGGTTGTGGTTGTCATTTTAGAAAGACATGCTGCATAGCAATTAATTAATTCCCAAAACAATAATAAGAATAAAGTATTTTCGAATGCACTACTGCATGCAGGCAGTCCTCCCTATGCCGTGGCAGTCGTAGAGGTTATTAGACCATAATTCTCCAGTGGTCTGTATTTCACTAGCAAACATTCGCCCTGAGCAAGTCTTGACGTGCAGAAAAGGGCATGACAAATGATCTGCTGATCTGCTGAGCAGTCAAATAGTACGAGGTGAGACTGTAATGGGAGGACAAGGGTGGGGGCGTGAGCTCAGTCGCGTGTGACCTCAAACAGCACACGTCTCACCAAGAATTATGAAAAAAATTACACCTGGCAAATGGACATCCATTCATGTTTACGCCCAAGGTGCAACAACTCTGTTGGCATCTTGCTCGGAATGTGACTCATCCAGCCTTGTCACATACAGGCAGTAGAAAGATCAGCGAGGAAAATATTACAATAAAGAGTGCATTTCTAGAGCATCTCGAATACATCTTCATTTCAAGGCGCTGTGTACAACAGTTAGACAAGCATCATAGGGAACAAAAAGGTATGTATAGACTGCATACGTTCATACAGAGAGAACAGACAGTGATGGACATAGGAGAAGTTGGTTTATGACTAGAGACAGTCTCAGAGAATTGTGCCGGAAGGAGGAAATAAGTGGAATTCTATTGAGTTAAGGTTGCATAAAAGCTCCCTTTGTTGCTGGGCGGAAAGGATGGAGGGGAGTAGAGAGCGATGAGAGAGGCGATAGAGGAGAGAGCACGGCGAGAGGAGTGGAGTGACTTGTTTTTTTATCAGGTAAAGCCCACTGAGCTATTCAGCTCTTTTTGAGAAGCGACCTGGCAACAAATGATAGATCAACGAAGTGGCTTAACACGTGGAAATTGATAGCAGCCAAATAATCTCAACGCATGCTTCCAAGTGTGGAGGGAAAACCCGGAGGACCCATCGAAAAATTAATGCGACCAAACGGAGAACTGCAAACTCCAAATAAACAACAGGCATCAGGGTCGGGAGCGAGCCCACGCCATCCTGCATATAAGGCAAGGGAGATAACATCCCTCCACCACGGTGCCGCATCAGAGGGAGAGAGAGGAAGGCAGGAGCAAGTCCAGGGAGGATCTTGAAGATGGCGAGGGCGATCATGTATTTGATCCACACATTAATCGAGAGCCAGTGGAGGAATCGTAAACAAGACCTCAGCTTTACCAACGAAAACAACAGGTGAGACAGAACAAATGTAGTGTAATATGAAAGACAAGTATCCCAGTTAGATGGCACACTTAATAAAAATCCACTTTCTACTTTCATTTAAACATTTACAGCGAAATAAGTTCAACTCCATTGTATCGTCAATTGTGAACTTGGGCTTCGACGCGAATGAGTCCCATAAGCAGCACCACGGAGTGAAGCGGACAGAGGTGCCAATCGCTCTCTGACGTGACTGAGTTGGCACGAGAAAACAATTCAGCCCCGATTGACAGCTTCTGAACAGGGAAGTAGGAGCCAATCGAGTTAACAATTAACACTGTGACTTTTAAATCGACACATTTCCTGTTAAAATTGGATTGACCGTACATTGCAGTGAGGCAAAGGGCAGTAAAGTGACCAAAGCCACCAGGCCCTGTACCAGTATACCGCGTCAGATTAATATGGGGCGCTACAGTGGCGAGATGTTATCTCAATTGCCTCGTATGCAGGAGGTCGAGGGTTTGATCCAGACCCTGACGCCTGCATATTTGGAGTTTGCAAGTTCTCCCCGTAGTCGCGTAGATTTTTTTCTGGGTCCTCCGGTGTTTCCCTCCGCACTTAGAAACATGTGTTTTGATTATTTGGCTGTTAGAAATGTCCACATGACAAGCCACTTTGTTGGGCTATCATTAGTGGCCAGGTCGCTTCTGAAAGTGCGAATAGCTCAGTGGATTTTACCTGATAAATAAAATCGTTTTGTTTTGAATCTCACGTGACAAACACCAAATCCAACCAACACGCCCAGTGCAGAGACGCACTGAAAAAAAATCAGTGAATGCACCAGAATGAAGCAGGAAACATCTCACCAAGTTGTATATGCAACAAAGAGACAACTATAGACAAATAATCAAATTCACAACCAGACCTGGATATAATAAAGTTAATCCCTGATGGATAATGGGCACCCTATGCCCTGTCGGTCGTAGTTTGTTTTGTTTAGTGATACTTCACCACGCTGGCCAGTACAGGTTGGCGAAGCGAGGGCGCCAGGACCGATTCATTTGTCACTCGCCTCTGATATTCGGCCATGGTTTCGTAGTGCAGTGCGCTCAGGACTGTGCAAATGCTCCACCCGATATGCCATGGGCACCCCCGCGCATGAGACATTCAATCTCAATGGAATTTCTGGGTGAAATATTTCTTGAAATTAAAAAATTACAGTGCAAAGAAAGAAAATAGATCAATTGGAAAGTGCAATGACACAGTGGCCAGGTGTGAGATACAATGGATTCAAATTATGAATCAGACTGAACGTACAAGCCAAGCACACCATGGTGGTGCTCGATTTATCCACCCAGCCACACACTTCAGTGTGATTGCTTTCCAGCGCCTATCTCATCACTCGCGAAGGGAGTCGCTGCGTCGGTGTCTCGCCCATGCAGCTCCACGCTACCCACAGCAGACGGCGCACTCCCTGCAAAGGATCCCGGTCGCGCGTCTACTACGCCTACAGCACGAGCTCCAACACACATCTCCCATATATCTTCTTGGTTCTTTCGGTAAAGTCACGTAGAAGGGAAATATAAAACAAAATAATAAAAAGAAAACATGTTTTATTTGTATTATTTTATTATTTCTCTTCTACGTGACTTTACCGAAAGAACCAAGAAGATGAATCCCTGCAGTCACGAAAGCTTTAAATCGAAATCTCCCATATAGGTCCACAGACTGGTGGGGCAGTTTCAATTGCATTCATTAGGTATAGTCCTGTAAGCCATGCGGCTTTTGACCCGGGTGCAACCGCAACAAACAAAAACACGAAAAAAGAACATTAAAGTGACTACACGCAACAGAAACATCCAGTAATAAACAGCAAAATCTTCCAAAAAAAACATAAACGCTGTGTGCAAAAATCCCATTGTTAGCGCCCCTATGAAAGTCGGCATTGCAGAAGAGTGGTTGGGTGGTCAGAACCACGCCGGACTGCATTTGTCTCCCCTAAATGTGATGTTTACACACCACCCAGGTACTCATTTGAGTGACACACACACTGACCTCCCTACCCTTCACACTCACACGTGCCACTCCATCTTCCGCACACACAGACTTTGATACACAAATACAACATACACCGTGTAGTTCACACAGGCGGCTTACAGTCTGGACCACGCTACCCACGCTGGCCATTATAGGCGCTCGCTAACACCACTTGCCCCAGACTGTGATTATAGCCCCATAACCTCACCCCCTACCCCACACCACAAACTCCCCACATTCACGCACTCTGTGAAGTGTCACACCTCCCACCGTCCCCCACGCACCACAAACTCCCCACACTCACCAATGCTGTGAAGTATCAAAACACCCACCGTCCCACACGCACCACAAACTAACAACATTCACCCACGCTGTGAAGTGTCACACCACCCACCGTCCCCCACGCACCACAAACTCCCCACACTCACCCACGCTGTGAAGTGTTACACCCTTCACCGTCCCCCATGCACCACAAAACTCCCCACACTCACCCACAGTCCCCCATACACCACAAAACTCCCCACATTCACCCACGGTCCCCCATGCACCACAAACTCCCCACACTCACCCACGCTGTGAAGTGTCACACCACCCACCGTCCCCCATGCACCACAAACTCCCCGCACTCACCCACGCTGTGAAGTGTCGAGTCGCCCGCGTCTCTCGCCCCTGACACGCGCAGACGCGGCCCCGCTCTCCGTGTCGCCTCCTCTGCCGCTCTCTCAGGCTCAGGCCCTGACACCAGCAGTGACATCAAGAAGTCTCCTCCAGTAGCAGCAGGAAGGATAGGGATAGGGGGGTGAGGGGAGGGTTGGTGGGAGGGGTGAGGGGGGGTTGGAGGGGTGCCGGGTGTGGGGAGCTGTGGCACCTGCAAGCACTGTTCTCTATGTGTGTTAAGTGTTACGTTTGATGTTTTATTATTATGATTTGTATCTCTCATGGTAATAAGGTTTCTCAAGCGTGGAACATTACGGGGCGGAAAGTAGCTCATCTTTTAGCATGAGAGTCAATGGGGTAACGATGATTGTTCGACGAGTTTTTGCTTATCGAGCATTTTCCACGGAACGTATTTTGCTGGTTAAGCGAGACACGCCTGTGTTACATTGTACTGAGACAATGTTGGTTATTGTGATTGTGAGTTCCTCACCAGGTGACTTGTCATTGGTCCATGAGCTCAACTCACGATAACCATCAATGTGATCAGCTCACCTTTCACGCAACTCGTGTGATGCACTGATGCAGGCCGTGAAACTCATGAAATATCTAAAGTGAGTCATTTGTTCCTAAAATAAGCATTGAGGTGGTGCTTATTTCCTGCTCACAGCCATCTTCCGGTGGTGGTTATAATTCTAATTTTCTATGACGGGAGCGATTTCTATTCTCAATATCGTGTGGCGATTTTTATAGCTGGGTAGACAGTGGCAGTGTAGCAATCATTGCTCAATGATATTTCTATTTTTCTGACCCCGGGCGACTTGCAAATGAAACTGACTTGACTTCACCTGATTGGATTTCCCCACAAAGTCGTGCTGATTTTATCGACCCATTAAGGAGAGTGAGATGAGTCAACCCCAACCAGGGTTTGACCTCAACCTTTTAATTGCAAAGCCGTTTACTCTACTACTGAGATACCAAGGCAGTTAGTTAACATATGAGTATTATCATCCTTAATAGAGATTTTTTGGGTTGGATCGTGTAAATTTATAAATGTGTTGTTGTAACCCACCACCACCCGACACAGTCAACTAGTAAGGGTTGTCACGTAAACAGAACATGCCAATTCGTCACTAGTACAGCACACCGGTGTGTTGGAGAGCCAAGCCTCAACATTTACAAACTGAGTACGACGTTACGCCAGTAATTACAACTAGCTTCATCAGATTTGAGAAGTCTAACTGTTTCGTTCCTTATACAGAGGCGTAGATGTGGCAACTACACTTCTGCTCTCTGCGCAAAGTGAGGGGGGGTGGGGAAATAATGAGCCAACGTACATTATGCATGTGTATTATGCGAGCCCTTTGATCTTGTCCTTTCTCTCTATTGTGTGTATGAAAATAGCCATACCAACTATAATCCCTATTAGAGTATGGTTCCCTTTAAAGGCATGCATTTAAATAATGTATTATTTGATTATTCGCTTCCACGCAGCACTAAGGCGGTAGCTATCCGAACGGTTAAAATATTTTTTACTTCTTTCAATCTCGACATATTCTCTAATTAGTCTTGGCCAGTAGTAGCTAGTTTTGCAAAGGAACTTCAACATTATCAAAAACATTTCAGTATCCTTGTTGGCACGCCTGTTCTGCAACTGCTGACAGTTGTATTTTGGAGTTTTTAATATTTCTCTGACGTTATTTTAGTCTCGTGCTGATCATTCATCCTGTTTGCCCAGTCATAACATTTTCCACAAGTGTAGTTAATCCTGTACAAACCTTCTGTTGATAGCTTCGGTAAAACATCTTTCATACAGATATTAATTTCTGTATTTTATGTA
Organism: Petromyzon marinus; assembly: GCF_048934315.1. Classification (NCBI taxonomy): domain Eukaryota; kingdom Metazoa; phylum Chordata; class Hyperoartia; order Petromyzontiformes; family Petromyzontidae; genus Petromyzon; species Petromyzon marinus. The sequence goes on from NW_027422640.1 coordinate 653,909, forward strand.
CCGTGTCAAATCTGACTTGGATGTTTTGTTTTTCCAAACATCTGGCTAGTTTATCAGTTAGTACCGCAATGTACAGTATTTTTGGTCGTTTTAATTACTTGTGCAGTTTCAATGCTGGTGTTATTTGATTTGGATTTGACATTCGAATGCCTTTGTTGATTTGTGTATCATTGTAACCATTCACTTGAAGCGCTTCTTAGCTCGATTAATGAGCGTCTAGATAAGAGCAGATTTCTGTGTGGGGTCATGGTGTGACTCTCCATTCAGATATGCGTCAGTATGCGTTTTCTTTCAGTAAACACCGTCTTTTATTTTACCATTTTTACCCCGTCCGAGCAGAATATCCAGAAATAGTAGAGTTCTGTCAGCTTCCACTTCCATGGATGAACTGGATGGATGGGTTTTGCGAGTTGAGATAATTTAGAAATGCGTTAGTGTATCTCTGCTGGGTGGCCAGACCACCAATGTGTTATTCACATATCTTAACCAAGCAGAGGGTTTTAGTGTGCTTGAAGCTATTGCTTAAAAATCTTCAATGTACAAATGCGATATCACAGGAGATAAAGGAGAGTCCATTGCTTCTCCTTCCTTTTGTTTATAGAAGTCACCTTGCCGCAAGAAGTATGTGTTCTTTAGAGTGTTCAGCTAGTTCGTTACCAGAGTGTCGAGTAATTAAATTGTACTCAGATTATATTCATAGCTCTTTCGGTAAAGTCACGTTGAAGGGAAACAATAAAATAATAAAATATATATAACAAAAAAAATTCTCACGACGTTTCAACCATAACACAAACGGTCGTCATCAGGTGTGAAAAACCAACGGCAAGAAGCATTTCAAAGAAGTGTCGGTCCGCATTTTTTTATTTATTTTCAGACGGTGTGCTTATTTATTTATTTAATAAACCGTCTGCGCCATGCGCAGCGATTTGGATTGTAAATGTTGTGGCTTGGCTCTCCAAAACAACCGGTGTGCTGTACTAGTGACAAATTGGCATGTTCTGTTTATGTGACAACCCTTACTAGTTTATATATTTACGCGATCTAACCCCAAAAAAACCTCTTATGGATATTGGTCGCAAAAGCCTACGTGTTAAGCATACTGCAGCTTATTGAAAACATTCTCAAATATGCCAACAAGCAAATCATTACAGTCGTCTAGTCCAGAGTAAATAATGGCGTGTGTTAGCTTCTCAGCATCAGCTAGAGAAAGGCAAGAGCATATATTAGCAATGTTGTGAAGGGGAACGAATGACGGTCTTACAAATTTTCAAATATGTGCTTCAAAGAACTGGGCAAAATGAAAACAGATGCAATATATCAATCAATGCAAACTACCACCATCATCAGATATATAACCAAGCCATCCTCTAAATTATAACTTCCAGAAATGATAATTTATGACAATTAGTTATCATCTACAGCACTGCACAATCCCCAATGCACTGGTGTGAATATTTGTTAAGATGTTTTCAGCAACTTCATTCATTTTATGTCTATAACAACTTCAACTTTAAAATAACACAATGTGCACAGACTCTCAGAGAGAACGATTCTGAGTGCAGGTTGTAAGGAGTAGCTACAGACAAGTGGGAGAGTCACCCACGCGATGAGCCAGCACCAAATCTTTTGCCAGGCTCTGTGGTGAGGCCAAGTGGCTCCGATTGGAGGCACTTGGGCAATGGGTAAACATTGCCACTGGGAAGTAAAAGACAGCCGGGCATGGTGCTGGTCACCCACCCCCTCGTGTGCTGTGCAGACCTTCATCGATGCTCTCTAACAGCACGTGCCCCAAACGTCTATTATGGTTATACGGGGTATCATTGGCGCAGTCTCGCATATGTGTGTAGAGGTGTTAACTACGCGCTGTTGCGTAACCTGCGTTGCCACCAGGGCGGTGCAGCATTACCCCTGGGTACAACGGTTGGGGTCAGTCGAGGTGAAACGGATCGTGGCCAGGGTTTGGTGCGAACCAATCAGACGGTTCCACGTGGGAATGTATGATTGGTTCTACCTGGCCACGAAGGGGTATAAGACGGGTGACCCAACGGACCTCGGGGAGTTCTCTCCCTGCACGAAGACAGAAGACTGGGCTGAAGCCTAGCTAGGACCCTGGACCAGCCTTTCAGCCCTTCTAAGGGCTAAGGCTCGGCATACCCAGTGGTCAGGACCCACCGGGCCAGCGGTGGGTCAGATAGCCTCCCCTAGGTCCTAGCCGGAGGACTAGGATAGCGGTAGACGTGTGAGTCCCGCCAAGTCCGGAGGTTGTACCTCCTTAAGTATCAAGGAGGTTAGCGGTAGACGTGTGAGTCCCGCCAGGTCCGGAGGCTGTACCTCCCTAGGGTATCGGGTGAGGGGACCGAATATCCCTCTGTGTGTGTTAAGCGTTGTATAAGGAAATAATACAATAAACAGAGTGTGCCTCCTAAAGAAGTCTGCTCGTCCTTACAACACTACAACTGGAGTCAGAAGTGGTTGGAAATGTAAACCAGAAGTTCAGCCCACGCGCGGAGCCAGAACGAAGATAACGCTGTCTCACCTGCAAGCACCGCCAGCTCCGCTGAAAACGCTGCCGCGTTGACGGCCGCCCAGCCACCGGTTGAGCAGCCGGTTGCTCCCCCTGCCATGGGGGACGGACTCAGGGCAGCACACGGCCGTCTCGCTCAACTCCTACACGCCGCGGCCTCCATTCTCGAAGAGATCAACTTGGAGGTTGCGGGCAGGCCGAGTCAACCGCTGGCAGACGTTCCCGCCATCGGCCGGGGCAGACATTTTGATTTTCCCGCCGGGGAACCACGTGATTCCGCCGGAAGCGGAAGCCAGGGGCATCCTGGGAACGCGGGGGGCCAATCACAACCCACAACGTCATCAGCACGCGACGCTGCGAATTCAATTTCCTCAGCGGACGCCGCGTCATCACTGTACCGACACGGTACAGTAGACTCTATCGGCCGGGAAATCGCCGATCTCCGGCTCGAGACGGTACAAGCTGAGGGGGAGACGACGTCCGCCCTCCAACAACGCCTGCCCATCTTCCGAGAATTCACATCTGAAGGGGGCGACTGGGCGGCGTTCCAGCGTCGCTTCCTGAGCCACCAAGAGATGGTGGGCTGGTCGGACGCACAGGCGCTCCGAGCACTACCGGCCACTTTGGATGACGACGCTCTCGCCTCGCTCCTCACCATCCCCAGGCAACAAAGGGCGACTCTTCAATCGGCCCTCCGACGGATGTCCGACGTGTACGGGCCTCCATCCGACGTCCGCAGCCGATTTTACGACAGGCAACACCGCCCTAAAGAGTCTCCATTGGCATTCCGGACCGCTCTACTGGCGATGGCAAGAGCGGGTTACCCTCGCATGGACGACGAGGCCATCGATGCCATCGTTCTCCAGAAGATGCTGGAGCTGGCGCGCGAGCTGCGCATCGTCACCCAAGCGGTGGACGACGACAGTATGTGCTCGCTACGAGCCGCTCGGTGCATCCACGCACATCTGCTGCTCCACACGGAATCGACCATTGCCGCCTCGGCTTCGACGTCGGAGCCTGCCAGCAGGTACGCCGAGTTCTCCCCCGACCGGGCCTTCATGGCGACCAGGTCAACGGGCCGGCGATCGTCCGACCACGGTGGTCGCCGCAACGACCAGCAGCGGGGACGGCCTGCTCCACGCGGCGACGTGACGTGTTTCAACTGTGGCCGACGAGGCCACATCTCCTCTGACTGCCGTGCGCCTCGACGACGCCCCTCCGCATCCCGGGGCCAGGACTACAGGACATCCACGGCATCGCGGCAAAACCAGGCAAGTCGCGACGCCTCTCACACTCGGCCCTCATTCACACCATACACACTGCAACGCACCATAAGAAGGGCTCGCGATTCGGCGTGTGATGGGGGGTATTCTGGCGTTTGTTCGCGGCCACTCGGACCTGGGCAGTGGTCTGAGTTGGCCCATAGGGTAGTCGCGGCGACGGCAGGTTCGTCCGTGGTTGTCGGATCAATCGAGGGTGTGGAATTTCGCGTGTTGGTCGATACTGGTGCGTCGGCTACGATCATTTCGGATCTGATTTACAATATACTGCCCGTACGATGCCGCCCCTTGGAACGGGTTTCTATCCCGTGTTTCGCCGCTAATGGCAGTTCACTTGGCATTATTGGGCAAATTCGGGCGCAAATTTCGATTGGAGACATTAAATTGGCAGGGCCTATTTTGGTCTCTTCTTCCCTCGCCGTGCCGTGTTTGTTAGGCACTGATTTTCTCGCGAAAATGCCTATTAAGATCCTTGTAGATCAAGGCTGCATCGAACTCCCGTCGGGTCGACGGATGGCGTTCTTGCCCACACCCTCACATCCGCGCATGGCTAGTGCCTCGGTGCAGGCGTTTGTTGCAAGCACAGTCCGCATTCCGCCAGGGACACAAATGCTCATGCCCTTGCAACTTAAAAAAACGCTAGCCCCGGAGGCCTCGGCACATGGCATTTTGCTGGGGCCTTCAAACGCAGCTGCTAAGGGGTTAGATTTGGTGGCTGCACAGACCCTCGTAGCAGCCGACAGGGAGCTGTTCTTGCAGGTTTTGAATGTCGGATTGTCCACAACTGTCATTCCGCAAGGAACTGTGCTCGCTCACGCGACCCCGGTGCCGTTGGGGACCGGAGTCGCGGGACACGTGCATGACACGCCGCAGGTCCCACCTCCTTCCGAATCGGATGAGAGATGGTTGGACGCGCTCTGCACAGACACGGGTGATCTGTCTGATTCGCAGCGAATTAAATTGCGCGCTCTTCTGCGAGAATTTTCCGATGTCTTTAGTAAATCAAAATTTGATATTGGCTGCACCAAGCTGCTGCGTCACCACAGTGATACTGGTGACGCTGCCCCGATTCGACAAAACCCGTTTCGGCTTAGCCCGGCAGAGAAACAGCATGTTAAATCGGCTGTGGATGACATGCTGAAGGCCGATATAATTTCTCCCTCCACTAGTCCCTGGGGTGCTCCAATAGTGCTGGTCAAAAAGCACGATGGCAGTCTCCGTTTTTGCGTTGATTTTCGGCGCCTAAATAAAATCTCGGTAGCGGACGCCTACCCTCTCCCTCGTATGGACGAGTCATTGGATGCCCTGGCAGGGGCGCACTATTTCTCCACCTTGGACCTTCTGTCGGGGTTTTGGCAACTCCCCCTCGACGAATCGTCAAAACCTAAGACTGCTTTTCGGACACCACAGGGCCTTTTCGAGTTTAATAGATTGCCCATGGGTCTCCACTCGGCCCCAGCGACGTTCCAGAGGCTCATGGAGCTGGTCCTCGCTGGGCTCCAGTGGGACTCATGTCTCATTTATCTTGACGACGTCATCGTCTTTAGCCGCACGTTCGGCGAACACATCGAACGGTTGCGTGCTGTCTTCTTGAAAATGCGGGCCACTAACTTGAAATTCAAGCCGCAGAAGTGTCACCTTCTGCGTGATTCTGTGCGCTATCTGGGCCACATAGTTAGCCGCTCGGGCATCTCTACCGACCCTGAAAAAACCAAATGTGTTCAACATTGGCCGACCCCTACATCTGCGGGCGATGTTCGTAGTTTTATTGGTTTTGCGTCGTACTACCGGCGGTTTGTTGCTGGCTTCGCGATGATTGCCAAGCCGCTCCACGCCCTTACGTCAAAAGGGGTGGCGTTTCATTGGGGGGACGCAGAACAGGCTGCGTTCGACTCCTTGCGGAACGCGCTCGTGACGGCACCGTCCCTTGCGTACCCCGATTTTTCCGTGCCTTTCGTGTTGGACACCGACGCTAGCAATACGGGGATTGGGGGTGTTCTGTCCCAAAAAGTTGATGGCATTGAAAGGGTTGTTGCCTATGGTAGCAGAGTCTTGTCTCTTGCTGAACAAAGATACTGTGTGACCAGACGTGAGCTGCTGGCCATTGTTTTTTTTATTCAGCAATACAGGCCGTACCTGTATGGTCAGCATTTTACCGTGCGATCTGATCATTCGGCTTTACAGTACGCTCTGCGGGTTGACCAACCGTCCGGGCAGCTTTCTCGGTGGCTCGAAGTCCTTCAGGACTCCGATTTTAATGTCACTTACCGTAGGGGTGCACAACACACGAATGCCGATGCGTTGTCTCGCCTTCCGCCGGCTCAAAAATGTGCGTGTTTTTTGGGCTCAGGCCGTTCTAAGCCGCCACTGCCTGCGCAGGTCGCGCCTCTCACAACGGTGTCAGCCGCACTTCCCGCCGCCTCAGCGCCGATGTTGGATCATGCAGATCCAATGGCCAGTGACGATTTGCTGGGGCTAACTTTGGCCGAATGGGGTCGGCACCAGGGCGAGGACATGTCGTTATTGAGGTTGCGTCGCCACGCGAATAATGCGGTTCCAAGACAGGGCAAATTTAATTCATTTGTCATGAAGCGCGGCTTGTTGATGCATTGGGATGCTGACTCGTGTCAACATAAAATCGTCGTGCCATCCGCCTTGCGATGCAAGGCCGTATGGGCGGCGCATGAGCGTTTATTGCACCTGGGTGTTCATAAGACCATTGGGTTGTTGCGGTTGCAATTTTTCTGGCCAGGCATGCTGCGCGACGTCACTGACATTTTGCTGGGATGCACCCATTGTGCGCAACGTAAACCGCCGGCTAAACCGGCATGCCCACCCCTACAACCCATTTCGGTCTCTCGTATAAATGAGTTGGTGGCTCTCGATATTTTGGGCCCTTTTCCTACGACGCCACGGGGTAATAAGTACCTTCTGGTTGGGGTAGAGTATTTTACACGGTGGCCTATGGCCTGGGCCCTCCCCAACCAGTCGGCGGCGGCCGTTGTGGACGCCTTTGTTCAAGGCTACGTCCTGGACAAGGGCGCACCAGAACGGTTGCTGACCGATCAGGGAAGAAATTTTTCAGGAGCCTTGCTGACTGATGTGTGCCGCCTGTTGGGCACTAAGAAAGTGCGCACTTCGCCCTACCATCCCCAGACCGACGGCATGGTGGAGCGCTTTCATAGAACTCTCACCGATATGTTATGCCATCAGGTCGATGAATCCCACCTCGATTGGGACTTGCAGGTTCCGGGGGTCCTCGCCGCATACCGTATGGCACCTCACGCGGCGACGGGATTTTCCCCGTTCTTTCTAATGTACGGCAGGGATGCCTTTCCTCCCGCCGACGTTCGGCTGGAAATCGAACAGCCACCGCAAAAGTCAAAGCTCGTTGACCACTTGCGATTCAACCTTCGTAAGTTGGCCGAGGCACGGGAGGCCGCCATTGAAAATTCGGCTTCCCGCCAACGGGCGAATTTGCGACTGCGGGACCCTCGGTCGTACACGCATCGGTGGGCACCGGGAGACAGGGCATGGCTCCACTGCCCCCAGGTGCCGGTGTCCACGTCGGCCAAACTCCTCAGACCATGGCGAGGCCCGGTTGAGGTAGTGGAAGTCCTGCGTCCCCAATGTGTTAAAATTAGCTGGGGACGGCATCGCTGGTGCGTTCACCCCTCTCGGTTAAAACCATTCGTCACGCCATGCGTCCCTCCACAACACACACGACATGGGGGCCGAGTGTGCGACGCGTCCGACGAGCCGGATGTTGCCCCATTGGTGCCTAACCCGCAGCGCAGGCGTGTCATTCCTCCTGCAGATGACGCGGGAGTGACGGCTCCATGCAGGCCACGTTCGGCCTCAATGGACCGTGGAGCAGCAGGTGTCCCCGTGGAGATGCCTAAAGGCCCACCGGATGCTCTGGCTCATCCTCCTCCTTCCCTTGTGCCGCTGACAAAGCCTGCCATCCCCTACGATGGCCCCGCGAAACGCACGCGCGCGAAATCTCGCTGGTTGTTATGTTTTTTTTGGCATGTCTAGTGCCTTGTACATACGTTATGTTGTTAAGGGGGGTATTTATAGGGGTTTAATTGTTCTTGTTGTTCGTGAGGCACACTCACAATTCTTCTAGCATTGGTAATTTCGGAGTTTCCCATTGTTGCAGCCGGGACGGCTGGAGCTTCCGAAGGAGGGGGTGATGTAGAGGTGTTAACTACGCGCTGTTGCGTAACCTGCGTTGCCACCAGGGCGGTGCAGCATTACCCCTGGGTACAACGGTTGGGGTCAGTCGAGGTGAAACGGATCGTGGCCAGGGTTTGGTGCGAACCAATCAGACGGTTCCACGTGGGAATGTATGATTGGTTCTACCTGGCCACGAAGGGGTATAAGACGGGTGACCCAACGGACCTTGGGGAGTTCTTTCCCTGCACGAAGACAGAAGACTGGGCTGAAGCCTAGCTAGGACCCTGGACCAGTCTTTCAGCCCTTCTAAGGGCTAAGGCTCGGCATACCCAGTGGTCAGGACCCACCGGGCCAGCGGTGGGTCAGATAGCCTCCCCTAGGTCCTAGCCGGAGGACTAGGATAGCGGTAGACGTGTGAGTCCCGCCAAGTCCGGAGGTTGTACCTCCTTAAGTATCAAGGAGGTTAGCGGTAGACGTGTGAGTCCCGCCAGGTCCGGAGGCTGTACCTCCCTAGGGTATCGGGTGAGGGGACCGAATATCCCTCTGTGTGTGTTAAGCGTTGTATAAGGAAATAATACAATAAACAGAGTGTGCCTCCTAAAGAAGTCTGCTCGTCCTTACAACACTACATGTGCATGGCAAGCAGGACTGGTGTTGTCAGGAATGAAGATCAGTGCTGATAAATTTAGACTCACATTCCGGGGGCGCATTGAGTCAATTGTCACATTCCACTGCTATAAACTTAGCCACGCAAAGCTGTGATTTGTGGAATGTAGGCACAGGAAGACCCCCAATACATAGAAATGCTTGCTATAAAGAGAAGTTCTTGCCCAAACCGTCGCTGCTTAAACATGTTTTATTTGAATGTAGAAGTGTTATTGACGAATGTGAGTTGTTTTGTTCATTGTGTAGCAACACAGATCTGACCCAACTAGTCTTAGAGACACGGGAGGAATGAGGAAATATGTTATGTGAGAGCTCTACAACGCAGCAAGGTCAGTTGTACACACCGGACAATTTTCACAATCATTTCTAAAACAGAGCTTATCAAGATCAATTACAGGCTGATAACTTGATAAAGATGGATTTTAAATGCTGCTCAGGTTGATGTTGTTGTGAACTTGAAGAGGCAATTTTCCATCTACACCTCCACAACATTATAACCATCATAGCAACAACCTCCGACACCAATAATGTAATCGTCCTCAGAATGGCCACCATCATCACATTGTAGAACATGCTGCCACATTCATGAAACCAATACAGTATTACCACTAGATACGAATGAAGATATGAGTGTATTGACTGCCTTGTTGCACATGTCTGGTGAGGATTACGTGTCAATGGAAACTTGAGGCCGATGTTGGTGGGGATGTACATACACACATGTATACTGCACGTACACATATGTATGTGAATGACGAGCAGGTGCGGTGTAGCCAGGTGTCAGGATCAGTGCGGGTGAATGTAAACATTCACATGCCGTGAGTGCATTGACCAAATGTGCACATTCTGCTTTTATTTGCTCATTCTCACAAAGCTGTGAATTGCATATTGCGGGCAAAGGGAGACTCACTCCACACATGAATCGAACAGTTAACAGATGCAATATATCAATCAATGCAAACTACCACCACCATCAAATCTATAACCAAGCCATCCTCTAAATTATAATTACCAGAAATGATAATTTATGATAATTAGTTCTCATTTCCAAGCACTGCACAATCCCCAATGCACTGATGTGAATATGTATTAAGATGTTTTCAGCAACTTCATTTATTTCGTGTCTATAACAACTTTTAAATAACACGATGTGCACAAACTCTCAGAAAGAGAACGATTCTGAGTCCACGTTGTGAGGAGTAACTACAGACAAGTGGGAAAGTAAACCACGCAGTGAGCCATCACCAAATAATTTGCCAGGCTCTGTGGTCCTCTATACATCAAGGTGTTGTCGACCAATTAATGAGAGTTGGGAAAATCAATACCAACCATTTGTCGTCACAGGCCTGATGACAGCAAGTAATGGAGTTTACATAATCTGCTGTGCACATTTCTCTTAGGAAACACTGGCGTAGATGAGGCATCACTCGCTTTTCACTGCAGATGCAGTTTGTATTCTGACCCTCGTTGAAATGGCCCCACTTTGAGGTTTAATTCGCAATAACCGACACCTGTTTGGTGGCAGTTCAGGAATCGCCGGTTGCCCTTATTTCTCCTGACTCTGGAAGTCTCTGCTGCTCGCAGTCTCATCTTAGCAGGTGTTGGTGTGGCTCAGGCGTGTGTTCTACTCCTTTGAGCTTTATGCTCTCTGTAAATGAGCTGAAAGGTTCCATAGTGGTGGAAAACTCTTACGCGACTTAAGTCTACTGCTTCTTGCAGCAGGTTTATGCTGGTAGAGCAGCTATGTTGAGTCTGGTCTGGCATGACCATTTTGCATGGCTGGCTACCATTCTGATATATGTAGATGCAATGCCAGCCAAGAGGTAGAGGCCGTCTACATTGGTCAGCTTTAGATGTAGAATTTGTTACACAGGATCAATCTTTCTTGCACATACAAACCTCTCCAATGCAGAGGAGGCATATTCCACTTCGCAGTAGCAGAGAGCCAGCGTAGTTGACTTAAGTGGAGATGCATTCGTTGCCCATTTAGTATTTCAATCTTGATTTGAAGCTTTCGTGACTGCAGGAATCCATACTCTTTGGTTCTTTCGGTAAAGTCAAGTAGGGAGAGAAAATAAAATAAATTAATTACTAATTGCATTTTATCTACCTACGTGACTCCTACGTGACTTTACCATTTAGTTTTTGCCAGTTTTATAGAAGATGTTACCTCATGAGCTTTGCCATGGTGTTCTCAACATGTACCTTGTATGTCGGAAATCAGTTTATTGTTACGCCGAGGTACATAGTATTTGAGCAGTGGGCCATTCAATGGATGTTGAGTTTTCACTTCACACACCTGCTTCTTAAATGGAAGGTGCATACTTGGATACTAATGGAGTTTGTTCATAGACGGTTTTCCTCATATAGCTTAGTTAGTATATGAAGTTTAAGCCATCTGGCCAGGATTGCACACAACTTAGCCCACTTTTCACACAGACAAATGGAGAGCAGCACTAATAAAGTGTTTCTAACCCAAGATTTAAACTAACACTTACACATTTAATATTCACAGTTAATAGCAAAAACATATATACTATAAAAAATATAGTATTTTTTTTACTTAATCTCAATGGTCATCATACTATATCGTGAGAACAAACGAATTTATTCTCACAGCTGATATTTACCCACATTTAGCGAAAAGCCAAGTTATATTGTATTTGTTTGATATTGAGCTGAAACCACCAGTACACTTGAGTTCGTAGTTTCATCATAGGGAACTTAAATCCGGATTCTAACTTGAGGTCTCGGGGGCATCTGTGTCACTTGGCCTGGCTCGATTCTAGTTTAGCTCAGGCAGTATCACAGCTCTTGGCTGCACGCACCGTTTTTAAAACACGGGAAGAATGAGGAAGTTGATGATATCTGAAGGCTGTACAACACAACAAAGTCAATCTCGTGTAGGAACAGACATATTTTACAATCCATTCTAAACAAGCTTAGGTTTTTAAGATTTAAAAGATGACAAAGCATGTGTAACATGTTCAAATCTCTTCGATATCGTCTAAACACAAGTCTCTGGGTCCTAAAAGCTTAATGAAAACATCATTAGATACGTGAACAAGCAAATCATTACAGCAGTCGAGAGAGGGCAGGCAATGACGTGTATTAGCTTCCCAGTATCATCTACAGAAAGGCAAGAACATATGCGAGCAATGCTGTGAACGTGAAAAAATGATACTCTTACAACATTGCGGAGATGTGTCTCAAAGGACAGAGTAAGACAACAAAAAAACGTATAAATTCCGAACCACAGGAGGTTTAATGACAGTGCTATCAATAAGTAGTCAAACGATATCACATTCTGGAAGCCGATTTAGAGATCCAATTTTAATATTAAATCGTAAAGCCAAAACACAACACAAACATCAAAGGCCACGTAACGCACTTAAATCTATATCCTCTCAAATGAGAAACCAATTGGGGGCACTTCGGCTCACCGCCCTTCCACCATAAGGAAACCGATCAAGAACATAATTTTATTGGGGGGAGGGGAATACAAGGGAAGAGGGGAACGGGAATAATGCTACCCATACAAAACCGTAAATGCAGTAACATGAATGCCACACCAGAGTTTATCATTCTTGTAATTTCCTAGTAACAATGGTCATTGTATGTTTACAATAATGGTTCAGGGTCAAGTGCATCCCCTATCTCCGGCCACCATTTTCCAGTCATTCATGCTGAGTTGAGCAGTTACTGGGACCACATTGCCTCATTATTTTTCCTTCTATCTCAGTTTATGGCTCAGGTGCTCCATTCTTGCCAGGTCAAGAAGAGTTCTATACCAAAGTCCCCAAGAAGGGGATTCATGGTCTATACAATTCACCAGGATAGTTTTCCTCGCTACAATGTAGAAGGTTTGGAGTAGTGCCTACTGATATTTGATGCCCGTCTTGGCTTCAAGGCCCACATAGTTGAGTCCTCTGTGAGGCTCAGCTCTGTGCCACAAATCCAATTAAAATATTCTGCAAAATCCTGGTAGAATTATGAGATATTTGGGCACGTCCAAATGCATGTAGATATGTCTGTACTGTATCTTGTGGGCATCTATGGTAATCTGGGGAGTAATTGGTGAATTTGTCTCTCCTGTCGTTAGTTAGGTAGGTCCCATGAATGCATTGCAACTGAATGAGTTTCAGCAGAATAGACATAGGGCCTGTGGCCGTGGCCTACCATATCTGAGTCAATTTCGGGTGGGGGATGTTGGGTCCCAGCCGCCTTTCCAAAAGCTTTCTAGTTTTTAGTCTTACCCAGTCCCCATCAATTAGGTAATATGCCTCCACCAGTCTACATTTTTCCCTTTTTTTCGCCCAGCCAATCCAGGATGGGATGAGCGCTATGGTCGAAGCATCCCTTATCTATAGGTATACAAAGAAATGTGTCCATCGGATTTTGTAGTCTGCCCACAACTGCTCGAATGACTTCACTTAGGTCAGGAGGTCCCTGACCCTTTCCAGCTAGGTCAGTTAACCTCTGTGCCTTCCCTGCACATCCCCAAGGTGATAACCTGCATTCATTCTTCCTTAGTCCATCTTGTGGCTACTTCCTGCCCTGGTCCCCCAGCTACGACCTGGCCTACCCCAAATCCTCCTTAACCACTCCCACCTCTGCTCCTGTCACCACAACTACACCACCACGTTTAATAATCCCACTCTCTATTTTAACCACTTTCATATTTCGTACAATTATATGATTACCGTAAAGCGCCTTGGACGAAGGTGGTATGTAAATCTGTTTAGGAGAATATTCAGAGGAGTGGAGCACGTGTGTAGGAGTTACACAATGGAGCTGAATGCATCGCGTGAGAAGCGCGCCCTGAGAGAGGAGACGGACGCCTCGTATATGCTGATCTCCCATCAGTAGATCACAGCCACGAGTAGGTGTGGGTCAGCTGCTCCGTGTTTTCTCACTGAGGCAATGGTTTCCTCATTCTAATTCCCATTCTGTATATGTGTACACGTGTGTATATACGCGTGTACACGTGTGTATATACGCGTGTACACGTATGCAAATATGTACGTGTATGTGTGGCAGTGTGTTTATGATTCCCGCTCACAGTCAACACCAGTAACGAATATCTGAACCAGTCCTGGGCCTCCCAAAGGTCGAATCAACCTCAAAGGGTATCAGTACCTGGTGCTGTATAAAAAAACGCCACTAGGGATACAAAGGCGGCCGGGCGTGGTGCTGGCTACCCACCCCCTCGTGTATTGTTCTGGCCTTCAAATGTGCTCGTGAACAGCATTTGCCCCACAGTCTGTTAAGGCTATAGGGAGATCTTTGTTTTTTGTGTGCATATGTAGTGTGTTGTACGGAGGCACACACTGGAGTTGGAGGCACCACGTTTATTTAACAACTCCACAAAAGGTTAACTCTGAACGCACACTGGTTCAACGTCTAGGTGATAACTACGCAGTTAACTATGTGAGTAGCTGGTTAACTACACGATCGGGTCAGTCAGCTTACATGCTGCCTGACCCTTGATGCCGAGCGAAGACCGAAGAGACGTCGCACCCAGGGTTGTTGATTCCACAGACGAGCCCCGATCACTCGGGGGGCTTCCCCTTTATCCCCCCTCCCCCGAGCCCGGCCTCGCTCCGCCTTGGGCCACGCCCCCTTCTCGCCCCCCCCCCCCCATCACGTGTCCCTCGAGCCCCCTTTGGCTCGCTTGCATGTCAATCTATGCTCTGGTTGCCGAGAGACCTCCCGGCGTTTCCACTCCTGTGACAGTAGCTGGCGCTAAGCGCCATAGTGACATCCATGACGTCACTACACATATATGTAAAAGTCACTATGTTCTTGAGTGTGTGTACATATGTTTGTGTATGTATATATGTGTATATGCGTGTCTTTTCGATTTAAAGCTTTCGTGACTGCAATGATTCATCTTCTTTGGTTCTTTCGGTATAGTCATGTAGAATGAGAATAAAATAGTAAATTGATAAAACAAAATAACACAATAATATTTTTTTTATCAATTTATTATTTTATTCTCATTCTACGTGACTTTACCGAAAGAACCAAAGAAGATGCGTGTCTTTGTTTTGTGTACAGTATATGTATACGTGTGTATGCCTAGCAGGTGTGATATAGTTAGGTGTGAGGATCAGTGCTGGTTAATGTCAATATTCTACAAATGTTCACGTCAAGCAGATTTACACATTCCGCAGATATGAGTTCAGTCACACAAAGCTGTGAGTTGTAGATTGTTGCGCAGCGAGACTCAATATGTGAATTGATCAGTAAACAAATTAAATATGTCAATCAATACAAACTACCATCACAATTATAGCAACCACCACCATTCGAATAATAATCACCACCATAATAATTATACCCGACACCACCATCAGAAGTAAAACTACAACGATTATCATAAGACTTGGAAACATCACCACCATCTGTTGGGGGACGGGTACATCTTATACTTCGTGACGTCTTTTTAAACATTCGTATAACTTCATTGCCACCACTGTCACGAGCCCTGTCGCGCACTACCCCGCAATCAATAATTATTATTTTCATTAGTTTACCCGAAATAGACTTAAAGATATCTTACAGAGTTCAAACAATGCAAATATTTACGTAGAATTAAGGTACTTCATGATGACCTTAATATTTTACACTTGTGGCGAGTTTTAATTTAAGGGCGCTGTATTTGGGGTGCTATGCTGGTAAGGACACCCCACAGAAACAATGTTAATACCCTTTAAACAAAACATTGAGAAAATTAGAACATGTCTGACTATCTGTATCGTTTATTATTCGGATTACTAACATAGCAAAATCGTCACAATATTCGATAGTCCTTGGCGAAAAACCATGTGTTTAAAATCTGGTGGTTTACGTGTTTGTAGGTACAAGTATTAAAGTTTCAAAATAACGTAACTTAGCAAAAATTAGGCTATTCATTTTTTATTCTAAATTCCCTTCACTTTCAGGAACATGTTATGGCTGTCAGTGATCAACGTGAATCTATAAACTTTACATTATTACCTCCTCAATAACGTTTCAAACAAATCCCACCAGGGCGCTGTGTACTGCCAGGTGCCGGCACGTGACTGGAGCAATGGCTCATGCAGCGCTGTAGCTGCAGTAGTGGTGACACCTGGTGTGAGTGAGCTCACGTGTCTGCACGTGGTAAAGCACAGCCTACTTGTCAGGGTTGCTCCATTTGAGCCCTCTGACTCTTCCCACAATGGAGGGTCTGTCCACTCACCAGGCCCCATAGCTGAACCACCCCACTCAGGCAAAGCCTAAGCCTACAAAAGTGGAGACCATTCCTCACTTTCCAACCACAACACAAATAAAAAAATCAATTAAAACCAAATACACCAAAACGCGCGACACAAAATCCAACGCTCACCACCACCATTGCTTTACGCATTTGTATCAACAACTCCCACATGTCGATAGTACGACTGTCCTCTTGAAAGCACAGATCTTGCTTCCTAAAAATGGGTAACGCACTCGATTAACTGTAATATTATGGTCACTGCATTGAACTTTGCTTGAGCACAGGTTGCGTTGAACTCGAACAAGGTAAGTTGAAACGATGATAATGGCCTGGTAACATTCACTGATCCACTGTGCAGAAGAGGAAAATGTTGCACACGAAGAAGGTAAGTTGATACTTGAATTCATGCCTGGTAACATCATCAACAACAATATCAGAACAATAAATTTTCTTCCTAAGTGACTTTACCAAAAGAACCAAAGAGTATAGATTCATGCAGTCACGAAAGCTTCAAATCAAGAGAACATTAATAATATATCAACGGCGATTTTACATATCGAAAATACCATCAACATTAATGACACATCGATAAAAATAAGGTTATATTGTATAATAGAAACAACAATATGGCAATGATAATATAATCAACACTACTTGTATACATTTTATCAACAGCCGTACAATAATTTTGCAACCACAACGGAAGCCACGATATAACCACAAACCAAATTATGACCACAATTAAAACGATAATGTAAGCACAATCATTACCACATTATTAGCACAACGCCCAAATTGCTACATTATTAACGCATTACAACGACAACATCCACATAATAAACTCAACATAATCACATCCACCATAACATAACCATAACTATGACGTAACCACATTAATATGGGAGAGAGAGGAGTTCGGATCCATTTTCTCTCCCATGCGAATACCTCAAAAGAAAGGGCACCAATGCGGACTTTTAAACGCGCTTTAAAAGCGGCATGAAGAAGGACAATAACTCGATCGGAAATACAGTCTTAATGAGATCTAGAATTGATTAACTATGCCTTGAGACACTTTGTCCAAGGACACGAATCAAACAGTCTAGCATAGAGCCCCCGCACATCGACCAATCACAGAACACCGAGTACCACCGACTTTAGAAAACTCTAGCATAGAGCACCCACGCATCGACCAATCACAGAACACCGAGTACCACCGACTTTACACAACTCTAGTATAGAGCCCCCGTGCATTGACCAATCACAGAACACCGAGTACCACCGACTTTAGAAAACTCTAGCATAGAGCCCCTGCGCATCGACCAATCACAGAACACCGAGTACCACCGACTTTACACAACTCTAGCATAGAGCCCCGCACATCGACCAATCACAGAACACCGAGTACCACCGACTCCTCGAAACTTCTCGCAACTCGAACAACACAGCTCCCCATCGCCCTCGTGTGTTAACAACAAAGCACAGTGGTAATAAAACAAACGACTGTTTGTACCAAACCTTCCACATGATCCACTCTTGTGTGACGACACAACGCAGCAGAAGTCCAGGGTAGCTAACGGCAGTCTCAGGACTTGGCTGGCGGCTTCAATAGCGCCCTGAGCAACTCAACGCAGTTACAGTCTCGGGATCTGCCTGGCGCCAACAACAGCACCTTGTCGAGCTCGACACGGCTGCAGTCACGGAGCTTGCGCTCTCGACAGCGCTCTTGAGAGACTCCACGTGGCGACAGTCTGAGGACTCGGCTGGCGCCTTCAGCCGCACGTTGAATAACTCAATGCAGCTGCTGTCCCGGTCACTGAGCCGCGCGCCCTGCAGCAACAGCAGCTGGTCCTCTACTGGAGTCCCTTGCACGTGGTAAGCGTCGATCGTCTGGCGAACGCCGACAGCAACAGCCGCCGCCACGGAATCCCCAGCCCCCTCAGCAGTATGAGGGCAATAGCAATCATCCTTGCATGTTTTCAAGATGATTGATATATTATTTAATTATTGCTTTGCGATTAATTTTAATTATTATTCTTATATATATAAGCCTCCACGCGTGCGCGCTTGCAAGGGATTTGGTTCTCGAACGGTGGGCTTTATGTAGGTAAAAATTTGCCAGGCAGCACGCCCTAAGCCCCGCGGTGGGAACAGACTATTCCGTTTTCTCATCCATAAACCTGAAAGTAGTTTAATTAACAAATTTGTGGCATTCTTATATTCATTATTTACTTATTGAACGACATCGACCGTACCAACTGACGACAATTGCCTGGGGGAGGTGGACCCTGCCAAGTGATGCGCTTTCGGTCCAGCTCACGGGGGACATTTCGTTTTAGCGTGTAACATGCAATATACACATCACACTGCGGATTTTTCATCACAGTATGATGTCCTATTCGCCCCCCCCCCAACACAATGTGTCCAGTTTATACTACAGAGTCCGTAGATAATATTATATTGCTTACATACCATTATTCTTGCACGGGCGGGTGATTGGGTGTGGGGGTAGTGGCCCAGCCTGCCAACGTGCCACCTCCCCCGCCTCTGCAATGTAGGCCAGGACGGGGGCTCCGCACGGGCCTAGGCCTGACCAAGCCTATGGTAAGTACAAATTTCCTTGCTTCTTACTCTAAGCACTCAGGTTCATTGTTTACTATTATTAAACAAATACGTTGACAAATATTACAATAACAATGTTTGTGTGTATATGATAACTCACATTCATTGCTTACTATTATGAAACAAATACGTTCCCAGATATTACAATAATAATCTTTGTGTGCACATAAGAACTCTGGTTCATTGTTTACTATTATGAAACTAATTGGTTCCCAGATATTACAATAATAATCTTTGTGTGCACATAAGAACTCTGGTTCATTGTTTACTATTACGAAACTAATTGGTTGCCAGATATTACAATAATTATGTTTGTGTGCAGATAATAACTCAGGTTCATTACGTAATATTATGAAACAAATACGTTGCCAGATATTACAATAATAATATTTGTGTGCCACATACGACCTCTGGTTCATTGTTTACTATTATCAAATAAGTTGGCAGATATTACAGCAATGTTTGTGTGCAGATAACTCAAGTTCATTGTTTACTATTATGACACTAATAAGTTGGAAAATATTTCTATAATAATGTTTGCGTGCAGATAACAACTCAGATTTATTGTTTACTATTATCAAACTAATAAGTTTCCAAATATTACAATAATAATGTTTGTGTGCACAAAACTCATTCTTACTTATTAGGCTGCTAAATATTTCCTTTTTCTGCTGTTTTTATGACGCTGCGACCGTCTACTGGCAGTCTGTCATGTGGCCTGCTGCCTGCTGATTAATTAACGTCAGTGCACTGCCACTCTATTATCTACACTGCTAATTTTGCTTTTGCCCATTAAAAGTGTATGCCAGTCTATAATCTGTTGCCTGCTTCTTTAGCTCACTCAGTGTACTGCCAGCCTTTCATGTCGACTGTATTCTGCTTTTTCAGCTGCTGCCCGTATTGCCAGCTTTTCATGTCGACTGTAGAAATGCTTATGTCATTGAGTCGGCATACTGGCAGTCTATAATCTAGACTGTAGCCTGCTTCTCAACTTACGTGTGTGTACTGCTGCTCTTTAATTTACACTTATTTAACCTTATTTCTTCAATGAATTTCTATTGCTTCGATTGTTCTTACATACCAAGAAAACACCATCGCACGATTTCCTGACACTAACAGAGCATACCATGCCCTACAATAACACATTTTCCTGTCGCAAGCCCAAGATGGGTACCACGTCAAGATTCCTCCAATTACAAAGCTGCAGGACAAAGACATCCTCACAAAACTGTCTCCTCTAAAAAACGGAAATTCCTTCGTGATCATGGACAGAGGAGGAAACCACATATTATTGTGCGCCAACCTCTTTCACCAGTATGTTATCGATGATGCCAACATTGAGAGTGAGCGCGTTCTTTACATTCAACTGAATCACAACCACCGGCGTGTGAACAGTATGCTCATCTCTGGGATGCCATCAATGCCGAAGGAGATGCAAATGGTCACAATGTGGGCTCATTAGTTATTTTGCCTTCATCCTTCACAGCTCCACCAAGATTCATGAATGAGAAGACTCAGGATGCCATGATGTACATCAGCCAATATGCCACGCTGCATCTCTTCATCACCTTCACTTGCAATCCGAAATGAAAGGAGATCCAGGTTTACTTTTATCCAAACCAAAAGCCACCAGACAGACATGACATCTTAGCGAGTGTCTTAAAGCTCAAAGTTTATGACCTCATGATGCTTATTACGACCAACGAAGGCGACATCTTTGCATAGACAAGCAGAACCTTGCACACAATTGGGTGGCAAAAACGTCATCTTCCTCATGCTCACATTTCCCTATGGATGACGTAAACAATTCATGCAAGTCATATTGACACATTTATCAGTGCTGAGCTACCTCACCCCCATCAAGACCCTGCCCATTTCCTATGTGGTCTGCAACCAAATGGTCCATGGCCCATGTGGCCAGTTCTATCCAAATGTGCCATGTATGCAAGACCAGAAGTGTTCCCAGAGGTATCCATGCAACTACTTAAAACACACTCAGTCGGCCCATGATGGCTATCGTTTATATCGTCACAGAACTACTGAGCATGATGGATTTCAAATTATGCTCAGTCCTGCCACTAACTCGCTAATTAAGGTTCACAACCGGTGGATTGTTCCCTACTGCCCTCTCCTGTGCAAGATCTTCCAGGCCCACTTTAATGTCAAATTCTGCTATTCTAAAAAAATCTATCAATTATCTTTGACAATACATCAACAAAGGCTCTGACATGCCTGTCTTTGCTTTACCAAACAGAGGGACAAAGTGTGCATGAGCTCAAACTTTTTTCCAAGGAACATACATCAACAACAATGGGGCCATTTGCTGAATTATTATCTTCTCCATCCATGACCGGAACCACAGTTGTCTATTTGCCACTTCACCTCCAAAATGGTCAACTCATCTACGTTCACAAAGGAAATGCCCAACAACAGGCCCTGGCGCCACAAGATACCACCCTGATGGCATTCTTTGTTTTGTGCACAATTTACCCATTTGCTACCAACCTGCTCTACCATTACGTTCCCTCCTACTATACATGGGCTGCTAAAAAAAAAACATTTAAGCGACATGCTGCTGACGATTTAACCGGATGCCTTAGGACAAGTCTACACAGTTCATCCCAACAATCAGCAGTGATACTTTCTCCCAATGCTTCTCCATGTTGCCAAAGGGCACAAATCTTTCCAAGACCTCTAAACAGTCGAAGGAGTTGTCTGTCAAACATACAGGGAAGCTTTCAATCTTCGTGCGATTCTTCCGCATTATCACCATCTTCATAAAGCTATGACAGAAGCTTCTGTTGGTCAGTCCCCTTTACAACTGACATTGCTCTTCTGCATGAATCTTCAAGTTTGCAGCCCATCTAACCCCATGGGACTCTGGCAAAAATACAAAGAGGGCATGAGTGAGGACATCCTCCACGGAGCTCAATTACAAAATACAAACCTCGACCTCAACTTTTCTGATGTCAATCTAGATTTGAAGTTTTCGTGACTTCTGTCATCTTCAAACAGGCCCTCATCCTCCTTCAGGACAAACTGCACTCCATTGGTGCTAAACACCTCGCGTCTATGGGACTACCAACGCCCTACAGGACAACCTGCATGCCCTTGCTCAAGAGATCCTACGTTCAATATGCTATTATGCTTTACAGCTTCGTACACTTATTGAGGAAAATTAACCAAAGCTGATGGATGCACAAATTGAAGCCTACACGAAAATTTTGCAACACATTGAGACTACCTTGATGCACCTGCCAGTACTCGAAAGACCTTTGTTTTCAAACTGCTCCTAGCTAAGACTCGCCAGAGAAAGAACATTGCTCCAGCTGTGGCATTATCGGGCATTGCAGTGTCAGTCGATGTGTGTGTGTCAGTCGATGTGTGTGTGCTGAGTCCATATGTGTGTGCATTTAGGTCCATGTGTGTCTGCGTATTTTTTGCCCGGGCAACGCCAGATGTGTGTGTGTACGTCGATGTGTGTGTGTTAGTCGATGTGTGTGCATGGCTCCATGTGAGTGTGTGTGTCTCTATGTGTGTCAGTCGATGTGCGTGTGTGTGAGTCCATATGTGTGTGTGTTAGTCCATGTTTGTGTTAGTCCATATGTGTGTGTAAGTCAATGTGTGTGTGTGTGAGTCGATGTGTGTGTTTGAGTCAATATGTGTGTGCGTGTAGGTCCATGCGTGTGTTTAAGTCCATGTGTGTGTCTGTCTTTTTCGAACGGACAACGCCCGATGTGTGTGTGCGTCGAAGTGTTTGTGTGTGTCAGTCCAAGTATGCGTGTCAGTCCATTTGTGTGCGTATCAGTCACTCGTGTGTGTGTTAGTCCATGTGTGTGTGTTAGTTGATGTGTGTGCATGGCTCCATCTGAGTGTGTAAGTGCATTTCTTTGCGTGTCTGTAGGCCCATGTGTGCGAGTGAGTGGAGAGAGTGCAGATCATTAAGGACCTTCATAATGGTGAGCGTGCCCGGGTAAAACTACGTGGCCGGGAGTCAGAGCCATTCCCTGTATACCTTGGGGTGCGACAGGGATGTCCTCTGGCTTCCACATTATTTAACATCTATTTTGACCACGTAGTTCGTGAAGCCTTCAATAGCTGTACCGGGGGAATCTCCATATGGTACAGATATAATGGGAGGCTGATCGATGCCCGGGTGCGGTCAAGGGATGGCTCCCTATTGCTCAACCATGTTATGTATGCTGATGATTTGGTAATAGCTGCTCATTCAGAGGAGGAGTTGGAGACGCTGCTGCTGAGACTGGAGCGTGCCACTAAGAGGTGGGGCCTTACCATCAGCCCCACCAAAACTAAGCACCTGCCTGGGTATTTTGTACCATCGGACACTCCACCCCCACAACTCCCAATCGGTGATGGGGCAGTTGTGGAGCGAGTGGAGAGTTTCCCATACCTGAGCAGTGTGCTTATGACCGGCTCCAGTTTAACAGCAGAGGTCTCACTCCGAATCAGTCGAGTGGCAATATCTTTTCATTGGTTGCGTAATGCTGTGTGGAAGCTACCTGGTCTGTCGCTCCGCACTAAGCTTCAGGTCTTCTCGGCCATGGTCATTCCCTCCCTTCTCTATGCTTGCGAAACTTGGACCCCCTAATGGAACATTTTCGCCGGTTAGAAACATTTAGGCCGGCCTGCCTACGATCCATCCTGGGTTTAACCAGGCTGGATTGTGTGAGGAGCTCACAAATCCTTGAAAGATCTGGACAAAGTCCCATCGGTGAGCTCCTCAAGGCAGGCAAGGCTGCGTTGGCTGGGCCATGTAGCCCACATGCCCAATCACCGCATGCTCAAACAGCTTTTGTTTGGCCTGATCGAGGGGGCTAAACGGGCGTGGCACAGGCTAGAGAAGAGATAAAGTGATGTGGTACAGGAGGATGTGGAGCTGAGTGGACATGCTGATGACTGGTACCAGTGATAGCAAGATCGGCCTCTGTGGAAGAGGCTCGTGAAAGACACTACTGGGCAGTTGGAGGCAGTCGCCCTCCAACAACAACGGAGGGTGGATCGAGCGATGCTCACGATAACGAGTGGTGCACCGGGTGGCTGAAGCACAGCAAGTTGGCACAGTAGGGGGCACAGGTGGTGCATCAGCCAGTCAGCTCAGCCATCTCAGTCAGTCGACCCGTGGCACCTGGGTCTGCCCCGTGACCTCCTGCCTGCGGGCGTCCGACACTTCACTAGGCCTCAAGGTGCAAATAGCCTGGCACAAGCGTCGTGGTGACGTCACCGCCACCAAGTGGCGAATAGCGGTTGTGTGTGTCTTTTTCGCTCGGGCAACGCTGGGTACTTCCCGTTAGTTATTAATAAATTCCTTCAAACTGACGTCGACTTGGAAGATTACTTTTAGACCGATCAATGCGCAGTTGAAAGTTAAAATACATGAATATTAAACAGATATAGGGTGACTGTTGAGACAAATGTATGCACATTCATTAAAAAACATTCCTACTCAGTGCCAGACCATTTCAAATCCACTTGCATCCCCTTCCCCCGCATGTCCTCCGCATGCCCCCCAGCACCACTCCCCCACAACCCCCAACATCGCTTCCTTCCACAACACATTCATAAATACACTTCAACATCATCGTAATCACCACGCTCATCAGAATCTTGGAGCCGCATTCACCTCCGGCTCCGTGTGGAGCTCACAAAGAGTTCCCCGCTCATTGTATCAGAGCCGGTGCCGGCGATCGGAGCTGTGGAGGTGAAATGCTACAGGCTGGTGTGCGATTCGCTCATGGGGCAGCTCCGTCTGCTGCTGGGTCAGCATCGCCTCTCAGCTTAAATCTACAAACGCAGGTTTACTCTGTGAGTCCAGTTGCTCCTCAGCTCCTGCTTCACTTCCTCACTGAAGTCATTGCCATCCACCCTGCAGCACAGAGAGAGGTTCACGCTGACGCGGGTTCACACGGAGACTCGAGCAGCTCCTCACAGTTCGAGACCCACACAGCCCCCACAACAACCGCGCTGGATGAAGGTCTCCCCATGCCATGAGAGCTGCTTTACAATACTTCACCACGCAGGTCATTGCAGGTCTGTGATGGCAGGGACTGCAGATCTAGGATAGTATAGTTCAAGGGAGAATTGTGCTGCACACTGGTCCGTTGCCCACAACTTAGCTCTGCTGCCTATAACCCCTGTGGTTATGTGCGTCATCCATCTAAGCACTATCTAGGCTAAAACCTGCTTATCTTGCAGATTTAAGATAAGGCGCATTCCCAGTCGTTTGGTCATGCTCCTTGGTCTGATAATGCTTATTACATGTACTGGAATACACTCCACGACTAATCCCAGTTCTGGCAATGGCTCGTGTTGATAGGACACAGCCGTGCTGTGGAGAAGGTCCATTGCTCAAAACATTGCCTTTTGCATATATTTGTTATGTTAAGGCTACAGAGTTTTGTCTGTAGCAACAATTAGAGTGCGTATGAGACACGAGCAGCATAACTTACCAGAGCTCCCTCAATGATTTGTTGGTGATCATAATGTCATGAAGAGATAGGATCGATTTGTCCATCAGTGAGCAGTACTGCAGACTACAGGAGAGAAGAGGCACTGAGTGAGGTGAAATTGGAAAATAAAGTGTACACTCACAAGAAATGGAGAGCAACTCAACATCCTTCAATACAATGACAATGGTGGAAATCTTATAGAATCAGTTAAACAAAGAGGGAGGGAGTGATCATTGCAGACACAGGAAAGCAACCCTATTTGTCTATTATTTGTGTAATGCGGCTTTGTCCAACACGACATTTCCAGTAACGTAACCCCCCGGCGAGGTCTGCCTGTATGAAATATTGTATTCAATATTGTTTGACCATGAAAGGCCAATGTAGATACAGGCAGAATGGCCAGAATCAAAATGTGAATATTTATTTATATTGGAGAATCAGAAAAGCTACTTGACTTTACCGAAAGAACCAAAGAGTATGGATTCCTGCAGTGACGAAATCTTCAAATCAAGATAGAATGTTTTCAATGTATAGGTTTGGCGTATAGGTCATTGGTGACTTTATGGCTGTAATAAGGGTCAGGTTGTGGTCTTATGAAGGTAAACGCATGGGTGGGCAATTAATGTCAAGATTGCAGCCGTTCGTTATATAAACTAATTAATTTTAATTTACGACGTTAAATACACATGGCCATCGATTATATCCAGAGCGTCATTATCTGGCTTCCAACATCCGGTGAAACGGGAAAAACTGCTGGAAAGGCTTTACCAGTTTACCGACCGGCACCATGTGCGTGACAAAACAAGTAGCTATGCTTTATTTCAGTGCCAAATAATATATACAGTACATTACACATTACAAACAACTTAAAAATGAAAATTCTGCACGTATATACACTTTTCATGACTAATAACTAGTCATAGAAACTGAAAATATACAGTGCGATCCAGCGAAAATTGCGTGCAATTCGGCATTTGCCAAATCACCGGTCTGAAGGCTGCATCAGTGCGACGATTGTCAAACAAAAGTTGTCAAATACAAGTTGTTGTTGTCAAACATAAGTTGTTGTCAAACAAGTTGTTGTCAAACACAAGTTGTTGAACAAGAGCCTAGTACGCACATCACCCCATGCAGAGTCTTCGATATTGGAGTGGTAATAGCGGTACAGTAAATACCGTCACTTTTTACAGCAGGATATTTATTTTGTCATTGTATATTTATTTAAATATGTTCACACCGCAAACTACTTATAACACCAAATATACATACAGAACACCGATAAACATCTTATTCAAGAATGTGCAAAAATAAGCTATTTTAAATAATGATGCGATTATCTGGGTTTTTTTTTAATCCAGTACCCCATTCCCTCCCTAGCCACTGGATAATCGATGATCTACTGTATTAACATAATATTGTTTAAATCATGGGTTAAAGTAGGTAATGTGACAATTGTATTATTTAATAGTGGTTAAAAGTGCTGTAATAAGTGTGGCTAATAACTTAATGATTGCATAAGAAATAAAGTTATAATAGACGTTAAAATACAACATTATCATGCTATACTGAGTATATTATATTCTTTGGTCTTTCAGTAAAGTCACGTAGATAGGTTCAAAAAAATAACAAAAAATAACCATAAGCTATGACGTTTCAATCGCAACACAAGCAGTCGTCTTCGGGGTTAGCTTCCAAGGCAAACTGTTTATAACGGTTTCAAATAGGTATAGCCCAAATGTCTGCAGCCAATGATAATGTAAGTGGTGGAGAGCCAACCTACCGCAACCAAGTGGTCGGCGCGCGAAGTGGCTGTGCTTTTGTGAACCCTGTGAAAGCGCAAGTTTTAAATGGGCGTAAAGCACCACTAACATCGAAAGGTGCTACGATGGAAACATCATAGCCAATTATGACTTAAAACTGGTCGATAACGTTCTTCCTATGATTGCTCAGTTTGTACTCACCTGCTCGGTTGAAAATGTGTCTGTGTCTATATACATGGATGGCTTCATGAACGAACCTTTGTTGATAGCCAGTGGGCGGGCAAAGTACCTTCGTCTTGGAGAAATCAATTCCGTGTGAGCCCACCGCATTAAAACAATGATTAGCCACGGCCGAGGTATTGGTCCTACCGTGTTTCAGATCTGCCTAAAGTTCACGAACACAGTCCGAGACATGTCGCTTAGTTTCCCCAATGTAACTACTGCTGCAGACACATCTTAGTTTGTAGACAACGGGGCATTGCATGTCAGGGATCACATCCTTCACAGTGACCCCTGCCAGTGACCCCTGCTATGTATTGCAAGGTGATGGTTTTGATTGGGTCCTCAGAAGGGTATTTTCCAACGGTTGGGGTGATAGCTTTACGGATTGTGTAGTCCAAATATCCATTTATCTTCAGAGCTTGGTGTACATGTTACAGTTCATGGGCTAGGTGTTGACGGTCGCAAATACACCGAGCTCTATGGTGTAGAGTTTTGATTAGGGAATTATTCTGGGATGGATGGTAGTGGGAGTAGGTAGGCATCCGTATGGGTGGCTTTCCTGTAGAGAGTGTCCCATTGAGCCATCTGGTCTCTTTTCTATTAAAACATCCAAGAATGGTAACTTGCCATTCCTTTTCCACCTCCATGGTGAAATTGATGGCTGGTTGTATGGCATTGATGTGGTTGAGGAATTGATTCAGAGCTGGTCTGCGATGTGGCCAGGTGACGAACGTGTCATCTACGTGCCTCTTCCACAAGGACAGACTAGAGTGGATGCCTGGATGGCATCTGTCTCTTATTTTTCCATGAAAACATTGGCTACAACTAGATATAAGAGAGAACCCATTGGGGTACCTTCAACTTGTTTGTAGAATGTTCCATTCCAGGTGAAATGTTGGTGAGGCAGTGTCACACCAAGGCCGGTACATCAGCATTCAGTCCTTGTTGGACCAAATCTTCAATGATTGCAATGGTGTCAAGCACAGGAACTTTGGTAAACAAGAGACCACGTCGAAACTAACGAGCAAATGACCTTGAAAAAGTGAGATGTCCTTAATTAACGATACCAATTGAGCTGAGTTGAGTACAGCTGAGGTGGTCTTACCAGTGAATTGTTGTAAGGTCTCAGACATAAATCGGGCCAGTTTGTAGGTGGGTGAGTCAATGGTGGAGGCGATAGGGCGAAGGGGTAATAAATTATTAAAAGCTTTCGTGACTGCATAAAATTGCTCATTGTTTTTTTCGGTAAAGTCACGTATGTAGAAATACAATAAAATTATATTAAAACAAAACAATCACGACGTTTCGATCACAACACAAGCGATCTTTATCAGGTGATTGTTTTGTTTTAATATAATTTTATTGTATTTCTACATACGTGACTTTAGCGAAAAAAACAATGAGTAATTTTATGCAGTCACGAAAGCTTTAATAATTTATTAACACACTTCTACGGGGATGTTACCGTTGCATTTCTGTCCTAAATGTACACCCCAAGCCTGTTCCCATCCCCCCCCCCCCCCCCCGCTTCTGTGTATGTGCAAGATGTGCCTTTTTTGAGCTGCCACAAGATGTTTTTTGAGCTGCCGCTCTCTCTGCCGCCCCCCCCCTCAACCTTATTTCCTATTTAAGCTTCTGTTCATCCCTCTCTCTCTCTCCTTGCCTCTCTGTCCGTCTTTCCTACTGACCGTGTACCTCGTATTTTCACTCTGTCTATGCTGGTTTGTGCAATCCAGAAGTTGAACACGAAATTTAACACTCTTCTGAAATTCGTGGTCTGCCAGGAAGTGTCTAACTGTGTTGTTGTCCTGACTGGCTGTGCTATTTAATAACACTAAATATACAGAGCACCTAAAAATATAATCTTACTTAAGAATATGCAAAAATAAGCCATTTTAAATAATGATGCAATTATCTGGTGTTTTTGAAATTCCGACTGCCGGATAATCGACGATCTACTGTATTACCATAATATAATTTGAAACAATATCATTGATTAGAGTAGGTAATGTGATAATTGTAATTGTATTGTTAATAGTGGTTAAAAGTGCTGTAATAAGTGTGGCTAATAACTTATTTGACGAGTGCATAAAAACAAAGTTATAATAGACGTTAAAATACAACATTATTATGTTATACGAGTATCTTTGTGTTTTGTGTCTGTGTGTGTATATTTGTTTAGGTGTGCTTATATGTGTGTGTGCATCAGGACACTCACGCTAACGTCTCCAAACTCCCTTCTCTTCCCAACATCCCGTCCGCTAAAAGTCGGAGGCCGCTGTCTCCGATCTCGTTGTGACTCAACCTAAACCCGGGTGGACGAGAAAAGGGACAGCGCTGACTCACTGAGCCCACGGGAACCGCGGAGTCAAACACGCGGTGACTGAGGGACACTCACAATGGCGGTGCACGTGACCAGAGCACACACGTTCATGAGCAAAGCTGCTCATTGTTTCATGTATAACACAGAAGCATATGATATTTGTGGCATTCACAAATATTTTACTCACAATCATCCATTCATTTATACTGCACTGTACCTTTATAATCTGAAACGTGTTTGTGTTTACAAGGGTCTTGTTTTGCAAGACCTCCTCTACAAAAAAACAAAGATCCCCCGTGTAGCCTTAACAGACTGTAGGGGCAAGTGCTGTTAGCGAGCACCTACTGTATGAAGGCCAGAACGGCACACGAGGGGGTGGGTGGCCAGCACCACGCCCGACCGCCTTTGTCTCCCCAGTGATGATGTTTACACACCGCACCAGGTCCTCATTTGAGGCTGAGTCGACCTAGAGGGAGGCCCACGTCCGGTTCAGATAATCGTCACCGGTGTTGGCCGTGAGCGGGAATCGAACCCAGGACGCCGGGTTCATAGCCCAGCGTAGCGCTACCCGCTACACTACCGCTCCTCGTCTACACACCTACATACACACACAGTAACTAAAGTAAATGACTCATGAAATAAACTTAAAATTCAAACCAGCAATAGAAACATGGGAATATATAGTTCTCAGTATAGAAAACAAGCAATTACGTAATGCTACCTAAGGAAAATAATTACGTAATGATATTTAAAAAATACCTTAATCCTGTGAAGCTCGGGCTCGGTGAAGGCGGCGTTTTGGTTGAGGCGGGGCTTAAGCCTCGCTCCGCAGGAGACGACCGCAACCTCAACGCGCTGCACTAGTTGTTCTTATGTAATTAACGCTACCATTTCCACACGTTGAATTTTATTACACGATTCATGGGAGCATTTCTGTAAATTCGGATTTCCGTAAACCTGGGACTGCCTGCACATACATGCGTATATTAACTAATTTGTCCATGGCGCACTCAGATCACTGGACGAATTGCGCTTCATGAATGTGAATCCTTATTATATGAAGATTGCTTGCATTCATTTTAATGTAAAAAAATACTGTCACATTAAAACTGCAGACTCAAACAGGGGTGTGTAAAAGTGTGTGAGTGTGTAGTAACGTGCACGTATTCGTGTATATGCATATTAGTGTATATGTACATGTGAGTGAGTGTGTGTATATTCATATATGAGTGTGTACATTAGTGTACATGTAAGATCTAATAAATCTGAAAATCTAAATAGGCACGAGCCTGGATGGTGCTTCTACCCATGACTAACATGCATTACAACAGGTGTTGTAGCCTGCGGAGCTGCGTTATGGCAATGGAACAACATTCATCTCTATGCTCTACACCAACCCACACTGACAAGATTGGTGATGTATGGTCAAATAACCCCCAAGACCTGCATGGTATGGGAGTGCCTTATCCAGCAGTGGAGTGACCAAAGGCTGCATGCACTGTGTACGTTTGTGTGTGTACATGTCTGTGTGTATATACGAGTGTCTTTGATTGTGTTTAGGGGAATGGTGGGAAAGTTGTTGGCACATTACATTACGAACTAAGTGACCTGGGTTTAATATCTGTAAACAGCATCAGTGGTGAGTGATAAAATAAAATCTAGGGTGACTCAGCCTTAAATGAGTACCTGGTATGTTGTGTAAACATCAGCAATGGGGAGAAAAAGACAGCCAAGGACGGTGCTGGTCAGGGAAGTGCGATCAGCACTTGCCTCAAAAGTGTGTGCAGGCTCCACGGGGAGATTGTCTTTGTGCTCTAAAGTGCAGTGTAATAGTGTGTGTTTGTTCCCTGTCACTGGCTTCACTTTCCCCACCAGTTTATATGGGCTACTTGGGGGATCTTTGTCTCTTTAATGCTTTACAACTAAGATTAACACCCATTACCAATCAGCTGTCTCTGTAGTGGTGAGCACAATCACTGACCATGATCCACTGTGAACCAGGGGCTTGAATCGGCCACGTGGATCAAACCGTTACCCTCACTCTCCACCGCAGTCGCAATCAGGGCTACATTTTCTCAGTATGGCCTAAGGTCACCTCACTCCCTGCATATAGTGTGAGGGCTATCATTATCGCTAATTAAATGTTGCTGAAGATGATGGAAAACTTTACAGCATCCATGAATATGCATAACTTTTTTTTTCCTTTTGTACTTTAACATACAGTGAGTGCAGCATTCACTGTGGACCCACCTACTCACTGTACATTTACTCACCCACTCACACTAATTCACTCATTCACCAACCCACTCACACAATAATTCACTCATTCACCAACCCACTCACACACTAATTCACTCATTCACCAACCCACTTACACGCCACTCACATCCTCACTTAACTCCACATATTCACTCATCGATCCACCCACCAAGTCACCCACCAACTCAAGCAGGCACGCACTCACTCACCGAACCTCATCCCTCAGTGGATGAGTGGGAGTGGGTATGCGGCTGGAGAGTGAAGGTATGGGCAAGGGTGGGGGATGGGTTATGGAAAAAGTGAAGGCAGGAGCAGATTGGGGGTTAATGGGAGGTATCAAGGGAGGGGTGAGCGTGGCGTGCGGGGAGAGGAGTGAAGTGAGTGAGGACAATGATGGCAGTGGCAAGGGGAATAATTTGTCAAAATTTGTATTCATGCTTGGGCTACGCAAGACCGAGTGTTTACGTGAGAATGGAGTTACATTGTACTGTATGCACAGTTAATAAGTGAGGATTCTTATAGAGAAAGATCTGCCGTATAGCCTTAACAGACTGCTGGGGAAAGTGCCGTTAGGGAGCACCTATGAAGGCCGGCATGGCATATGATGGAGTGGGTGGCCAGTATCACGCCCGGCTGCTTTTGTCTCCCGAGTAGCGATGCTTTACACACCGCACCTGGTACTCAATTGAAACTAAGTTGATATCACACACACACACACACATGCACACACAATTTGTGAAGTAGTGAAGGCGAGGTGTGCAAGTCTTACAGTAGCTCTTTACATCTGTGCAGTCCAGGCTGAAGCCTCTTCATTTCCTCGGTGCCGATGCCACAGCCGAACAGGTTGAGTGTCTCCACAGGTTCTTCTCGCTGCAGCAGGATCCAGGAGATGGCAGAGCAGTCTGGCAGGGACAGCCTTGTGAGTGACAGGTCTATCTCAGTCATGGACCGAGTGGCATCACTCAGGGACTTGCGGTCATGCAGCTCGTGCAAGCAGTGCAGGAGACTGATGAGCCTGTGTCTGTCAACATTCTGAGTCTCCATGCTGTGATTGAGCCACTCGATTATTTCCTTTTGAGAATCAGCAGATGGAGGATCCAAGATACCCTCAAAGAACTTCCATGGAGGGCTTGATGCTAGTCCACAAAAAAAAACCTCTGAAACACATCAAACCTCCCATCTTTGCTGTCCTTAATAGCCTTGATGACGTCACTCACTGGCCGTGTTGAATGTGACAGATGCACGGCTATCGCTGCAAAAAATTCCTGCATTGTCAAGTGTGAAAATGAATAACAACTCCCTTGTTGAATGCCCTCACATGTGAACACTTTGTTGATGAATGTACTTCCTAGTTCAGAAGAACTAACAAAACACTCTTCTAGATATTTTTGGCTGAACATCTGGATGTTTTGCTGAACCCCCTTCAGAGCCATATTGGCAAGAGACTTCCTTGGTTCCGCGGCTGCCACGTCCATGGTGTTTTATGAGCCCACACACGTATTGCGTGAAGAGGTCAGTCATTGATTTGAGGATAATCTAAGAATGATCAGACTTTTGTAAATGTTCCTTCAGTGTAATGGCTGCTATATGGCAGAATGAAGGGTTCTGGGACAATGTATTCACCGTTTCATTTTCCTGCAGGAGCTTGAGTGCCCTTTCTGCTAGACTCCTGTCTTGGTAAAATTTGTTTAAGAATGATAGTTTATCGTCGTTGGAAAACCCAGTGATTTCAACAGCTCGATCAACATTCACTTCACTCAGCTGCTCCATGGCAATGGGTCTGGTCGTTATCAAGACCGAGGCCTTGGGCAAGAGATTTCCATTCACTAGGGCAGCAATGATGGCTTCTACTGTTGCCGTCTTACGTGGATCAGTGCAAGTATTGGCATAGTGAAGGCGCTTTCCAAACTAGTCCAACCCATCCATAACAAAAAGGGTTCTCTCTTGGTTTGTGAAAACCTCATCCGCTTTGTTTCCCAAACATGAGTGCATCACAGAAAACAGCTCTGCGAGTGACACCTCTCCAACATCATTTATCTCCCTGAACGTGATGAGCACAATGTGCTCAAAGCGTTGTGCAAACACTCTCTCACCTGACAGAAGGCTGTGCACAATGAATTTGCTCAACATGGTTTTACTGCTGCCTGGAGTCCCCACCACAATAACCAGTCGAGGGTGTGTTTTTTTTTCCAATGGAACTGATGGGATCAAAGAGCTTCTTGTAAGTCATCCCTTCTCTATGTGCTCTCTCCATCGGCTCCTTGTGCTGTTTGCCTCTCGCTAGTAACTCGTGCTCCTTGGTTTCTTGATGGCGGTAGTAGGGAACCAGAATTGGCTTCACCATCCTCTCCAGCAAAAACACTGCAGGTTCTCCAGGTCGTGTGTCGTAGGTTCGTGTTAATGATGTCAGCTTCAGCAAGAATTCTCTGAAATCCTCACCAGGGTTATCTAAATTAAACAGATATTATTTAGCAAACAAATTAGTTTCATTTATACTAAAAAACATTCCTATAGCAGAAAAATATGATTAAATAAACTATGTAATTAAAAAAAGCGTAGCGAATTCGTTCACTATGGATAATGCAGCAACATCATGTACATCACGAATTATTGCGTGGAAGTTTTCACGAAGCGTATTCTACAAATGCAATTTTTATAAACACTGTACCTTTGTAAAATATATTTTTTATTATGACAAAAATGTTCCAACCACTTGAATTTAACTTTTTATATTTCACTAGTATTGGGGCTGTGTTTCCTCTCCCATCTCAAGCTGGCCTATATCACGTAGCACGGGGGCTACACTGTGGTGGAGGAGTGCAGTACACCAGGCACGGTTCTCTGCAGGTAGAGAAGATGCAGTGTTTGCTAACTGGCGGAGCCAGTTATGGGGGGAGGGGGGGGGTGGCACGTGCCTCCCCTGATCCGATCGAAATCCTTAATTTCGATCGATAAATCAACATTTTGCGACCGCCACTGTGTAGCATATTACTATGTGCCAGAGACTCTATGAGATGATAGGACAATAGTCTGAGTCCATAATTGGCAATAAGTAACGGCAAAGCAGTTATAAGTGATTCACATAAGTGTGCGCAGTTGCGTATACAGTGCACGACTTCCCTGAAGGGACACCTTCAGCGAGCGCGATGCCGATCACACGGTTCGAATTCGACCCTCGATCGTTGGCTGCGCCATCGCCGCACACGCGTCGAATAAAAAGCAAGGGACAAGTCCTTACGTAATAACAACTATAAAAAAATGTTTATTGCTGGAGGAGTTACCCCCCTACCTGAAAATCCTGGCTCCACCATTGTGCTTGCACCTTCACAATAACAGCCACATAAATCACAGAACTCGTAACATCCCACGTGATGCATCGTAGGTTCACTTGAACTTCAACTAACCTGGCTACTGCATCATCAGCAAGCACTGTGGCATCCCCTAGATTGGGGAGAGTGGAGATTCCCCTAATGACAGATTTGCTCGACATCTTTCATCACAGCTTTTCAAGTTAACATCTAACTCGATGGCTCATAACTTTGATGGTGTTATTTTAATCTCTCCGTAATCTCTCCATAATTTAATACTTGGGAGTCATGAGTTAGAGTGGACTTTTTACAAACGATGAGGGCTTAAATATTGACATTTTATTTGGAGGAAGTTTTAACCAATTCAAGTCAGGGTGTAAGAGGAAAGTAGGTTCCGTTATATGAGTCAATGGCAATATAAGGCTGGGTGTCATTAGAAATAGCAGTGATAGTCGATAATAAAAACATATTTTTTTCTCAAAACGAGGAGATTGTACTGAGAATAAAAGATGGCACAGGACTGCGCCATGTGGAACACCACAGAATTAGGGCTTCTGAACAGAAGACAGTGCTTGCATGGAAAAATATGAATCAATTCCAGGGGTTGAAGCAGAACCAGGAAATACGTTTGTCAGAAAACACCTGCATCGCCATGAAGATTCAAGAGGATGGAGTGGTGTCAAAAGCAGCCCAAAGGTCAAGAACTAGAAGCAGCATCCATAGTTTAACAGAAATGGTCATTTGCCCTGCATAGGGGAACAGTTTCAATGACATGGCCTTGGTGGAATCCAGATTGTACCAAGTCATGGAGACCATGGCAGCAGATGGGTTTGCTGCCATTGCCAAACATCTTGGGCTTGACACTTGAAAGAGAGCTTCATAGGTCATTACATTATTACAGCTTAAATACCATGTCTGTGTCTGAAGAGGAGGTAGAAAATCACCATGTTTACGTCTTTTCCAAGGAAAGGGAGGTGTGGGATATGACGAATTAATGAATGTTGGGGTCCAGTGTGGATGTAAGTTTTTGATATTTACACACATTTTCATTATCCATCTATCCTTTCCTCCCAATTGCTGATAAATTGTAGTTTCCCTGCTATGGAATGGAATATAAATGTCCTCCTTCTGAGAGGAATGTTGTCATGCAAGGGTGGTGCAGTTTGCTAATATTAAATGACAATCTCAGTTCAAAGCAATTCCTTCACCTAAACTTGCCAGAGACATGTGAATGGCTATGTGAAGTTTAGCATCACTCACGAGAAGCTGCTCCAGGGATGGCTTTACCCGCAGTTCTGCTCAGATCGACACCGATCACGTTGAGCTGCTGCTCATGCTGTGAGATCCACTGATCCAAGAGAGGGATCTCGGATCTCAGTCGCAC
Organism: Petromyzon marinus; assembly: GCF_048934315.1. Taxonomy (NCBI): domain Eukaryota; kingdom Metazoa; phylum Chordata; class Hyperoartia; order Petromyzontiformes; family Petromyzontidae; genus Petromyzon; species Petromyzon marinus. The sequence continues at coordinate 690,143 of NW_027422640.1, forward strand.
GAGCACATCTTCAAGAAATATCATGCAGACTTGTTCTCCCTTTATGAGCACCAGGTTAACCAGAAGCCGTGTTTGCACAACGGGGTCATTCTCGCTGTTAAGAGATGTGTATTCACTGTCCAGGACTATCCCTGTTTGATAGGAATGGTCAAGCACTTCTGAAGACTTCGCCTGGAGGTATTTCTGCAGATTCACTTTGTTGGTTTTAATGATCTCATATGCAGGATCTTTTGATGCCATCACGATATATGCATCGAGTCACCTGAAGAAAATGAAAACAAACCACGTGTCACCTGTAAGCATAGTCGTGTAATTTTATCCAGGTACAGGGAAGAATAATTATAAAAAAATAAAATGTTGCTACTAAAATCTGAGAGGTCTCGGTTAGGTACAATTGTGACTTTAGGTATTTGATTGTGAATACATTGACTTATTTAAATTGTAATGAAAGCTTAAAATTGTTATTGGAATATATATAAATACATAAAATTGCATCAAAACACTTTAGGCATCTCAAAACACTCTTCAGTGCAAGTATTTGAACATTCACATCAACACAACACTACGATAAAAAAAGTAAAATGTGAACCTAATTCAAAACGCCACACAGTTTTAGCAGATTAAGCAGCTGCGTGACACCACGTGCTCACTGCCTCGACCATCGTGATGCCACGCAGACGGCAAATTGCATTGTAATGTGCAATGATCGGGATAGCGTCACCTCTAGTTGAGTGACGATTAGAGGGTGGGAGCCAGGTTTGATCTTGGGTAGTCCCTATGTAGTGGGCACTCCCATGCTCTCAATGTATGGGTAGAGGGTGCTCTGAGGTTGTCTAGCAGTGGTATGACGTCACATACCGCGCTCCCAGCAGCGGCTGGCGGGGCCGTTTGTGAGGGGGCCGGGGGAGCTGACAGAGGGAGCCGATGGAGCCAGGGGGCCGACGGGGCCCGGGGGAGCCGGGGGGGGGGGGGGGGGGCGACGGAGCCGGGGGGAGGAGGGGGCGACAGCGCGAGCAGAGGGAGCCGACACTGACTTTCTCATACATCATACACTGACTCACTCACACATCATACACTGACTCACTCACACCATGCACTCGCTCACACATCATGCACTGACTCGCTCATCATGTGCTTACTCACACATCATACACTCGCACAACCACTGACCCATTCACTCATCATACACAGGTTCACTCATCGTGTGCTGGCTCACTCGCACATCATACACTCACTCTGCCGCTGACTCGCTCACACATCATACACTGACTCACTCATCATGCGCTGACTAACACATCGTGCGCTGACTCACACATCATATACTCACTCAACCTAATACTGACTCAATCATCATACGCTAACTCGCACATCATACGTTGACTCGCACATCATACACTCACGCTGCTGCTGACTCACTCACACATCATACACTGGGAGTGTCGTGCTGCCAGCTATGGCTGCAGGTTTTGTCGTACATGTTATGTTTATTGTTAATTTTAAAATCACAGTTCCTATGATTACTGCTGTTACATTGTTTTTGTAGCTTTATTTTGGTCTGGTTGTGGTTTAATAGTTTTCTGCAATGTAGATTCATATTTTGTTTGTTGCGGTTGCACTCGACTTAAGAGCCACATGGCTCACAGGGCTATACCTAATAAATTAAACTTGAATACGCTTCACAGAAATGAGTAAACATGACCTTTTGTGGAGGTAGTGTGTTTGTGTGGGGAAGCCAAAACTTAAAGTACACACATGAGGCAGCGTCAATGTTACTGTAATGTTCATTATGTTAAATAAATCACTTATACAGGACAGCAGTGGTCCAGGTGTCTGTGCAACCACCTTCCTATGCCTTTGAATCTCCACTTGCACTGTCTCTTAGGAATCCTTCAAAATGAGCGGCACGTTACATCATCAGCAGCCATTGTCTTTCTACCGCTGGATGAACGCCCTATATTTGTTTAACATGAGAAATTAATGAAAAAAATTCTTAATTTAACATTTTTTATTAGTATCAATAATAACGAAGCATCTGGTCAGTGAGTATTCACCACGTGCATTTACAACAGCATGCAGAGCATGAGACTATAACGAGTTTTGTACATCATGTTTGTAAACCCAAGTAATCCATTCTTTAGTATGAGATATTTATACATTTAACTCTTTGTGTATTGAGCTGTGTGTGTTGCATTGCTGCAAACTAAATATCTATACTGTACATATACAGGCCGGTCTGACTTAACCAGCGTTCTTTCTACAAGAATGTGCTATAACAAGCAATATTAATTTATCCCTGGGGTGTCACTATATACGTATGATTTTATGAGTAGTAAATAGTACGAGGAGATAATGCAATAGGGAGAAGGGGGTGAGGGCGTGGGCTCAGTCGCATTTTCTCTCATACAGCACACATCTCCACAGGAAATGAAAAAAATAACACCTGGCAAATGGACATACATTGATGTTTACGCCCAAGGCGCAACAACTCTATTGGTTTCACTATCGTACAGCTCCACGCTACACACAGCAGACGCGTGCTCCCTACAGAGGATAAACTGTCGAGCGTCTTCTACGCCGACAGCACGAGCTTCAACACAAACATCCCCCATGTAGCTCCACAGACTGGTGGGTCAAGTGCTGTTAGTGAGCCCCTTTGAAGACCCGCACGCAAAGTGGGGTAGAAATGGCCAGCACCACACCTGGCCACGTTTGTCTCATAGGTTATACTGATTACCCATTGTACCAGGCACTCATTTAATGCAGACACAACCTAGAGGACCCAAAACCAGTGTAAATATCACGTGCTATTGATAACTGTGGCTGAGTTTGTTGTGCAGCATGGCTCGCCACAAACACACATAGGCGATGTACACAAACATACAAGATACAAATGAGAAAAATCTCCCATATCGTTTTTTACATTATTGGGATTAGTTCTGCAAGTGAGCACCTAAGAAAGCCAGTACGGCACATGAAGGGGTGGGTACATAAACACAATAACAATAAAAGCCATTCTCCACTCAAAATATCTGACGTCAACAAAGTGTTTGTGCCAGGCTAAGTGCACATTGAGGTCATGTGGACTGTCGAAGGCTCATGGGCAGGAGGTTACAGGATAGATAAAGGTGTCATGGATTGAGTGACAGGGATGACTGGCAGATCTACCACCTGTGCTCCCTACTGTTCCACCTTGCTGCATTTTACTCATTCTGCACTCCGCTCGTTGTTGTGAGCATCACTCCTCCGCCCTCCGTTATTGCTGGAGGCAGACATCCTTCACAAAACTCCTCCAGAGACGCTGATCTTGAAACCACTGGTCGAGCTGTTGGCAAGCCCAAACAGCTCCACCATCCTTCTGTTACACAGCAGTCAAACTCTTGCCTATAGCGATAAGCCCCTTATATCTGGACAACCAGAAGCTGTTTGGGTACACAGTGACTGGGCATTTGGGCTACATGACCCAGCCAATGCTGCCTCACCTGCCTTAGTATCTCACTGATGGGCATTTGTCCAGATCATTCAAGGATCTAAGCTGCTCACATAATCTAGTTTGTTAAGCCCACGGTGGATCGTAGACAACTTGAATATGCAAAACCAGTGTGGATGTTCCTTTAAAAGGGATCCAAATTTCTCAAATGTAGAGAAGGGAGGGGATATCTGGCTGAGAAGACCCAGAGCTTTACATGGAGCGACAGGCAATGCAGCATTCAGTGTGTTACACAGCTGAGATAATTATGTTCAACCGATTCGGAGCATGACCTCTGCTGCCAAACTGGAGCTAGTCACATGCACAATTTCCAGGTATGGAAAATTGTTCTGCTCTGTCCAAAACTGCCCCACTGCTCATGGGGAGTGGAGGGATGGGAGAATACGGTGACACAGAATACCCAGGCAGGTGCTTTGTTTTATGTGGGGATGAACGTAAACTCCATTTCTTAGTAGTACTCTCGAAGTTCAACAAAAGCTTCTCCAGCTCATACTGGATATAATTCTTATGGTGGGGATGGTTGTAATGTGGAGGTGGGCAGTGGTAATGCACGCTCCTGTCTAATGAGGAACCAACAGTTTGGGACAATTTCAAGATTATGTAAACAACGCCGCCAAGACCTGCCCAACAACCTGTTGCAATATTGGAAATGAATGGATTAGTGATTAAACGTGGTCTTTAATTGAAAAAGAACGTAAAAACTGCTACAAGGGCCTAAGAAGGCAATGCAAAACTCAGATCTGGCATGAACAGAGGGGGCCTGATGGAAAAGCTGCAGCAGTTGAATAATAACTCTCAGTCAAATAAAGGATGACTTTGCAAACTTCAGTCAGCTCAGGGGAGCCTACTTCAATATTTCCTGTGCAATTACAAATGCCAGTGGCAAGCTCCTCAGCAGTTGAAGGCAGAAACTAGCATGCTAGAAGTAATTATGCTCCCAAATGCAGAATCGCTCTTCGTCATATCCCTTTGAAGAGCTCATGCAAGCCACAGCAACCAAAGACCCTACACCTTCTGTATTGAGCCATTTGAGTATAAAGTGAGAGGTACCCTAAGAAAAATGAAAGAAATCACTAGTATCCAACACTTGCAATGTCAGAGCAGAAATGCTGACACCCAGAGGCTCAACTATCATCACATGGGTGAGTAAGATCTTTTAACACACGTGGAGGGCAGGCTTGAAACCAGCTTTCAATGATGCAGCCTTTTTGGTTGGACTGCAGGCAGTCTTACTCGTGCCGTGTCAGTCATAGAAGTTGTTGGACCATAGTTATATTTGCCTCAAGCAAGTCTTGACGAACAAAGTGGGGTATAATCTGCTGAGTAGTGTAGTGGAGGCTGTGAAATGAGAAATAATCAATTAGAGTGCCTTTAAAAAGAGCCTCTGTCAAGGTGATGTGCACATCAGTGAGATACAATCATCATTGGGAACAAGGTGGTGTACATTCAGCCTACATTTCTAAGGAGAGAACATACAGTGATGATCACAGGAGAAATCTGTGGATGGTAAGTGACAGGCCCAAATAATTGCATCAAAAGAAAAGGGAATGAGTGACCTCCGAATGAGTAAAGGTTGATTAGAAGTTCCAACAGGAAGCCTTGGTTGCTGGGCGGAGAATGAGTGAAGGGGAGTAAAGCGAGATGGTAGAGACGATATAGGAGAACATTGGGAGGGGAATGAGACGATGGGAGAGGCAAGCAGGAGCGTGTCCATGGTGGAACTTGAAGACAGCAAAGGGGATATTGTGCTTGATGCAGAAATTAATCGGATACCAGTGGAGGGATCAAACACGATCACAGCTTTACCAATTAAAAACCAGGCAACAGAAACAAACATGAGTACAGTATTACCAAAGACAAGACTGTCACACTATATAAAGTCCCACTCATTTCATGGATCGTTATTAAACAAAGGTGTCGCTTTAATCGACATTGTGAACTCGGGATGTTACGGGACAATGAGTCCCATAGGCAACGCCACAGGCTGAAGGGCACAGTGGGGGCTATCACTCCCTCGACTGACTGTGCGCGAGTAACAGACTTCAGCCTCTATTGACGATCTCTGTGAACAGGGAGGTGGAAGCCAATAGAGTTCATGTCAACAACAAAAAACGTGACCTTTAAAGAGACAATGCTCCTGTTAAAATACGATTGACAGTACATTACCATTTTTACATGCTTCAGAGTACTATACCCATTTTAGAAGCAGCGTTGCTTTGTAGATTGATTTTGTTACTGATGGAGATAGTAAAAAAAGCATGTGGCAAGATGAGACGTTCATTCGAATCCGTGTTCTCAATGACCTATCCCCTTGGCATAGCCCGAGCACAAGACACTGATACTATTTTACTCAACACCCACCTCTATAACCCCCCTAATCGCTCCCCCTCAATCCCGCTATCTCCCCCTCCCCCCATCGCGATGCTATTTATCTTCCAAAAAAACTTCTTCGATAACACCGCTTTGAAATGAAATGTTTATAGTAAGAGACGATTCAGGCAATGGCCCTTTTGTCACAGCACTTCAGTCTCCTCGACTTGTGACATCGGCACCACCCATGAGGAGGCCGCATTTGTTGCACTCCAAGATGGCTTGGTGAACGCCCCTCCCCTCCACTACCCAGACTTTTCCTTGCCGTTTGTCCTTGATACAGATGCTAGTAACACTGGCATTGGAGCTGTTCTGTCTCAAGTTGTCAATGGCGTCGAGAGTGTTATCGCATAAGGAAGCAGAGTGCTGTCTCCGGCTGAACAGCGGTACTGTGTCACACGCTGATAACTGTTAGCTATCGTGTTTTTCTTGCAACAGTATCTTCCATATTTGTATGGGAGAGACTTTGAGGTGCGCTCGGACCACGCGGCGCTGCAGTACGCGCTGCAGGTTGATCAGCCATCTGGCGAACTTTCACGCTGGTTGGAGGTCCTCCAGGACTACTCTTTTCAGGTTACCTATCGCAAAGGCTCCCATCACACGAACGCGGACGCCTTGTCGCGATTACCCACGAACGAGAGTTGCGCAAGTTTTTCGGGCTCCGGTCGCTGTAAGCCGCGCAACGAACACTCGCCCCCTACCCTTACGGCATCGGCCGAGGTTGTAACATCTGAGGGTGCTGGGGATCCAGTGGCGCGTGATGCTGTCATTGGATTGAACCACGAAGAATGGGGGCGCCTCCAGGTTGAGGACGCTTCCCTGCTTAAATTGCGATGCCGTGTCAGAGAGACTGATGGGGGCGAGGATCGATGGGGTGTCGCCTCTTTCATTCTCAGAGGCGGATTGCTCATGCATTGGGACGGAGAGATGCGATGTTCCAACATTGTTGTGCCCACCGCCCTGCGGGGTAAGGTCATTTGGGCGGTGCACGAGCGTCTGTTGCCCTTGGGTGTGCATAAACTAGCATTGGCCACACGTAAGTCGGATTTCTCCTGGCCTGGCATGGCTGAGGATGCTGCTAATTTGTTGAAGGGGTGTGTGCAGTGCACGCGGTAGAAGCCGCTCGTGGGAATAAATATTTTCTGGTGGGAGTCGAGTATTTCTCATGATGGCCTGTGGCCTGGCCGCTTCCCAAACAGTTGGCGGCAAAGATCACTGAGGCATTCCTCAATGGCTACGTAATTGTAGTGGCATGGTTGAACATGATCGCCACTAATCATAGCCGGCAGTACTAGCTTGTGTCAGTAGGGAGCAGAGGGGAGGCTGAACCTGCTGGATTAATGATGACGGGCCGTTGGCCAAGGCAATCCCTGGGGGAGCATCGTGACCAACGGTCGGGACCCCAGATCCCGGGAAGGGGGCTAGGGAGATGATGTCATTCTCCAGACCCTCGGAGACGGTCCTAGAAGGAAGGCGTGGCCAGGGGCAGAGTGAGCCAGGAGCCTATATATAAGTCAGGTCCCTGAGCGGTCCCAGCAGTTGTTGTCCGGCCGAAGACTGAAGAGCATCCTGGAGCCCTGAAGAGAAGAGCCCAATGGGCAGATCCGAACCCCTGGCTAGGGTCGGCTCGAGCTTGTACCAGTGAAAGCTCCAGCTGATAACCAGTGAAGACTCAAGGGAAGACTCAAGCCCCAGCAGTATAGATGTCATGATAGCCAGTCAGAGGCAAGCTAGTCTGGAGGGACTACCTCCATAGAGTATCGGGTGAAAGGGGCCATTGCCCCATTGTGTAATAACCTGTTAATGTTATAATAAATGTGTTGCCTCAGAGTAAGCTTCCTCCAGTTTATTACCCACTACATAATGGACAAGAGTGCTCCCGAACGTCTTCTGAACAATCAGGGCAAAACATTTTCTTCAAAATTATTGCAAGAGGTGTGCGTTAGTTGTGAACCAAGAAAGTACGCATGTCACCGCACAATCCGCAGATGGATGGTATGGTTGAGGCGGCTGCACAGGACTGACCTCCATGTTGAGTCATCAGGTCAGTGAGAACACGACCCCCTGATTCATGTTCAGTTACAAGCCGCACCCAACAAGGCTAAATCTTAAATCTCTGACTCCGTGTGCTGTACCCTTCAAAATCTTTCCTAAGTGCGGGAGACTTCCAGGGTAAATTCTGATTCGTGCCAATTGGCCAATGAATGGCTGAGGAGCTTCCGTACTTCAAAACATGAGTGGGCACCTGGGGACAGAGCTTGGTTGCACTGTCCACAGGTACCAATGGGTACATCGGCCAAATTGCTCAAACCCTGGAGAGGGCTGGTTGATGTGATTCGGGTCATTCGACTGCAGTGTGTCCAGATCCGCTTGGGGCGGCGGAGTTGTTTTGTACACTCCTCTTGCCCTAAGCCCTTTATTGCTCCCTGTGAGTTTGTTCCATCTCCACACTGTGGGCACCGAGGGACAGATGTGTCCGGCGAGCTGGCATGTGTGCGTGTTGAGCTTGGTCCTCAGCGGAGTCGTGTGCTTCCTCCCTCAGGTGCCACGCGCCTGATGTCCCCCGAGCCGCCGCCGGCGCTGTCGTCACTTGATTCGGGAGAGGAGAACCCGTCGACCCGGCCTACTGCTCTTCGTGAGGAGCCGGATTGGACTGGACAGTTACATATTCCCCCTGGGACCTCCAGGGAGAGTGAGCCCACTTTCACTGGAGGCCCAGCCACGAGGACTTGCTCAAAAACTCTTCGGATTTTGTGACACCCATGCACACACACTCCCACACCATCAGTTGCTTGTCACACTCAGTAGGCCATATCGGTTATTGGCTGAACCTAGCCTTTGTTGTGCTTATGGGTATTGTTACACGGTGAGGATGGGAGTTGTTGGTGATGGAGGGGATTCCGTGCATTCGCGTTTTATATTTTCTCGTGTTGTTCTGTACATTTGTAGCTAGTGTATATATTGTATAGGTGGGCTTGGGTATTTATATGCTATTTGTTAGTGTTAATTATTGAGGCACACATAGCGTTTAGTCATTTTTACTCGCTTTTTATCACCTAATTCAACCATTGGAAAGATGTTCTAAATCATACCAAACATTAAACTAATTTTCAATGGTATTTATCCAAATAGTGATATACCAAACTTTCATAGAAGCTTATTTCACTTCACACCTACATTTGTAAACTCCCCCCCCCGCCCCGTGCCGGTCCTCTACGTTCCACTTCACACCCCCTCCCCCCCTCCGTGCCGGTCCTCTTGTGCGTTACGGTTATTTTATGCTAATTCCTTTGTCAAAGCATTTTGTTTCCTCCCACACAGCTTAAAAGGACGCGACCTGGGCTGGACTGTCTTCACTCCAACGCTGTCCTCATGACAGTACGGTCCCCTTCACCTGATGAAGGCCACTTGTGTTGTGGCCGAAACGTCATGATTTTTGTTGTTTTATTTTTTACCTACGTGACTTTACCGAATAGAACCAAAGAGTATGGATCCTTGCAGTCACGAAAGCTTCAAATCTAGAACTTATTCACTTGGTTAGTTTTAAGGGGGAGTTGACAGCCAGGACGGCTGAATGCTACGAATGGGGGGGGGGGGGGGTAATGTAGTGACATCGGGAATGCCACTGTGTAGTGCCGGCCTGAGAGGCACGGCGTGCGATGTAATTACATCACCGACACCCCATATATGTGGGTGTAGTACCAGCCCTAGTGGGGCTTGGTGAGCGCTGAGTCATGGCGCTGAGCATATAAACCGGGTCCCCAGAGGGACCGGGGTTCAGCTTTGCTGTTGTCTTCTGAAAGATCTACATTCAACGTCCGTGAAGAGTCACCAACACATGGGCAGGACTCAAGCTGGAGTCCTGCTCATTGTAGCTATCCCAGAGTGTTAGCGCAGATAGCCTGGTGGTCCACCACCATAGGTTATCTGGTAAAAGGGAAGTTACCCCTTCGTGTTGGTATAAATAAATTTGTTGCCTCCAAAGAGTATGTCTGCGACTCAATTGAACCGACTACACAATGGTGCAAAGGTCAGTAAAGTGACCGAGGCCACCAGGGGCTGTACCAGTATACCACATCAGATTAACAAGGGGCTCAGTGGTGGCAACAAGTTATCCCCTTCGCCTGGAATGCAGGAGATCGTGGGTTCGATTCCAACCCCAACGCCTGGATATTTGGAGTTTGCATATTCTCCCCGTGGTGGCGTGGGTTTTTCTCTGGATCCTCGAGTTTTTTTCCCTCCACATTTAGAAATATGCGTTTACAGTATTTGGCTGCTACAAATTTCCATGTGATAAGCCACTTCGTTGAGCTATGATTTGTGGCCAGGTTGCTTTTGAAAAACAGCTATATAGCTCAGTGGTCCTTACTTGGTACAATAAAATAAAAATCTGCCGATTCCTGGAGTTATACTATAGGAAGGCCTGGGTACCCAAGGGACCAGGTTACACCATTTGTCAGTTCAATGAAAAATCGACAAACAATAAATCCAACAAACACACCCAGTGCTGAAATGCACTGAAAAACAGTAAATGTACCAGAATGAAGCAGTACATATCTTGTCAAGTTGTATTTATGCAACAAAGATAACTAAAGAAAAATAACCAAATCCACAATTAGATGTGGATGTGATAATAAAGTAAAGCCCTTCTGGATAATGGGCACCCTATGCCCTGTCGGTCGTGTTGATTTTTTACCATATTTCACCACGCCGACTAGTGCGGATTGGTGAAGCGAGGGGGGCAGAACTGATTCATTTGTCACTCTCCTCTGGATTTAGTCCATGGGTGTGTAGTGATGTGCGCTAAGCACTGTGCAATTGGACGACCCCACATGCCCTGGGCACCCTTTCGCATGAGATATTCAAACTCAATCTATTTTGCAGGTGAAATATTCCTGAAATAAAAATGCAATGAAGGAAAAACAGAGAAACTGCCATGACACGGTGCACAGGTGTGAATTAATATATTATAATAATCAGTTACACGACTGACCATACAAGGCAAGCACACCATGGTGGTGCTCGCTTCATCCACCCAGCAACACACTTCAGCGCAATTGTTTCCCAGCGCCTATCTCGTGACTCGGTATGGGAATCGCTGCGGCGGTGTCCGCTCGTGCAGCTCCATGCGACCCACAGCAGACGAGCGCTCCCTATAGAGGATCCACGGTCGCGCGTCGTCTACGCCTACAGCACGAGCTCCGACACAAACATCCCCCATGGAGCTCCACAGACTGGTGGGGAAAGTGCTGTTATTGAGCTCCTATGAAGGCCGGCATAGTACACGAAATGGTAAGTGGTCAGAACCACGCCGGACCGCCTTTGTCTCCCCAATGTGTGATGTTTACACACCGCCCCAGATACTCATTTGCGTTACACACACATTTACGTCCCTACCCCCCACCGCACACACACTCACACACTACACCGTCTTCCACACACATTTAAGCACCAATCAAAAATCCCCCGTGTATCCTACACAGGTGGTTTATATTCTGGACCACACCACCCACCGTCCCACATGCACCACGAACTCCCCACACTCACCCACGCTGTGAAGTGTCGAGTCGCCCCGCGTCTCTCGCCCCTGACGCGGCCCAGCTCCCCGTGTAGCCTCCTCTGCCGTGCTCTCAGCCTCTGGCCCTGACGCAGCAGAAAGGAGAGGGGTGGAGGGGTGACGGGAGGAGTGAAAGGAGCGTTGAGGGGAGGGTTGGGGGGAGGATCGGTGGGAGGGGTGGGGTGGGTGGAGTGGGTGGGGTGGGGTGGGTGGGGTGGGGTGAGTGGGTGGGTGGGGTGGGTGGGGTGGGGTGAGATGGGTGGGGTGGGTGGGGTGGGTGGGGTGGGGTGGGTGGGGTGGGTGGGGTGCCCATTGCTTTCTTCGGCCCCTCCCCCCACCTCTGCTACTTATTTTAAGCCTCTGTCTGTTCATTCCTCCGGCACCTTTTTTCTTGCTTCTCTGTCCGTCTTTCCTCTTCTTACCTCTTGTGTCCCTGTATATGTATTTCTGCTATCTTATACCTCGTATTTGTTCACTCTGTCTATGCTGGTATGTTCAACCCAGAGGATGAACACGAAATTTAGCATTCTTCTGAAATTCGTGGTCTGCCAGGCAAGTGTCTAACTGTGTCGTTGGCCGACTGGTATTGCATCACGTAAATTTTTCTTAGGTTTTTTGAATTCTCGTCTCTCATCTTGTTGTTGTATTTACCTCCGTGCAGTTTAACTCTCTCTATGTGTTGCGTTGATGTCACCCTATGTGCTATTTGTTTTTACACCTGATGAAGATCGCTTGTGTTGCGGTCGAAACGTCGTGCTTGATTTATTTTAATATAATTTTATGGTATTTCTACATACATGACTTTACCGAAAAAACCAATGAGTTAATCAATGGTTCTCTGTGTGTGTGAGTCTATGTGTCTCCATGTGAGCGAGCCTATGGCTCTGTGTCAGTGAGACTTTGGCTCTCTGTGTGAGTGTACTCTGTGAGTGAGTCTATGGCTCTCTGTGGGAGTAAGTGGGTCTCTAAGGCCACCACCATCTTGCCCCCTGCCCAGTGCGTCCCCCTGGTTGAGCTGCAGAAGTCTATTGTCCACCGCTCCAGACCGCACAGATATCCGAAGTCCACCTCCAGCACAGACACCAGCAGATTCTTAAACCTGGTGGTGGAAGGACACGAGAGGGGTAATAGTCAGCCAGCATTACCACCATCAATACCACCATTACAACCACCAAAATCACCGCTATCGTTAACACCACCATCAATATCACCACCTCCACCACAACGATCACAATCAAAATTACAATCACAATACTCTTTGGTTCTTTCTGTAAAGTCACGTAGGTAGAAAAAATAATAGATCACGACGTTTCGATCGCGACACAAGCAACCATCATCAGGTGAAAAAATATAGCGAGAAAGCTGCTGAAACACGAAGTTAAATTGGCTTGAGATAAGCTCAGCCCAAGGGTAAGTGGGCGGGGCTAGAGGTAGAATTTGCATGTAAATACAACACCACATCGTGGAAAAGGAAAGAGACAGACACCGAGAGACATCCACACACAGAGAGAGGCACACACAGAGACACACGAGAGACGCATATAGAGAAAAACACACTGGCAGAGAGAGACACCCACACAGACAGATGCAGAGAGAGATAGACACAGAGGGAATTACATAATTGCCCATGAATTACTATGGTGTGACAATGCCAATTACCAATGTCAAAGGGAACATCAATGAATGGTAAATGTGGGGTAATATCCCCAGAAGAGCATGTAGACTACATAAAAACAAAATCAGGCAATATAATATCACATATGGGTTCATTTTAAAGTTTACTTATGACAAATAATACTGAAATAATTGTGCTCCATAGATAATCTTAATGGCCAAGTTACATAACCATCATGGAATCACTTAAGCTGACCATTTAAAAAGACATTAATTGCAAGATGTTGAGCAAAGGAAATTGTATGGAAGTTCATCTCACACTAAGTACATGTTACTATAAATCTAAATCTGCATAGTTCTCGATCAGCAAAGTCGCAAACATGTTTTACCACAAGCAAGGAGTTTGGTCTAAAGCTGTTAAGCAAATTAACCACTGCACACGGTTTTAAAGTTCTCTGCCTCAAAGACAGCACTCTACCAAGTGTCACGACGCAGCTGCACACGCCGCATGACAATAGGCGGAGTGAGTGAATCTAAGGAGACACTGACCCTGTCAAAGGGGATCCCATGTCTAGAGTATTTGTGGCTGGTGCTACACATTTCTAACGTGATTAGCCATTTAGCTGATCTATCATTTGTGGACAGGTCGCTTCTGGAAAACAGCCACATAGCTCAGTGGGTCTCACCTGGTAAAATAAAAATAGTTTATAGAGTTCGTTCTGCCTCAACGCGTGTTTTCATAACGCCAATTGGATATGGCACGATGGATGTATTAGGGAACACGTTTTATAACGCGGATGCTAAGTGGATATAACGCGATTGAGTCAACAGAACCACGTCGCGCGAGTAGGAATGTGCGGTTGTACGGCTGCCTGGGCACAGCGTCACACGAGGCATTGGGATGCTGCTGGATGCTTCCTGATGCTCCCCACGCGCCTCAGTCTTTGTTCAGCCGACACACGCATCTCACGCTGTTATCACGGACTGTGCTTTACCCTGTATTAGTCATTGTAACGAGGGAGTTTACACAACGCGGTGTTCTTCAGCAGCGCAACTGCCGCGTTATAGAACACTGCAGTAAATATTGTCGCGGTGTGGAAGGAGCAATGAACGTCATCTTGTGGCATGGAAAGGCATCGCAGCCCTAGCGAGCAGCCAGAGACAAAGCCTGCACGCACGGCAAAGTTGTGATTGACCCGGGGACTATTAGCAAGTGACACGTATGGACTAATGGTTACTCTAAATGACGATGTTGACGATGGTTATAACGTGCTACAAATATGCTAAACGCACATCGCATTAGCTCTGACAAATAGCGGACTTTTTTAAAGTTATCGTTTACAATGGTTAATTTGTATATCATGCCAAGTGAGTAATTTGCGTGTGGACCCTGACAGCGGCACTCAATGTCCAACTCTTGCGAATGCTCTCAGGGGATCTTTACCGTGCGCTGCGTTCACTCACTCAGCCCCAATCTCCCTGTCGTGAACTCACCACTCACCCACTCACTCACCTCACCCTTCAACTCACTCACCCTCCTCACCTATTAATTCTCCTCATTAACTCACTCACCCTGCAATCCACTCCCTCACCCCCCTCCATCACCCGGCACTCACCGCCTGTCCGTGACCACCTCTCCCGTGCCTACAACCACAAACACCACCACCACCACCTCTCCCGTGCCTACAACCACAAACACCACCACCACCTCTCCCGTGCCTACAACCACAAACACCACCACCACCTCCTGCTGCTGCTGTCGCGGTCTCCGCGTGGCGCCGCGGGCCCAGGGGGAGGCCTCGCGGCCCAAGAGCGGGGCCACGGCTCCCCCCCTCCCGCTCCTGGCCCCTCCCCATCGTCCCTCCTGGCTCCTCCCCCTCATCCCTCCTGGCTCCTCCCCCTCGTACCTCCTGGCCCCTCCCCCTCGTCCATCCTGGCCCCCCCCGCCTCCCTCCGCCCCCCTACCACCCTGCGCGGCCCCGCCGCCCATTGCAAGAATGGCGGAAAGCGGTCGCGGGGCCGACCGCGCGCCGCCTCTCGCCTGATTGGCTCGCTTCGCGTCACGTGGGGAAGGCGGAAGAAGTGTATGGGGGAGGAGCTCCACGGTTAGGGGCGGGGCCGTAGAGTCACGTGGTGAGCAATGATTGACAATAAGTGGGCAGGGATGGCTGTTACGTCATAGCGTACGTTACATCCGGTATTGACGTTGGTATAAATATCACGCCCCTTCGTGACGTGTCTCACACTTCCTTCCGTCCCGCGTGCCGTCAACACGAGCTGAGCATGGTGCTGCTGATCGTTGGCGTTCTGGTCTTGGCCATGCTTGGGATGGAGATCTTCATTTATCGTCGTTTTACGCTTTCCATCTCAGACTTTTACCGCGAGACCATGACGCTGCAAACGGAGAGGATGAGCCAGCAGAATGTGGAGCTCTGTCAGAAGAACAAGATGCTCCGTCTGGAGCTACAGCAGCAGCAGGAGGAGTTGATGGAGAACCGAGAGACTCTCCAGAGAGAGAACAGGAGCCTGGTTCAACAGCTTAAAGAGTGCCAGTTGGAGCTGGAGTCCACGAGAGTGCCTTGCAGGGAGAGCAAGTCTCTCCATGCGAATTTTCTCCGAGACTGCAATGCAGCACAGCGGCAAATGTCGCTGCGCTGTGAAAACAAAGATCTCCGGAGGTCGCTGCACGCCCACCTGACGGAGTTGAACTTCCTGGATCCGCAGAGAGGCCAGGAACAGTTTAGGCTACGCGGGAAGCTGGTGCGTCACGAGGACATGTGGCATGGGGAAAAGAGGCTGCATGAAGAGAACCTTCATCTCAGTAGCCAGCTGAAAGAATTGAAATGCGCCGTGTCTCAAATGTACCATGATGCCACCGATGCCCCTTCCACCGCCGCTTCTGCCACCACCGCCACCAGGCCCAAGAAGAGGAAGAGATTTATCCATTGGGTGCGAAAATTGCTGACGCGCAAGTCGGCCATGTAAAAACATTGGGGAAATTATGAAAATGACACTGCCCCAATTAAAACATTACTCAGCAAGACAAACATACCCCATAGAACATCAACATACTATTGGGGAAAGTGCTGTACAATATATATGTATCTATATTTAACTTTCTTTGCATTGTATGTAGTCAACCATACCAATGGAAGGTGCTGTTAGCGAATAGTACAACTTAGCGGTTCCATTCCTGAGAACTGTCCGTAAGTCGAATGGTTCATAAGTCTGAATACAATAGTGTACTGTATTTAAATCCACATACTGTAAGTTTTTTAAGATGTTATCACGGTTCAGCAAAAGATGGAAACATTGTCAAAGTCATATGTAAGACAAAATATCGTACATTTGCATGCAACACTGTAATAAATACTGTATTGTGAGCAAAACATAAAGTTACTTAAATGGGAAAAAAAAAATATCTGTGTTTATTGTCACTTACCTTTAGTCCGGATGCTGGCCTGCTTGTCGGGAGGGGGCGCAATGAGTCCCTAAAACTGCACACACGGGGGCGGTGGGAGGGGGGTGAACGTCCATACACACACACAACAGCGACAATCATTCGCCGTATAGCCTTACCAGAATGTTGGGGCAAGCGCTGTTAGCGAGCAGCGCCTATGAAGCTCAGAATGGCACACGGGCCAGCACAACGCACGGCTGCCTCTCTTTCTCTCTCCATACACGAGACTCACAGGCGTACATGCGTCCGTGCACACACGCACAACAACAACGCAACAACCGTCGTTCACCCCTAAGTGGCGGTGAAATCACCACAGCAGATTTAAAGCTTTCGCTATCCTCCAGACAGTCTCGTCCCTTCACCTGATGAAGGCCGCTTGTGTTGTGGCCGAAACGTCATGATTTTTGTTATTTTATTTTTTACCTACATGACTTTATCCAATAAAACCAAAGAGTGTCACCACAGCACTTGTGCCATGCTCGGTGCATTTTGAGGCCACGTGAAGTGTCGAAGGCTGGCTGGCAGGAGGTCATGTAATAGACGCAGGTGCCATGGATTGACTTAGGAAAATGATCGGCAGATGCAACAGCCGTGCTCCCCACTGTGCCAACTTTATTTGTGTCAGTTGTTTGGCGCTCTGCTCGTTGTTTTGAGCCTCGCTCCTCTGCCCTATGCTGTTGCTGGAGGGCGACTGCCTCCACCTCCCCAGCAGCGCTTTTCATGAACCTCCTCCACAGAAGCCGATCGTGACACTGCTGATACCAGTCATCAATAAGTCCAATCAGCTCCACATCCTTCTGTACCACATCAGTCCATCTCTTCTCTAGCCCGTACCACGCCCATTTAGCACCATCTATCCAGCCAAATTGAAGCTGCTTGGGGATGCCGTGGCTGTGCATACGGACTGCATGACACAACCAACGCAGCCTCGCTTGCTGGAGGAGCCCACAGATGGGTATTTGTCCAGATATTCCAGGAATCTGGGCTCCTCACAAAGTCCAGTCTGGTTAAACCCTGGATAGATCGTGGGCTAACCAAAATGTTTCAAACCAGCGCAGATGTTCCTTTCGAGAGAGATACGGGAGGGCATAACTGCGGTCCAGAAGATATGAAGGTTTGTATGGAGTGACATGGTAGCTTCCACACAGTGTTCAGCAGCTGATGAAAATATAATGCCGCTCGAATGATTCGAAGTGAGACCTCGGCTACTGAAACAGAGTTGGTCATCAGCACACTGCCCAAGTACGGAAATATCTCCACTCTCTCCACAACTGCCCCAAAATACATGGGGAATTGAGGGAGGGGAGCATTTTGATGATGTAAAATACCCAGGGAGGTGATTTGTTTTTGTGAGGCTGATGGTAACGGCCCATAATTTAGGAGCATGCTCCATGTTTAGCTGTAGTGTCTCCAACTTCTCCTTAGAGTGGGAAGTAATCACCAGATCATCCGCATTCATAATATGGTTTAACAATAGAGAGCCATACCATGACCGGACTGGGGCATCGATCAGCCTCCCATTATATCTATACCAGATATAAATTCTACTGGTACATCCATGGAAATCGTCTCAAACTACGTAGTCAAAAAAAAATGTTAAGTCGTGAAAGGGCCAGAGGACATCCGTGTCGCACCTTACTCACATATTCTATCATCCCTTAACTCCATTACGTCGATTTCCCATGTGACGCATCAGTTGTTTTGTATTATTTATATTTGCTTTCATTACTGTAACTCTGTGTTTTTATTTAGCTTTGGTCATTTGGGTGATCCAGGTCTCTCTTCAAATGAGACTCATCCTGGTCGCTTTAGTTGTCGCCTTGTTCAACTAAATAAACTGGTACTCACTCACTCCATTATGAACTCACCCACTTCCCTTACTCTATGACTTACATAAATGCTCCCTCTCCCTCCTCATGAGTCATATATTTACCTGATCATTCACACAATCACCTGATCATTCACTGTGTCAACCTCACTCACGCACTTTTTCATGCTCTCAAGAATGACCCACCCATCCTATCACTCACTACCTTAATCACCATCCCCTTATCTCATTGACCCACTGGTAAAATGAAAATACTCTACAGCAACAACACGTGAGATTGTACTCAGGCTTACACTCACATGTGTAAAGAAGCTCCTTTGCAGGTTCCAATTTATTGATGATTTATTTCACGATAAAGTATTTACAACGCAGGAGTACGACTTTTACGAGCCTTCCCCCGTAAAGTACCCTGTACCTGTCTCCACCCATCAACACTGACACCACTATAACCTTTGCCATCGAAGAGAAGGGAAGTAGATGACGATAGAGTTTGCTGATAGAATCTACCGGGGGCAAGTGCTGGAAGTTACCAGGGCGTGGCCATAGGGGTATTTAAGGGGGAGCGAGGCCCGCAAATGGGTTGATTCCTTGGGGACTGAAGAACAACTGCAGGTGGACGACATCGAGGCCGACTGTTGGAGATCTACATGGTGGAAACCATCAATATAGACTGTTCGATATTACTCTATTAGAAACCACCAGGACTGCGGTAGTTATAGCCTTGTGAAACGTGAGTCGTACTCTCGCCTGTAAATATGTTATCGTGAAATAAATCATCATGAAAATGTATCCTGCGAATGAGCTTCTTTACACATGTCGGAATAGAGGACATGTTTCATCGCAGGCCGTTTTTTTGTCTACAACAGACCTAAACACACGAAATATGAAAAATGGCATTTGATTAGGATTGCCACCTGCTACCCATTCTGAGATCGCCCAACTAGCAAAACCCTTCTCTCCATTATACCTAAGACTTTAAATTTGTTTATTCCGTAATTTCACGATGAGTTGACCAAAGTGGCAATGTTATTTTGTCATTTTATTCACAGTAACAAAAATGGTATAGTTTTTTTACCTGTTAACTTATGCATACGAGTGTAACGGTGGCACAATGGTTGGCCAATTGCAATATGAATCAGACCACTTTAGTTTGATTCTCAGTCATAGTTATCATCAAGCAAACTGGCCTTGAGCCTTCTCGTCATCAACCCACGTTTTGAAGCATGATGGAGTATGGTCAAACAATCTCCACGACTTATCCAGTATGGAAAGATTTCACCCATAAGTGGTATGACAAAGGGTAACAATTATTATTATTGTTGTTGTTTATTACCACCGAAGGAATAACTTCACATCTGTCAGCCAGCCTATATATACTCATAGATAAATGCTCTCCTAAACACCACCATTGGGTTGAAGCTGATTTGGTATCTTCCACTTTGAGAGCCTCGCCACAAGGACCATCCTACTCGATCCAGCGGTGTATCAGCGCTTTGTCAGGAGCGAAGCAGTCGGCAGTATTCTGGCTGTGAGACGTGAACAACGTTAGAGCGTTATATCATCCCCATTAATATTTCAGTCATGCTATCAGTCAAGAAGGCATGAAAACAGTAGCCAGGCAGCTCCAAGGGCAGAGCGCGATGCTGGTACTGCCAATATCCTTCATCTGAATCAAGCCAGCTTCCTGTTATTGAGCGACTTCTCTAGTGCAGATATTTCATGGCCTCAGCCAGGTCATCAATGACTGCACAAATAATGAAATTACATTTGCATCTGCACTAGATCTTACTAAATGTCACATATACGAATAAAACATTGGCTTGCCGATGGTATAATGTGCATTGCTCTCTGTAGCAGCCTGGTTGTGCGTGAAATTTTCAACGAGATTCAAGGCAAGGCGCATGCTCTTTTGAGCTAAAATTGGACAAAGAATGGAACTGACCAACAGCAAAAAAAGTTTTTTCAGTAACAAAAATCCTATAAATAAAACTAGCTAGATAATCACCTGCCAACTAGAGTTGTCAGGTGATTATCTAGCACATCAGATGTAAGGTCAACATTAACAATGCAATGGTGGCCAAATTATGGAAGGGAAAAAGGAAGCAGATGAAAAAAATTAGTTGAGATGAGAAGATTTAGTGGAACACAGTGAATTAAGGTTGACAAGAGATTTCTACATTCTCTAAATTATTCATCTGTTGTCTTCAGAAATGCTTCCAGTGGGCAGTTATTCGTTTGAACCATGTCATATTGTTCCAAATTATTTTGATGGCCATTGTCAATAGTTTTTGGAGGGTGAGGGGTCCAATAAACAGAAAGCTGGCATTAAAGATCATAAGATAATATCTCGATAAGGTACTGAATCATCCTTTTATCCCTCTGGAGTTGATGAGTACCTCTTCGTGGGACATTAACATGAGCTATTCCTTGGAAAGTGCCAACTATGATAGGCATTCATAATTGCCATTGTCCTGGTGCCACTGCCGCAGGCTCTTTTAAACAAAGACATTTAATTTTTAATATTTACGAGATGGTTACCCCTCTGATTGCCTTTTTTTCTCAATTACTGTATTTTACAGTATTAAACTGATACAACGTGTTTTTCTGTTCACTAAAAGAAAGGCCATGACCATCATGAACGTCGTCAGTCGGATGTCAGAAGTCCTCCAACATGATAATGTCAGATTAGACATGAGCCTGAGAACACCATGCATAGTACTGGCTTCCCTCTACTTTAGAAATGGATGAATTCTGGAAAAAACACGAGTCAAACAAAATTTCGTGATCAGAAAATATTTTCCCATTATATTCAACACAAAAAATTAGGGATGAGTTTCAGACAATCATTCCACCCCACTCCTAACCAAAAATTGTTCACATATTGACAAATTAGAAATAATAAGAAAGTACATAAAGGTTAAGAAGATTGAATAATAACTAATTTAAGACGAATAATTAATTCTAGATTTCAAGCTTTCGCGACTGCAAGGATCCATACTTTTAAGGGAACTCACCAAACGATCTGCATGTTGGAATGCCTAGAAAGGCGATGTGAGGCGTTACTGGTGAGCTGTAGGGATATACTGTGACTGTGTCGCGGATGGATGACGCATCCTCCTGGGTGCTTCTTCTTTGATGTTTTCATGGCATGTGCCGTGTAAAATTTCGTTAACATGGAAATTCGATTTCGTAAATAGAAAAATGTCCATAATTTGTCAAATTGCATGAACGCGAAATTCCGTAATCCGAACGTCTGTAAATCTATGGATATCTGTAGAGCCAACATCTGGAATACTCAGAATTTAATTGCTTCATCAGTTGGAGGCACTGTCTGCTTCAACACCGTAGGAAAAATGTCACTGCTGTATTAAGGTGATGAATTTGCAATGATTATTTGACGGTGGTACCATGGATCCAGGTTGGTGCAAGTGCACAGAGAAATATACAATTGTTCATAGCATTACGTGAACAGGAACAGGAAAATAATTTATCACAACAAGGCTGGGAGAGGGTTTTTCAATGCCAAGTGAGTTGTCGATTGTTGCTTTTTCATCATAATTCACGTTGCTGGTGAGTACGGATTGGAGAATGCAGAAGGAATATATGTGGGAGGATAGAAGATGTGTTGACTATAAGCAGTGACATTGTATTTGTGTAGGGGACTGTAAAGAGAAAGTGCTAGAGCGTACACGTTGAGATAATTAGAAACAGGTGGCCGGAAGGTACTGTATTGATGATAATAAATTATCCAATAAACAATACAATTGCCACAGTGGAGTGGGGGCACTGTCTGATAGGGGCGGGGCCAAGGGGGTATATTAGGGGAGCAGGGATGCACAAAGAACAAGGGACGAGATTGGGACAGACTAATTGTGGAGCGATAAGGTGGAAACCATCAGGGCTGACTGATAGCCGTAGTAATAACGCTCTAAGTTGTAAATGTGTAGTAAGTTCAACGGAGTCGCAGACGTAGACTTGGAGGCAACACATTTATTTAACTCTAACACACAGGGTAACTTCCCCTTAGAATAACAACCTATGGTGGTGACCACCAGGCAAACTACACTAATTACAACGTAACTAGCTACTACAGACCGGGACCAACAGCTCGGGTCCAGGTACGCGTGTTGGAGACTCGTTGAACGGAGAACGGAGATCATAGAACGTAGACCGTTGACAAATGTTTCGTCCAGGATTAACAATTAACAACAACCACAACAACCCTGGTTTCTCTCGGGACCCGGCTTATATTCTCTGCAGCGTGGCTGGCTCCACCCTTGGTCACGACCACCTTACAGAATCCTCGAGCAGGATCTGGATCCCAACCACGTGACCCCCCTAGCCCTCACTTGGAGCCCCTTTTTCAACTCCCCCTTCAATAAAAGAACAAAACGAACAACCTGTTAGTGTGCACCAACAAATAAATACTTCAACCCATCTATACAATATATACAAAAACCGAAGAGTCTTTGATCGACTCCTTGTGGCCAGGCTCCCAGGAGAGGTGGGCGTACTCTCCTCGCGGGTCGCAGGGGAAATTTCAAAAGATCCCATCGAGCAAAGAGCAGTCGGCCGGGCAGACGGGCCTTTCGCTCCCGAAGCTTGTGAAGATGGCGCAGGTGGCGGCTTGGGGGATGTTAAACGTGCGGCATCTGAGGATGGGATCACATGACTCCCCTGAGGACCAACCTCAGTGGGTACACACCTCAGCTCGCCAGACACATCTGACACTTGGCCCCTGTGTAGTATAGATGGGATGAATTCACGCAGCGTGATGAAAGGCTTGAGGCGAGAGGGATGTACAAACCAACTCCGCCGACCCAAGCAAATTTTTTTCACACTGGAGCCAAACGACCCGAATCACGCCAAATGGCCCCCTCCAGGGTTTAAACAATTTGGGTGAAGTACCCACCAGTATGTGGGGACAGTGTAGCCAGGCTCTGTCGCCTGAAGCCCACTCATCTCCGGAAAGATGGAGACCCCTCAGCTGCTCATTTGACAATTGGCACGAATTGGAATTCTCTCTGGAAGCCTTGCATGCTTCTGAAAGCCTCTGAAGGGTAAAGCGCATCGATTCCGAAATTTTTGATTTAGCCTTGTTTGGCTCGGCTCATAATTGGACATCAATCTGGGGGTCGTGTTCTCTTCCATACATTAAAAAAGTGGTGAGAAGCCGGTGGATGGGTGAGGGACCATTCTATAGGCAGCAAGGACCCCGGTAACATGCAAGTCCCAGTCAAGCTGGGACTCGCTGACCTGATGGCTCAACATGGAGGTCAGAGTCCTCTGCAGCCGCTCTACAATTCCATCCGTCTGGGGGTGGTATGGTGACGTGCGTATTTTATTTGTTCCCAACAAGTCGTACACCTCCCGCAGCAATTTTGAAGAAAATTCCTTGCCCTGATCGGTCAGAAGATGCTCAGGGCCCCCCTTGTCCATCACATAGCAATCAAGGAATGCCTCGGTGATGGCCACATCCGATTGGTTGGGCGGCAGCCAAGCCATCAGCAAAAATATTCGACGCCCACCAATAAATACTTTTTGCCACGAGGGGTGGTAGAAAATGGACCAAGGATAACAAGAGCGACCAGCTCATTTATGCGGGAAACCTGAATGGATTGCAATGATGGACAGCAGAGTTTGGACGGGGGTTTCCGCCGTGCACACTGCACACACCCCTTGAATACAATAGCGACATCTTCCACCATGCCAGGCCAGAAGAAGTCGAGCTTAAGTGTGGCTAGCATCTTATGCACCCCAAGGTGCAACAGTCGCTCATGCACAGCCCAGATGACTTTACTCCGTAGGGCAGTAGGCACGACAATGTTGTAACGTGTCAACCCTCCATTCCAATGCATGAGCAATCTGCCTCTGAGGATGACAGAGGCTACAACCCATCGATTCCCACCCCCGTTCACCTCCTTGACACGGCGCTGTAACTTGAACAGGGAAGCGTCTTCCACCTGAAGGCGTCCGAAGTCTGCATGGTTCATGCCAATAACGGCGTCATGCGCCACAGGAGCGTCGGCTTTCCTCAGAGATGTCAACCTCAACCAATGCCGGAAGGGGACGAGGCGAGTCCTCAGCAGGTGCCTTACAGCGCCCCGGCCCGAGAAACACGTTCACCCGTCGCTCGTTGGTAATCGCGAAAGGGCATCCGCGTTCGTGTGTTGGGTACCTTTACAAAAGGAAACAGTAAAGGAATAGTCCTGGAGGACTTCCAACCAACATGAAAATTGGTCAGATGGTTGATCAATATGCAGCGTGTACTGTAGCGCGGCATGGTCAGAGAGCATCTCAAAGCGTCTGCCATAAAGATAGGTGCGATACTGTTGCACAAAAAAAACAGTTGCCAAAAGTTCTGCCGGAGACATCACTCTGCTGCCATATGCTACAACACTTTCCATGCCATAACGACTCGGTCGGTTTTCATTCCCGTCGTGTGTCGGTGCATGAGGGTTCAGATTTTGCTCAGGCTGACTGGCCGCTCCGACCGGGTCGGTGATCGGAGTTGGTCCATAGAGCGATTGCTGTGACCGCAGGTTCATCCGCTATTATCGGATTGATAGAGGGGGTTGAAATCAGAATGTGCGTCGATACTGGTGCATCCGCGACTATCATTTCCAAGTTGATTTTTAACATTCTGCCCCCTAAATGTCGTACCCTATGTCCCGTCAGAGTTCCGTGCTTTAATGCAAATGGATGCTCATTGGGCCTCACTGGGAAAATAACAGCGGAGGTGTGTATTGGAGATATCAAATTGACGGGGCCAGTTCTTGTATCAACGTCCCTTGCTGTTCCTTGCTTGCTCAGGACTGACTTCTTGAGGAAGATGCCCCTGAAAATTTTGATCGATCAAGGTTCCCTTGAGTTACCATTGGGCCATCGAATGGCCTTTTGCCTTCTTCCACTCGATTGTTCTTTGCCAAGGCTACTGTACAAGCGCTTGCGAGTAAGACCGTAAAGATTCCCCCCGGCACACAAATGTTAGTTCCTTTACGATTGCGCAAGCCGCTAGACCAGGAGGCGACTGAGGGGGGAATTCTTCTAGGATCCTCAAACAAAGACATTCGTGGTTTGCCGTTGGTGGGGGCCCAAATTATCATTGCCAATTACCAGGAACCGCTCATTCAAGTCCTGAATGCAGGGTTGGACATTTTTGTCATTCAGGAGGGCACCGTGCTAGCTCACGTGTCGTCCATGCTTCACGAGGGAAACATCGTTGGCGGTGTGGGGGTCACGTTGAATACGAAGCCGCAACAGGTTTCTTATAAAAAGTGGATGGATACGCTTTGTTCCGAAAATTCGGAATTGATCGAGTCCCAGAGTCACCACATCGATATGGGCGACGCCGCTCCCATCCAGCAGAACCCCTATCGGCTGAGCCCTAAGGAAAAAGAACACGTACAGCTGGCAGTTGATGAAACGTTGGCCGCCAATATTATCTCACCGTCCACCAGCCCGTGGGGAGCCACGATTGCTCTTGTTAAAAAGCAGGATGGTAGTTTGCACTTCTGTGTTGACTTCCGTAAGCTTAATAAGATCTCTGTAGCTGACCCGTACCCTCTTCCTCGGATGGACGATTCCCTGGACGCTCTCGCAGGGGCATATTATTTTTCGACTATTGACCTATCTTGATTTTCGCAGTTGCCCTTGGATGAATCCTCTAAACCTAAGACAGCTTTTTGCACATCACAAGGCTTATTTGAATTAAATCAGCTTCCGATGGGTCTTCACTCCACTCGGCTACGTTCCAGCGATTGAAGGAACTAGTTCTGGCAGGCCTTCAGGGGACTCATGCCTAATATATCTGGGCGATGTTATCGTTTTTAGCCGTATGTTTAAAAAACATCTGGAATGGTTACGTGCTGTCTTTCTTAACATGCCTGCAGCGAATCTCAAATTTGAACTGCAGAAGTGTCAACCTGCTCCAAAACTGGGTTCGGTATCTTGGCCACATAGTCAGTAAATCAGGGATAGCGATGGACCTGAACAAAACCACATGTGTCCGTACTTGTCTGACCCCCACGTCGGTGGGGAAGGAGGTGCAGAGTTTCATTGGATTTACATCCTATTACCGCCGTTTGTCACCGGGTTTGCCACGATCGCCAAACCTCTCCACGCCCTGACGGCAAAAGGTCAGAAGTTCCATTGGGGGGAGTAGGAGCAGGGCACATTTGTTGTGCTCTGGGATGGCTTGGTGAACGCCCCTCCCCTCCACTACCCCGACTTTTCCTTGCCGTTCATCCTTGATACGTATGCTAGCAACACCGGAATTGGCGCTGTTCTGTCTCAAGTCGTTATGGCATGGAAAGTGTTGTAGCATATGGCAGCAGAGTGATGTCTCCGGCGGAACTTTTTGCAACTGTTTTTTTTATGCAACAGTATCGCGCCTATCTTTATGGCAGACGCTTTGAGATGCTCTCTGACCATGCACCGCTACAGTACGTTCTGCATATTGAGCAACCATCTGACCAATTTTCACGTTGGTTGGAAGTCCTCCAGGACTATTCCTTTACTGTTTCCTTTTGTAAAGGTACCCAACACACGGACGTGGATGCCCTGTCGCGATTACCAACGAGCGACGGGTGAACGTGTTTCTCGGGCCGGGGCGCTGTAAGGCACCTGCTGAGGACTCGCCTCAACCCCTTCAGGCATTGGCTGAGGTTGACATCTCTGAGGAAAGCCGACGGTCCTGTTGCGCATGACGCCGTTATTGGCATGAACCATGCAGACTTCGGACGCCTTCAGGTGGAAGACGCTTCCCTGTTCAAGTTACAACGCCGTGTCAAGGAGGTGGACGGGGGTGGGAATCGATGGGGTGTAGCCTCTGTCATCCTCAGAGGCAGATTGCTCATGCATTGGAATGGAGGGTTGACACGTTACAACATTGTCGTGCCTACTGCCCTACGGAGTAAAGTCATCTGGGCTGTGCATGAGCGACTGTTGCACCTTGGGGTGCATAAGATGCTAGCCACACTTAAGCTCGACTTCTTCTGGCCTGGCATGGTGGAAGATGTCGCTATTGTATTCAAGGGGTGTGTGCAGTGTGCACGGCGGAAACCCCCGTCCAAACTCTGCTGTCCATCATTGCAATCCATTCAGGTTTCCCGCATAAATGAGCTGGTCGCTCTTGTTATCCTTGGTCCATTTTCTACCAAAGTAGAGGGAAGCCAGTACTATGCATGGTGTTCTCAGGCTCATGTCTAATCTGACATTATCATGTTGGAGGACTTCTGACATCCGACTGACGACGAGAAAAAAAGGCAATCGGAGGGGTAACCATCTCGTAAATATTAAAAATGAAATGTCTTTGTTTAAAAGAGCCTGCGGCAGTGGCACCAGGTCAATGGCAATTATGAATGCCTATCATAGTTGGCACTTTCCAAGGAATAGCTCATGTTAATGTCCCACAAAGAGGTACTCATCAACTCCAGAGGGATGAAAGGATGATTCAGTACCTTATCGAGATATTATCTTATGATCTTTAATGCTAGCTTTCTGTCTATTGGACCCCTCACCTTCCAAAAACTATTGACAATGGCCATCAAAATCATTTTGAACAATATGACATGGTTCAAACGAATAACTGCCCACTGGAAGCATTTCTGAAGACAACAGATGAATAATTTAGAGAATGCAGAAATCTATTGTCAACCTTAATTCACTGTGTTCCACTAAATCTTCTCATCTCAACTAATTTTTTTCATCTGCTTCTTATTTCCCTTCCATAATTTGGCCACCATTGCATTGTTAATGTACACCTTACATCTGATGTGCTAGATAATCACCTGCCAACTCTAGTTGGCAGGTGATTATCTATTATCTATTATTTATAGGATTTTTTTTACAGAAAAAACTTTTTTTGCTGTTGGTCAGTTCCATTCTTTGTCCAATTTTAGCTCAAAAGAGCATGCGTCTTGCCTTGAATCTCGTTGAAAATTTCACGCACAACCAGGCTGCTACAGAGAGCAATGCACATTATACCATCGGCAAGCCAATGTTTTATTGGTATATGTGACATTTAGTAAGATCAAGTGCAGATGCAAATGTAATTTCATTATTTGTGCAGTCATTGATGACCTGGCTGAGGCCATGAAATATCTGCACTAGAGAAGTCGCTCAATAACAGGAAGCTGGCTTGATTCAGATGAAGGATATTGGCAGTACCAGCATCGCGCTCTGCCCTTGGAGCTGCCTGGCTACTGTTTTCATGCCTTCTTGACTGATAGCATGACTGAAATATTAATGGGGATGATATAACGCTCTAACGTTGTTCACGTCTCACAGCCGGAAAACTGCCGACTGCTTCGCTCCTGACAAAGCGCTGATACACCGCTGGATCGAGTAGGATGGTCCTTGTGGCGAGGCTCTCAAAGTGGAAGATACCAAATCAGCCTCAACCCAATGGTGGTGTTTAGGAGAGCATGTATTTATTAGTATATATAGGCTGGCTGACAGCTATGAAGTTATTCCTTCGGTGGTAATAAACAACAACAATAATAATAATAATTGTTACCCTTTGTCATACCACTTATGGGTGAAGTCTTTCCATACTCGATAAGTCGTGGAGATTGTTTGACCATACTCCATCATGCTTGTCAACGTGGGTTGATGACGAGAAGGCTCAAGGCCAGTTTGCTTGATGGTAACTATGATTGAGAATCAAACTAAAGTGGCCTGATTCATATTGCAATTGGCCAACCATTGTGCCACCATTACACTCGTATGCATAAGTTAACAGGGAAAAAAACTATACCATTTTTGTTACTGTGAATAAAATGACAAAATAACATTGCCACTTTGGTCAACTCGTCGTCTTGAAATTACGGAATGTACAAATCTAAAGTCTTAGGTATAATGGAGAGAAGGGTTTTGCTAGTTGGGCGATCTCAGAATGGGTAGCAGGTGGCAATCCTAATCAAATGCCATTTTTCATATTTTTTGTGTTTAGGTCTGTTGTAGACAAAAAACGGCCTGCGATGAAACATGTCCTCTATTCCGACATGTGTAAAGAAGCTCATTCGCAGGATACATTTTCATGATGATTTCTTTCACGATAACATATTTACAGGCGAGAGTACGACTCACACGTTTCACAAGGCTATAACTACCGCAGTCCTGGTGGTTTCTAATAGAGTAATATCGAACAGTCTTTGTTGATGGTTTCCACCATGTAGATCTCCAACAGTCGGCCTCGATGTCGTCCACCTGCAGTTGTTCTTCAGTCCCCAAGGAATCAACCCATTTGCGGGCCTCGTTCCCCCTTATATACCCCTACGGCCACGCCCTGGTAACTTCCAGCACTTGCCCCCGGTAGATTCTATCAGCAAACTCTATCGTCATCTACTTCCCTTCTCTTCGATGGCAAAGGTTATAGTGGTGTCAGTGTTGATGGATGGAGACAGGTACAGGGTACTTTACGGGGGAAGGCTCGTAAAAGTCGTACTCCTGCGTTGTAAATACTTTATCGTGAAATAAATCATCAATAAATTGGAACCTGCAAAGAAGCTTCTTTACACATGTGAGTGTAAGCCTGAGTACAATCTCACGTGTTGTTGCTGTAGAGTATTTTCATTTTACCAGTTGGTCACCCAAATGACCAAAGCTAAATAAAAACACAGAGTTACAGAAATGAAAGCAAATATAAATAATACAAAACAACTGATGTGTCACATGGGAAATCGACGTAATGGAGTTAAGGGATGATAGAATATGTGAGTAAGGTGCGACACGGATGTCCTCTGGCCCTTTCACGACTTAACATTTTTTTTGACTACGTAGTTTGAGACGATTTCCATGGATGTACCAGTAGAATTTATATCTGGTATAGATAAATGGGAGGCTGATCGATGCCCCAGTCCGGTCATGGTATGGATCTCTATTGTTAAACCATATTATGAATGCGGATGATCTGGTGATTACTTCCCACTCTATGGAGAAGTTAGAGACACTACAGCTAAACATGGAGCATGCTCCTAAATTATGGGCCGTTACCATCAGCCTCACAAAAACAAATCACCTCCCTGGGTATTTTACATCATCAAAATGCTCCTCTCCCTCAATTCCCCATGTATTTTGGGGCAGTTGTGGAGAGAGTGGAGATATTTCCGAACTTGGGCAGTGTGCTGATGACCAACTCTGTTTCAGTAGCCGAGGTCTCACTTCGAATCATTCGAGCGGCATTATATTTCCATCAGCTGCTGAACACTGTGTGGAAGCTACCTGGCATGTCACTCCATACAAACCTTCATGTCTTCTGGACCACAGTTATGCCCTCCCGTATCTCTCTCGAAAGTAACATCTGCGCTGGTTTGAAACATTTTGGTTAGCCCACGATCTATCCAGGGTTTAACCAGACTGGACTTTGTGAGGAGCTCAGATTCCTGGAATATCTGGACAAATGCCCATCTGTGGGCTCCTCCAGCAAGCGAGGCTGCGTTGGTTGTGTCATGCATTCCGTATGCACAGCCACGGCATCCCCCAAGCAGCTTCAATTTGGCTGGATAGATGGTGCTAAATGGGCGTGGTACGGGCTAGAGAAGAGATGGACTGATGTGGTACAGAAGGATGTGGAGCTGATTGGACTTATTGATGACTGGTATCAGCAGTGTCATGATCGGCTTCTGTGGAGGAGGTTCCTGAAAAGCGCTGCTGGGGAGGTGGAGGCAGTCGCCCTCCAGCAACAGCATAGGGCAGAGGAGCGAGGCTCAAAACAACGAGCAGAGCGCCAAACAACTGACACAAATAAAGTTGGCACAGTGGGGAGCACGGCTGTTGCATCTGCCGATCATTTTCCTAAGTCAATCCATGGCATCTGCGTCTATTACATGACCTCCTGCCAGCCAGCCTTCGACACTTCACGTGGCCTCAAAATGCACCGAGCATGGCACAAGTGCTGTGGTGACACTCTTTGGTTCTATTGGATAAAGTCACGTAGGTAAAAAATAAAATAACAAAAATCACGACGTTTCGGCCACAAGACAAGCGGCCTTCATCAGGTGAAGGGACGAGACTGTCTGGAGGACAGCGAAAGCTTTAAATCTGCTGTGGTGATGTCACCGCCACTTAGGGGTGAACGACGGTTGTTGCGTTGTTGTTGTGCGTGTGTGCACGGACGCATGTACGCCTGTGAGTCTCGTGTATGGAGAGAGAAAGAGAGGCAGCCGTGCGTTGTGCTGGCCAGTGTGCCATTCTGAGCTTCATAGGCGCTGCTCGCTAACAGCGCTTGCCCCAACATTCTGGTAAGGCTATACGGCGAATGATTGTCGCTGTTGTGTGTGTGTGTATGGACGTTCACCCCCCTCCCACCGCCCCCGTGTGTGCAGTTTTAGGGACTCATTACGCCCCCTCCCGACAAGCAGGCCAACATCCGAACTAAAGGTAAGTGACAATAAAAACAGATTTTTTTTCTCCCATTTAAGTAACTTTATGTTTTGCTCACAATACAGTATTTATTACAGTGTTGCATGCAAATGTACGATATTTTGTCTTACATATGACTTTGACAATGTTTCCATGTTTTGCTGAACCGTGATAACATCTTAAAAAACTTACAGTATGTGGATTTCAATACAGTACACTATTGTATTCAGACTTATGAACCGTTCGACTTACGGACAGTTCTCAGGAAGGGAACCGATAAGTTGTACTATTCGCTAACAGCACCTTCCATTGGTATGGTTGACTACATACGATGCAAAGAAAGTTAAATATAGATACATATATATTGTACAGCACTTTCCCCAATAGTATGTTGATGTTCTATGGGGTATGTTTGTCTTGCTGAGTAATGTTTTAATTGGGGCGGTGTCATTTTCACAATTTCCCCAATGTTTTTACATGGCCGACTTGCGCGTCAGCAATTTTCGCACCCAATGGATAAATCTCTTCCTCTTCTTGGGCCTGGTGGCGGCAGAAGTGGTGGTGGAAGCTGTGGCAGCGGCGGTGGAAGGGGCATCGGTGGCATCATGGTACATTTGAGACACGGCGCATTTCAATTCTTTCAGCTGGCTACTGAGATGAAGGTTCTCTTCTTGCAGCCTCTCTTCCCCATGCCACATGTCCTCGTGACGCACCAGCTTCCCGCGTAGCCTAAACTGTTCCTGGCCTCTCTGCGGATCTAGGAAGTTCAACTCCGTCAGGTGGGCGTGCAGCGACCTCCGGAGATCTTTGTTTTCACAGCGCAGCGACATTTGCCGCTGTGCTGCATTGCAGTCTCGGAGAAAATCCGCATGGAGAGACTTGCTCTCCCTGCAAGGCACTCTCGTGGACTCCAGCTCCAACTGGCACTCTTTAAGCTGTTGAACCAGGCTCCTGTTCTCTCTCTGGAGAGTCTCTCGGTTCTCCATCAACTCCTCCTGCTGCTGCTGTAGCTCCAGACGGAGCATCTTGTTCTTCTGACAGAGCTCCACATTCTGCAGGCTCATCCTCTCCGTAGACAGCGTCGTGACCTCATGGTCAAAGTCTAAAATGGAAAGCGTAAAAAGAAGATAAATGAAGATCCCCATCCCAAGCATGGCCAAGACCAGAACGTCAACGATCAGCAGCGCCATGCTCAGCTCGTGTTGACGGCACGCGGGACAGAAGCAAGTGTGAGACACGTCACGAAGGGGCGTGTTATTTATACAAACGTCATTACCGGATGTGACGTACGCTATGACGTAACAGCCATCCCTGCCCACTTATTGGCAATCATTGCCCGTCACGTGACTCCACAGCCCCGCCCCTAACCGCGCAGCTCCTCCCCCATACTCTTCTTCCGCCTTCCCCACGTGATGCGAAGCGAGCCAATCACACGAGAGGCGGAGCTCGGTAGGCCCCGCGTCCGCTTCCCGCCATTCTTGCAATGGGTGGGGGGGGGCGGTGGGGGGGACGCGGGGGGCGGAGCCGCACAAATATCCAGACGTCCACCTCCAGCACAGACACCAGCAGATTCTTAAACCTGGTGGTGGAAGTAAGGACACGAAAGGGGTAATAGTCAACCACCATTACCACCATCAATACCACCATTACAACCACCAAAATCACCGCTATAGTTAACACCACCATCAATATCACCACCTCCACCACAACGATCACAATCAAAATTACAATCACAATACTCTTTGGTTCTTTCTGTAAAGTCACGTAGTTAGAAAAAATAATAGATCACGACGTTTCGATCGCAACACAAGCAACCATCATCAGATGAAAAAATATAGCGAGAAAGCTGCTGAAACACGAAGTTATATTGGCTTGAGATAAGCTCAGCCCAAGGGTAAGTGGGCGGGGCTAGAGGTAGAATTTGCATGTAAATACAACACCACATCGTGGAAAAGGAAAGAGAGACACAGACACCGAGAGACATACACACACAGAGAGAGGCACACACAAAGAGACACACGAGAGACACATATAGAGAAAAACACACCGGCAGAGAGAGACACCTACACAGACAGATGCAGAGAGAGATAGACACAGAGAGAATTACATAATTGCCCATGAATTACTATGGTGTGACAATGCCAATTACCAATGTCAAAGGGAACATCAATGAATGGTAAATGTGGGGTAATATCCCCAGAAGCGCATGTAGACTACATTAAAAAAATAAAATAATCAGGCAATATAATATCACATATGGGTTCAGTTTAAAGTTTACTTATGACAAATAATACTGAAATAATTGTGCTCCATAGATTATCTTAATGGTCAAGTTACATAACCATCACGGAATCACTTAAGCTGACCATTTAAAAAGACATTAATTGCAAGATGTTGAGCAAAGGAAATTGTTTGGAAGTTCATCTCACACTAAGTACATGTTACTATAAATCTAAATCTGCATAGTTCTCAATCAGCAAAGTCGCCAACATGTTTTACCACAAGGAAGGAGTTCGGTGTAAAGCTGTTAAGCAAATTAACCACTGCACACGGTTGTAAAGCTCTCTGCCTCAAAGACAGCACTCTACCAAGTATCACGACGCAGCTGCACACGCCACATGACAATAGGCGGAGTGAGTGAATCTAAGTAGACACTGACCCTGTCAAAGGGGATCCCATGTCTAGAGTATTTGTGGCTGGTGCTACACATTTCTAACGTGATTAGCCATTTAGCTGATCTATCATTTGTGAACAGGTCGCTTCTGAAAAACAGCCACATAGCTCAGTGGGTCTCACCTGGTAAAATAAAAATAGTTTATAGAGTTCGTTCTACCTTAACGCGTGTTTTCATAACGCCATTTGGATATAGCACGATGGATGTAATAGGGAACACGTTTTATAACACGGATGCTAAGTGGATATAACGCGATTGAGTCAACAGAACCACGTCGCGCGAGTAGGAATGTGCGGTTGTACGGCTGCCTGGGCACAGCGTCACACGAGGCATTGGGATGCTGCTGGATGCTTCCTGATGCTCCCCACGCGCCTCAGTCTTTGTTCAGCCGACACACGCATCTCACGCTGTTATCACGGACTGTGCTTTACCCTGTATTAGTCATTGTAACGAGGGAGTTTACATAACGCGGTGTTATTCAGCAACGCAACCACCGCGTTATAGAACACTGCAGTAAATATTGTCGCGGTGTGGAAGGAGCAATGAACGTCATCTTGTGGCATGGAAAGGCATCGCAGCCCTAGCGAACAGCCAGAGACAAAGCCTGCACGCACGGCAAAGTTGTGATTGACCCGGGGACTATTAGCAAGTGACACGTATGGACTAATGGTTACTCTAAATTACGATGTTGACGTTGGTTAACGTGCTACAAATATGCTGAACGCACATCGCATTAGCTCTGACAAATAGCGGACTTTTTAAAGTTATCGTTTACAATGGTTAATTTGTATATCATGCCAAGTGAGTAATTTGCGTGTGGACCCTGACAGCGGCACTCAATGTCCAACTCTTGCGAATGCTCTCAGGGGATCTTTACCGTGCGCTGCGTTCACTCACTCAGCCCCAATCTCCCTGTCGTGAACTCACCACTCACCCACTCACTCACCTCACCCTTCAACTCACTCACCCTCCTCACCTATTAATTCTCCTCATTAACTCACTCACCCTGCAATCCACTCCCTCACCCCCCCTCCATCACCCGGCACTCACCGCCTGTCCGTGACCACCTCTCCCGTGCCTACAACCACAAACACCACCACCACCTCTCCCGTGCCTACAACCACAAACACCACCACCACCACCTCCTGCTGCTGCTGTCGCGGTCTCCGCGTGGCGCCGCGGGCCCAGGGGGAGGCCTCGCGGCCCAAGAGCGGCGCCACGGCACCCCCCCTCCCGCTCCTGGCCCCTCCCCCTCGTTCCTCCTGGCCCCTCCCCCTCGTCCCTCCTGGCCCCTCCCCCTCGTTCCACCTGGCCCCTCCCCCTCGTCCCTGCTGGCCCCTCCCCCTCGTCCCTCCTCCTCCCGCTCGCGACGTGGAGTGATCTCGCCCCCCCACCGCCCATTGCAAGAATGGCGGGAAGCGGTCGCGGGGCCGACCGCGCGCCGCCTCTCGCGTGATTGGCTCGCTTCGCGTCACGTGGGGAAGGCGGAAGAGGAGTATGGGGGAGGAGCTGCGCGGTTAGGGGCGGGGCCGTGGAGTCACGTGGTTGGCAATGATTGACAATAAGTGGGCAGGGATGGCTGTTACGTCAAAGCGTACGTCACATCCGGTAATGAAGTTATCTAAATAACGCCCCTTCGTGACGTGCCTCACACTTGCTTCTGTCCCGCGTGCCGTCAACACGAGCTGAGCATGGCGCTGCTGATCGTTGGCGTTCTGCTCTTGGCCCTGCTTGGGATGGAGATCTTCATTTATCTTCGTTTTACGCTTTCCATCTCAGACTTTCACCGCGAGACCACGACGCTGCAAACGGAGAGGATGGGCCAGCAGAATGTGGAGCTCTGTCAGAGGAACAAGACGCCCCATCTGAAGCTACAGTATCAGCAGGAGGAGTTGATGGATAACCGAGAGACTCTCCAGAGAGAGAACAGGGGCCTGGTTCAACAGCTTAAAGAGCGCCAGTTAGAGCTGGAGTCCACGAGAGTGCCTGGCTGCGAGCGTGCGTCTCTCCGTGCGGATTTTCTCCGAGACTGCAATGCAGCACAGCGGCAAATGTCGCTGCGCTGTAAAAAGGAAGGTCTCCGTAGGTCGCTGCGCATCCACCTGAGGGAGTTGAACTTCCTGAATCCACAGAGAGGGCAGGAGCAGTTTAGGCTGCGCGGGAAGCTGGCGCGTCACGAGGAAAAGTGGCACGGCGACGTGCAGATGCGCAAAGAGTGCCGGCATCTCAGTAGACAGCTGAAAGAGCTGAAATGTGCCATTTCTCAAATTTACAAAGATGCCACCACCACCAACGCCACTGCCACCGCCGCTGCCACAGCTGCCACCACCGCCACCAAGCCCAAGAAATGAGATGTATTAATTGGGTCCGAAAATGGCTGAAACGCAAGTCGACCATTTAAAAATATTGGGGCAATTTAGAAAATGACACCGCTCCAATTAAAACATTATTCACAAAGACAAACGTTCCCCGTATAGATTCAAGAGACTATTGGGGCAAGTGCTATTAGCAAGGAGCAGCACCTAAGAAGGCCTCCACAATACAAGCACAAACACAAAGGTCCCCCATGTAGCCTCAACACACTGTTGGGGAAAGTGTTGTACAATATATATTTATCTATGTTTAACTTATTTTGCATCACATGTAGTCAACCATACCAATGGGAGATGTTGTTAATGAATAGTACAACTTTTGGATTCCATTACAAAGAATCGTTAGTGAGTCAAACAGTTCATAAGTCTGAATAAAATAGTGTACTGTATTTAAATTCACATACTGGAAGTGTTGTAAAATGTATTACGGTTTAACAAAAATTTTGAAGCATTGTTAAAGTCATAACACGGAATATTATACATTTGCAAATAATACTGTAATAAATACTGTATGGTAAACAAAAAATAAAGTTACGTAAATAGGACAAAAAATGTTTTTAATGTCACTTACCTTGAGTCTGGATGTGGGACCGTTTGTCGGGAGGGGGCATGAGTCCCCATAACTGCAGACGGGGGGGTTGGGGGTGAACGCCCGCAAGCACACACACACAACAGCGACAGTCATCCCCCGAATAACCTAACCAGAGTGTTGGGGCAAGTGCTGTTAGCCAGCAGCGCCTATGAAGGCTGGAATGTCACACGAGGGGGTGCGTGGACAGCACCACGCCCGGCTGCCTTTGTCTCGCCAGTGGTGATATTTACACACCACACCAGGCACTTATTTGAGGCTGAGTCAATCGACGGAAAGCCCAGCAACCATTAATATAATCGTTAAAGGTGTTGGTCGTGAGTGGGAATCGAACTGGGATCGGTGGGATGGTAGACAGTGTTCACCATTGCACTATCTCTCCCCACACACACACTCACAGGGGTATATGCGTCCGTGCACACACGCACAACAAGAAGACAATAATCGCCGTTTGCCCCTAAGTGGCAGTGACATCACCACAGCGCTTTTGTGCGGTGCTTGGTGCATTTTGAGGTCACTTGAAGTGTCGAAGGATGGCTGGCAGGAAGTCATGAATAGACACAGGTACCATGGGTTGACTTAAGGTGATAACGGGCAGATGCAAAAGCCGTGCTCCCCACTGTGCCAAATTTCAGTGTTTCAGTCGTATAGCGCTCTGCTCATTGTTATGAGTGTCGCTCCGCTGCCCTACGCTATTGCTGGAGGGCAACTGCCTCCACCTCCCCAGTAGAGTCTTTCATGAACCTCCTCCACATAGGCCTATCGCGACACTGCTGCTACCAGTCATCAGCAAGTTCAATCAGCTCCACATCCTTCTGTACCACATCAGTCCATCTCTTCTGTAGCCCATGCCGCGCCTGTTTAGCATGATCTATCCGCCCAAATTGAAGCTGCTGGGGGATGCGGTGACAGTGCATATAGACTTCATGACCCAGCCAATAGAGCAGCCCACTGATGAGCCTTTGTCCAGATATTTCAGGAAATTTTGGCCTCCTCACAAAGTCCAGTCTGGTTAAACCCTGGATAGATCGTAGGCAGGCTAAACCAAATGTTTCAAACCATTGCAGATAATCCTATAGAGAGAAATAAGGGAAGGCATAACTGTGGTCCAGAAGACATGAAGGTTTGTATGGAGTAACAGATCAGGTAGCTTCCATACAATGTTACGCAGCTGATGAAAATATAATGCCGCTCGAATGAATCGAAGTGAGACCTCGGCTCCCAAAACAGAGTTGGTCATGAGCACACTGCCCAAGTACGAAAATATCTCCACTCTCTCCACAACTGCCCCAAAATACATGGGGAATTGAGGGAGGGGAGCATTTTGATGATGTAAAATACCCAGGGAGGTGATTTGATTTTGTGGGGCTGATGGTAACGGCCCATATTTTAGTAGCATGTTCCATGTTTAGATGGAGTGTCTCCAACTCCTTAGAGTGGGCAGTAATCACCAGATCATCCGCATTCATAATATGGTTTAACTATAGAGAGCCATACCATGACCGGACTCGTGCATCGATCAGCCTCCCATTATATCTATACCAGATATAAATTCTACTGGTACATCCATGGAAATCGTCTCATTACTAAGTAGTCAAAGAAAATGTTAAGTCGTGTAGGGGCCAGAGGACATCCATGTCGCACATTACTCACATATTCTATCATCCCTTAACTCCATTATATCGATTTCCCATGAGACACAGCAGTTGTTTTTCTATTGTTTATATATGCTTTTCATTACTGTAACTCTGTGTTTTTATTTAGCTTTTGTTATTTTGGTGATCCAGGACTCTCTTGCAAATGAGAATCATCCTAGTCTCTTTAGTTCTCGCCTGTTTTAACTAAATAAATTACTACTTACTCCATTATGAACTCACCCACTTCCCTTACTTTATGACTCACATAAATACGTCCTCTCCTTCCTCATGAGTCATATATTGACCTGATAACCCAGGCAACCACCTAATCATTCACTGTGCCAACATCACTCACGCACTATTTCACAATCTCACCAATGACCTACTCATCCCATCACTCACTACCTTACTCACCATCCGCTTCCCTCATTGACCCACTGGTAAAATGGAAATACGCAGTCTAACACTCACGTGTTTAAAGAAGCTCCTTCGCAGGTTAGATTGTCTAGATGATTTATTTCACGATAACGTATTTACAACGCAAAAGTACGACTCACATGAACCTTCCCTCGTACAGTACCCTGCATCTGTTTCCACCCATCAACACTGACACCACTATATCCTTTGCCATCTAAGAGAAAGGAAGTAGAAGACGGTTGAGTCTGCTGGAAGAATGTACCAAGGAAACTGCTGGAAGCTGCCAGGGCGAGGATGAGTGGGTAGAAAAGGGAGAGGCGAGGCCCGCAATTGGGGCGCTAGCTCGGAGACTGAAGGACGACTGCAGGTGGATGACATCGGGGCCGACTGTTGTACATGGTGGAAACCATTAAGAAAGATTGTTCGAGATGAATGTAGTGGAAAACACTGGAGCTGCAGATAGTCATACCCTTGTGAAGCGTGTGAGTTGCACTCTCTTCTCAAAAATGGAACCTGCAAAGAAGCTTCTGGTGGCAGTGGTGGGATACAGTCTACAAGTTCAAGAAGGAAGACCCGCCGAAGAGCTCCTGCAGAGAACGAGTTATCAACCCTAAGCGCTCCAGGTTTTTCAGACTCGGCAAATGGCGGGAGTGAGAGCAGGACCCCGTTGGCAGCCAAGTTCCCGATGGAAGTGGATGCTCCGCCAAAGACCCAAGAACCAGCATCGCCGAACAAAGAAAATTGGCGGCAGCTGTTGGACAGGTTGGACCACCTTACCTCAGTGGTGGATCGACTGATAATTTCGATGATGAAGAAAAGAGAAGAGGAAGGAACAAGTAGTGCGCGGCTGAAGCCAGATCCATCTCCACCATGGACCGCAATGGCGAGGAGAAAGCGCCATAGGGCAGCAGCCATCGCTTCCCCCCGTCGAGCAGCAGGCGGGAACCAATCAAATGACTCAACCACAACTAGAAGCTGTTCAACAGACCTTGACCACCATGCAGAAAAATACGGGAGGCGATTGTATTGCATTCATCAAAAGATTTGAAGCAGCTGTCAGAGTCAGCCGATTGATTGACGATGAAGTGCTACGACTGCTGCCTACGGTGTTGGATGACAGAGCACTATTGGCCTTCTTTATGATCCCGGAAAATCAACCTGCCACAACCCAACAAGGCTGTCAAGGGATGGCCGATGTTTTCTGTCCTGCGTCCAGCGCAAGGCAGCAATTTTCATCCTGGAGAAGAGGAGATAGCGAGCCACTGATGGCTTATAGAAGTACCTTGCATGCGGTTGCACATGTGGCATTTCCAAGGATGGACATGACAACCTGAGACGTGCTAGTGGCGGAGCGGCTACAAACTCTCCTCTATCAAAGTGGCATTACATTGCCGATTTTGCCAGAGAGTGAGCAAACTTCAATGTAGTTTGCTAAATGCCTCTGGGCACACACAGATCCCAGGGCACCATGTGAAGTAGCAGCCCATGTGACAAGGGTGATGGAGAATGGAGGAGCAGGAGGACCAATGGAGCCAACAGGGACAGCAACAACAGGGACCGCCGCAATGCCCAGCATGGAGGGTGATCTGCAGGCGACCTTGGAAGAGATGGCTGTGGCCATCCAGGGGTTCAACGATTCAAGGTGTCAACTACAGCATCAGCGACCATGGCACAACCACGGAGGAATTCAGGACCATGCGGTGATGTACTGCTACCACTGCGGGAGGTCGGGCCACATCGCGAGAGGTTGCCGAGGGGAAGTCATCCCGAGACAACCAAGAAACACCCAGGCGTGTCGCCTGTACACCCAGCCAGATCACACGTGCACCTCATTTCCAAAACCCTCATCACCAACATCACTAGCACACCACTCGATCACATCGACCTGGAGTGAAACAACAGGGAAAATTCGGCCAACATCTCGGGCTAAGTGGAAAAAGTTAGTGAGATCGGTCGTAGCAGCAGCGACAGGAGCAGCATGGTGTAAACCGACCCTCCCTGACTCGCCGAGACAGGTGATGTCAATAAACACAGCAACGATAGAAAATGATGTACCACCCACAGATCATGATCTTGGGCTGATAAGGACCGAATGAATCCGATTGCAAAAACAGGATGAAATTATACAGTCATTGGCTGCACAGGCAGCTGAATGTGCTCAAACTGGTCAAAATGGGGAGCCATTCATCCCATGGCGAGGACTCCTGATGAGGTGGGACATGAAGATGCAGCGTTGTTGCCTAGTGGTGCAAAAACCCTTGCAAAAACAGTTGCTACTAGAAGTGCACGCCAAACAACAAATCCACTTGGGCCACCGAAACACATTGCTCACACTGCAGGCTCGATATTTTTGGCCAGTGATGTCAAAAGATGTACGCGAGCGGGTAATCATTGTCAGGAGTGTGCAAAAAGGAAACCTGCTCCCCATCCTATACAGCCTCCACTGCAGTCGATCGCAGTGGTGAGGGTAAACGAACTAGTAGCGTTGGATATCCTGGGTGCATTTCCTAAAACAGCAAGGATAAAATAAATATTTGCTCGAGAGGATGGAGTATTGCACACACTGGCTCGTTGCATGGCCGATACATGACCAAACGGCTGCAATAATAGCAGAAGCCTTTCTCCATGGCTATGTATTGGACAAGGGCCCCACTGAGAAACGTCTAGCAGGCCAGGGTCAGAATTTTTCTAGTAATCTGTTTCGAGAGGTTTGTAATATCGTGGGCACTAAGAAAAATTCGAACGCCACCGTACCACCTGCAGTGTGATGGACAAGTAGATAGGCTTAACCGCACGCTGTCCGCAATGTTGTGCCATGTTGTAAATGGTGATCAGATGGACTGGGACTTGCACATCCCAGGGGTCCTAGGGGCATATTGTAGAGTGCCACATGCATCGGCCGGGCTCTTCCCCTTCTTTTTGATGTATGGGAGAGACCCGGAGCCACCTATTGAGGACCAACTGGTGGCTTTCCCTGCTAAAGTTGTGTCGTCACCAGCCTCCCTCAGACTGCCACTAAAAAAGCTCTGTGAAGCTCGTGAAGCCGCGATAGCAGAGTCAGGCAGATCGCAAATAGCAAACAAACGGTTGCGGAAAAGAACGGAGACGCCTGTACCCTTTGAACAGGGTGATCGGGCCTGGTTACACTGTCCTGAGGTCCGGGTTAGAAAATCCGCCAAACTACACCATCCTTGGCAAAGCCCAGTGGAATTGTTAAAATCCTCTGCCCGCAAAGTGTTCGCATCCAAATGGGACGCCAGAGATGGGTGGTTAATCCGAGTCGCCCTAAACCATATAGAGAACTGACGTCACAAGGGATCGTTCAGGCTCACAAAGCCGTGTCCAGGGGCGTCGTGATGAATGCCAGGGAGGGGAGCATCCTCCTCACAGAAATACTGCCCCTGCACTCTCCTCTCAGGATCGACCGGAATGAAGATGGCCACGATGAGGGAGGCTGACGGACTAATTTAGAGAGGTGCCGAGAAGGAGTGTCACCGGGTCGAATGTGCTGCTCGACCACACCTACAGTACATATTGATGGCTTGTTGTAAATGTAGGGCTAATGATGTTGCGTATTGTTTGCCTAAGAATGTACACCTTCAATAGGGCAGCCCACGTAAGAGTTTGGTGATGATACTGAATGGTCAAGTTGGGTTGTAATGCCTTCCGCCCTTGATTCAAGCGCCTATGTTAAGCATTAACCCAGAGGTTAAATGTTTTGTACTCCATGCCCACATCACTGAATCCCGTGTGCGATCCCATTGATTCCCACATAGAGTTCCCTATTACTGGTAGGAACGAAGTTGTAAACTGAGTGTACCAGCCTGCAATAGATGAGTGTACCAGCTTGCAATAGATTAATGCGTCCGTCCGTCCCCTTTCAATACTTTAACGAAGTGAAATCTCGTGCTATTGGGGTGTAAAAATAAAATTGCGCAAAATTCCAATGTTCCTACCAGCCCACCCTGCAGGGACCTGTTAAATTAGAGTTTTAGCCGGGACAGATATTTTTATGGGCAGAAGAGGGTGATGTAGGGTACTGTACATGGCAAAAGTTATAGTGGTGTCAGTGGAGATGGGTGGAAACAGGTGCATGGTACCGTACGAGGGAAGGTTCGAGGTAGAAGACGCTAAAGTTTGCTGGAATAATCTTAAATTAAAGCTTTCATGAATGCAGGGATTCATACTCTTTGGTGGAGACGATAGCACAGAGTGGTGTACCTTCTTTATGATTCTGATATTTCCATCCTACCTGCCTATGTCAGCTGTTATTTCCGACTCTTTGTGTCTCTCTCTATGCCTCTCTCTTAGATCTCTCATGCTTACATGTCCTTTGGATTGCACTCTCATGCCTTTGGATTCCACCACTCTTCGATATTACTTTAACATGCTAATCTCTCACATTAACATGGCCACTTTGATGCCCTCTACGAGGAGGCCGCTCTCCGTTCTTACATTTACATGCTAATTTCTCACATTAACATCACTGGCCCCGCCCACTTATTTATGGCCCTTGGGCTACACCCATTTCAAACTCTTTTAAACATTCTGCCTCAACAGCAGATCATGCTTTGCCATCTCATGACGGACGCTTGTGTTGCACCCAAAACGTCGTGATTTATTTTATTTTATACCTACGTGACTTTACCGAAAGATCCAAAGAGTATGGAAGATACCAAGTCAGCTTCATCCCAATGGTGGTGTTTAGGCGAAAGTTTATCTATGAGTATATATAGGCTGGCTAACAGGTATGAAGTTACTCCTTTGGTGGTAATATACAACAAAAACAATAATAAATGTATAACCATTGTCATGGGTGAAGTCTTCCCATACTGGATCAGTCATGGAGATTGTTTCACCATACGCCATCATGCTTCTCAACGTGGGTTGATAACGAAAAGGCTCATGGCCAGTTTGTTTGATGTTAACTATAACCGAGAATCAAACTCAAGTGGCCTGATTCATAGTGCAATGCACAAACCATTGTGACACCGTTCCACTCGTATGTACAAGTTAACAGGGAAA
Organism: Petromyzon marinus; assembly: GCF_048934315.1. Classification (NCBI taxonomy): domain Eukaryota; kingdom Metazoa; phylum Chordata; class Hyperoartia; order Petromyzontiformes; family Petromyzontidae; genus Petromyzon; species Petromyzon marinus. The sequence goes on from NW_027422640.1 coordinate 734,538, forward strand.
TTTTAAAACTATGCCATGTTTTTTGTTTACTGTCAATAAAATGAGAAAATAACATTGCCACGTTGGTCAAGTTTTAGGTATAATGCAGACAAGGGTTTTGGTAGTTGGACGATTTCAGAATGGGTTGAAGGTGACAATCCCAATCAAATGCCATTTTCAAGATCGTGTGCATAGGTCTGTTGTAGACAAAAACAACGGCCTGCTGATAAAGCATGTCCTGCATTCTTACATGTGTAAAGAAGCTCCTTCGCAGGTTTCATTTTCTAGATGATTTATTCCCGACGATAACATATTTACAAGGTGAGAGTACGACTCACACGTTGCACAAGGCTATGACTATCTGCAGTCCCGGTGGTTTCTAATAGAGTAGATTAATCTCGAACAGTCTTTCTTGATGGTTTCCACCATGTTGATTTCCAACAGTCGGCCCCGATGTCGTCCACCTGCAGTTGTTCTTCAGTCCCCAAGGCATCACCCCATTTGCGGGCCACGCTCCCCCTTATATACCCGCACGGCCACGCCCTGGTAACTTCCAGCAGTTTTCCCCGGTAGATTCTCTCAGCAGACTCTATTGTCTTCTACTTCGCTTCTCTTGGATGGCAAAGTTTATAGTGGGGGCAGTGGAGATGGGTTGAAACAGGTACAGGTTACTGTACGGGGGAAAGTTCGTGTGAGTCGTACTCTTGCGTTGTAAATACGTTATCGTGAAATAAATCATCTATCAAATGGAACCTGCAAAGGAGCTTCTTTACACATGTGAGTGTAAGCCTGAGTACAATCTCACGTGTTGTTGCTGTCGAGTATGTTAATTTTACCACTGGGTCAATGAGGGAAGGGGATGATTAATGTAGTGATAGAATGGGTGGGTCATTCTTGAGAGCATGAAAAAGTGCGTGAGGTTGACACAGTGAATGATCGGGTGATTGTGTGATCAGGTAAATATATGACTCATGAGGAGAGAGAGGGAGTATTTACGTGAGTCATAGATTTAAGGAAGTGGGTGAGTTCATAATGGAGTGAGTACCAGTTTATTGAGTTGAACAAGGCGAGAACTAAAGCGACCAGGATGAGTCTCATTTGCAAGAGAGACCTGGATCACCCAAATTACCAAAGCTAAATAAAACACAGAGTTACAGTAATTAAAGCAAACATACTATTTTCTTCTTTCGATAAAGCATATATAAACAATAGAAAGACAACTGCTGTCTCATGAAAAATCGACGTAATGGAGCTAAGGGATGATAGAATGTGTGAGTAATGTGCGACATGGATGTCCTCTGCCCCCTACACGACTTAACATTTTCTTTGACTACGTCGTTTGCGACGATTTCCATGGATGTACCAGTAGAATTTATCTGGTATAGATATAATGGGAGGCTGATCGATGCCTGAGCCGGTCATGGTATGGCTCTCTATTGTTAAACCATATTATGAATGCGGATGATCTGGTGATTACTGCACTCTAAGGAGAAGTTGGAGACACTACAGCTAAACATGAAGCATGCTACTAAAATATGGGCCGTTACCATCAGCCCCACGAAAACAAATCACCACCCTGGGTATTTTACATCATAAAAATGCTCCCTTCCTCAATTCCTCATGTATTTGGGGCACCTGAGGAGAGAGTGGAGTGGGCAGTGTGCTGATGATCAAGTCCGTTTTGGGAGCCGAGGTCTCATTTAAAATAATTCGAGCAGCATTATATTTTCATCAACTGCTCAACAGTGTGGAAGCTACCTGGCATGTCACTCCATAAAAATCTTCATGTCTTCTCGGCCACAGTTATACCCTTCCTTATCTCTCTCGAAAGGAACATTAAGGTTAGCTTGCCCACGATCTATTCAGGGTTTAACCAGACTGGACTTTGTAAGCTCACAGATTCCTAGAATATCTGGACAAATGCCCATCTGTGGGCTCCTCCAGCAAGCGAGGCTGCGTTGTGTCATGCAGTCCGTATGCAGTCACGGCATCCCCAAGCAGCTTCAATTTCGCTGGATAGATGGTGCTAAATGGGCGTGGTATGGGGTAGAGAAGAGATGGACTGATGTGGTGCAGAAGGATGTGGAGCTGATTGGACTTATTGATGACTGGTATCAGCAGTGTCATGATCGGCTTCTGTGGAGGAGGTTCATGAAAGGTGCTGCTGGGGAAGTGGAGGCAGTTGCCCTCCAGCAACAGCATAGGGCAGAGGAGCGAGGCTCAAAACAACGAGCAGAGCGCCAAACAACTGACACAAATAAAGTTGGCACAGTGGGGAGCACGGCTGTTGCATCTGCCCATCATCTTCCTGAGTCAATCCATGGCACCTGCGTCTATTACATGACCTCCTGCCAGCCAGCCTTCGACACTTCACGTGGCCTCAAAATGCACCGAGCATGGCACAAGTGCTGTGATGTCACCGCCACTTAGGGGTGAACGACGGTTGTTGCGTTGTTGTTGTGCGTGTGTGCACGGACGCATGTACGCCTGTGAGTCTCGTGTATGGAGAGATAAAGAGAGGCAGCCGGGCAGGGTGCTGGCCATTCACCCCGTGTGCCATTCAGAGCTTCATAGGCGCTTGCCCCAACATTCTGGTAAGGCTATACAGCGGATGATTGTCGCTGTTGTGTGTGTGTATGGACGTTCACCCCCCTCCCACCGCCCCCGTGTGTGCAGGGACTCATTACGCCCCCTCCCGACAAGCAGACCGGCATCCGGACTAAAGGTAAGTGACAATAACAGATTTTTTTTCCATTTAAGTAACTTTATGTTTTGCTCACAATACAGTATTTATTAGAGTGTTGCATGCAAATGTACGATATTTTGTCTTATATATGACTTTGTTGATGTTCTATGGGGTATTTTTGTCTTTCTGAGTAATGTTTTAATTAGGGTGGTGTCATTTTCACAATTTCCCCAATATTTTTAAATGGCCGACTTGCGCTTCAGCAATTTTCGGAACCAATGGCTAAATCTCTTCATCTTCTTGGGCTTGGTGGTGGTGGCAGAAGTGGTGGTGGAAACGGTTGCGGTGGTGGAAGCTGTGGCAGCGGCGGTGGAAGTGGCGTCGGTGGTGGTGGCATCATTGTACATTTGAGACACGGTCCATATTAGCTCTTTCAGCTGGCTACGGAGATGCAGGTTCTCTTCTTGCAGCCTCTTTTCCCCATGCCACATGTCCTCGTGACGCACCAGCTTCCCGCGCAGCCTAAACTGTTCCTGCCCTCTCTGCAGATTCAGGAAGTTCAACTTCCTCAAGTGGGCGTGCAGCGACCTCCGGAGATCTTCGTTTTCACAGCGCAGCGACATTTGCCGCTGTGCTGCATTGCAGTCTCGGAGAAAATCCGCATGGAGAGACTTGCTCTCCCTGCAAGGCACTCTCGTGGGCTCCAGCTCCAACTGGCGCTCTTTAAGCTGTTGAACCAGGCTCCTGATCTCTCTCTGGAGAGTCTCTCGGTTCTCCATGAACTCCTCCAGCTGATGCTGTAGCTCCAGACGGAGCATCTTGCTCTTCTGACAGAGCTCCACATTCTGCAGGCCCATCCTCTCCGTAGACAGCGTCGTGGTCTCATGGTCAAAGTCTGAAATGGAAAGCGTAAAAAGAAGATATATGAAGATCCCCATCCCAAGCATGGCCAAGACCAGAACGCCAACGATCAGCAGCACCATGCTCAGTTCGAGTTGACGGCACGCGGGACAGAAGCAAGTGTGAGACACGTCACGAAGGGGCGTGTTATTTATCGTGACGTCATTACCGGATGTGACGTACACTATGACGTAACAGCCATCTCTGCCCACTTATTGTCAATCATTGCCCACCACGTGACTCCACGGCCCTGCCCCTAACCACACAGCTCCTCCCCCATACTCTTCTTCCGCCTTCCCCACGTGACGCAAAGCGAGCCAATCACGCGAGAGGCGGCGCGCGGTAGGCCCCGCGTCCGCTTCCCGCCATTCTTGCAATGGGCGGTGGGGCCGCTCAGGGTGGGGCGCGGGGCGCGGGGGCGAGTTCACTCCACGTCGCGAGTCGGGAGGAGGGACGAGGGGGAGGGGCCAGGAGAGACGAGGGGGAGGGGCCAGGAGGGACGAGGGGGAGGGGCCAGGAGCGGGAGAGGGGGGGGAGCTGAGAGCTGCGAAAGTTTGGGGTACCACTACTTGAAAAATATACTGTACCACAGAAATTAGTTTATGTTTAGTTCGATTTAGAACATCTTTCCAATGGTTGCTTAATTTGAAACCAACTTCTCGGTTGAAATTGTGTCTGTGTTTGTAGATCTGAATTGCCTCGTGAACAAATCTCTGATAAAAACCTGTGGGTTTGCAAAGAACCTTGGTATCGGAGAAAATTATATCGTGATCACCCACAGCGTTGTAACAGTGATCAGCAAAGAATTCGTTTTGCTGTGTTTCAAATCTGATTTGTGCTCGCGAATTCGGTCAGAGACATGTCGCTTTGTCTCCCCGATATAGCAATCACCGCAGGTACAACTCAATTTGTAAACCCCGGGGTACTGTAAGTCAGGAATGCCATCCTTCACGGATGGGATCAGATCACGAATTTTGTGTACTGTATTGAACCGGACCTGGATCTTGTGTTTGTTTAGAATTTTGGAAATCTTTTTAGTAACGCCTGCTATATATGGTAGTGTGATGGTTTTGGCCGGAGTATCAAGTGGTTGTTTCTGTATGGAGGGAGAAACAGCTTGGCAGATGGTACGGTCAGAGTAACCATTCCTTTTGAGGGCCAGGTGTACATGTTTTAATTCACTGGTCAGGTGGTGTTGGTCTGAAATGCAATGAGCCCTATGGTATGAAGTTTTGATGAGAGAATTCTTTTGGGCTGGGTGGTGGTGGGAATCAGGTTTCAAGTAGGAATCTGTGTGGGTGGGTTTCCTGTAGACAGAATGCCCCAATGAGCCATCAGGTCTCCTCTCAAACAGAACATCTAAGAATGGTAGCTTAAATTTCGATTTAAAGTTTTCGTGACTGCAAGGATTCATCTTCTTTGGTTCTTTCGGTAAAGTCACGTAGAATGAGAATAAAATAATAAATTGATAAAATAAAATAACACAATAATATTCTCACGACGTTTCGGCCACAACACAAGCGGCCTTCATCAGGTGAAGGGGACGAGACTGTCTGGAGGACAGCGCTGGAGTGAGAAAGCCACGCTGAGATCACGACCTTTAAGCTGTGTGAGAAGAAACAAAGCGCCTGACAAAGGAATTAGCATTTAATTTAGCATTGAAATGGCTGAGTGATTAGCTTGTGACTGGTCACAGAAAAGGCTATATTAAAGTTAAAGCATACACATCCGCAAAGGCACCCCTTGACAAAGGAATTAGCATAGAATTTAGCATTGAAATAGCTAAGTTAAAGTATACACATCCGCAGAGGCACTCCTTGACAAAGGAATTAGCATAGATTTTAGCATTGAAATAGCTGAATGATTAGCTTGTAACTGGTCACAGAAATAGCTATGTTAAAGTCAGAGCATATACATTCACCGATGCACCTAGTACAAATCAAACAGAAGAATTTAGCATTGAAATAACTAGGCGAATTTAGCATTGAAATAACTGAGTGATTAGCTTGTGACTGGTCACAGAAATGACTGTTGAAGTTAAGGCCTACACATCTGAGCTATTCACTGTAACTGGGTATACAATACAATATATAATGAATACTATATCATGAACCAAAAAAAATACTAAAATATAAATTACCTCAATGTTATCAATAAACTCTATATTCTCCAATCAGCTAAGCTACCAATAATAAGTCGTTATATATCACAATGCTATATGGCGAAAAATGGGTGGATTCTTACCCTCAACTTTAGCAACACGGATAGCTTAACCGTGGTTAATGGTATGGTTTACAACATGGAGTATAACAGCGCCTCGCAGCTGTCTCTCTCCCCCTCCTCTGTTCCGACCATCGATGAACTCGTCCGTCTGAACGGGACCCGTAGCTATCCGTGGTGCTAAAGTTGAGGGTAAGAAACCACCCATTTTTCGCCATATAGCATTGTGATATATAACGACTTATTGTTGGTAGCTTAGCTGATTGGAGAATATAGAGTTTATTGATAACATTGAGGTAATTTAAATTTTTGTATTTTTTATTGGTTCAGTATATAGTATTCATTATATATTGTATTGTATACCCAGTTACTGTGAATAGCTCAGATGTGTAGGCCTTAACTTCAACATAGCCATTTCTGTGACCAGTCACAAGCTCATCACTCAGTTATATCAATGCTAAATTCGCCTAGTTATTTCAATGCTAAATTCTCCTGTTTGATTTGTACTAGGTGCCTCGGTGAATGTATATGCTCTGACTTTAACATAGCTATTTCTGTGACCAGGTACAAGCTAATCACTCAGCTATTTCAATGCTAAATTCTATGCTAATTCCTTTGTCAAGGGGTGCCTTTGCGGATGTGTATGCTTTAAGTTTAACATAGCCTTTTCTGTGAACAGTCACAAGCTAATCACTCAGCCATTTCAATGCTAAATTATATGTTAATTCCTTTGTCAAGGCGCTTTGTTTCTTCTCACACAGCTTAAAGATCGCGATCTCAGCGTGGCTTTCTCACTCCAGCGCTGTCCTCCAGACAGTCTCGTCCCCTTCACCTGATGAAGGCCGCTTGTATTGTGGCCGAAACGTCGTGAGAATATTATTGTGTTATTTTATCAATTTATTATTTTATTCTCATTCTACGTGACTTTACCGAAAGAACCAAAGAAAATGGTAGCTTACCATCTTTCTCCACTTCCATGGTCTTGTTCTTCTGACAGAGCTCCACATTCTGCAGGCCCATCCTCTCCGTTTGCAGCGTCGTGGTCTCGCGGTAAAAGTCTGAGATGGAAAGCTTAAAACGAAGATAAATGAAGATCTCCATCCCAAGCAGGGCCAAGAGCAGAACGCCAACGGTCAACAGCGCCATGATCAGCTCGTGTTGACGGCACGCGAGACGGAAGGAAGTGTGAGTCACGTCACGAAGGGGCGTGTCCTATATCACCGGATGTGACGTACAGCCATCCCTGCCCACTTATTGGCAATCATTGCCCACCACGTGACTCTACGGCCCCGCCCCTAACCGCGCAGCTCCTCCCCCATACTCTTCTTCCGCCTTCCCCACGTGATGCGAAGCGAGCCAATCACGCGAGAGGCGGCGCGCGGTAGGCCCCACGACCGCTTCCCGCCATTCTTGCAATGGGCGGCGGGGCTGCGCACGGTGGGGGGGGCGGAGGGGGGGGACGCGGGGGGCGGGGGGGGCGGGGGGGGCGGGGCTGAGTTCACTCCACGTCGCGAGCGGGAGGAGGAGGGACGAGGGGCCAGGAGGGAGGAGGGGGAGGGGCCAGTAGGGACGAGGGGGAGGAGCCAGGAGGGATGAGGGGGAGGAGCCAGGAGCGGGAGGGGGGGAGCCGTGGCGCCGCTCTTGGGCCGCGAGGCCTCCCCCTGGGCCCGCGGCGCCACGCGGAGACCGCGACAGCAGCAGCAGCAGGTGGTGGTGGTGGTGTTTGTGGTTGTAGGCACGGGAGAGGTGGTGGTGGTGTTTGTGGTTGTAGGCACGGGAGAGGTGGTGGTGGTGTTTGTGGTTGTAGGCACGGGAGAGGTGGTGGTGTTTGTGGTTGTAGGCACGGGAGAGGTGGTGGTGGTGTTTGTGGTTGTAGGCACGGGAGAGGTGGTGTTTGTGGTTGTAGGCACGGGAGAGGTGGTCACGGACAGGCGGTGAGTGCCGGGTGATGGAGGGGGGGGATTGCAGGGTGAGTGAGTTAATGAGGAGAATTAATAGGTGAGGAGGGTGAGTGAGTTGAAGGGTGAGGTGAGTGAGTGGGTGAGTGGTGAGTTCACGACAGGGAGATTGGGGCTGAGTGAGTGAACGCAGCGCACGGTAAAGATCCCCTGAGAGCATTCGCAAGAGTTGGACATTGAGTGCCGCTGTCAGGGTCCACACGCAAATTACTCACTTGGCATGATATACAAATTAACCATTGTAAACGATAACTTTAAAAAAGTCCGCTATTTGTCAGAGCTAATGCGATGTGCGTTTTGCATATTTGTAGCACGTTATAACCATCGTCAACATCGTCATTTAGAGTAACCATTAGTCCATACGTGTCACTTGCTAATAGTCCCCGGGTCAATCACAACTTTGCCGTGCGTGCAGGCTTTGTCTCTGGCTGCTCGCTAGGGCTGCGATGCCTTTCCATGCCACAAGATGACGTTCATTGCTCCTTCCACACCGCGACAATATTTACTGCAGTGTTCTATAACGCGGCAGTTGCGTTGCTGAATAACACCGCGTTGTGTAAACTCCCTCGTTACAATGACTAATACAGGGTAAAGCACAGTCCGTGATAACAGCGTGAGATGCGTGTGTCGGCTGAACAAAGACTGAGGCGCGTGGGGAGCATCAGGAAGCATCCAGCAGCATTCCAATGCCTCGTGTGACGCTGTGCCCAGGCAGCCGTACAACCGCACATTCCTACTCGCGCGACGTGGTTCTGTTGACTCAATCGCGTTATATCCATTTAGCATCTGCGTTATAAAACGTGTTCCCTATTACATCCATCGTGCCATATCCAAATGGCGTTATGAAAACACGCGTTGAGGCAGAACGAACTCTATAAACTATTTTTATTTTACCAGGTGAGACCCACTGAGCTATGTGGCTGTTTTCCAGAAGCGACCTTTCCACAAATGATAGATCAGCTAAATGGCTAATCACGTTAGAAATGTGTAGCACCAGCCACAAATACTCTAGACATGGGATCCCCTTTGACAGGGTCAGTGTCTACTTAGATTCACTCACTCCGCCTATTGTCATGCGGCATCCGCAGCTGCGTCGCGACACTTGGTAGAGTGCTGTCTTTGAGGCAGAGAGCTTTACAACCGTGTGCAGTGGTTAATTTGCTTAACAGCTTTACACCGAACTCCTTGCTTGTGGTAAAACATGTTTGCGACTTTGCTGATCGAGAACTATGCAGATTTAGATTTATAGTAACATGTACTTAGTGTGAGATGAACTTCCAAACAATTTCCTTTGCTCAACATCTTGCAATTAATGTCTTTTTAAATGGTCAGCTTAAGTGATTCCGTGATGGTTATGTAACTTGACCATTAAGATAATCTATGGAGCACAATTATTTCAGTATTATTTGTCGTAAGTAAACTTTAAACAGAACCCATATGTGATATTATATTGCCTGATTATTTTAATTTTTAATGTAGTCTACATGCTCTTCTGGGGATATTACCCCACATTTACCATTCATTGATGTTCCCTTTGACATTGGTAATTGGCATTGTCACACCATAGTAATTCATGGGCAATTATGTAATTCTCTCTGTGTCTATCTCTATCTGCATCTGTCTGTGTGGGTATCTCTCTCTGCCGGTGTGTTTTTCTCTATATGCGTCTCTCGTGTGTCTCTTTGTGTGTGCCTCTCTCTGTGTGTGGATCTCTCGGTGTCTGTGTCTCTCTTTCCTTTTCCACGATGTGGTGTTGTATTTACATGCAAATTCTACCTCTAGCCCTGCCCACTTACCCTTGGGCTGAGCTTATCTCAAGCCAATATAACTTTGTGTTTCAGCAGCTTTCTCGCTATATTTTTTCACCTGATGATGGTTGCTTGTGTTGCGATCGAAACGTCGTGATCTATTATTTTTTTCTACCTACGTGACTTTACCTAAAGAACCAAAGAGTATTGTGATTTTGATAGTGATCTTTGTGGTGGAGGTGGTGATATTGATGGTGGTGTTAACGATAGCGGTGATTTTGGTGGTTGTAATGGTGGTATTGATGGTGGTAATGGTGGTTGACTATTACCCCTCTCGTGTCCTTACTTCCACAACCAGGTTTAAGAATCTGCTGGTGTCTGTGCTGGAGGTGGACGTCGGATATCTGTGCGGTCTGGAGCGGTGGACAATAGACTCCTGCAGCTCAACCAGGTGGACGCACTGGGCAGGGGGCAAGATGGTTGTGGCCTTAGAGACCCACTTACTCCCACAGAGAGCCATAGACTCACTCACAGAGTACACTCACACAGAGAGCCAAAGTCTCACTGACACAGAGCCATAGGCTCACTCACATGGAGACACATAGACTCACTCACACAGAGAACCATTGATTAACTCATTGGTTTTTTCGGTAAAGTCACGTATGTAGAAATACCATAAAATTATATTAAAATAAATCAATCACGACGTTTCGACCGCAACACAAGCGATCTTCATCAGGTGTAAAAACAAATAGCACATAGGGTGACATCAGCGCAACACATAGAGAGCGTTAAACTGCACGGAGGTAAATACAACAAGAAGATGAGAGACGAGAATTCAAAAAACCTAAGAAAAATTTACGTGATGCAAAACCAGTCGGCCAACGACACAGTTAGACACCTGCCTGGCAGACCACGAATTTCAGAAGAGTGCTAAATTTCGTGTTCATCCTCTGGGTTGAACATACCAGCATAGACAGAGTGAACAAATACGAGGTATAAGATAGCAGAAATACATATACAGGGACACAAGAGGTAAGAAGAGGAAAGACGGACAGAGAAGCAAGAAAAAAGGGGCCGGAGGGATGAACAGACAGAGGCTTAAAATAAGTAGTAGAGGTGGGGGGAGGGGCGGAAGAAAGCAAGGGGCACCCCACCCACCCCACCCACCCATCCCCACCCATCCCCACCCATCCCCACCCACCCCACCCCACCCACCCCACCCCACCCCTCCCACCCCTCCCACCGATCCTCCCCCCAACCCTCCCCTCAACGCTCCTTTCACTCCTCCCGTCACCCCTCCACCCCTCTCCTTTCTGCTGCGTCAGGGCCAGAGGCTGAGAGCACGGGAGAGGAGGCTACACGGGGAACTGGGCCGCGTCAGGGGCGAGAGACGCGGGGCGACTCGACACTTCACAGCGTGGGTGAGTGTGGGGAGTTCGTGGTGCATGGGGGACGGTGGGTGGTGTGGTCCAGAATATAAACCACCTGTGTAGGATACACGGGGGATTTTTGATTGGTGCTTAAATGTGTGTGTGTGGAAAACGGTGTAGTGTGTGAGTGTGTGTGCGGTGGGGGGTAGGGAGGTAAATGTGTGTGTAATGCAAATTAGTATCTGGGGCGGTGTGTAAACATCACACATTGGGGAGACAAAGGCGGTCCGGCGTGGTTCTGACCACTTACCATTTCGTGTACTATGCCAGCCTTCATAGGAGCTCAATAACAGCACTTGCCCCACCAGTCTGTGGAGCTCCATGGGGGATGTTTGTGTTGGAGCTCGTGCTGTAGGTGTAGACGACGCACGACCGTGGATCCTCTGTAGGGAGCGCGCGTCTGCTGTGGGTCGCATGGAGCTGCACAAGCGGACACCGCCGCAGCGATTCCCATACTGAGTCACGAGATAGGCGCTGGGAAACACCACCATGGTGTGCTTGCCTTGTATGGTCAGTCGTGTGACTGATTATTATAATATATTAATTCACACCTGTGCACCGTGTCATGGCAGTTTCTCTGTTTTTCCTTCATTGCATTTTTATTTCAGAAATATTTCACCTGCAAAATAGATTGAGTTTGAATATCTCATGCGAAAGGGTGCCCAGGGCATGTGGGGTCGTCCAATTGCACAGTGTTTAGCGCACATCGCTACACACCCATGGACTAAATCCAGAGGCGAGTGACAAATGAATCAGTTCTGCCCCCCTCGCTTCACCAACCCGCACTAGTCAGCGTGGTGAAATATGGTAAAAAATCAACACGACCGACAGGGCATAGGGTGCCCATTATCCAGAAGTGCTTTACTTTATGATCACATCCACATCTAATGTGGATTTGGTTATTTTTCTTTAGTTTTCTTTGTTGCATAAATACAACTTGACAAGATGTGTACTGCTTCATTCTGGTACATTTACTGTTTTTCAGTGCATTTCAGCACTGGGTGTGTTTGTTGGATTTATTGTTTGTCACGTGAGGTTAAACACTAACAAAATATTTTATGAACCAGGCAAAGTTCACTAAGCTATTAGATTTTTCATTAAACTGACAGATGCTGTAACCTGGTCCCTTGGGTACCCAGGCCTTCCTATAGTATAACTCCAGGAATCGGCAGATTTTTATTTTATTGTACCAAGTAAGGTCCACTGAGCTATATAGCTGTTTTTCAAAAGCAACCTGGCCACAAATCGTAGCTCAACGAAGTGGCTTATCACGTGGAAATTTGTAGCAGCCAAATACTGTAAACGCATATTTCTAAATGTGGAGGGAAAAAAACTCGAGGATCCAGAGAAAAACCCACGCCACCACGGGGAGAATATGCAAACTCCAAATATCCAGGCGTCGGGGTTGGAATCGAACCCACGACCTCCTGCATTCCAGGCGAAGGGGATAACTTGTTGCCACCACTGAGCCCCTTGTTAATCTGATGTGGTATACTGGTACAGCCCCTGGTGGCCTCGGTCACTTTACTGACCTTTGCACCATTGTGTAGTCGGTTCAATTGAGTCGCAGACATACTCTTTGGAGGCAACAAATTTATTTATACCAACACGAAGGGGTAACTTCCCTTTTACCAGATAACAACCTATGGTGGTGGACCACCAGGCTATCTGCGCTAACACTCTGGGATAGCTACAATGAGCAGGACTCCAGCTTGAGTCCTGCCCATGTGTTGGTGACTCTTCACGGACGTTGAATGTAGATCTTTCAGAAGACAACAGCAAAGCTGAACCCCGGTCCCTCTGGGGACCCGGTTTATATGCTCACCAGTCGTGGCCGGCTCTGCCCTTGGCCACGACTACCTTCTCGATTCCTATTGCAAGATCTCGCCCTGATACGTGACTACCCACTAGCCCCAACTTGGGGCCCCTGTGTAGACTTTACCCGTCATGTACCTTCCAGGGTCAACCAGAGTGCAATGGCCCACATTAACCTCATTCATGGTTGACACTTTCACACCCCTCCTATAGAGAACAGCACTGCACGCCACACGTGGTGCCACTCAGCGCCATGACTCAGCGCTCACCAAGCCCCACTAGGGCTGGTACTACACCCACATATATGGGGTGTCGGTGATGTAATTACATCGCACGCCGTGCCTCTCAGGCCGGCACTACACAGTGGCATTCCCGATGTCACTACATTACCCCCCCCCCCCATTCGTAGCATTCAGCCGTCCTGGCTGTCAACTCCCCCTTAAAACTAACCAAGTGAATAAGTTCTAGATTTGAAGCTTTCGTGACTGCAAGGATCCATACTCTTTGGTTCTATTCGGTAAAGTCACGTAGGTAAAAAATAAAACAACAAAAATCATGACGTTTCTTCCACAACACAAGTGGCCTTCATCAGGTGAAGGGGACCGTACTGTCATGAGGACAGCGTTGGAGTGAAGACAGTCCATCCCAGGTCGCGTCCTTTTAAGCTGTGTGGGAGGAAACAAAATGCTTTGACAAAGGAATTAGCATAAAATGACCGTAACGCACAAGAGGACCGGCACGGAGGGGGGGAGGGGGTGTGAATTGGAACGTAGAGGACCGGCACGGGGCGGGGGGGGAGTTTACAAATGTAGGTGTGAAGTGAAATAAGCTTCTATGAAAGTTTGGTATATCACTATTTGGATAAATACCATTGAAAATTAGTTTAATGTTTGGTATGATTTAGAACATCTTTCCAATGGTTGCTTAAGTGAATAAGGTGAAAAAAACGAGTAAAAGTGACTAAACGCTATGTGTGCCTCAATAACAATAACAAATAGCATATAAATAACCAAGCCCACCTATACAATATATACACTAGCTGCAAATGTACAGAACAACACGAGAAAATATAAAACGCGAATGCACGGAATCCCCTCCATCACCAACAACTCCCATCCTCACCGTGTAACAATACCCATAAGCACAACAAAGGCTAGGTTCAGCCAATAACCGATATGGCCTACTGAGTGTGACAAGCAACTGATGGTGTGGGAGTGTGTGTGCATGGGTGTCACAAAATCCGAAGAGTTTTTGAGCGAGTCCTCGTGGCTGGGCCTCCAGTGGAGGTGGGCTCACTCTCCCTGGAGGTCCCAGGGGGAATATGCAACTGTCCAGTCGAATCCGGCTCCTCACGAAGAGCAGTAGGCCGGGTCGACGGGTTCTCCTCTCTCGAATCAAGTGAAGACAGCGCAGGCGGCGGCTCGGGGGACATCAGGCGCGCGGCACCTGAGGGAGGAAGCACACGACTCCGCTGAGGACCAACCTCAACGTGCACACATGCCAGCTCGCCGGACACATCTGTCCCTCGGCGCCCACAGTGTGGAGATGGAACAAACTCACAGGGAGCAATAAAGGGCTTAGGGCAAGAGGAGTGTACAAATCAACTCCGCCGCCCCAAGCGGATCTGGACACACTGCGGTCGAATGACCCGAATCACATCAACCAGCCCTCTCCAGGGTTTGAGCAATTTGGGCGATGTACCCACCGGTACCTGTGGACAGTGCAACCAAGCTCTGTCCCCAGGTGCCCATTCATGTTTTTGAAGTACGGAAGCCCCTCAGCCATTCATTGGCCAATCGGCACGAATCAGAATTTACCCTGGAAGTCTCCCGCACTTCTGAAAGCTTTTGAAGGGTACAGCACACGGAGTCAGAGATTTAAGATTTAGCCTTGTTGGGTGCGGCTTGTAACTGAACATGAATCAGGGGGTCGTGTTCTCGCTGACCTGATGACTCAACATGGAGGTCAGAGTTCTGTGCAGCCACCTCAACCATACCATCCATCTGCGGATTGTGCGGTGACATGCGTACTTTCTTGGTTCACAACTAACGCACACCTCTTGCAATAATTTTGAAGAAAATGTTTTGCCCTGATTGTTCAGAAGACGTTCGGGAGCACTCTTGTCCATTATGTAGTGGGTAATAAACTGGAGGAAGCTTACTCTGAGGCAACACATTTATTATAACATTAACAGGTTATTACACAATGGGGTAATGGCCCCTTTCACCCGATACTCTATGGAGGTAGTCCCTCCAGACTAGCTTGCCTCTCACTGGCTATCACGACATCTATACTGCTGGGGCTTGAGTCTTCGCTTGAGTCTTCACTGGTTATCAGCTGGAGCTTTCACTGGTACAAGCTCGAGCCGACCCTAGCCAGGGGTTCGGCTCTGCCCATTGGGCTCTACTCTTCAGGGCTCCAGGATGCTCTTCAGTCTTCGGCCGGACAACAACTGCTGGGGCCGCTCAGGGACCTGACTTATATATAGGCTCCTGGCTCACTCCGCCCCTGGCCACGCCTTCCTTCTAGGACCGTCTCCGAGGGTCTGGAGAATGACATCATCTCCCCAGCCCCCTTCCCGGGATCTGGGGTCCCGACCGTTGGTCACGATGCTCCCCCAGGGATTGCCTTGGCCAACGGCCCGTCATCATTAATCCAGCAGGTTCAGCCTCCCCTCTGCTCCCTACTGACACAAGCTAGTACTGCCGGCTATGATTAGTGGCGATCATGTTCAACCATGCCACTACAATTACATAGCCATTGAGGAATGCCTCAGTGATCTTTGCCGCCAACTGTTTGGGAAGCGGCCAGGCCACAGGCCATCATGAGAAATACTCGACTCCCACCAGAAAATATTTATTCCCACGAGCGGCTTCTACCGCGTGTACTGCACACACCCCTTCAACAAATTAGCAGCATCCTCAGCCATGCCAGGCCAGAAGAAATCCGACTTACGTGTGGCCAATGCTAGTTTATGCACACCCAAGTGCAACAGACGCTCGTGCACCGCCCAAATGACCTTACCCCGCAGGGCGGTGGGCACAACAATGTTGGAACATCGCATCTCTCCGTCCCAATGCATGAGCAATCCACCTCTGAGAATGAAAGAGGCGACACCCCATCGATCCTCGCCCCCATCAGTCTCTCTGACTCCGCATCGCAATTTAAGCAGGGAAGCGTCCTCAACCTGGAGGCGCCCCCATTCTTCGTGGTCCAATCCAATGACAGCATCACGCGCCACTGGATCCCCAGCTCCCTCAGATGTTACAACCTCGGCCGATGCCGTAAGGGTAGGGGGCGAGTGTTCGTTGCGCGGCTTACAGCGACCGGAGCCCGAAAAACTTGCGCAACTCTCGTTCGTGGGTAATCGCGAGAGGGCGTCCGCGTTCGTGTGATGGGAGCCTTTGCGATAGGTAACCTGAAAAGAGTAGTCACGGAGGACCTCCAACCAGCGTGAAAGTTCGCCAGATGGCTGGTCAACCTGCAGCGCGTACTGCAGCGCCGCGTGGTCCGAGCGCACCTCAAAGTCTCTCCCATACAAATATGGAAGATACTGTTGCAAGAAAAACACGATAGCTAACAGTTATCAGCGTGTGACACAGTACCGCTGTTCAGCCGGAGACAGCACTCTGCTTCCTTATGCGATAACACTCTCGATGCCATTGACAACTAGAGACAGAACAGCTCCAATGCCAGTGTTACTAGCATCTGTATCAAGGACAAACGGCAAGGAAAAGTCGGGGTAGTGGAGGGGAGGGGCGTTCACCAAGCCATCTTGGAGTGCAACAAATGCGGCCTCCTCATGGGTGGTGCCGATGTCACAAGTCGAGGAGACTGAAGTGCTGTGACAAAAGGGCCATTGCCTGAATCGTCTCTTACTATAAACATTTCATTTCAAAGCGGTGTTATCGAAGAAGTTTTTTTGGAAGATAAATAACATCGCGATGGGGGGAGGGGGAGATAGCGGGATTGAGGGGGAGCGATTAGGGGGGTTATAGAGGTGGGTGTTGAGTAAAATAGTATCAGTGTCTTGTGCTTGAGCCTAGGGGCTATGCCAAGGGGCTAGGACATTGAGAACACGGATTCGAATGAACGTCTCATCTTGCCACATGCTTTTTTTACTATCTCAATCAGTAACAAAATCAATCTACAAAGCAACGCTGCTTCTAAAATGGGTATAGTACTCTGAAGCATGTAAAAATGGTAATGTACTGTCAATCGTACTTTAACAGGAGCATTGTCTCTTTAAAGGTCACGGTTTTTGTTGTTGACATGAACTCTATTGGCTTCCACCTCCCTGTTCACAGAGATCGTCAATAGAGGCTGAAGTCTGTTACTCGCGCACAGTCAGTCGAGGGAGTGATAGCCCTCACTGTGCCCTTCAGCCCGTGGCGTTGCCTATGGGACTCATTGTCCCGTAACATCCAGAGTTCACAATGTCGATTAAAGCGACACCTTTGTTTAATAACGATCCATGAAATTAGTGGGACTTTATATAGTGTGACAGTCTTGTCTTTGGTAATACTGTACTCATGTTTGTTTCTGTTGCCTGGTTTTTAATTGGTAAAGCTGTGATCGTGTTTGATCCCTCCACTGGTATCCGATTAATTTCTGCATCAAGCACAATATCCCCTTTACTGTCTTCAAGTTCCACCATGGACACGCTCCTGCTTGCCTCTCCCATCATCTTATTCCCCTCCCAATGTTCTCCTATATCGTCCCTACCATCTCGCTTTACTCCCCTTCACTCATTCTCCACCCAGCAACCAAGGCTTCCTGTTGGAACTTCTAATCAACCTTTACTCATTCGGAGGTCACTCATTCCCTTTTCTTTTGATGCAATTATTTGGGCCTGTCACTTACCATCCACAGATTTCTCCTGTGATCATCACTTTATGTTCTCTCTTTAGAAATGTAGGCTGAATGTACACCTCCTTGTTCCCAATGATGATTGTATCTCACTGATGTGCACATCACCTTGACAGAGGCTCTTTTTAAAGGCACTCTAATTGATTATTTCTCATTTCACAGCCTCCACTACACTACTCAGCAGATTATACCCCACTTTGTTCGTCAAGACTTGCTTGAGGCAAATATAAGTATGGTCCAACAACTTCTATGACTAACACGGCACGAGTAAGACTGCCTGCAGTCCAACCAAAAAGGCTGCATCATTGAAAGCTGGTTTCAAGCCTGCCCTCCACGTGTGTTAAAAGATCTTACTCACCCATGTGATGATAGTTGAGTCTCTGGGTGTCAGCATTTCTGCTCTGATATTGCAAGTGTTGGATACTAGTGATTTCTTTCATTTTTCTTAGGGTACCTCTCACTTTATACTCAAATGGCTCAATGCAGAAGGTGTAGGGTCTTTGGTTGCTGTGGCTTGCATGAGCTCTTCAAAGGGATATGACGAAGAGCGATTCTGCATTTGGGAGCATAATTACTTCTAGCATGCTAGTTTCCGCCTTCAACTGCTGAGGAGCTTGCCACTGGCATTTGTAATTGCGCAGGAAATATTAAAGTAGGCTCCCCTGAGCTGACTGAAGTTTGCAAAGTCATCCTTTATTTGACTGAGAGTTATTATTCAACTGCTGCAGCTTTTCCATCAGGCCCCCTCTGTTCATGCCAGATCTGAGTTTTGCATTGCCTTCTTAGGCCCTTGTAGCAGTTTTTACGTTCGTTTTTCAATTAAACACCACGTTTAATCACTAATCCATTCATTTCCAATATTGCAACAGGTTGTTGGGCTGGTCTTGGCGGCGTTGTTTACATAATCTTGAAATTGTCCCAAACTGTTGGTTCCTCATTAGACAGGAGCGTGCATTACCACTGCCCACCTCCACATTACAACCATCCCCACCATAAGAATTATATCCAGTATGAGCTGGAGAAGCTTTTGTTGAACTTCGAGAGTACTACTAAGAAATGGGGTTTACGTTCATCCCCACATAAAACAAAGCACCTGCCTGGGTATTCTGTCATCGTATTCTCCCATCCCTCCACTCCCCATGAGCAGTGGGGCAGTTTTGGACAGAGCAGAACAATTTTCCATACCTGGAAAGGGTGCATGTGACTAGCTCCAGTTTGGCAGCAGAGGTCATGCTCCGAATCGGTTGAACATAATTATCTCAGCTGCGTAACACACTGTGAATGCTACATTGCCTGTCGCTCCATGTAAAGCTCTGGGTCTTCTCAGCCAGATATCCCCTCCCTTCTCTACATTTGAGAAATTTGGATCCCTTTTAAAGGGACATCCACACTGGTTTTGCATATTCAAGTTGTCTACGATCCACCGTGGACTTAACAAACTAGATTATGTGAGCAGCTTAGATCCTTGAATGATCTGGACAAATGCCCATCAGTGAGATACTAAGGCAGGTGAGGCAGCATTGGCTGGGTCATGTAGCCCAAATGCCCAGTCACTGTGTACCCAAACATCTTCTGTTTGTCCAGATATAAGGGGCTTATCGCTATAGGCAAGAGTTTGACTGCAGTGTAACAGAAGGATGGTGGAGCTGTTTGGGCTTGCCAACAGCTCGACCAGTGGTTTCAAGATCAGCGTCTCTGGAGGAGTTTTGTGAAGGATGTCCGCCTCCAGCAATAACGGAGGGCGGAGGAGTGATGCTCACAACAACGAGCGGAGTGCAGAATGAGTAAAATGCAGCAAGGTGGAACAGTAGGGAGCACAGGTAGTAGATCTGCCAGTCATCCCTGTCACTCAACCCATGACACCTTTATCTATCCTGTAACCTACTGCCCATGAGCCTTCGACAGTCCACATGACCTCAATGTGCACTTAGCCTGGCACAAACACTTTTTTGACGTCACCAATTTTGAGTGGCGAATGGCTTTTATTGTTATTGTGTTTATGTATCCACCCCTTCATGTGTCGTACTGGCCTTCTTAGGTGCTCGCTAGCAGAACTAATCCCAATAATGTAAAAAACGATATGGGAGATTTTTCTCATTTGTATCTTGTATGTTTGTGTACATCGCCTATGTGTGTTTGTGGCGAGCCATGCTGCACAACAAACTCAGCCACAGTTATCAATAGCACGTGATATCTACACTGGTTTTGGGTCCTCTAGGTTGTGTCTGCATTAAATGAGTGCCTGGTACAATGGGTAATCAGTATAACCTATGAGACAAACGTGGCCAGGTGTGGTGCTGGCCATTTCTACCCCACTTTGCGTGCAGGTCTTCAAAGGGGCTCACTAACAGCACTTGACCCACCAGTCTGTGGAGCTACATGGGGGATGTTTGTGTTGAAGCTCGTTCTGTCGGCGTAGAAGACGCTCGACAGTTTATCCTCTGTAGGGAGCACGCGTCTGCTGTGTGTAGCGTGGAGCTGCACGATAGTGAAACCAATAGAGTTGTTGCGCCTTGGGCGTAAACATCAATGTATGTCCATTTGCCAGGTGTTATTTTTTTCATTTCCTGTGGAGATGTGTGCTGTATGAGAGAAAAAGCGACTAAGCCCACGCCCTCACCCCCTTCTCCCTATTGCATTATCTCCTCGTACTATTTGATTACTCATAAAATCATACGTATATAGTGACACCCCAGGGATAAATTAATATTGCTTGTTATAGCACCTTCTTGTAGAAAGAACGCTGGTTAAGTCAGACCGGCCTGTATATGTACAGTATAGATATTTAGTTTGCAGCAATGCAATACACACAGCTCAATACACAAAGAGTTAAATGTATAAATATCTCATACTAAAGAATGGATTACTTGGGTTTACAAACATGATGTACAAAACTCGTTATAGTCTCATGCTCTGCATGCTGTTGTAAATGCACGTGGTGCATACTCACTGACCAGATGCTTCGTTATTATTGATACTAATAAAAAATGTTAAATTAAGAATTTTCTTCATCAATTTCTCACGTTAAACAAATATAGGGAGGCGTTCATCCAGCGGTAGAGAGACAATGGCTGCTGATGATGATGTAACGTGCCGCTAATTTTGAAGAATTCCTAAGAGACAGTGCAAGTGGAGATTCAAAGGCATAGGAAGGTGGTTGCACAGACACCTGGACCACTGCTGTCCTGTATAAGTGATTTATTTAACATAATGAACATTACAGTAACATTGACGTTGCCTCATGTGTGTACTTTAAGTTTTGGCTTCCCCACACAAACACACTACCTCCACAAAAGGTCATGTTTACTCATTTCTGTGAAGCGTATTCAAGTTTAATTTATTAGGTATAGCCCTGTGAGCCATGCGGCTCTTAAGTCGGGTGCAAACGCAACAAACAAAATATGAATCTACATTGCAGAAAACTATTGAACCACAACCAGACCAAAATAAAGCTACAAAAACAATGTAACAGCAGTAATCATAGGAACTGTGATTTTAAAATTAACAAACGATAAACATAACATGTACGACAAAACCTGCAGCCATAGCTGGCAGCACGACACTCCCAGTGTATGATGTGTGAGTGAGTCAGCAGCAGCGTGAGTGAGTGTATGATGTGCGAGTCAACGTATGATGTGCGAGTCAGCGTATGATGATCGAGTCAGTATTAGGTTGAGTGAGTACATGATGTGTGAGCCAGCGCATGATGAGTGAGTCAGTGTATGATGTGTGAGCGAGTCAGCGGCAGAGTGAGTGTATGATGTGCGAGTGAGCCAGCACACGATGAGTGAACCTGTGTATGATGAGTGAATGGGTCAGTGGTTGTTCGAGTGTATGATGTGTGAGTGAGTAAGCGCATGATGAGCGAGTCAGTGCATGATGTGTGAGCGAGTCAGTGCATGATGTGTGAGTGAGTCACTGCATGATGTGTGAGTGAGTCAGTGCATGGTGTGAATGAGTCAGTGTATGATGTATGAGAAAGTCAGTGTCGGCTCCCTCTGCCCGCGCTGTCGCCCCCCCCTCCCCCCGGCTCCGTCGCCCCCCCCCCCGGCTCCCCCGCCCCGTCGGCCTCCTGGCTCCATCGGCTCCCTCCGTCGGCTCCCCCGGCCCCCTCACAAATGGCCCCGCCAGCCGCTGCTGGGAGCGCGGTATGTGACGTCATACCACTGCTAGACAACCTCAGAGCACCCTCTACCCATACATTGAGAGCATGGGAGTGCCCACTACATAGGGACTACCCAAGATCAAACCTGGCTCCCACCCTCTAATCGTCACTCAACTAGAGGTGACGCTATCCCGATCATTGCACATTACAACGCAATTTGCCGTCTGCGTGGCATCACGATGGTCGAGGCAGTGAGCACGTGGTGTCACGCAGCTGCTTAATCTGCTAAACCTGTGTGGTGTTTTGAATTAGGTTTACATTTTACTTTTCTTTATCGTAGTGTTGTGTTCATGTGAATGTTCAAATGCTTGCACTGAAGAGTGTTTTGAGATGCCTAAAGTGTTTCGATGCAATTGTATGTATTTCTATATATTCCAATGACAATTTTTAAGCTTTCATTACAATTTAAATAACTCAATGTATTCACAATCAAATACCTAAAGTCACAATTGTACCTAACCGAGACCTCTCAGATTTTAGTAGCAACATTTTATTTTTATAATTATTATTCTTTCCCGTACCTGTCTAAAATTACACGACTATGCTTACAGGTGACACATGGTTTGTTTTCATTTTCTTCAGGTGACTCGATGCATTTGTCGTGATGGCATCAAAAGTTTCTGCATGTGAGAGCATTAAAACCAACAAAGTGAATCTGCAGAAATACCTCCAGGCGAAGTCTTCAGAAGTGCTTGACTATTCCTATCAAACAGGGATAGTCCTGGACAGTGTATATGCGTCCCTCAAAAGCGAGAATAACCCCATGGCACGAACACGGGACCTGGTTGACCTGGTGCTCAACAATGGAGAAGAAGTGTGCATGAGATTCCTTAAAGATGTGCTGGTGCCACTGAGATCCGAGATCCCTCTCTTGGGTCAGTGGATATCACAGCATGAGCAGCAGCTCAACGTGATGGGTGTCGATCTGAGCACAACTGCGGGTAAAGCCATCCCTGGAGCAGCTTCTCGTGAGTGATGCTAAACTTCACGTAACCACTCGCATGTCTCTGGCAAGTTTAAGCGAAGGAATTGCTTTGAACTGATATGAACTGTCATTTGATATTCGCAAACTGCACCACTCTTGCATAACAACATCCCTCTCAGGAGGAGGACATTCATATTCCATTCCATAGCAGGGTATGTACAAGGGATCAGAGATTTGGAGGAAAGGATGGATGGATAATGGAAATGTGTGTCAGTATCAAAACATTGCATCCACACTGTACCCCAACATTCCTGAATTTCTGTACTATCCTACACCTCCCTTTCCTTGCAAATGACTTAAACATGGTGATTTTCTCTCACCTCTTCAGACACAGGCATTTTATTTGAGCTGGAAGAATATAATGAGCTATGAAGCTCTCTTTCAAGTGTCAAGCCCAATATGTTTGGCCATGGCAGCAAACCCATCAGCTGCCTTGGTCTCCATGACTTGGTACAATCTGGATTCCACCAAGGCCATTTCGTTGAAACTGTTTCCCTATTGAGAGTGAATGACCACCTCTCTTAAATTATGGAAGCTGCTTCTAGTTCTTGACTTTTGGGCTGCTTTGGATACCACACACCACTCCATCCTATTGAATCGGCATGGCTACGCAGGCATCTCTCACACTTCCCCATTGCTTCTGCTTCCCCTCTAAAAGTGAGCCCTATTTTTGCAAGCAAGGACTGCCTTCTGTTCAGAAGTCCCAATTATATGGTGTTCCACGTGGCTCAGTCCTTGGCTATCTGCTCTTCTCAGTATAATGTCTCCTCCTTTGTGGACATTTTTTACTCCTAATTTTTTTACATTGACTAGCTATGACTGCTATTCTCTTTGGTTCTATTCAGTAAAGTCACGTAGGTAAAAAATAAAACAACAAAAATCACGACGTTTCGGCCACAACACAAGTGGCCTTCATCAGGTGAAGGGACCAGGCTGTCTCGAGGACAGCGCTGGAGTGAAACACAGCCACGCTCAGACCGCGACCTTTAAGCTGTGTGCGAGGAAACAAGGTGCCTTGACAAAGGAATTAGCATAAAAATTAGCATTTGATTGGCCGACTTAGCATGATGAACGGCGTAGAGGTGGTGTACATGCGGGTGCACATGCCGGTTGGCGCGGAGGGGGAGTTTACCTATTGATGGTGTGAAAAGGGAATTTTTAAGAGCTCATTGCATTTCGGACCAACACCACCTGACCCGTGAATTAAAACATGTACACCTGGCCCTCAAAAGGAATGGATACTCTGACCGTACCATCCGCCAAGCTGTTTCTCCCTCCATACAGAAACAACCACTTGATACTCCGGTGAAAACCATCACACTACCATATATAGCAGGCGTTACTAAAAAGATTTCCAAAATTCTAAACAAACACAAGATCCAGGTCCGGTTCAATACAGTACACAAAATTCGTGATCTGATCCCATCCGTGAAGGATGGCATTCCTGACTTACAGTACCCCGGGGTTTACAAATTGAGTTTTACCTGCGGTGCTTGCTATATCGGGGAGACAAAGCGACATGTCTCTGACCGAATTCGCGAGCACAAATCAGATTTGAAACACGGCAGAACGAATTATTCTGCCGTAGCTGATCACTGTTACAACGCTGTGGGTGATCACGATATAATTTTCTCCGATACCAAGGTTCTTTGCAAACCCACGGGTTTTTATCAGAAATTTGTTTACAAGGCAATTCAGATCTACAAACACAGACACAATTTCAACCGAGAAGATGGTTTCAAATTAAGCAACCATTGGAAAGATGTTGTAAATCGAACCAAACATTAAACTAATTTTCAATGGTACAGTATATTTTTCAAGTAGTGGTACCCCAAACTTTCGCAGCTCTTAAAAATTCCTTTTTCACACCATCAATAGGTAAACTCCCCCTCCCCCCCCACGCCAACCGGAATGTGCACCCGCATGTAAACCACCTCTACACCGTTCATCATGCTAAGTCGGCCAATCAAATGCTAATTTTTATGCTAATTCCTTTGTCAAGGCACCTTGTTCCCTTGCACACAGCTTAAAGGTCGCGGTCTGAGCGTGGCTGTGTTTCACTCCAGCGCTGTCCTCGAGACAGCCTGGTCCCTTCACCTGATGAAGGCCGCTTGTGTTGTGGCCGAAACGTCGTGATTTTTGTTGTTTTATTTTTTACTAACGTGACTTTACCGAATAGAACCAGAATATGGATCCTTGCAGTCACGAAAGCTTTAAATCTAGAAATGACTGCTATTTCTAATGACACCCCGCCTTTTAATGCCATTGACTCATGAAACGGAACCTACTCTCTCCTCTTAACTCTTGAAAAATGTTGATACTCCTACTGATACTCCTGCTGTTATGGAGTGACTCATGCAGCAAGCTATGGCTGCAAAGTTTGGTAGTACATGTTATGTGTATCTTTTATTGTAAAATTTAAATTAGTTCCTATGATCACTGTTACATTGCTTTTATAGCTTTATTTTAGTGATTTCTAAAACGTTTTGGTTTAGCCATATTTATTTGTTGTAGTACAGAGTTAGACTGATAACTTTAATCTAAATTGTCTTATGGTTGTAATTGTTTGGCTTGCATCCCACTGGGATGTTTGCACACAGCATTGATATACGGTGCTTTTTCCGGAAGACTTTGCTGTTTTTTCCTGGATTTTTCTGTTTGCGCGTAGTCACTTTAAGATGTTTCTTGTTCCTGGTTTTGTTTGTTGCAGTTGCACCCGATTCAAGAGCCGAATGGCTCACAGGGCTATACAAAATAAATGAAACTGAAACTGGATTGGTTATACTTCACTCCAGATTCAACGTCAAATTTGTAGACCTCGTCATTTGTAAAAAAGTCCACGGGAGATAATGACTCCGAATATATGATTCCCGAGAAATTAAAATAAGATCAGATACAGAGGGATCAGGCTACTCATGGTCACCATTGCCCAAGTGGTGAGAGACTGGGTTCAATGTTTCCTTGGAAAGCTGATGGAAGTTGTTGAGCAAATTTGTCATTGGAAATCGACACTCTCCACAATGTAGTGGCTGCCACAGTGTTTGCTGATGATGCAGTAGCCAGATAAGTTGAAGTTCAAGTGAACCTACGATGTATCACGTGGGATGCTACGAGTGTGTTGTGATTCATGTGTCTGTTCTTGTGGAAGTGACAGCACTTCATCTTCTCTGCTGCTAGGACCGTGGCTGGTGTACTGCACTCCACCAGTGTAGCCCCCGTGCTACGTGATGTAGGCCAGCTTGAGATGGGAGAGGAAACACAGCCCCAATACCAGTGAAATATAAAAAAAAAAATCAACATCCTAGACAAAAAAAAATCGATAATTGTAGGATAAGGCAAGCAGTGCATTTTACACACAGATTGATAGAATTAGGTTGTGATGATGCTGATGTACACGGTAATGCTAAATGTGGTACTATCTTTTTCACAGGCAAAACAAACAAGACACATGGTGGTAGCATTTTTGTTATGATAAAACATATTTTTTTACAAAAGGTACAGTGTTTATAAAAATTGCATTTGGAGAATACACATCGTGAAAACTTCCACACAATAATTCATGATGTACATGATGTTGCTGCATTATCCATGGTGAATGAATTCGCTACGCTTTTTTTACATAGTTTATTTTAAACATATTTGTCTGCTATAGGAATATGTTTTTTATTGTAAGTGAAACTGATCTGCTCGTTAAATTATTTGTGTCATTTAGATAAGCCTGGTGATGATTTCAGAGAATTATTGCTGAAGCTGACATCATTAACACGAAACTACGACGCACGACCTGGAGAACCTGCAGTGTTTTTGCTGGAGAGGATGGTGAAGCCAATTCTGGTTCCCTACTACCGCCATCAAGAAACCAAGGAGCACGAGTTACTAGCGAGAGGCAAGCAGCACGAGGAGCTGATGAAGAGAGCACAGAGAGAAGGGATTACTTACAAGAAGCTCTTTGATCACATTGGAAAAAAAACACACCCCCGACTGGTTATTGTAGTGGGGACTCCAGGCAGCGGTAAAACCATGTTGAGCAAATTCATTATGCACAGCTTGCTGTCAGGTGAGAAAGTATTTGCACGACGCTTTGAGCACATCGTGCTCATAAGGTTCAGGGAGATAAATGATATTGGAGAGGTGTCACTGGCAGAGCTGTTTTCTAAGCTGCACTCATGTTTGGGAAACAAAGCGGATGAGGTTTTCGCAAACCAAGAGAGAACCCATTTTGTTATGGACGGGTTGGACGAGTTTGGAAAGCGCCTTGACTATGCCAATGCGTGCACCGATCCACGTAAGACGGCAACAGTAGAAGCCATCATTGCTGCCCTAGTGAATGGAAATCTCTTGCCCAAGGCCTCGGTCTTGATAACGACCAGACCCATTGCCATGGAACAACTGAGTCAAGTGAATGTTGATCGAGCTGTTGAAATCACTGGGTTTTCCAACAAAGATAAAATAGCATTTTTTTACAAATTTTACCAAGATAGAAGTCTAGCAGAAAGGGCACTCAAGCTCCTGCAGGAAAATGAAACAGTGAATACATTGTCCCAGAACCCTTCATTCTGCCATATAGCAGCCATTACACTGAAGGAACATTTACAAAAGTCTGAACATTCTGAGATTATCCTCAAATCAATGACCGACCTCTTCACACAATACGTGTTTGGGCTCATAGTACACCATGGACGTGGCAGCTGCTGTGCCAAGGAAATTGTATCGTCTCTTGGCAATATGGCTCTGAAGGGGGTTCAGCAAAACATCCAGATGTTCAGCCAAAAAGATCTAGAAGAGTTTGTTGTTAGTTCTTCTGAACTAGGAAGTACATTAATCAACAAAGTGTTCACATGTGAGGGCATTAAACAAGGGAGTTGTTATTCATTTTCACACTTGACAATGCAGGAATTCTTTGCAGCGATAGCTCTGCATCTGTCACATTCAACATGGCCAGTGAATGACGTCATCAAGGCTATTAAGGACAGCAAAGATGGGAGGTTTGATGTGTTTCAGAGGTTTTTTTGTGGACTGGCATCAAGCACTCCATGGAAGTTCTTTGAGGGTATCTTGGATCCTCCATCTGCAGATTATCAAAAGGAAATAATCGAGTGGCTCAATCGCAGCATGAAGAATCGGATGGTTGACAAACACAGGCTCAACAGTCTCCTGCACTGCGTGCACGAGCTGCACGACCGCAAGTCCCTGAGTGATGTCACTCGGTCCATGACTGAGATAGACCTGTCATTCACAAGGCTGTCCCTGCCAGACTGCGCTGCCATCTCCTGGATCCTGCTGCAGCGAGAAGAACCTGTGGAGACACTCAACCTGTTCGGCTGTGGCATCGGCACCGAGGAAATGAAGAGGCTTCAGCGTGGACTGCACAGATGTAAACATCTAGTGTAAGACTGGCACACCTTGCATTCACTACTTCACAAATTGTGTGTGCATAATTGTGCGTGATATCAACTCAGTTTCAATTGAGCACCAGGTGCAGTGTGTAAAACATCGCTACTCGGGAGACAAAAGCAGCCGGGCGTGATACTGGCCACCCACTCCATCATATGCCATGCCGGCTTTCATAGGTGCTCCCTAACGGCACTTTCCCCAGCAGTCTGTTAAGGCTATACGGCAGATCTTTGTCTATAAGAATCCTCACTTATTAACTGTGCATACAGTACAATGTAACTCCATTCTCACGTAAACACTCGGTCTTGCGTAGCCCAAGCATGAACACAAATTTTGACAAATTCTTCCCCTTGCCACTGCCATCATTGTCCTCACTCACTTCACTCCTCTCCCCGCACGCCACGCTCACCCCTCCCTTGATACCTCCCATTAACCCCCAATCTGCTCCTGCCTTCACTTTTTCCATAACCCATCCCCCACCCTTGCCCATACCTTCACTCTCCAGCCGCATACCCACTCCCACTCATCCACTGAGGGATGAGGTTCGGTGAGTGAGTGCGTGCCTGCTTGAGTTGGTGGGTGACTTGGTGGGTGGATCGATGAGTGAATATGTGGAGTTAAGTGAGGATGTGAGTGGCGTGTAAGTGGGTTGGTGAATGAGTGAATTAGTGTGTGAGTGGGTTGGTGAATGAGTGAATTAGTGTGAGTGGGTAAGTAAATGTACAGTGAGTAGGTGGGTCCACAGTGAATGCTGCACTCACTGTACGTTAAAGTACAAAAGGAAAAAAAAGTTATGCATATTCATGGATGCTGTAAAGTTTTCCATCATCTTCAGCAACATTTAATTAGCGATAATGATAGCCCTCACACTATATGCAGGGAGTGAGGTGACCTTAGGCCATACTGAGAAAATGTAGCCCTGATTGCGACTGCGGTGGAGAGTGAGGGTAACGGTTTGATCCACGTGTCCGATTCAAGCCCCTGGTTCACAGTGGATCATGGTCAGTGATTGTGCTCACCACTACAGAGACAGCTAATTGGTAATGGGTGTTAATCTTAGTTGTAAAGCATTAAAGAGACAATGATCCCCCAAGTAGCCCATATAAACTGGTGGGGAAAGTGAAGCCAGTGACAGGGAACAAGCACACACTATTACACTGCACTTTAGAGCACAAAGACAATCTCCCCGTGGAGCCTGCATACACTTTTGAGGCAAGTGCTGATCGCACTTCCCTGACCAGCACCGTCCTTGGCTGTCTTTCTCTCCCCATTGCTGATGTTGACACACCACCAGGTACTCATTTAAGGCAGAGTCACCCTACGGGAGTTCCAGGACCAGAATTTTTTTCATCACTCACCACTGATGCTGTTTACGGATATTGAACCCAGGTCACTTCGTTTGTAATGTAATGTGCCAACGACTTTCCCACCATTCCCCTAAACGCATATAAATACACAATCAAAGACACTCGTATATACACACAGACATGTACACACACAAACGTACACATAGTGTACATATAAACTCACACACTCCTACACATGTACAAGTACAGCCTTTGGTCAGTCTACTGCTGGATAAGGCACTCCCACACCATGCAGGTCTTGGGGGTTATTTGACCAGACATCACCAATCTTGTCAGTGTGGGTTGGTGTAGAGCATAGAGATGAATGTTGTTCCATTGCCATAACGCAGCTCCGCAGGCTACAACAACTGTTGTTATACATGTTAGTCTTGGGTAGAAGCACCATCCAGCCTCGAGCCTATTTAGATTTTCAGATTTATTAGACCTTACATGTGTAGTGTTCGATTTCACTCGGACAACTTTTGTCTTTCTTTGAACACCGTTTTATTTACAACTCTCAGCATGTCCTCAATATTTTACAGTATCCATGTCGCCACGGCTCGCTCGTTGTGCTTCACTCGACTCGCTCGCCACCTTGGTCTCTCCACTCCCCCACGATTACTTCGCTTACTCAGCCGCTAACTTCTTCATCTCTGCTCTCCTATATCACCGTCACTATGCTCTCTCCACTGCTAACTGCTTCGTCTCTGTTCAGCTTCGCTATCGCTACGCTCTCTCCACTGCTGGCTGCTTCTCTTCTTCAGCTCCGCTATCGCTACGCTCTCTCCACTGCTGGCTGCTTCTCTTCTTCAGCTCCGCTATCGCTACGCTGTTTCCAAGCTCCGTCTCCAACTCTGTCTCCCAAACTCTGTCTCTCCAACTCTCTGTCTCCAAGCTCTCCACACTTCAATTCCCCGCTGTTCACTCCAAGCTCTCCAACTTCAACAACCTTGCTCCAATTGCCGACCCCCCAATTTATCCCCGCTCTCATTACTCCCCAATTAATTAGTCCGTGTCCCAACGACGCTCCGCATCGTTCGAACCTGTTTCTCCTCCAGACCTTTAGGTGCCACTCTAGCCTTGGCAACAGCTCCAGCCAATCACAGCCGTCCTTGGTTCACCCAGCTTAATTGCCCTAATATAACCTGCACTGTATTTGCCTTCGCTACAGGCTGACCCAACATAACCCGTAGTGTCTGTGTTATCATGTAATCACGCTGAACACATCTTTGAATTCAAAGGGAAACCCATGGAGACGCGACCGCTGCACAGGCGTTAGTTCAGGGTTTTGCATATATAGATCTCGCAACCAGTCCGGATCATCTCCATCACCCGGCAACATCTCACTCTGTCCTGTTGCCAAACACGCCTCCCCTTCCGGACCCGGCGCTGCCGTTGCATGCGCCAACGTTGTACCCTCCAGAATGACGACCGATTCGTGTCCCACGTTTACAATTTGTATTAAAGGGTCGCAATTTGCCGGTACAATAGTCAAAGCCCCTACCAAAGTGGGCATCCGTGATACAGCATTTGAGGGCGTCAGCAATATACCCTCCTGTTGCTCGCCGAAAGGCAACTGTTTTTTAAAGCGCAGCGGCACAAGCATCTGCGTGCCAGGCGGAACGCGAACGGTGCGGCTCACCACGGCCTGCACCACGGCATTCGCAACCGCAAGCTTAAAAGACGTTCCCAAAAATTTTAGACATTTTTCCGATGGCAATTCCAAACACCCCTTTCTCTATAGAAATTCTAAGTGGCATCCTTTGCAAATAATCCGTTCCCAACAAACACGGTACCGCCAAGGCCTTGGAAACCAAAATATTCCCCGTAACGCTCACTTCGCCAATTTGATTCGTCGCGACCATACAACCCATAATACCGAGACTGCCACCATTTGCTACTATGCACGGCCCATCAACCGGTTCTAGGGCCTGGGGCAAAGTTGGCAATAAGCAAAAAGTTTGTAACGAGATAAGGGTCGCAGAAGCCCCCGTGTCAACAATAACTCTGACCATCACCCCTTGAATAAGTGCCATCACATCCGACGACCCCGGCGCAGCTCCCAAAACACGATGCACCAACGCGCCCCACACGTCCTGACCGTGCGCAACATACGAATGAGATGTGAATGGGTGAGATGACGCAGATTGGTGATGTGGAAAGAGCGGCCGTGTATTGAATGTATCGCGACTCACCCGGAATCCTCGGTCCTGGGAGAATCCTCGGTTGTAGCTGGTCGGCGCCCTTGGAAGGCCGCCCCTGCGCCACCAGCAGTCGCGGGCAACATGTCCTCTCCGTCCGCACTCGTAGTACATCCATACACCGCGGGGCGACGCAGCATGCCCGCGGGTGGCACCCCGGCCGCCGCTGCAATCGGCGGTGCCTCGCCCACCGCCACCGCGCTCTCGGACGCGGCAGCGCTCAGCAACAGCAGCTGCGCACCCACCACCGCTGGCTCATCGCGGAGGTCCAGGTTGACTTTGATGTTCCTGGCGATCTGTAGAGACATGTCATCGTCGTTGTTGCTGTCAGGAAGCGAAAGGACGACTCGTAGCTCCTTGGCCAACTGCAAAAGCTTCTCCTGCAGCAAGGAATCCAGGGCCTCCTGGTCCATCGCCAGGTATGCTACTTGAGCGAGGGCCAACAGCGCGCTGCGGAATGCAAGAGGGGATTCCGTGTCCTCCCGCTTCCTTTGCTGGAATCTACGTTTGGCGACCGACCGCGGCTCGTACACCTTGCTCATTGCCGCGAATGCCCCATCCAGTGTTGACCTGACGGTGGCAGGGAATCCATTAAATGTCGCCAAGGTATCATCATCGAGGGCCGTCGGCAGTGCCCGCAGAGCGGCACCCTCAGTCCACTCCAGAGATTGATAAGCTGCTCGGAACCGTCTTGTAAATGCCGTCCAATCCCCAACTTTGGCCTCGAACCGCTGCACATGAAGTCGCCGTGCTGTTCCCGATGGTGGTGCTTCATCGTCGTCGGATTTCTCCAATCGCTCCGACCCCGCGGCAACATCTGCTGGTCGACTTGACACCGTCGGTTGCATCTGGTCCGATGTCACAAAGCGGTTAAACGCCTCCGTCAATGTCGCCATCCTGGCCTCCCACTGGGCCATGAGGACTCTCCAATCACTCGACGGTGCGGGGGTCTCGGCCTCGCTCGAACCGCTGTCTCATTCTCTAGACTCTCGTTCAACCAGGCCCTCCGGAGGAGTATCGGCCACTTGGCAGGACACGGGCAAGTACGTCCTCGTCGTTGCTGTCGTCGGATGAGTCCACCGGCACGTTCTTCTTCTTGGCCGCCTTCCTTGACATCTCGGCATGGTTCGTAGTCACTCTGACACGAAATGTAGTGTTCGATTTCACTCGGACAACTTTTGTCTTTCTTCGAACACCGCTTTATTTACAACTTTCAGCATGTCCTCAATATTTTACAGTATCCATGTCGTCACGGCTCGCTCACCGTGCTTCACTCGACTCGCTCGCCACCTTTGTCTCTCCACTCCCCATGATTACTTCGCTTACTCCGTCGCTAACTTCTTTGTCTCCGCTCTCCGCTATCACCGTCGCTATGCTCACTCCACTGCTAATTGCTTTGTCTCTGTTCACCGCTATCACCATCACTATGCTCTCTCCACTGCTAACTGCTTCGTCTCTGTTCAGCTTCGCTATCGCTATGCTCTCTCCACTGCTGGCTGCTTCTCTTCTTCAGCTCCGCCATCGCTACGCTCTCTCCACTGCTGGCTGCTTCTCTTCTTCAGCTCTGCTATCGCTATGCTGTTTCCATGCTCCATCTCCAACTCTGTCTCTCAAACTCTGTCTCTCCACTCTCTGTCTCCAAGCTCTCCACACTTCAATTCCCTGCTGTTGACTCCAACTTCAATTCCCCGCTGTTCACTCCAAGCTCTCCAACTTCAACAACCTCGCTCCAATTGCCGACCCCCCAATTTATCCCCGCTCTCATTACTCCCCAATTAATTAGTCCGCGTCCCAACCACGCTCCTCGTCGTTCGCACCTGCTTCTCCTCCAGACCTTTAGGCGCGACTCTAGACTTGGCAACAGCTCCAGCCAATCACAGCCGTCCTTGGCTCACCCAGCTTAATTGCCCTAATATAACCTGCACTGTATTTGCCTTCGCTACAGGCTGACCCAACATAACCCGTACTGTCTGTGTTATGTAATCACGCTGTTTCCACTATGCACCTTCCTACTCCACTACACATGTACACTAATATACACACTCTCATATATGAATATACACACACTCACTCACATGTACACACTTTACACACCCCTGTTTGAGTCTGCAGTTTTAATGTGACAGTATTTTTTTACATGAAAATGAATGCAAGGAATCTTCATATAATAAGGATTCACATTCATGAGGCGCAATTCATCCAGTGATATGAGTGCGCCATGGACAAATTAGTGAATATACGCATGTATGTGCGTTATTTACTTTCGTTACTGTGTGTGTATGTAGGTGTGTAGACGAGGAGTAGTAGTGTCGTGATTAGCGCTACGCTACGCTATGAACCCGGCGTCCCGGGTTCGATTCCCGCTCACGACCAACACCGGTGACGATTATCTGAACCGGACCTGGGCCTCCCTCTAGGTCGACTCAGCCTCAAATGAGGACCTGGTGCGGTGTGTAAACATTGCCACTAAGGATACAAAGGCGGTCGGGGTGGTGTAGGTCACTGTTGTATATGTTGGTTGTGAAAATTTTGATGAAAATAATACAAATTAAATGAAATTTGGAATTTGCGTAATTATCCGCAATTATGTTAGGTGATGCAATTATGCGCATAAATTATGCTAATTCGAGATATAATCATATTCATTAATGCTCGTGTGTGTGATTATGCTATTGCAATCCGTTATTATGATTAGGCCCCGCCTCGCTGACGAGGGTCGGATTATCAATCGGAATAATACAATTCTTCGTATGAAGTTATACAGGTGCTGTGAGCATGCCAGAGTCAGCTCGGCTTCCTTGTTTAACTTCGTATTATCGATCGGTATAATACAATTATTCTCGTTTTAACATTTACTGAGTGTATTAGTGTGTTTATGTCAGGTCTCCAAATTGAGATCTCAACGCAGAATACAGTTCTTATAAATAAGATTATTACGCACGAAATCAGGAAGGACACACGCAACCACTTCTGCGTTAATCAATTTTATTCTAAACAAAACTTTAACATAAGGATATGCGAACTCTCAAGCTCGGAATTTTCAACACAGCATCAACACAGTAAACATCAACGATTGCGTTGTTTCACTTTGACAACTGCACATATCATTAATTCCACTGCGTAACGCGAGCTTAATTGGTGATAGGGAGAGTCGTTAAAACATGCAGGCACGCTATTCTACACAAAAACCTTAACACTCTAATATGGAAATTTTTGTACTTGAAATTGTCAGCATAGTACTACAGGCAATGTTCATTTCATTGATCCATCTCTTCAACCCTCAATAATCACGTTGTTAATTGGGTAACGGAACAATTGATTGCTTCCTCTGGGTACCACGAGCATATGGAAAATACGAATAAAAAGTCCTTAGTAGTTCATCCGACGATATTCATGCGAAAAGGCAGTCAAAACAATTATTATTCTCAAAGGCAAAAGTATACGTCAATGGATTCATCGGCAAGATTATGCCATTAAAAGAAAACGAACGACTGAGATACTTCTAAATGACCGTATCCACGTAACTCAATAGGCAGCAATGTTCTTCACGATCAGCACCTTGGAATGTCACTCTTCTTGATTGTCCCGATATGCGTGTTGTGTGTCTTCGTGAAACAGACGCAGGGTGATGCGTCGTGAGGGTGAGAGTGTGGGGGGAGGGTTATACGAACTGCTTTGTTCTCTTGCTCGGGGCGTCGGCTTGGCTGCTCGTGCTGGCAGATACGGTCTCTTTCCACTGATGTAGTAGCTGCGCCGCACGTGCTCTCTGTGGAGATGCTCGAACGCGCTCTTTGCTGGTTCGCTGACTCTTTTGCTTCCATTGCTGGATGAGCCAAGTCAGCACACGCTTGGCTGCTGGCAGCTGGCACTCAATGTAGAATAAAAGTCTTTTAGCGATATTTCTTTCAGCTCTGAACTCACACTCGGTGGCACATCGCTACTCTGCCAGCCTCGCATCCTCGGTTGATCGCGGGGCCCCCTTGGAGCCTGCCGCTCGCCACCCTCTTCTGGCGCTTGCTGAGCTGTTGTCTTGTTGAACTGTCGAGTGTGCTATTGTCGCTCACTCTCAAAACTTGAAAATTGTATTTGCACACCTCTTACACAACTCTGATAGCTTAGTATGATACAGCTTATCGCAATCCTCGATTCTGCAAGCGACTCAAAACATCAGGATGAATGTATAATAACTTTTAGCGATACTCTGTCTGCCCATGCCGAACTCAGCACCTAACATCCCCTCGCCCCTCTTCTCTGCGGGACACAGCACCCATTGCTAATGTCTCGAGGCCATGCCTCGGAGCTGGCTTGATGTCTTCTTCCGAACGCTGTCTCGCTGTCCTTTGCGGAGCTTAAATGTGAAATTCCCTCTCCTCTCTCCGCGTCTCTTGCGAGAGAGAGAAAAAACAGATGCCCTCCCCGTCCGCTGTCTCACCGCGGTCGCGCGCGTGATTGCCCCCCTCCCCTCTTGGTGACCCCGGGCGGCTGTGTTACATCAAACAGGTTTGTTTGTGAATTGTCCTTTGGCAATCTGGAGATTTTGCAGATAGTCGCTAACCTCTCTTTGCCCCGGAGGTTATTATTTATTTATTTAAACGACCTTTTTACGATCTCCCGTTGCTGTTTGCTGGTCCTTGTCGTAGCGGTGTTTATTTATTTATTTATTTCGGTTACTATTTTAAAAATATCGGCAAATATTATTATTGATTTTAATTGTGGAAAAAGGGCCATATACAACACCACCCACCCCCTCGTGTGCCGTTCCGGCCTTCATAGGTGCTCGCTAACAGCACTTGCCCCTACAGTCTGTTAAGGCTACACGGGGGATCTTTGTCTTTTTTGTAAGATGAGGTCTTGCAAAACAACACCCTTATGAACACAAACACGTTTCAGATTATAAAGGTACAGTGCAGTAGAAATGAATGGATGATTGTGAGTAAACTCCTTTTTGTGAATGCCACCTATGATATATAAAATGTCTAACACAGAAGCATTGAACAATGAGCAGCTTTGCTCATGAACGTGTGTGCTCTGGTCACGTGCACCGCCATTGTGAGTGTCCCTCACTCACCGCGTGTTTGACTCCGCGGTTCCCGTGGGCTCAGTGAGTCAGCGCTGTCCCTTCCCCTGTCCACCCGGGTTTAGGCTGAGTGAGAACGAGATCAGAGACAGGGGACTCCAACTTTTAGCCGACGGGATGTTGGAGAGAGAAGGGAGTTTGGAGACGTTAGTGTTGAGTAATTTCCTGATGCACACACACTAATATAGGTACACCTAAACAAATATATACACATATACGGACACAAAACACAAATATACTCACTATACCATAATAATGTATTTAAACGTCGATTATAACTTAATTTATATGCACTCATCAATTAAGTTATTAGCCACACTTATTACAGCACTGTTAACCACTTAAATAACAATACAATTACATATTGACTTAAAGCTTTCGTGACTGCAGGAATTCATACTCTTTAGGTTTTTCGGTAAAGTCATGTAGATAGAAAATAATATTTGATTATTTTTCTATCTACGTGACTTTACCGAAAGACCCAAAGAATAACAATGCAATTACCATTGTCACATTACCTACTATAACCAATGATATTGTTTCAACTATATTGTGTTAATACAGTAGATCATCGATTATCCAGCAGCATCGGAGGGGAGGGGTACTGGATTTTCAAAAAACACCAGATGATCACATTATTTAAAATAGCTTGTTTTTGCACATTCTTGAATAAGATTATGTTTTTAGGTGTTCTGCATATATATTGACTGTTTCAAATAGTTTACGATATAAAAATCGCTTAACTAAATATACAAAGACAAAATAAATATCTTGCTGTAAATAGTGACTATTTACTGTACCACACTCAGCACTCCAATATCGAAGACTCTGCATGGGGTGATGTGCGTACAACGCTCTTGTTCAACAACTTGTGTTAGACATCGACTTGTGTTTGACAACTTGTGTTTGACAACTTGTGTTTGACAACAACAACAACAACATGTGTTTGACAACAACATGTTTTTGACAACAACAACTTGTGGTTGACAACAACAACTTGTGTTTGACAATCGCCGGACTGATGCAGCCTTCAGACCGGTGCTCTGGCGAACGCCGAACTGCACGCAATTTTCGCCGGATCAAGCTGTATATTTACTCTTTCTATTACTGTAGTTGTTAGTCATGAAAATGTATATAAGTGCAGTATTTTCATTGTTTAAGTTGTATGTAGTGTATAATATACTGTATATATTTTTTGATGCGGAAATGGGAGGATGTTCTGAGGAAATTAGGAATGAGAGGCTACTGGAAGAGTTGTTGTGGAAATGCCGATATGCAGGCCAGGTGCTAAGTTACCTTGTGCCAGACAGTTGTCACTGGGGGTTTCCTTTAATTACATTGTGATGAGATGTTACATGAAACGCTTTCAGATGTGACCGCTTACAGAATGATGCAATATCGAAGATAAATCATGATTATTTGATCTATATATACATACACAGAGATTCTACAGATAACTTTTAGCAGACTTTTGGGTCATGTACTGTTCGGGAACACCTAATGAAGACCAGAACGGCACATGAGGGGTTGGGAGGCCAGCACCACACTCAGCCAACTGATGTTTACTTACTACACCAGGTAGTAATTTAAGGCTGAGTCGACCTAGGTGAGGTCCATGGCCGTTTTAGATATTCATCAATGAAGTTCGCCGTGAGCGGCAATCGAACCAGGTTTGTGGCTCACTGTGCTAACCACTGCACCACTACTTCCCACGTGCATGCACACAAATATGCATGCACTAAGATACACATGTACCAAACACGTATAGAGATGGACTTACACAAATGCACACATAGTAGACATTCACACACACATCACATTCAACCCAAAAATCTAAACAGCAGTTGCTATTTGCAAGCTCCTATTAAAGTTGACACGAGGTTCATTTGTGCACAGTAGCCACAAACACGACCCTCAACCACTGTCCCATCAACCACCACCACCCCTCACCATCCCCCACTCTGTGCCCAGACCCTCCACCCATCCCCTCTGCCCCGACTAACCACCTCTTCTCTTCCTGCAGTCTGTATCTTTGTTCACTGACGGACAAGTCGGGTTCCTCTCTCAGTGTCATCCTCAAGGCCAACACAGGTTTGAAGATTCTCAGGTAAGCTCTGCTGTTCGTTTCTCACTTGTGCTCTGTGCACTAACTGCTAATTATTGGTGCAACGCGTTGTCAAGTAAACATTTGAATGTGAACACATTTAATCTTGCTGTCCTGCTTAATCGAGTCCACTTTAAAAATGTTTTACTGTAATCTTAACACATTTGTTTAGTTTAACACATAGGTTAAAGCAATATTCACAACATTGTTAGCAGATACATTAATTGAAAACATCTCCCTGTGTTCTCGATGAAAATGTACTTCACTTGTGTGTGATCCTCTCTTGTAACTTTGTGTTTATATAAACACAAACACTTCATATTATAAAGGTACAGTGCAGTATAATTGAATGGATGATCGTGAGTAAACTGATATTTGTGAATGCCACCTATTATATATAAAATGTCTAACAGAAGCATTAAACAATGAGCAGCTTTGCTCATGACGGTGTGTGCTGTGATCACGTGCACCGCCATTGTGAGTGTCCCTCACTCACCGCGTGTTTCACTCCGCGGTTCCCGTGGGCTCAGTGAGTCAGCGCTGTCTCTTCTCCCGTCCACCCGGGTTTAGGCTGCGTCGCAACGAGATCGGAGACAGCGGCCTCCGACTTTTAGCAGACGGGATGTTGGAGAGAGAAGGGAGGTTGGAGACGTTAGTGTGAGTAATGTCCTGATGCACACACACTTATATAAGTACGCCTAAACAAATATATACACATATACAGACACAAAACACAAAGATATTCAGTAGCATAATAATGTTGTATTTTAACGTCGATTTTAACATAATTTTTATGCACTTATCAATTAAGTTATTTGCCACACTTATTACAGCACTGTTAACCACTATTAAATAACAATACAATTACAATTGTCACATAACCAACTCTAACCAATGATATTGTTTTAAATTATATTATGTTAATATATTAGATCATCGATTATCCGGCAGCCAGATTTTCAAACACAACCAGATAATCGCATAATTATTTAAAATATCTTATTTTTGCATATTCTTAAATACGATTACATTTTGATTTAAAGCTTTCGTGACTGCAGTAATTCATATTTTTAGCTCTTTCAGTAAAGTCACGTTGAAGGGAAACAATAAAATAATAAAATATATAATGTATTTTTTATTGTTTTATATATTTTATCATTTATTGTTTCCCTTCAACGTGACTTTACCGAAAGAGCTAAAAATACGATTATATTTTTAGGTGTTCTGTATATATATTTAGTGTTATTAAATAGTTTGCGATCTAAAAATCGCTAAAAGTAAATATACAAAGACAAAATGAATATTCTGCTGTAAAAAGTGACTATTTACTCTTATTGGTTCTTTCGGTAAAGTCACGTAGGATGGAAATAATAAAATAATAAAAATAAAACATTACAAAATTATCACGACGTTTCGGCCACAACATTTACTAACCGCACTCACCACTCCAATATCAAAGACTCTGCATGGGGTGATTTGTGTACTATGCTCTTGTTAAACAACTTGTGCTTGACAACAACAACTTGTGTTTGTCAATAGTTGGACTGATGCAGCCTTCAGACCGGTGCTCTGGTGAATGCCGAATTCCACTCAATTTTCGCCAGATCGCACTTTATATTTTCTGTTTCTATGACTAGTTATTAGTCATGAAACATGTATATACGTGGAGTATTTTCATTGTTTAAGTTGTTGTATGTAGTGTGTAATGAACTGTATATATTATTTGACACTGAAATAAAGCATAGCTGCTTGTTTTGTCACGCACTTTGTGCCGATCGCCGGACTGGTTCAGCCTTTGGAGCGGTTTTACCGGTTTCATCGGATGTTGGAACCCAGATAGGCACGCTCTGGATATAATCAATGATCATCTGTATTTAATGTCATAGATTACAATTAAGAATTTTATATAATGAACGGCTGCAATCTTGACATTAATTGCCCACCCATACGTTTACATTAATAACACCACAACCTGACTCTTATTAAAGCCATAAATCACCAATGGCTCTTATTCGCCAACCCGATACATTTGAACATTATTTGATCCTTACCCAATATACAGTTTAAACTAGCCTTTGCCTTGTGATGGGTTACGTGGACATCTGTGAAAAAGAGCTTTTTAGCTTTTCAGATTCTCTAATATAAATAAATATTCAGATTTATATTCTGGCTCCTCTGCCTGTATCTAGTGGCCTTGCATGGACAAACGCGATTTTTAATACAAAATATTGCAGACCTCGCCAAATGCGGTGGGTTACGTTCCTGTAAAATGCCGTGTTGGACAAAGCCACATTAAACAATTAATAGACAAATAGGATTGCGTTCCTGGGTCCGAAATGATTACTCCCTCTGTTTAGCTGATTCTACGAGATTTCCACCCTTATTGTACTAAAAGGTGTTGAGTTGCTCTCCATTTCTTGTGAGTGTGTACACTTTTATTTTCCAGTTTCACCCCACTCAGTGCCTCTTCTCTCCCTGTAGTCTGATAGAGTGCTCACTGACGGACAAATCGATCCCAGCTCTCCATGACATCATGATCACCAACAAAGCATTGAGGAAGCTCGGGTAAGTTATGCAGCTTGTGTCTCATACGCGCTCTGATTGTTGCTACAAACAAAACAACTGAGATTCGTCAGTAACACTGTGGCCTTAGCAGGAGAAAATATGGAAAAGGCAACGTTTTGGAAATTGACCTTCACACCATGTTTGTGTGCTAAGAGAGCCATTGCCAGAAGTGGAGTGAGTAGTGGAGTGTATTCCAGTGCATTTAATATTCTCTTTGGTTCTTTCGGTAAAGTCACGTAGAAAATCAAATCAAATAATAATAATAGAATAGACGTTCCGATTGCAACACAAGCAACCATCATCAGGTAAGAATGAAAAAAATGGCAAACTTAGAAACACAATGCAACACAACACAGAACCGAACAGCACAACAGCCAACACCCCACCTGGTTGACCCCGCTCCTCGAAATAATGACAATATTCATTATCAGACCAATGAACATGACCAAACGACTGGAAATGCGCCTGATCTTAAATCTGCAAGATAAGCAGGCTTTAGCCTGGAGTGCTGAGATGGGTGACCACCGCACATAACCACAGGAGTTATAGGCAGCAGAGCTAAGTTGCAGACAACAGACTGCAGTGTGCAGCACAATCCACCGTTGTACTTCACTACGATCCTAGATCTGCAGTCCTTGCCATCACAGGCCTGCACTGACCCGCGTGGTGAAGTATGGTGAAACAGCTCTCATGGCATGGGGAGACCTTCATCCAGCATGGTTGTTGTGGGGGCTGCGTGGGTCTTTGTGTGAACCCGCGTCAGCGTGAACCTCTCTCTTGCTGCAGGGTGGATGGCACTCGCTTCAGTGAGGAAGGGAAGCAGGAGTTGAGGAGCAGATGGACTCACCGAGGAGGCCTGGATATTTAGATATAAGCTGAGAGGCCGTGCTGGCCCTGCAGCAGATGGAGCTGGTCCACGCACGACTTGAACAGCAGCCCGGCTCATTTTACCTCCACCGCTCCGATCGTCGACCCTGACTCTGAGACGACAATGAGCTGGGAGCTTTCTCTGTGAGCTCCACATGGAGCCAAGGGTGAACGCGACTCCAAGATGCTGATGAGTGTGGTGATTCCAATAATGTGTAATAATGTGTAAGTGTATTTATGAATATGTGGTATAGGGAAGCGATGTTGGTGGCATGTGGAAGGGGTGTCGGTGGCTTTTAAATGGTCTGGCAGCTCACCATTGTTTCACTGAGTAGGAATGTTTGTCATGAATGTGCGTACATAGGGGTGTGTATCACACTCATGCAGATATCCTCGTCTATTTATGTATGACTTCAATATTCACCCTCTATCTTTTTTATATTCATGCATTTTAACTTTCAGTTGCGCTATGATCGGTCTAAAAATAATCTTCCAAGCCGACTTCAGATATAAGAAATGTACTAACGATTGTTATAAAGTTGTTTTACTCTGAATTCTCTTTCATTGCTCTAATTGATTAGTTTTCGATTTTGGTGCCTCGGATCACACTTGCAATTGAAACTATCCAGGTTAAAAACCTGGCTAAACAAATACACTTGATATTTCTTATCTTTGATTATACACATCTGTATACCAAATAACAGCACTTCAGCCTCGAAATGCTTAACAACGTATCAATAATTCAATTTTAATGTATACATTTATTGGCAGACTGTCATTGTCTGGATGTGGTCTGGGAATGTTTATTGCTGTTGTTTTACTGCCTTT
The DNA here is from genome assembly GCF_048934315.1 of Petromyzon marinus. Taxonomy (NCBI): domain Eukaryota; kingdom Metazoa; phylum Chordata; class Hyperoartia; order Petromyzontiformes; family Petromyzontidae; genus Petromyzon; species Petromyzon marinus. The sequence goes on from NW_027422640.1 coordinate 777,678, forward strand.
CCCAAGCTTGGGAACTGATGCAATTTGAACTTGCATACTTTTAGGTATTTGTTTAAGTAACGCCATGGTGGTGTGATGTCATCTTCCTCGCCTGGTATGCAAGAGTTCAGGGGTTGGATTTCGACCCTGACACCTGCTGTATAGTTGGAGTCTGCATGTTCTCTCCGTGGTCACTTGTTTTTTTTTTCCTCTGGGTTCTCCAGTTTTTCTCTCCATATTTAGAAACATCCGTTTACATGTATTTGCTGCTATAAATTTTCACGTGATAATCCACTTCCTCGAGCTATTATTAGTGGCTTGCTTCTGAAAAATTAGATAATAGCTCTGGGCCTTTCCTGGTAAGATAAAAAAAAGAGTTTAGTTTCATTTGTATATTTTAAGTGATTTGTTCACCTTTACTTTACTGTGCACTCTTATCGTGTTGTATTGTATTGGTTGTTGTAACTTTTGTCCTGTCTCTACTGCACTCATTGCATTACTCCAGTATAAATGTTCAGATTCTGCTATTAAGTGTAGATTTATATTTATATACTCAGCCTTAACTGAGTATCCATCGCAGTGTGTAAACATCAGCACTGGGGAGACAAAGGTGGCCGAGCGTGGCACTGGCCACACCACACCCTCGTGTGCCATGTCAGCCTGAATAGTTGCTAACTAACTGGACTTTCCCATACAGCTTGTGGAGGCTACATGGGGAATCTGTGTATGTTTCCTCGTGTGTGTGTGTGTACTGTATATGGGGGATCTGTGTTGTACTTGTGTGTGGGGGTAGCAGTGGTTTAGATGGTGATGATGAAACACGGGAACAGAGAAGAGACTCCCAGCGACTCCACTCCTCCGCTCCCAGTGTCAGCGCGTTGAGCTTTTGATGCAGGAGGTTTAGGAAATGTCCATTTGTCTGACTCCACTTGCTTCTCTTGCTTGTCAAGCATTCTAACTTCTCGCATGGACTACGTGCTGGAGAATACAAACTCGGTGTAACTCACAAGAGGACTCTCCTGGTTACTCATGCGGCGTTGCCATTTAAATATTTCAATGTTATTGAATAGTTTTGATATTGTGCGCAATGCTATCATCGACCATACTAATGGTGTCACGAGACTAATAACATAATGTTTGGATATCTCACGGTGCAGTGCAAGCATTTGTGTTCGATAGCGGCCCACAAAAGTGGATATCACAGAGCTACCAGTCAAATGCATTCCACTAACACTCGGTTTCAGACAGACCCATAAACTGAGATATCCGCAGACTCACATTTAGATATAAAGACTCATATAGACACAAAAAGACAAACAGAGAAATGTACTCACACTGAGCTAGAGACTTACAGGGATGCATAGACTCACACAAGGCACACAGTCTCGCTTCGACAAACACACTCACAAAGAGACTCATATCAACTCAAAGCTACAGACTCACGAAAACGTCCAGAGAATCATACAGAGAGCCCCCCCCAACTAGCACCGCCCACTATACCACTAGGGATGCCCATTCCATCATGAGACCCGCACACTCCCCAACGAGGCCCGCCTACTCCCTCACTTAGCCCAACCCACTTCATCACTAACCCAGCCCACTACCATTAAGATCTGCCAATTTCACAGCTTGCCACGCCCACTATACCACTAATCCCTCCCACTATTATCCCACTCCTAGTTAATTTTCTGATCTTTAACCGTCTGGACCACTGTTATTCTCGTCGTCTTGGTCTCCCTGAATCAACCCTCACTCTCCTCCACAAATACAAAATTCTTCCACACAAGTTATTTTCAATCTACCATTTATTTTTTACATTTTACCTCTCCTACTTCAACTTCACTGGCTTCCCGTTCACTACCGCTGCCTTTTAAAATGCCTGATGCTCATCTTCAAATCTTTCTAGGGCCTTGCCCTACCTCATCTTGCCCCTCATCTCCTTCCATGTGCCCTCTCGTCGTCTCCGTTCCCAATCTTCCCTGTCCCTCCATCTCCCTACGCCCAATCCTTCTCTCTGGACACCTCCACTGGAATAACTTTCCCCAGCACATTAAGCAGTCCCCCTCCTTAACCTCATTCTGTTCCTCTCTTAAAGCCTCACCGCTTCTCCATTTCCCATTCTCTACCCCTCCCTCCCCTATCATTTTGTCTTCTGTTTTCAGATGGCTGATGTAGATGCAGAGTAACAACTAAAATTTCACATTCAGGTGGTCAAGCCAGATAACCACGTCAAGAGTAGCGCAGTGTGTCATTGTCATGTGGATCGGACATTGCTTCATTGTATGTTGATTGGTCTGTTCTGGATGACCACAGTTGAACACTGGAGAGTTTTTAATTTTCCATTTGTGCATCAGCTATCTGCATCTGCCATGGTTTGTGCAGTGGATGCGGTTTAGGGTGGACCATGAGCTTCTTGGAAGATCAAACCCAGGGATCTGCCTTGGGCCTTTCACAAGGTGTTCGTTAACATCTCGCCACCAGATGAAGTGAACACCACTACGGTGTGCTCGGGATGGGTGTTCAGTCGTGATCATTTTAATCCATTCTATCTCACACCTGCCCACCGTGTCGTGGCAGTTTTTCTGTTTTTCCTGCATTGCATTTTTTATTTTAGAAAATATTTAATCTGGAAAATCCATTGCGATAGAATATCTTACGTGCAACGGTGCAAAGGAATATCAGGTGGAGCAGTTGCAGTGCTTAGATGCACCACACGACAAACCCATGGCCTGAAAGCAGTCGAGTGAAGAAGAATCAGTCCTGCCCCCCCTCGCTTCACCAACCCATACAGGGCATAATGGTGAAATATAGAAAAAAAGCATTTACTCGTTGGTTCTATTCGGTAAAGTCACGTAGGTAAAAAAGAAAATAACAAAAATCACGACGTTTCGGCCACAACACAAGTGGCCTTTCAGGTGAAGGGACCGTGCTGTCATGAGGACAGCGTTGGAGTGAAGACAGCCAAGCCCAGGTCGCGTCCTTTAAGCTATGTGGGAGGAAGCAAAACGCTTGACAAAGGAATTCGCATAAAAATGAGCATGATGTACGTAGGAGGTGCATGGGCCATGATGGACCAGGAGCGGGTGGGGACCATGACGGACCAGCAGCGACCGAATTCGCGAGCACAAATCAGATTTGAAACACGGCAGAACGAATTCTGCCGTAGCTGACCACTGTTACAACGCTGTGGGTGATCACGATATAGTTTTCTCCGATACCAAGGTTCTCTGCAAACCCACGGGTTTTTATCAGAGATTTGTCCACGAGGCAATTCAGATTTACAAACAGACACAATTTCAACCGAGAGGATGATTTCAAATTAAGCAATCATTGGAAAGATGTTCTAAATCAAACCACACATTAAACAAATTTTCAATGGTACAGTAATTTTTTCTTCAAGTAGTGGTATTCCAAACTTTCACAGCTGCATATTTCACTCCACACACTCACTCCACTCACTCACTCACTCCGCTCACTCACTCCACTCACTCACTCCACTCACTCACTCCACTCACTCACTCCACTCACTCCACTCACTCACTCCACTCACTCCACTCACTCCACTCACTCCACTCACTCACTCCACTCACTCACTCACTCCACTCACTAACTCCACTCACTCACTCTACTCCCCCCCCCCCCCCCCCCGCTGCTGGTCTGTCATGGTCCCCACCCGCTCCTGGTCCATCATGGCCCATGCACCTCCTACGTACATCATGCTAATTTTTATGCTAATTCCTTTGTCAAGCGTTTTGCTTCCTCCCACATAGCTTAAAGGACACGACCTGGGCTTGGCTGTTTTCACTCCAACGCTGTCCTCATGACAGCACGGTCCCTTCACCTGATGAAGGCCACTTGTGTTGTGGCCGAAACGTCGCGATTTTTGTTATTTTCTTTTTTACCTACGTGACTTTACCGAATAGAACCAAAGAGTATGGATCCTTGCAGTCACGAAAGCTTCAAATCTAGAATTGATAACCTCTACGGGGAGGGCTTTCACCTATCTGTTAGCGCTTTCAACAGACAACGGGACAATAAGTCAAAGCTCATCGAGACGCTGACCTTCCTCAAAAGATGCCGCGACAACAAGGTAATACCCATCGCTTTCACACTAACATCTGCTGCTGTATCCTCACCGAATTCTAAACAGATTCTGTTTAAGGCCAGCCTATCTTTTATCTCAGAGAGGATAAGACTACTCCGTTTTGACTCGATACTTTAGACAAGACTCTCCTACAAGCTCATTTAACGCTAACACAAAAATGTCACCTGCTGATTGGAACCACGTAGACAACATGACTGCTTCTTCTGCCGATTCACTTTCAGTCAAATACAAAGCTAACTTGATTTCTAAATTCAACCACCTATCGAAGAAGAACCCAGTCCCACATATAACAAAACTAGACGTTAACAAAATCGTCATTAATCAGAGTAGCACCCCGATTTCGGACAATCTGAAAACAGTACTGGCTAGAGGGCTAAATTTTGCTGTCACCCCGAAACATTCCTGTAGATATCATCTTTCAGGTCGATGCGGCCCTTAAAGGCATAGGACACATCCAAGCAGACGTTGCGAGAGCTGAAATATCCACTATTCCTAAGAATGCTAAGAAATGTTGATTTAAAGCTTTCGTGACTGCAGTAATTCATATTCTTAGCTCTTTCGGTAAAGTCACATTGAAGGGAAACAATAAAATAATAAAATATATATAAAACAAGAAAAAAATTCTCACGACGTTTCGACCATAACACAAACCATCGTCATCAGGTGTGTCGGTTTGCATACATTTATTTATTTTTAAACGGTGTATTTTAAACGGTGTTCTTTGTAAGCCATCTGGCTACCATGAGAGATTCGTTCATGAGGCTATCCACATATACAAGCACAGAGACAATTTCAACCGAGAAAATGGATTCTGGCTTAGCAATCATTGGAAAGATTTGATAAACCATTTCAGGTCTTAATTGATTGTTCACGCTTACAGTGGCTTTCAGACAGCATACATTAATTTTTCGTCTCCCCCCTCCTCTTTTCAGAACATAGATGGACTAGTCCTTCTAAATAAACTGCCAAATCGCTGCACGTGGCGCTGACGTTTTTTATAAATATATAAATGCACCGTTTAAAAATAAATAAATTTATGCAAACCGACACACCCTGATGACGACCGTTTGTGTTATGGTCGAAACGTGAGAATTTTTTTTATTGTTTTATATATATTTTATTACTTTATTGTTTCCCTTCAACGTGACTTTACCGAAAGAGCTAAGAATAATGCTAAGAAACCCATTAGCAACACAAGCAAAAATGAACGCTCTGAACTCGCGAATTTAAAAACCAGAAGTGATATAGTCATCCTCTCAGCCGACAAAGGCAACGCTACTGTAATTATGGATAAAGATTCGTACAACAACAAAATCCAGAACCTACTCAACGATGGAAGTTACTCAAACATTAAAAATGACCCTACTAATAGCCTAACTATAAAAACCAACAAGATCATCACAAGTTCGACCTCCCTAATCGAACCAACTAAACGTCCCTCCTTAAAACCTTCTGCTGCAAGACCCCCTAGATTCTATGGTCTCCCCAAGATTCATAAAGAAGGCACTCCACTACAACCCATCGTATCCACGATCAACTCCCCTACCTATAAGCTAGCATGTTTTCTGTCAGATACCTTGCTACCTTTCACTGGCAAGACCTCAGCAGTACTTAACTCAGCTCATTTGGTCTCTATGGTCAAAGACGTACTGTCCCCTGACGATATCCTTGTCAAGCTTCGATGTGGTCTCCCTGTTCACCAAGGTCCCGGTACCTGATACCATTGAAATAATTGAAAATTTGGTCCAACATGGACTAGACCCCGATACACCTGCGCTGATTAGACACTGCCTCACCAATACCTACCTACTTTACTTGGAATGGCAGCTTCTACAAACAAAATGAGGGTATCCCCATGGGTTCTCCATTATCACCAGTGATAGCCAATGTTTTCATGGAGAAATTTGAATCAGACGCCATCCAGACTTCCACCCTCAGACCTTCCCTGTGGAAGAGATATGTGGATGACACTTTCGTCATTTGGCCACATGGCCTCCCAGCTTTGAACCTTTTCCTACACCACATCAATTCTAGACATCCCGCCATCAAATTCACCATGGAAGTGGAGAAAGATGGCAAGCTACCATTCTTGGATGTTCTGTTTGAGAGGAGACCTGATGGCTCACTGGGGCATTCGGTCTACAGGAAACCCACCCACACAGATTCCTACTTGAAACCTGATTCCCACCACCACCCAGCTCAAAATAATTATCTCATCAAAACGTTATACCACAGGGCACATTGCATTTCGGACCAACACCACCTGACCAGTGAATTAAAACATGTACACCTGGCCCTCAAGAGAAACGGATACTCTGACCATACCATCCGCCAAGCTGTTTCTCCCTCCATACAGAAACAACCACTTGATACTCCGGTCAAAACCATCACTCTACCATATATAGCAGGCGTTACTAAAAAGATCTCCAAAATTCCAAACAAACACAAGATCCTGGTCCGGTTCAATACAGTGCACAAAATCCGTGACCTGATCCCATCCGTGAAGGATGTCGTTCCTGACTTACAGTACCCCGCGGTTTACAAATTGAGCTGCACTTGTGGTGATTGCTATATCGGGGAGACGAAGCGACATGTCTGACAGAATTCGCGAGCACAAATCAGATTTGAAACACGGCAGAACGAATTATTCTGCCGTAGCTGACCACTGTTACAATGCTGTGGGTGATCACGATGTAGTTTTCTCCGATACCAAGGTTCTCTGCAAACCCACGGGTTTTTATCAGAGATTTGTCCACGAGGCAATTCAGATTTACAAACACAGACACAATTTCAACCAAGAGGATGGTTTCAAATTAAGCAATCATTGGAAAGATGTTCTAAAACACTCACTCCACTCACTCACTCCACTCACTCACTCCACTCACTCACTCCACTCACTCACTCCACTCACTCACTCCATCCACTCACTCACTCCATCCACTCACTCCACTCACTCACTCCACTCACTCACTCCACTCCACTCACTCACTCCACTCACTCACTCTACTCCCCCCCCCCCCCCCGCTGCTGGTCCATCATGGCCCATGCACCTCCTACGTACATCATGCTCATTTTTATGCTAATTCCTTGGCCAAGCGTTTTGCTTCCACACAGCTTAAATGACGCGACCTGGGCTTGGCTGTTTTCACTCCAACGCTGTCCTAATGACAGCTCGGTCCCTTCACCTGAAGGCAACTTGTGTTGTGGTCGAAACGTCGTGATTTTTGTTATTTTCTTTTTTACCTACGTGACTTTACCGAATTGAACCAAAGAGTATGGATCCTTGCAGTCACGAAAGCTTCAAATCTAGAAAAAAAGCATTACTACAGATAATACATAGGAAGGCCTTTATCTAGCAGTACAGCAAGTGGGTCTGTGAATTCCATCTGGTTGCAGAACTGTGAGTGTTATTCTCTCATGTGCAAGGTGGAGTTTCTCCCGGTACTCCGGTTCCCTCCCACACAAAGCCAAACACCTGTTTCATGGAAATAGTCAGCCGTCCCAGGGCAGGCTTAAAAAAATTAGTCTTGGGATGCCAGTGATGTTATCGCAGATAGATGGACAACATTGTTATCATATTTGAAATTCTCTCTCTCTGCTAAGAGCACTCTTTCCCTCTCCTCCACACAAAAAGCTGAGACAAAGAACCCCTAATAGCCATACAGGCTCTAGAGTCAAGTGCTCTTTGGGAAAATGGCTCAGCCTATTTCTTATCTCGTAACACCCATGTCCCCAAAATGCAGCTCTCCCTTGAGCGCCGTCTTTAGCAAATACACTCGGCTCCACATTCTCCTTTACTGCATCAATCCATCTCTTTTCCAGCCTGTGTGATGTCCGTTTATAACCCTCTATCTGCCCCAACATAAGCTACTTGAGCATGTGGAGGCTGGGTATGTTGGCTAGATGACCCAGTCAACTCAAGTATTGCCCGTTGGAAGAGCTCACGTGATGTGAGCTCACAATCCAGCCTGGTTAAACCCAGGATGGATGGGCATAAGTAGGAGAGGGGGACGATGCCAACCCCAACTGCAAGCGATGATGAAATTATTTATTACAACTTTCATCAGCTGGCTGAAACCAGGCCACTGTCGGTTTTAATGGGGTCCGAGATGGACACCCACCACCAGAGTGGAAGACTCTCAAGCGCATCTTCCTGTGACCAAGCCACCATTACCTGACTCCCGATAATGGGAGGTGAGCCCACCGTTACTTGAGACTCGCAGCTTCCCACACCGCATTCATTGTTTTATTCAAAAGAAGAGCCACTCCCTGTTTTGCAGTTTCCAATCCCATGTTTAGGACTGTCCATGCCTCAGTGGTTGGTACTATGCAACCTACGACTAAAATGGACATCCAGAACGCAATGAGAAGAGGCACTCGAGAACAAGGAGACGAGGAAGTATGAAGAGGAAATCTTCAGCAGAATCAGGGGGGAAAAATTTAAAAACCTTAGTATAGCAGGGAGAGAGATCGCGGAGACACGGACTTTGGAGACAACTCGGTGTTTATTTACCAGCTTCACATTCCCTATTGCCATACTAAAACTGAAGGGCCTTTGCTATTGATGCCCGTAGGGTCTGGAATGCTATTGCCAATAAACTGCAACTTGAATCACTACCTATGAGATCTTCACTCAAAACTGCTCTAGAGGAGTTGTACAACCCTAGCTGCCACTGCTATTCAGTGGCCTAAAATATGGCTCTAGATTTTGGTGTTATAATTAATTTATGTAGTTTATTGTAAAAAATTCGGTCACAGTCCCTATGATCACTGTTACATTGGATTTATGGGTTTTATTTTGGTGATTTCGAAAAGGTTTTTTTTTGTTTTGGCCATGTTTTTGTTTATTGTAGTACGGAGTTGACTGATGGCCTTAATCTTAGTTGTCTTGTGGTTGTTGTTATTTTGACTTGCATCCCACTGGGATTTTTGCGCACAGCGTTGGTGTACGGTGCTATTTCAGGAATATTTTGATATTTTTTTCCTGTATTTTTTGTTTGCACAGTCACATAATCACTTTAAGACGTTTTCTTGTTCATGTTTTTTGTTTGTTGCGGTTGCACCCGATTCAAGAGCCGAATGGCTCACAGGGCTATACCAAATAAATGAACTATGAACTTATTATTGGTACTTACAACACACACGGCGTCGCTAGGCAACCGAGCGCGAGGAAAGGGGGGGGGGTAGAGATGGTGTTTCTTCATTTGAGTTTAGAAAAAAGTTGATTTGCAACTTGCAGCAACAAAAACATCATCGTCAACATAATGACTCATTCCTATTGGATTCCAGTTATGGGGGTTGCTTTGGTGACGGTGGTTACTACGATGATTGCTGTGGTGATGGTGGTTTGCTGCTAGAGTGAATGTGGTTTCTATGCTGTGATTGCAACTATGTTGATGGTGATTGCTGTATTGTAGTTGCCATATTGGTGGCTGTGGTGATGGTGGTTGTTGCTAGACTGATTGTGGTTGCTACGCTATGGTTGCTGACAGTGATGGTGGTAACTACGGTGATTACTGTGGTGATGGTGGTTGCTGCTATGGCGATGGAAGTTGCTATAATCATGGCGGTCTCTATGGTGACCATCGCGGTGATGTTGGTTGCCGCGATTGCTACGGCGGTTGCCGTGGAGATGCACGCAGTGGTCCTGGCAGTGGGGCAGATCCAGGAGCTCTTGGGCGAAAGACTCCTGGGTGCGAGTCCAGGACAAGATGCGAGACTCTCCGCTGGAGAACTCCGCCTTGAGAGATTCACAGTTACGCGATCAGAGCTGCCTCAACGCATCCAGGGGGTCCTGAGAGAGACACGGAGACTCGGGGACTCGCACAGAGACGCACGCAAAGACTCGCAAATAAACTCACCTCATGATTCACAGACTCGCACAGAGACACGGAGACACACGGAGGCTTACACAGAGACTCACAGAGACTCAGCTTCACGAGCAGCGCTGCCATTCGCTCACAACTCGCCCACCCGCTCACCCACTCACCCTCACACTCACCCACCAGCCAGTTACCCATTCACCACCCAGCCATTCACCTACCCCTTCACCACCCACCCACTCAACCGCCCGCTCACCCACTCGCTCACCCAGCCGCTCATCCACTCGCTCACCCAGCCACTCACTACCTAACCGCTCACCCCCTAACCCACCCACCACTCATCCACCTACCCGCTCACCCACTCACCACTGGCTCACCAACTCGCTCGCCGATTTGCTCACCACTCACTCGTCCACCCATTCACTCGCTCACCCACGCTCTCAACCACTCACCCACTCACCATCCACCCATTCCTTCATTCAGTCACACACTCACCACCCACCCACTCACCAACCCATCCGCTCACCTACCCAACTGCTCACCCACCCACCCGCTCACCCACCCACCCGCTCACTCGCCCACTCACCCGCTCACTCACCCACCCTCTCACACACCTGCCATCTGCTTATCCACCCACCTGCTCACCCACCCGCTCACTCGCTCACTCACCCACCTACTCACACACTCACCATCTGCTTACCCACCCGCTCACCCACTCACTCACACTCTCACCCACCCGCCTGCCCACCCGCCCACCAACCATACCCGCTTACCAACCCAAGTGCTCAACCACCCACCTGCTCACTCACCCACCCACTCACACACCTGCCACCCGCTCAACCACCCATTCGCTCACCCACTCACTCACACACCCACCCAACCACTCACCACCCACCCACTCACCACCCACCTGCTCACCCACCCATCCATACACATTCACCCGCTCACTCACCCGCTCTTGGGAGGATAGACTTTTAGTTAGTAAAACATCTGTAAACAAATCAGGATTACTTGTTTTACAGATGATAAAATAGATCAGTAGACAGGGGCTGTATGCGTTTCTACGTTGTAATTTATATTCTGCACAAAGGCGACTCCACAGCAGCTGTGGCGAGGCAAGGCCGGCGATCACGAGCAGCTGTGGCGAGGCAAGGCCGGCGATCACGAGAGACAGCAGATAACTCGAGAGAAGCACGCGTTATCGTCTAGCTGTGGGTGTGCTCAACTGCGCGTGTTTGTGGCTAAATGCGAGAATGTGGATCAGTGTGTTATTAAATTACGAGGCTGCAATAAGATCCTTGTATGTATGTCGACCTTCTGTTGCACCGTGCTTAGCCAACCGTGATAATCGGACATTACTCAATTGTATTTTACATCGAGCAATCAGCACCCCTACGTGCAGAGCAAAGCCGCTTGCAGGTGAAATGCTGAGTCGCCTTCTTATTGTGCAAAAAAAAAAGTTGCCACTGGGGGTGCCCTTTAGAAGTGCAAAGGGGATTGCATTCCTCGCAAACCACGTGGCCCAGCTTTGCCCTTGAGAGGCAGTCGCGCCATGCAGGCGTCCCAGTGTCAGCGCTGTCACCACCGTCACCACCATCACCATCGTCACCACCGTCACTATCATCACCACCCACACCATTGTTACCACCGTCACCACTTTCAGCATCGTTACCACCGTCACCAACGTCACCACCCACACCATCGTTACCACCATCACCCTCCAGGTGTAGGATTCACGGCATTTAAAGGGACAGGGAGTCATCTTAGATGAAAAACCATACATAGGTGTGCAGCATGCATGCACCCACCCTCTCCAACTTATCTAGACCAACAGCTCAGAAAAACTGAATTTGTGACCAAGTTGTCGTTTAGACCGGCGGTCCCCAACCTTTTTGGCACCAGGGACCAGTTTCGTGGAAGAAATTTTTTTCACGGACTGGGGGGGGGGGGGGGGGTCATCATTGGGCCTTTCCCCCTTTTCAAAGAAGCTCTCCAACGACGTTTCTTTTTTGCTCATTTTGGCGAGGGTTAGCTTGTGGGCTTTACACCAAAACTGTGACTGAGACAAGTGCACAGTGCGGGAGAGAGGCGCGGACGGAAGTGGTAAATACAATAATAGGCAGGCCACGCGCAGACTATAATAAGTTACGGATTCCGACTTCTCATAAGGAGCGTGCAACCTAGATCCCTGGCATGCGCAGTTGACAGTAGGGTTCGCGCTCCTATGAGAATCTAATGCCGCCGCTGATCTGACAGGAGGCGGATCTCAGACGGTAATGCAAGCGATGGGGAGCGGCTGTAAATACAGATGAAGCTTCGCTCGCTCGCCCACCGCTCGCCTCCTGCTGTGCGGCCCGGTTCCTAACAGGCCACGGACCGGTACCGGTCCGCGGCCCGGGGGTTGGGGACCCCTGGTTTAGACCACAGACTCAAAGCGTTGAGAACACGTGGCCGTCCCAGCAACAGGCAGCAGTGAGACAAAGACAACTGTGGACCGGTTTCATCTAATTAGGACTCATTAGTGCAGGACGGTAATCGATAATTTCTCTTGTCATATGCCTCTGGCAGCCCCATATATGGAGATGACCTTTACACTATGGTGACCCCATACACAGTTGTCTAAAGGTAACAGTAATCAAATCTGTAAATGATGATAAAACCAATCACAACAAATATAAATTATGCAGGCTGGAAACAATAGATTTCACAATTGTATCAGTGAAAATAGTATACTTGTTTTTTTTACGGTAAAGTCACGTTTACACGTTCAGATACAAAAACACTCCGCATGTACCCTCCCCGAGCGAATCTAAGTAATTAAAATAAAACAAAAACAGCACCATGCATTACTTCTCTACTTTGTAGTCGCGAAAGTCTAGTGTGACAAGTCTTGATCAAATCGTGTTTATGCATATACACGTGCCTGAGTAAACATTTTAACGATGATAATCCTCTACAATTGAAAAAAACATCGCATTAAGAAGATCTGTGTGTGGGAATATTTACAAGGCCTAAAAGTTGCACAGCGCATACGACTTAGGGGTCTACAGCTGTACGCACTGCCGTGCAGTTGAAATCCTTTAAATTGTGAGAAAAAATCACACGCGGACCGAGTTATTTATGGTTGGCGCACTGCTTTATGAACCACATATGTATTAGACAGTCACCCACAGAAGTGGATATAACAGAGCTACCTCTAATTACAAATGTAATTTTCTTCTTGATTTCCCTGCATCTGCCCTCATTCCCCTCCACCAAATAAAAAATTATTCTGCACGAGTTATTTTCAATCTCCCCTTTAATTCTCACACTTTGCCTCTCCTCCAACTCCAATGGCTTCTCGTTCACTACCGCTGTCTTTTAAAATACCTGTCGCTGGTCTTTAAACCTCTCCATGGACTTGCCCTACATAATTTTGCCTCTTTCATCTCCTTCCATGTCCTCTCTCGTCCTCTTTGTTCCCAATCTTCTGTCTCTGTCCCTCCTCTTTGTGCCAAACCTCATTTATGGTCCATCTACTTAACCTTCTTCCATTCCTCCCATAAATCCCCACCTCTTCTCCATTGCCCATTCTCTACCTCTTCTCTCCCCTTAAGCCTCCACTCCTTCTCGTCCCTACTCTTCTCCGATCCCATTACTGTCTATCGCTGTCACTTATTCCTCAAACTTTGTACACCCCTGCCATCTAAATCATTCCATTCTGTCACCGTCTTGTGCTTGTTATGTCAAGAGAGAAGGCACTCTATAAATATACACCAAAGCCACCACCGCCACCACCGTCACCACCGCCACCAAGAAAAGGAACAGATTTATTTGTTGGGTCTGGAAGTGGCCAAAGTGCAAGTCGGCCATGAAAAAAATTTACATTTAAAATTACACCGCCACTAATTAAAACATTAAACACAAACACAAAGGTTGTCTGTATAATCTCAACGGACTCTTGAGGCAAGTGCTTTTATCGAGCAACTATGAAAGCTAGCATGGTACACAATGGGGAAGGTGGCCAGCACCATGCCTGGCCGCCTTTATCTCCCGAGTAGTGATGTTTACACACCGCACCAGGTACTCATTGGAGGCTGAGTCGATCTCGGGTTAGCCCAAAACCACTTTAGTTCATCGGTACTGGTGTTGCCAAGTTCATCGCGCAATACGCGAAACACTATACAATTACCGGATAATACGCATACCCACACAGGCGTATGCATGTGTGGGTGGGTTATTTATACAGCAGTATGCAGCATGGCAGTCAGTCGGCACCTTCCGCAATGCACGTTTGTTATTCATGAGGGTGCACATCCTGATGTATTCATTGGCTGATCACCCGAAGCCACCGTGTGAGCTGAGAGTTTCTCGATCTTACCGGGTACTCGATAGAGCTGAGAAATGCACTGCGGTCAATACTCAGTCATCATTTAGACGTAGAGACCCAGAGATGAAGAGAATCCCTAGCAGCCCGTACATATTAATGGATAGCAGTGATGGTCCCAGCTGCTGACTTGTACACCAGGGGTGAAGAATTGAGACAAGGCTGTGGTCCCAAGATAATTTCACTCCTTCCATTTGTTTTGTATTGAGTGGCATCCTGACGGGCACGACACGGTTCAGACGCGGCCACCAGCTCAAAAAACACGTACAGAACAAACCCTGCGCAGAGAAGCATGCAGAGACGCGTGCTCGAAATCACACCAAGACAGAGGAACGCGCAGATGAGAGAACATACACAGAGGTAAGATCCCTCCTCATGTTGACCATGATGAGAAGGAAAGAGCAACACGCAGATGAAAACGTTTCTGGAAGTGACGATGGCTGATGATCAAGAGTAACTTGGAGGGGAGGAGGTGGGAAGCTCATGCACAGGAGGCGCTGGGGCCGATTGTCACAGCGCAGGCGTCACGAGAAGTGACGTTGGTTTGGGGAGGCCTTCATCAAACAGTGGATTTACCACTGGCGATGATGCCCATAATGATGATGAATGCATGGGCAGTCCACTCACATTCGTGCATAATCAGGTGCACGTCCACTTCCCTAGTCACCCCTCCACTAATCTCACTCCCCGAGTCACCCCTCCACTCACCTCACCCCCATTCCCCGAGTCACTCTCACCTCGACTTCTCCACTCTATCGCCAGTCGCCCTGAAGAGGCCCAACTCCGGAGCCTCCCCCAGTGCCACGTTCACTCTCAGCACGAACATCGTGTGGTGCCACCCCCTCCTCTGCTGCATCCCTCCAACTCTTCCTCCGCCATTGCGAGAATCGGCTCCACGAAGGGTCCCACGCTGTCCCCGTCCCTCAATGGACTCGTGTCCTTTGTTGATGAAGGCCATTTAATAAAATAATGACAATTAATTATGCACACACACAGGTCACCAAAGTAGCCTCAATAGACATGTTAGGGCAAGTTGTGGAGCCTTGTGCTGTGGAACACACGAGGGGGTGGTATGTATTTTGTATGTTGAACTTCTTTTGCACGGTACGTAGCCAACCGTGCTAATCGGAGGTGCAGGGGAAGGGCAACAAAGAAAGCACAAAAAGTAGTTCTAAAGAAATTAGTTTTCAATCTAGATGTAAAAGTGCACAGCTCCAGTGGCTTCTAATATCAGAAGGAAGAGCGTTCGAGACGGCCGCAGAAGCGCTTCTAAAAGTGCGATGCAGCGACCGTCTTTGTTCGATGGTTCGCCAAAATCTGCTGTGGGGATGTGATGTGGCCAACACCATGCACGCGGCCACCTTTGTCTCTCCCAATTGCTGATGTTTATTATAGACACTGCACCAGGTACTCTTTAGAGGGTGAGTCGACCGAGGGAAGGTCGAGGACTGGGTCACACAGACACACACACAGAAAAAGATGCCCTATGTCAAATCCAGAGGCTTCTAAGAAAATGGAGGTGTAAGACGGACACAGCTATTACATGGATGAAGGTGTAATACAGATATTTGTGTTAAGGTGGTGCTGCTCACCTGAGAACAATAACAAAAATCCCAACACTCATTCATCTGTTTAATCTTTGATTGGAAAACGCTGGGCGAGACCTGCGACATTCGAGTGAGCTCACCTACTCGCTCACAAACACACAACACTCAACCCAGTCAATCAACATGTTACACACCCTAAATATGACCCGCCTTGTCCTGGGGAAGACCTGCAACATGCTACTGAGCTCACCTCTTCACTCACCTACTCACCCACTATTGCTATGTCATCCACACACACTCGCTTATCTTAACAGACCTCAATAATTGACATTTAGCTCCTGAAGATATTGCTACATGCAATAAAACGCGAGTGTGTGAGTGATTGAGTGATTTATTGAATGTGTAAGTGAGCGTCTGGTTGCGTGAATGAGTGAGCATGTGAGTGCGTGTGAGTGTGTAAGGTGAACGGTAGTGTATCGGCGAATGTGCTGTGCTACAAATCTGGTGATCCGAGTTCAAATCTCGCTCACCAGTCTTTGGGTCTCTGTGTAAGTTTTTACCTCTCTGTAAGTCTATGGGTCTCTGTGTAAGTCTATACCTCTCTGTAAGTCTATGCGTCTCTGTGAGTCTACGGTTCTGGTAAGTTTACTGGTCTCTGTGTGAGTCCATGGGTCTCAATGTGAGTTCATGGGTATCTGTTATCATCATCTGTGTTTGAATGAGTCGATGGCTCTGTGTGATTGACTCCAAGTCTCTCTGTTCGAGTGAGTTTATGGCTTTCTGTGCGAGTCTATGTCTGCGTGACTTTACCGAAATGACCAAAGAGTAATTCCTGCAGTCACGAAAGTGCCAAATCAAGTTTGAGTCTATGTCTCTCTGTGTAAGTGAGTACAACATATCCTTGCTTAACGTGGGGGTTGCGTTGTCGAAAATTGCTGCTTAAAGCTATTTTACGTCAAGCAGAAAACTTTTCTAAAAGGAAAAACGGTAAAGGGGGAGGCTCCGTTTTAGCACAATGTAACTTTTATTATTATTTTTAATTGAGAGTACAGTACACTGTTTTCTATGTTTATTTTAAATGTGTTGTGTACATGTAGAAGATCTATCTTATAATCTTTATTTATACTGGAGGAATCTAAAAAGCCCTTTTTCACAGATTTCCAGTTGGGGTGATACAGAAAGTTACAAGAACAAACGATGCAAAAACACAATCGAAGTGAAAAGTATAGGAAAGGTTAGCAAATCACAAAAAATAAAAATAAACTATTTTTATCTTACCTAGTAAAGCCCTCTAAGCTATTAGCTTCTATTTCAGAAGCGAACTGGCCACAAATGATAGATGAATGAAGTAGCTTATGACGTGGAAATTTATAGCAGCCAAATAATAATAAAAAAATGTGTTACATTCATCAATATACATACAAAGGACATGAAATGGAGATATGATGAGTGAAAACTATAAGGGAGTGAGTGAGATGACACTACACACAGATGCTGGAACAAAGGCTGAGAAAGAGGATGACACGCCACGTAACACAGTGCGCACCGGTACAGCATCAGCTCCCAGCAATACAGAACAACGCTGCCAACACCCACACCACTCATAAGAGCAGTCCGTCATGTGCTACTCGAGTTATAGTGGGTGTGGTGTGCGCTAAGCGAAACACATTACATAAAAGACGAGGATGTACTGCATATAGTCCTCTGCGTGAGTGAGTCTATGTCTCTCTGTGTGAGTCTGTGCGAGTGACTCTATGGTTCTCTGTGTGGGTTAATCAATGGTTCTCTGTTTGAGTGAGTCTATGTGTCTCCATGTGAGTGAGTCTATGGCTCTGTGTCAGTGAGACTTTGGCTCTCTGTGTGAGTCCTCTCTCTGAGTGAGTCTATGGCTCTCTGTGGGAGTAAGTGGGTCTCTAAGGCCACCACCATCTTGCTCCCTGCCCAGTGCGTCCACCTGGTTGAGCTGCAGGAGTCTATTGTCCACCGCTCCAGACCGCACAGATATCCAGACGTCCACCTCCAGCACAGACACCGGCAGATTCTTAAACCTGGTTGTGGAAGTAAGGACACGAGAGGGGTAATAGTCAACCACCATTACCACCATCAATACCACCATTACAACCACCAAAATCACCGCTATCGTTAACACCACCATCAATATCACCACCTCCACCACAACGATCACAATCAAAATTACAATCACAATACTCTTTGGTTCTTTCTGTAAAGTCACGTAGGTAGAAAAAAATAATAGATCACGACGTTTCGATCGCAACACAAGCAACCATCATCAGGTGAAAAAATATAGCGAGAAAGCTGCTGAAACACGAAGTTATATTGGCTTGAGATAAGCTCAGCCCAAGGGTAAGTGGGCGGGGCTAGAGGTAGAATTTGCATGTAAATACAACACCACATCGTGGAAAAGGAAAGAGAGACAGACACCGAGAGACATCCACACACAGAGAGAGGCACACACAAAGAGACGCACGAGAGATGCATATAGAGAAAAACACTCCGGCAGAGAGAGACACCCACACAGGTAGATGCAGAGAGAGATAGACACAGAGAGAATTACATAATTGCCCATGAATTACTATGGTGTGACAATGCCAATTACCAATTTCAAAGGGAACATCAATGAATGGTAAATGTGGGGTAATATCCCCAGAAGAGCATGTAGACTACATAAAAAATTAAAATAATCAGGCAATATAATATCACATATGGGTTCAGTTTAAAGTTTACTTATGAAAAATAATACTGAAACAATTGTGCTCCATAGGTTATCTTAATGGTAAAGTTACATAAACATCACGGAATCACTTAAGCTGACCATTTAAAAATACATTAATTGCAAGATGTTGAGCAAAGGAAATTGTTTGGAAGTTCATCTCACACTAAGTACATGTTACTATGAACCTAAATCTGCATAGTTATCGATCAGCAAAGTCGCAAACATGTTTTACCACAAGCAATGAGTTCGGTGTAAAGCTGTTAAGCAAATTAACCACTGCACACGATTTTAAAGCTCTCTGCCTCAAAGACCGCACTCTACCAAGTGTCACGACGCAGCTGCACACACCACATGACAATAGGCGGAGTGAGTGAATCTAAGTAGACACTGACCCTGTCAAAGGGGATCCCACGTCTAGAGTATTTGTGGCTGGTGCTACACATTTCTAACGTGATTAGCCATTTAGCTGATCTATCATTTGAGGACAGGTCGCTTCTGGAAAACAGCCACATAGCTCAGTGGGTCTCACCTGGTAAAATAAAAATAGTTTATAGAGTTCGTTCTGCCTCAACGCGTGTTTTCATAACGCCATTTGGATATAGCACGATGGATGTATTAGGGAACACGTTTTATAACACGGATGCTAAGTGGTTGAGTCAACAGAACCACGTCGCGCGAGTAGGAATGTGCGGTTGTTCGGCTGCCTGGGCACAGCGTCACACGAGGCATTGGGATGCTGCTGGATGCTTCCTGATGCTCCCCACGCGCCTCAGTCTTTATTCAGCCTACACACACATCTCACGTTATCACGGACTGTGCTTTACCTTGTATTAGTCATTGTAACGAGGGAGTTTACACAACGCGGTGTTATTCAGCAACGCAACTACCGCGTTATAGAACACTGCAGTAAATATTGTCGCGGTGTGGAAGGAGCAATGAACGTCATCTTGTGGCATGGAAAGGCATCGCAGCCCTAGCGAGCAGCCAGAGACAAAGCCTGCACGCACGGCAAAGTTGTGATTGACCCGGGGACTATTAGCAAGTGACACGTATGGACTAATGGTTACTCTAAATGACGATGTTGACGTTGGTTAACGTGCTACAAATATACTGAACGCACATCGCATTAGTTCTGACTAATAGCGGACTTTTTTAAAAGTTATCGTTTACAATGGTTAATTTGTATATCATGCCAAGTGAGTAATTTGCGTGTGGACCCTGACAGCGGCACTCAATGTCCAACTCTTGCGAATGCTCTCAGGGGATCTTTACCGTGCGCTGCGTTAACTCACTCAGCCCCAATCTCCCTGTCGTGAACTCACCACTCAGCCACTCACCTCACCCTTCAACTCACTCACCCTCCTCACCTATTAATTCTCCTCATTAACTCACTCACCCTGCAATCCACTCCCTCACCCCCCCCTCCATCACCCGGCACTCACCACCAGTCCGTGACCACCTCTCCCGTGCCTACAACCACAAACACCACCACCACCTCTCCCGTGCCTACAACCACAAACACCACCACCACCTCTCCCGTGCCTACAACCACAAACACCACCACCACCTCTCCCGTGCCTACAAACACAAACACCACCACCACCTCTCCCGTGCCTACAAACACAAACACCACCACCACCTCTCCCGTGCCTACAAACACAAACACCACCTCTCCCGTGCCTACAACCACAAACACCACCACCACCTCTCCCGTGCCTACAACCACAAACACCACCACCACCTCTCCCGTGCCTACAACCACAAACACCACCACCACCTCCTGCTGCTGCTGTCGCGGTCTCCGCGTGGCGCCACGGCTCCCCCCCCTCCCGCTCCTGGCCCCCCGTCCCTCCTGGCCCCTCCCCCTCGTCCCTCCTCCCGCTCGCGACGTGGAGTGAACTCAGCCCCGCCCCCCGCGTCCCCCCCCCACCCTGCGCGGCCCCGCTGCCCATTTCAAGAATGGCGGGAAGCGGTCGCGGGGCCGACCGCGCGCCGCCTCTCGCGTGATTGGCTCGCTTCGCGTCACGTGGGGCAGGCGGAAGAAGAGTATGGGGGAGGAGCTGCGCGGTTAGAGGCGGGGCCGTGGAGTCACGTGGTTGGCAATGATTGACAATAAGTGGGCAGGGATGGCTGTTACGTCATGGAGTACGTCACATCCGGTAATGACGTTAATATAAATAACGCCCCTTCGTGACGTGCCTCACACTTGCTTCTGTCCCGCGTGCCGTCAACACTAGCTGAGCATGGCGCTGCTGATCGTTGGCGTTCTGCTCTTGGCCCTGCTTGGGATGGGGATCTTCATTTATCTTCGTTTTACGCTTTCCATCTCAGACTTTCACCGCGAGACCACGACGCTGCAAAGGGAGATGATGGGCCAGCAGAATGTGGAGCTCTGTCAGAAGAACAAGACGCCCCATCTGAAGCTACAGCAGCAGGAGGAGTTGATGGATAACCGAGAGACTCTCCAGAGAGAGAACAGGGGCCTGGTTCAACAGCTTAAAGAGCACCAGTTGGAGCTGGAGTCCACGAGAGTGCCTTGCGGCGAGCGTGCGTCTCTCCGTGAGGATTTTCTCCGAGACTGCAATGCAGCACAGCGGCAAATGTCGCTGCGCTGTAAAAAGGAAGGTCTCCGTAGGTCGCTGCGCATCCACCTGAGGAAGTTGAACTTCCTGAATCCACAGAGAGGGCAGGAGCAGTTTAGGCTGCGCGGGAAGCTGGCGCGTCACGAGGAAAAGTGGCACGGCGAAGTGAAGATGCGCAAAGAGTGCCAGCATCTCAGTAGACAGCTGAAAGAGCTGAAATGCGCCATTTCTCAAATTTACAAAGATGCCACCACCACCACCGCCACTGCCACCGCCGCTGCCACAGCTGCCACCACCGCCACCAAGCCCAAGAAATGAAGAGATGTATTAATTGGGTCCGAAAATGGCTGAAACGCAAGTCGACCATTTAAAAACATTGGGGCAATTTTGAAAATGACACCGCCCCAATTAAAACATTATTCACAATGACAAACGTTCCCCGTATAGAATCAAGAGACTATTGGGGCAAGTGCTATTAGCAAGGAGCAGCACCTAAGAAGGCCTCCACAATACAATCACAAGCACAAACACAAAGGTCCCCCATGTAGCCTCAACACACTGTTGGGGAAAGTGTTGTACAATATATATTTATCTATGTTTAACTTATTTTGCATCACATGTAGTCAACCATACCAATGGGAGGTGTTGTTAATGAATAGTACAACTTTTGGATTCCATTACAGAGAATCGTTAGTGAGTCGAACAGTTCATAAGTCTGAATAAAATAGTGTACTGTATTTAAATTCACATACTGGAAGTGTTGTAAAATGTATTACGGTTTAACAAAAATTTTGAAGCATTGTTAAAGTCATAACACGGAATATTATACATTTGCAAATAATACTGTAATACATACTGTATGGTAAACAAAAAGTAAAGTTACGTAAATAGGACAAAAAATATCTTTTTAATGTCACTTACCTTGAGTCTGGATGTGGGACCGTTTGTCGGGAGGGGGCATAATGAGTCCCCATAACTGCACACGGTGGGGTTGGGGGTGAACGCCCGCAAAGCACACACACGCAACAGCGACAGTCATCCCCCGAATAGCCTAACCAGAATGTTGGGGCAAGTGCTGTTAGCCAGCAGCGCCTATGAAGGCTGGAATGTCGCACGAGGGGGTGCGTGGACAGCACCACGCCCGTCTGCCTTTGTCTCGCCAGTGGTGATATTTACACACCACACCAGGCACTTATTTGAGGCTGAGTCGATCAACGGAAAACCCAGCAACCATTAATATAATCGTTAAAGGTGTTGGTCGTGAGTGGGAATCGAACTGGGATCGGTGGGATGGTAGACAGTGTTCACCATTGCACTATCTCTCCCCACACACACACTCACAGGGGTATATGCGTCCGTGCACACACGCACAACAAGAAGACAATAATCGCCGTTTGCCCCTAAGTGGCAGTGACATCACCACAGCGCTTTTGTGCGGTGCTTGGTGTATTTTGAGGTCACTTGAAGTGTCGAAGGATGGCTGGCAGGAAGTCATGAATAGACACAGGTACCATGGGTTGACTTAAGGTGATGACGGGCAGATGCAAAAGCCGTGCTCCCCACTGTGCCAAATTTCAGTGTTTCAGTCGTATAGCGCTCTGGTCATTGTTATGAGTGTCGCTCCGCTGCCCTACGCTATTGCTGGAGGGCAACTGCCTCCACCTCCCCAGTAGAGTCTTTCATGAACCTCCTCCACATAGGCCTATCGCGACACTGCTGCTACCAGTAATCAGCAAGTTCAATCAGCTCCACATCCTTCTGTACCACATCAGTCCATCTCTTCTGTAGCCCATGCCGCGCCTGTTTGGCATGATCTATCCGCCCAAATTGAAGCTGCTTGGGGATGCGGTGACAGTGCATATAGACTTCATGACCCAGCCAATGGAGCCTGACTTGCCGGAAGAGCCCACTGATGAGCCTTTGTCCAGATATTTCAGGAAATTTTGGCCTCCTCACAAAGTCCAGTCTGGTTAAACCCTGGATAGATCGTAGGCAGGCTAGACCAAATGTTTCAAACCATTGCAGATAATCCTATAGAGAGAAATAAGGGAAGGCATAACTGTGGTCCAGAAGACATGAAGGTTTGTATGGAGTAACAGATAAGGTAGCTTCCATACAATGTTACGCAGCTGATGAAAATATAATGCCGCTCGAATGAATCGAAGTGAGACCTCGGCTCCCAAAACAGAGTTGGTCATGAGCACACTGCCCAAGTACGGAAATATCTCCACTCTCTCCACAACTGCCTCAAAATACATGGGGAATTGAGGGAGGGGAGCATTTTGATGATGTAAAATACCCAGGGAGGTGATTTGATTTTGTGGGGCTGATGGTAACGGCCCATATTTTAGTAGCATGTTCCGTGTTTACATGGAGTGTCTCCAACTCCTTAGAGTGGGCAGTAATCACCAGATCATCCGCATTCATAATCTGGTTTAACTATAGAGAGCCATACCATGACCGGACTCGTGCATCGATCAGCCTCCCATTATATCTATACCAGATATAAATTCTACTGGTACATCCATGGAAATCGTCTCATTACTAAGTAGTCAAAGAAAATGTTAAGTCGTGTAGGGGCCAGAGGACATCCATGTCGCACATTACTCACATATTCTATCATCCCTTAACTCCATTATATCGATTTCCCATGAGACACAGCAGTTGTTTTTCTATTGTTTATATATGCTTTTCATTACTGTAACTCTGTGTTTTTATTTAGCTTTTGTTATTTTGGTGATCCAGGTCTCTCTTGCAAATGAGAATCATCCTAGTCTCTTTAGTTCTCACCTGTTTTAACTAAATAAATTACTACTTACTCCATTATGAACTCACCCACTTCCCTTACTTTATGACTCACGTAAATACGTCCTCTCCTTCCTCATGAGTCATATATTGACCTGATAACCCAGGCAACCACCTGATCATTCACTGTGCCAACATCACTCACGCACTATTTCACAATCTCACCAATGACCTACTCATCCCATCACTCACTACCTTACTCACCATCCGCTTCCCTCATTGACCCACTGGTAAAATGGAAATACGCAGTCTAACACTCACGTGTTTAAAGAAGCTCATTCGCAGGTTAGATTGTCTAGATGATTTATTTCACGATAACGTATTTACAACGCAAAAGTACGACTCACATGAACCTTCCCTCGTACAGTACCCTGCATCTGTTTCCACCCATCAACACTGACACCACTATATCCTTTGCCATCTAAGAGAAAGGAAGTAGAAGACGGTTGAGTCTGCTGGAAGAATGTACCAAGGAAACTGCTGGAAGCTGCCAGGGCGAGGCTGAGTGGGTAGAAAAGGGGGAGCGAGGCCCGCAATTTGGGCGCTAGCTCGGAGACTGAAGGACGACTGCAGGTGGCTGACATCGGGGCCGACTGTTGGATATCTACATGGTGGAAACCATTAAGAAAGACTGTTCGAGATGAATGTAGTGGAAAACACTGGGGCTGCAGATAGTCATACCCTTGTGAAGCGTGTGAGTTGCACTCTCTTCTCAAAAATGGAACCTGCAAAGGAGCTTCTGGTGGCAGTGGTGGGATACAGTCTACAAGTTCAAGAAGGAAGACCCGCCGAAGAGCTCCTGCAGAGGACGAGTTATCAACCCTAAGCGCTCCGGGTTTTTGAGACTCGGCAAATGGCGCGAGTGAGAGTCGGACCCCGTTGGCAGCCAAGTTCCCGATGGAAGTGGATGCTCCGCCAAAGACCCAAGAACCAGCATCGCCGAACAAATAAAATTAGCGGCAGCTGTTGGACAGGTTGGACCACCTTACCTCAGTGGTGGATCGACTGATAATTTCGATGATGAAGAAAGGAGAAGAGGAAGGAACAGGTAGTGCGCGGCTTAAGCCAGATCCATCTCCACCATGGACCGCAATGGCGAGAAGAAAGCGCCATAGGGCGGCAGCCATCGCTTCCCCCCGTCGAGCAGCAGGCGGGAACCAATCAAATGACTCAACCACAACTAGAAGCTGTTCAACAGACCTTGACCACCATGCAGAAAAATACGGGAGGCGATTGGATTGCATTCATCAAAAGATTTGAAGCAGCTGTCAGAGTCAGCCGATTGATTGACGATGAAGTGCTACGACTGCTGCCTACGGTGTTGGATGACAGAGCACTATTGGCCTTCTTTATGATCCCGGAAAATCAACCTGCCACAACCCAACAAGGTTGTCAATGGATGGCCGATGTTTTCTGTCCTGCGTCCAGCACAAGGCAGAAATTTTCGGCCTGGAGAAGAGGAGAGAGCGAGCCACTGATGGCTTATAGAAGTACCTTGCAAGCGGTTGCAGATGTGGCATTTCCAAGGATGGACATGACGACCTGAGACGTGCTAGTGGCGGAGCGGCTACAAACTCTCCTCTATCAAAGTGGCATTACATTGCCGATTGTGCCAGAGAGTGAGCAAACTTCAATGTAGTTTGCTAAATGCCTCTGGGCACACACAGATCCCAGGGCACCATGTGAAGTAGCAGCCCATGTGACAAGGGTGATGGAGAATGGAGGAGCAGGAGGACCAACGGAGCCAACAGGGACAGCAACAACAGGGACCGCCGCAATGCCCAGCATGGAGGGTGATCTGCAGGCGACCTTGGAAGAGATGGCTGTGGCCATCCAGGGGTTCAACGATTCAAGGTGTCAACTACAGCATCAGCGACCATGGCACAACCACGGAGGAATCCAGGACCATGCGGTGATATACTGCTACCACTGCGGGAGGCCGGGCCACATCGCGAGAGGTTGCCGAGGGGAAGTCATCCCGAGACAACCAAGAAACACCCAGGCGTGTCGCCTGTACACCCTGCCAGATCACACGTTCACCTCATTTCCAAAACACTCATCACCAACATCACTAGCACACCACTCGATCACATCGACCTGGAGTGAAACAACAGGGAAAATTGGGCCAACATCTCGGGCTAAGTGGAAAAAGTTAGTGAGATCGGTCGTAGCAGCAGCGACAGGAGCAGCATGGTGTAAACCGACCCTCCCTGACTCGCCGAGACAGGTGATGTCAATAAACACAGCAACGATAGAAAATGATGTACCACCCGCAGATCATGATCTTGGGCTGATAAGGACCGAATGAATCCGATTGCAAAAATAGGATGAAATTATACAGTCATTGGCTGCACAGGCAGCTGAATGTGCTCAAACTGGTCAAAAGGGGGAGCCATTCATCCCATGGCGAGAACTCCTGATGAGGTGGGACATGAAGATGCAGCGTTGTTGCCTAGTGGTCCAAAAACCCTTGCAAAAACAGTTGCTACTAGAAGTGCACGCCAAACAACAAATGCACTTGGGCCACCGATACACATTGCTCACACTGCAGGCTCGATATTTTTGGCCAGTGATGTCAAAAGATGTACGCGAGCGGGTAATCATTGTCAGGAGTGTGCAAATAGGAAACCTGCTCCCCATCCTATGCAGCCTCCACTGCAGTCGATCGCAGTGGTGAGGGTAAACGAACTAGTAGCGTTGGATATCCTGGGTGCATTTCCTAAAACAGCAAGGATAAAATAAATATTTGCTCGAGGGGATGGAGTATTGCACACACTGGCTCGTTGCATGGCCAATACATGACCAAACGGCTGCAATAATAGCAGAAGCCTTTCTCCATGGCTATGTATTGGACATGGGCCCCACTGAGAAACGTCTAACAGGCCAGGGTCAGAATTTTTCTACTAATCTGTTGCGAGAGGTTTGTAATATCGTGGGCACTAAGAAAAATTCGAACGCCACCGTACCACCTGCAGTGTGATGGACAAGTAGATAGGCTTAACCGCACGCTGTCCGCAATGTTGTGCCATGTTGTAAATGGTGATCAGATGAACTGGGACTTGCACATCCCAGGGGTCCTAGGGGCATATTGTAGAGTGCCACATGCATCGGCCGGGCTCTTCCCCTTCTTTTTGATGTATGGGAGAGACCCTGAGCCACCTATTGAGGACCAACTGGTGGCTTTCCCTGCTAAAGTTGTGTCGTCGCCAGCCTCCCTCAGACTGCCAGTTAAAAAGCTCTGTGAAGCTCGTGAAGCCGCGATAGCGGAGTCAGGCAGATCGCAAATAGCAAACAAACGGTTGCGGAAAAGAACGGAGACGCCTGTACCCTTTGAACAGGGTGATCGGGCCTGGTTACACTGTCCTGAGGTCCGGGTTAGAAAATCCGCCAAACTACACCATCCTTGGCAAAGCCCAGTGGAATTGTTAAAATCCTCTGCCCGCAAAGTGTTCGCATACAAATGGGACACCAGAGATGGGTGGTTAATCCGAGTCGCCCTAAACCATATAGAGAACTGACGTCACAAGGGATGGTTCAGGCTCAAAAAGGCCGTGTCCAGGGGCGGCATGACGAATGCCAGGGAGGGGAGCATCCTCCTCACAGAAATAGTGCCCCCGCACTCTCCTCTCAGGATCGACCGGAATGAAGATGACCACGATGAGGGAGGCCGACGGACTAATTTAGAGGTGCCGAGAAGGAGTGTCACCGAATCGAATGTGCTGCTCGACCACACCTACAGTACATATTGATGGCTTGTTGTAAATGTAGGGCTAATGATGTTGCGTATTGTTTACCTAAGAATGTACACCTTCAATAGGGCAGCCCACGTAAGAGTTTGGTGATGATACTGAATGGTCAAGTTGGGTTGTAATGCCTTCCCCCCCTTGATTCAAGCGCCTATGTTATGCATTAACCCAGAGGTTAAATGTTTTGTACTCCATGCCCACATCATTGAATCCCGTGTGCGATCCCATTGATTCCCACATAGAGTTCCCTATTACTGGTAGGAACGAAGTTGTAAACTGAGTGTACCAGCCTGCAATAGATGAGTGTACCAGCTTGCAATAGATTAATGCGTCCGTCCGTCCCCTTTCAATACTTTAACGAAGTGAAATCTCGTGCTATTGGGGTGTAAAAATAAAATTGCGCAAAATTCCAATGTTCCTACCAGCCTACCCTGCAGGGACCTGTTAAATTAGAGTTTTAGCCGGGACAGATATTTTTTATGGGCAGAAGAGGGTGATGTAGGGTACTGTACATGGCAAAAGTTATAGTGGTGTCAGTGGAGATGGGTGGAAACAGGTGCATGGTACCGTACGAGGGAAGGTTCGAGATAGAAGACGGTAAAGTCTGCTGGAATAATCTTAAATTAAAGCTTTCATGAATGCAGGGATTCATACTCTTTGGTGGAGACGATAGCACAGAGTGGTGTACCTTCTTTATGACTCTGATATTTCCATCCTACCTGCCTATGTCAGCTGTTATTTCCGACTCTTTGTGTCTCTCTCTATGCCTCTCTCTTAGATCTCTCATGCTCACATGTCCTTTGGATTGCACTCTCATGCCTTTGGATTCCACCACTCTTCGATATTACTTTAACATGCTAATCTCTCACATTAACATGGCCACTTTGATGCCCTCTACGAGGAGGCCGCTCTCCGTTCTTACATTTACATGCTAATTTCTCACATTAACATCACTGGCCCCGCCCACTTATTTACGGCCCTTGGGCTACACCCATTTCAAACTCTTTTAAACATTCTGCCTCAACAGCAGATCATGCTTTGCCATCTCATGACGGACGCTTGTGTTGCACCCGAAACGTCGTGATTTATTTTATTTTATACCTACGTGACTTTACCGAAAGAACCAAAGAGTATGGAAGATACCAAGTCAGCTTCATCCCAATGGTGGTGTTTAGGCGAAAGTTTATCTATAAGTATATATAGGCTGGCTAACAGGTATGAAGTTACTCCTTTGGTGGTAATATACAACAAAAACAATAATAAATGTATAACCATTGTCATGGGTGAAGTTTTCCCATACTGGATCAGTCATGGAGATTGTTTCAAACATACACCATCGTGCTTCTCAACGTGGGTTGATAACGAAAAGGCTCATGGCCAGTTTGTTTGATGTTAACTATAACCGAGAATCAAACTCAAGTGGCCTGATTCATAGTGCAATGCACAAACCATTGTGCCACCGTTCCACTCGTATGTACAAGTTAACAGGGAAATTAAAAAAAACTATGCCATGTTTTTTGTTTACTGTCAATAAAATGAGAAAATAACATTGCCACGTTGGTCAAGTTTTAGGTATAATGCAGACAAGGGTTTTGGTAGTTGGACGATTTCAGAATGGGTTGAAGGTGACAATCCTAATCAAATGACATTTTCAAGATCGTGTGCATAGGTCTGTTGTAGACAAAAACAACAGCCTGCTGATAAAGCATGTCCTGCATTCTTACATGTGTAAAGAAGCCCCTTCGCAGGTTTCATTTTCTAGATTATTTATTCCCGACGATAACATATTTACAAGGTGAGAGTGCGACTCACACGTTGCACAAGGCTATGACTATCTGCAGTCCCGGTGGTTTCTAATAGAGTAGATTAATCTCGAACAGTCTTTCTTGATGGTTTCCACCATGTTGATTTCCAACAGTCGGCCCCGATGTCGTCCACCTGCAGTTGTTCTTCAGTCCCCAAGGCATCACCCCATTTATGGGCCACGCTCCCCCTTATATACCCGCACGGCCACGCCCTGGTAACTTCCAGCAGTTTTCCCCGGTAGATTCTCTCAGCAGACTCTATTGTCTTCTACTTCACTTCTCTTGGATGGCAAAGTTGATAGTGGGGGCAGTGGAGATGGGTTGAAACAGGTACAGGTTACTGTACGGGGGAAGGTTCGTGTGAGTCGTACTCTTGCGTTGTAAATACGTCATCGTGAAATAAATCATCTATCAAATGGAACCTGCAAAGGAGCTTCTTTACACATGTGAGTGTAAGCCTGAGTACAATCTCACGTGTTGTTACTGTCGAGTATTTTAATTTTACCAGTGGGTCAATGAGGGAAGGGGATGATGATTAATGTAGTGATAGAATGGGTGGGTCATTCTTGAGAGCATGAAAAAGTGCGTGAGTGAGGTTGACACAGTGAATGATCGGGTGATTGTGTGATCAGGTAAATATATGACTCATGAGGAGAGAGAGGGAGTATTTACGTGAGTCATAGATTTAAGGAAGTGGGTGAGTTCATAATGGAGTGAGTACCAGTTTATTGAGTTGAACAAGGCGAGAACTAAAGTGACCAGGATGAGTCTCATTTGCAAGAGAGACCTGGATCACCCAAATTAACAAAGCTAAATAAAACACAGTTACAGTAATTAAAGCAAATATACTATTTTCTTCTTTCGATAAAGCATATATAAACAATAGAAAGACAACTGCTGTCTCATGAAAAATCGACGTAATGGAGCTAAGGGATGATAGAATGTGTGAGTAATGTGCGACATGGATGTCCTCTGCCCCCTACACGACTGAACATTTTCTTTGACTACGTAGTTTGAGACGATTTCCACGGATGTACCAGTAGAATTTATCTGGTATAGATATAATGGGAGGCTGATCGATGCCTGAGCCGGTCATGGTATGGCTCTATTGTTAAACCATATTATGAATGCGGATGATCTGGTGATTACTGCCCACTCTAAGGAGAAGTTGGAGACACTACAGCTAAACATGAAGCATGCTACTAAAATATGGGCCGTTACCATCAGCCCCACGAAAACAAATCACCTCCCTGCGTATTTTACATCATAAAAATGCTCCCTTCCTCAATTCCTCATGTATTTGGGGCACCTGAGGAGAGAGTGAAGTGGGCAGTGTGCTGATGATCAACTCCGTTTTGGGAGCCGAGGTCTCATTTAAAATAATTCGAGCAGCATTATATTTTCATCAGCTGCTCAACAGTGTGGAAGCTACCTGGCATGTCACTCCATAAAAATCTTCATGTATTCTCAGCCACAGTTATACCCTCCCTTATCTCTCTCGAAAGGAACATTAAGGTTAGCTTGCCCACGATCTATTCAGGGTTTAACCAGACTGGACTTTGTAAGCTCACAGATTCCTAGAATATCTGGACAAATGCCCATCTGTGGGCTCCTCCAGCAAGCGAGGCTGCGTTGATTGTGTCATGCAGTCCGTATGCACAGTCACGGCATCACCAAGCAGCTTCAATTTGGCTGGATAGATGGTGCTAAATGGGCGTGGTACGGGGTAGAGAAGAGATGGACTGATGTGGTGCAGAAGGATGTGGAGCTGATTTGACTTATTGATGACTGGTATCAGCAGTGTCACGATCGGCTTCTGTGGAGGTTCATGAAAGGCGCTGCTGGGGAGGTGGAGGCAGTTGCCCTCCAGCAACAGCATAGGGCAGAGGAGCGAGGCTCAAAACAACGAGCAGAGCGCCAAACAACTGACACAAATAAAGTTGGCACAGTGGGGAGCACGGCTGTTGCATCTGCCCATCATCTTCCTAAGTCAATCCATGGCACCTGCGTCTATTACATGACCTCCTGCCAGTCAGCCTTCGACACTTCACGTGGCCTCAAAATGCACCGAGCATGGCACAAGTGCTGTGGTGATGTCACCGCCACTTAGGGGTGAACGACGGTTGTTGCGTTGTTGTTGTGCGTGTGTGCACGGACGCATGTACGCCTGTGAGTCTCGTGTATGGAGAGATAAAGAGAGGCAGCCGGGCGGGGTGCTGGCCATTCACCCCGTGTGCCATTCAGAGCTTCATAGGCGCTTGCCCCAACATTCTGGTAAGGCTATACAGCGGATGATTGTCGCTGTTGTGTGTGTGTATGGACGTTCACCCCCCTCCCACCGCCCCCGTGTGTGCAGGTACTCATTACGCCCCCTCCCGACAAGCAGACCGGCATCCGGACTAAAGGTAAGTGACAATAACAGATTTTTTTTTTCCATTTAAGTAACTTTATGTTTTGCTCACAATACAGTATTTATTAGAGTGTTGCATGCAAATGTACGATATTTTGTCTTATATATGACTTTGTTGATGTTCTATGGGGTATGTTTGTCTTTCTGAGTAATGTTTTAATTAGGGTGGTGTCATTTTCACAATTTCCCCAATATTTTTAAATGGCCGACTTGCGCTTCAGCAATTTTCGGAACCAATGGCTAAATCTCTTCATCTTCTTGGGCTTGGTGGTGGTGGCAGAAGTGGTGGTGGAAACGGTTGCGGTGGTGGAAGCTGTGGCAGCGGCGGTGGAAGTGGCGTCGGTGGTGGTGGCATTGTACATTTGAGACACGGTCCATATTAGCTCTTTCAGCTGGCTACGGAGATGCAGGTTCTCTTCTTGCAGCCTCTTTTCCCCATGCCACATGTCCTCGTGACGCACCAGCTTCCCGCGCAGCCTAAACTGTTCCTGCCCTCTCTGCGGATTCAGGAAGTTCAACTTCCTCAGGTGGGCGTGCAGCGACCTCTGGAGATCTTCGTTTTCACAGCGCAGCGACATTTGCCGCTGTGCTGCATTGCAGTCTCGGAGAAAATCCGCATGGAGAGACTTGCTCTCCCTGCAAGGCACTCTCGTGGGCTCCAGCTCCAACTGGCGCTCTTTAAGCTGTTGAACCAGGCTCCTGATCTCTCTCTGGAGAGTCTCTCGGTTCTCCATGAACTCCTCCAGCTGATGCTGTAGCTCCAGACGGAGCATCTTGCTCTTCTGACAGAGCTCCACATTCTGCAGGCCCATCCTCTCCGTAGACAGCGTCGTGGTCTCATGGTCAAAGTCTGAAATGGAAAGCGTAAAAAGAAGATATATGAAGATCCCCATCCCAAGCATGGCCAAGACCAGAACGCCAACGATCAGCAGCACCATGCTCAGCTCGAGTTGACGGCACGCGGGACAGAAGCAAGTGTGAGACACGTCACGAAGGGGCGGGTTATCTATCGTGACGTCATTACCGGATGTGACGTACACTATGACGTAACAGCCATCCCTGCCCACTTATTGTCAATCATTGCCCACCACGTGATTCCACGGCCCTGCCCCTAACCACACAGCTCCTCCCCCATACTCTTCTTCCGCCTTCCCCACGTGACGCGAAGCGAGCCAATCACGCGAGAGGCGGCGCGCGGTCGGCCCCGCGTCCGCTTCCCGCCATTCTTGCAATGGGCGGCGGGGCCGCTCAGGGTGGGGCGCGGGGGGCGGGGGCGAGTTCACTCCACGTCGCGAGTCGGGAGGAGGGACGAGGGGGAGGGGCCAGGAGGGACGAGGGGGAGGGACCAGGAGGGACGAGGGGGAGGGGCCAGGAGCGGGAGGGGGGGGAGCTGAGAGCTGGGAAAGTTTGGGGTACCACTACTTGAAAAATATACTGTACCACAGAAATTAGTTTATGTTTAGTTCGATTTAGAACATCTTTCCAATGGTTGCTTAATTTGAAACCAACTTCTCGGTTGAAATTGTGTCTGTGTTTGTAGATCTGAATTGCTTCGTGAACAAATCTCTGATAAAAACCCGTGGGTTTGCAAAGAACCTTGGTATTGGAGAAAATTATATCGTGATCACCCACAGCGTTGTAACAGTGATCAGCAAAGAATTCGTTTTGCTGTGTTTCAAATCTGATTTGTGCTCGCGAATTCGGTCAGAGACATGTCGCTTTGTCTCCCCGATATAGCAATCACCGCAGGTACAACTCAATTTGTAAACCCCGGGGTACTGTAAGTCAGGAATGCCATCCTTCACGGATGGGATCAGATCACGAATTTTGTGTACTGTATTGAACCGGACCTGGATCTTGTGTTTGTTTAGAATTTTGGAAATCTTTTTAGTAACGCCTGCTATATATGGTAGTGTGATGGTTTTGGCCGGAGTATCAAGTGGTTGTTTCTGTATGGAGGGAGAAACAGCTTGGCGGATGGTACGGTCAGAGTAACCATTCCTTTTGAGGGCCAGGTGTACATGTTTTAATTCACTGGTCAGGTGGTGTTGGTCCGAAATGCAATGAGCCCTATGGTATGAAGTTTTGATGAGAGAATTCTTTTGGGCTGGGTGGTGGTGGGGATCAGGTTTCAAGTAGGAATCTGTGTGGGTGGGTTTCCTGTAGACAGAATGCCCCAATGAGCCATCAGGTCTCCTCTCAAACAGAACATCTAAGAATGGTAGCTTAAATTTCGATTTAAAGTTTTCGTGACTGCAAGGATTCATCTTCTTTGGTTCTTTCGGTAAAGTCACGTAGAACGAGAATAAAATAATAAATTGATAAAATAAAATAACACAATAATATTCTCACGACGTTTCGGCCACAACACAAGCGGCCTTCATCAGGTGAAGGGGACGAGACTGTCTGGAGGACAGCGCTGGAGTGAGAAAGCCACGCTGAGATCACGACCTTTAAGCTGTGTGAGAAGAAACACAGCGCCTTGACAAAGGAATTAGCATTTAATTTAGCATTGAAATGGCTGAGTGATTAGCTTGTGACTGGTCACAGAAAAGGCTATATTAAAGTTAAAGCATACACATCCGCAAAGGCACCCCTTGACAAAGGAATTAGCATAGAATTTAGCATTGAAATAGCTAAGTTAAAGTATACACATCCGCAGAGGCACTCCTTGACAAAGGAATTAGCATAGAATTTAGCATTGAAATAGCTTAATGAATAGCTTGTAACTGATCACAGAAATAGCTATGTTAAAGTCAAAGCATATACATTCACCGAGGCACCTAGTACAAATCAAACAGGAGAATTTAGCATTGAAATAACTAGGCGAATTTAGCATTGAAATAACTGAGTGATTAGCTTGTGACTGGTCACAGAAATGGCTATGTTGAAGTTAAGGCCTACACATCTGAGCTATTCACAGTAACTGGATATACAATACAATATATAATGAATACTATATCAGGATAGCTTAACCGTGGTTAATGGTATGGTTTACAACATGGAGTATAACAGCGCCTCGCAGCTGTCTCTCTCCCCCTCCTCTGTTCCGACCATCGATGAACTCGTCCGTCTGAACGGGACCCGTAGCTATCCGTGTTGCTAAAGTTGAGGGTAAGAATCCACCCATTTTTCGCCATATAGCATTGTGATATATAACGACTTATTGTTGGTAGCTTAGCTGATTGGAGAATATAGAGTTTATTGATAACATTGAGGTAATTTAATTTTTTGTATTTTTAATTGGTTCAGTATATAGTATTCATTATATATTGTATTGTATACCCAGTTACTGTGAATAGCTCAGATGTGTAGGCCTTAACTTCAACATAGCCATTTCTGTGAACAGTCACAAGCTAATCACTCAGTTATTTCAATGCTAAATTCGCCTAGTTATTTCAATGCTAAATTCTCCTGTTTGATTTGTACTAGGTGCCTCGGTGAATGTATATGCTCTGACTTTAACATAGCTATTTCTGTCACCAGTTACAAGCTAATCACTCAGCTATTTCAATGCTAAATTCTATGCTAATTCCTTTGTCAAGGGGTGCCTTTGCGGATGTGTATGCTTTAACTTAACATAGCCTTTTCTGTGACCAGTCACAAGCTAATCACTCAGCCATTTCAATGCTAAATTATATGTTAATTCCTTTGTCAAGGCGCTTTGTTTCTTCTCACACAGCTTAAAGATCGCGATCTCAGCGTGGCTTTCTCACTCCAGCGCTGTCCTCCAGACAGTCTCGTCCCCTTCACCTGATGAAGGCCGCTTGTATTGTGGCCGAAACGTCGTGAGAATATTATTGTGTTATTTTATTTTATCAATTTATTATTTTATTCTCATTCTACGTGACTTTACCGAAAGAACCAAAGAAAATGGTAGCTTACCATCTTTCTCCACTTCCATGGTCTTGTTCTTCTGACAGAGCTCCACATTCTGCAGGCCCATCCTCTCCGTTTGCAGCGTCGTGGTCTCGCGGTAAAAGTCTGAGATGGAAAGTGTAAAACAAAGATAAATGAAGATCTCCATCCCAAGCAGGGCCAAGAGCAGAACGCCAACGGTCAACAGCGCCATGCTCAGCTCGTGTTGACGGCACGCGGGACGGAAGGAAGCGTGAGGCACGTCACGAAGGGGCGTGTCCTATATCACCGGATGTGACGTACAGCCATCCCTGCCCACTTATTGGCAATCATTGCCCACCACGTGACTCCACGGCCCCGCCCCTAACCGCGCAGCTCCTCCCCCATACTCTTCCTCCGCCTTCCCCACGTGACGCGAAGCGAGCCAATCACGCGAGAGGCGGCGCGCGGTAGGCCCCGCGACCGCTTCCCGCCATTCTTGCAATGGGCAGTGGGGCCGCGCAGGGTGGGGGGGGGCGGAGGGGGGGCTGAGTTCACTCCACGTCGCGAGCGGGAGGAGGGACGAGGGGCCAGGAGGGACAAGGGGGAGGGGCCAGGAGGGACGAGGGGGAGGAGCCAGGAGGGACGAGGGGGAGGAGCCAGGAGGGACGAGGGGCCGGGAGGTACGAGGGGGAGGAGCCAGGAGGGACGAGGGGGAGGGGCCAGGAGCGGGAAGGGGGGTGCCGTGGCGCCGCTCTTGGGCCGCGAGGCCTCCCCCTGGGCCCGCGGCGCCACGCGGAGACCGCGACAGCAGCAGCAGGAGGTGGTGGTGGTGGTGTTTGTGGTTGTAGGCACGGGAGAGGTGGTGGTGGTGTTTGTGGTTGTAGGCACGGGAGAGGTGGTGGTGGTGTTTGTGGTTGTAGGCACGGGAGAGGTGGTGGTGGTGTTTGTGGTTGTAGGCACGGGAGAGGTGGTGGTGGTGTTTGTGGTTGTAGGCACGGGAGAGGTGGTGGTGGTGTTTGTGTTTGTAGGCACGGGAGAGGTGGTGGTGGTGTTTGTGGTTGTAGGCACGGGAGAGGTGGTGGTGGTGTTTGTGGTTGTAGGCACGGGAGAGGTGGTCACGGACAGGCGGTGAGTGCCGGGTGATGGAGGGGGGGGGGGTGAGGGAGTGGATTTCAGGGTGAGTGAGTTAATGAGGAGAATTAATAGGTGAGGAGGGTGAGTGAGTTGAAGGGTGAGGTGAGTGAGTGGGCGAGTGGTGAGTTCACGACAGGGAGATTGGGGCTGAGCGAGTGAACGCAGCTCACGGTAAAGATCCCCAGAGAGCATTCGCAAGAGTTGGACATTGAGTGCCGCTGTCAGGGTCCACACGCAAATTACTCACTTGGCATGATATACAAATTAACCATTGTAAACGATAACTTTAAAAAAAGTCCGCTATTTGTCAGAACTAATGCGATGTGCGTTTACCATATTTGTAGCACGTTATAACCAACGTCAACATCGTCATTTAGAGTAACCATTAGTCCATACGTGTCACTTGCTAATAGTCCCCGGGTCAATCACAACTTTGCCGTGCGTGCAGGCTTTGTCTCTGGCTGCTCACTAGGGCTGCGATGCCTTTCCATGCCACAAGATGACGTTCATTGCTCCTTCCACACCGCGACAATATTTAATGCAGTGTTCTATAACGCGGTAGTTGCGTTGCTGAATAACACCGCGTTGTGTAAACTCCCTCGTTACAATGACTAATACAGAGTAAAGCACAGTCCGTGATAACAGCGTGAGATGCGTGTGTCGGCTGAACAAAGACTGAGGCCTGTGGGGAGCATCAGGAAGCATCCAGCAGCATCCCAATGCCTCGTGTGACGCTGTGCCCAGGCAGCCGTACAACCGCACATTCCTACTCGCGCGACGTGGTTCTGTTGACTCAATCGCGTTATATCCACTTAGCATTCGTGTTATAAAACGTGTTCCCTAATACATCCATCGTGCCATATCCAAATGGCGTCATGAAAACACGCGTTGAGGCAGAACGAACTCTATAAACTTTTTATTTTACCAGGTGAGACCCACTGAGCTATGTGGCTGTTTTTCAGAAGCGACCTGTCCACAAATGATAGATCAGCGAAATGGCTAATCACGTAGAAATGTGTAGCACCAGCCACAAATACTCTAGACAGCTTTACACCGAACTCCTTGCTTGTGGTAAAACATGTTTGCGACTTTGCTGATCGAGAACTATGCAGATTTAGATTTATAGTAACATGTACTTGGTGTGAGATGAACTTCCAAACAATTTCCTTTGCTCAACATCTTGGAATTAATATATTTTTAAATGGTCAGCTTAAGTGATTCCGTGATGTTTATGTAACTTGACCATTAAGATAATCTATGGAGCACAATTATTTCAGTATTATTTTTCATAAGTAAACTTTAAACTGAACCCATATGTGATATTATATTGCCTGATTATTTTAATTTTTAATGTAGTCTACATGCTCTTCTGGGGATATTACCCCACATTTACCATTCATTGATGTTCCCTTTGACATTGGTAACTGGCATTGTCACACCATAGTAATTCATGGGCAATTATGTAATTCTCTCTGTGTCTATCTCTCTCTGCATCTACCTGTGTGGGTGTCTCTCTCTGCCGGTGTGTTTTTCTCTATATGCGGCTCTCGTGTGTCTCTTTGTGTGTGCCTCTCTCTGTGTGTGGATCTCTCGGTGTCTGTGTCTCTCTTTCCTTTTCCACGATGTGGTGTTGTATTTACATGCAAATTCTACCTCTAGCCCCGCCCACTTACCCTTGGGCTGAGCTTATCTCAAGCCAATATAACTTCGTGTTTCAGCAGCTTTCTCGCTATCTTTTTTCACCCGATGATGGTTGCTTGTGTTGCGATCGAAACGTCGTGATCTATTATTTTTTCTACCTACGTGACTTTACCGAAAGAACCAAAGAGTATTGGGATTGTAATTTTGATTGTGATCGTTGTGGTGGAGGTGGTTATGTTGATGGTGGTGTTAACGATAGCGGTGATTTTGGTGGTTGTAATGGTGGTATTGATGGTGGTAATGGTGGTTGACTATTACCCCTCTCGTGTCCTTACTTCCACCACCTGGTTTAAGAATCTGCTGGTGTCTGTGCTGGAGGTGGATGTCAGATATCTGTGGGGTCTGGAGCGGTGGACAATAGACTTCTGCAGCTCAACCAGGTGGACGCACTGGGCAGAGGGCAAGATGGTGGTGGCCTTAGAGACCCACTTACTCCCACAGAGAGCCATAGACTCACTCACAGAGTACACTCACACAGAGAGCCAAAGTCTCACTGACACAGAGCCATAGGCTCACTCACATGGAGACACATAGACTCACTCACACAGATAACCATTGATTAACTCATTGGTTTTTTCGGTAAAGTCACGTATGTTGAAATACAATAAAATTATATTAAAATAAATCAATCACGACGTTTCGACCACAACACAAGCGATCTTCATCAGTTGTAAAAACAAATAGCACATAGGGTGGCATCAACGCAACACATAGAGAGAGTTAAACTGCACGGAGGTAAATACAACAAGAAGATGAGAGACGAGAATTCAAAAAACCTAAGAAAAATTTACGTGATGCAAAACCAGTCGGCCAACGACACAGTTAGACACTTGCCTGGCAGACCACGAATTTCAGAAGAGTGCTAAATTTCGTGTTCATCCTCTGGGTTGAACATACCAGCATAGACAGAGTGAACAAATACGAGGTATAAGATAGCAGAAATACATATACAGGGACACAAGAGGTAAGAAGAGGAAAGACGGACAGAGAAGCAAGAAAAAAGGGGCCGGAGGGATGAACAGACAGAGGCTTAAAATAAGTAGTAGAGGTGGGGGGAGGGTCCGAAGAAAGCAAGGGGCACGGCAGCAGCAGAAGAGGGAGGGGCAGGAAAATGTAAGGGGGCGCAATTAGTTTAGTACAGAATTGTAAAGGTAACTTCCCCGTAGAAGTGTGTTAATAAAGAATTAAAGCTTTCGTGACTGCATAAATTACTCATTGTTTTTTTTCGGTAAAGTCACGTATGTAGAAATACCATAAAATTATATTAAAATAAATCAATCACAACGTTTCGACCGCAACACAAGCGATCTTGTGTTGCAAGATCTTGTGTTGCAAGATCGCTTGTGTTGCGGTCGAAACGTCGTGATTGATTTATTTTAATATAATTTTATGGTATTTCTACATATGTGACTTTACCGAAAAAAACAATGAGTTAATCAATGGTTCTCTGTGTGAGTGAGTCTATGTGTCTCCATGTGAGTGAGCCTATGGCTCTGTGTCAGTGAGACTTTGGCTCTCTGTGTGAGTGTACTCTGTGAGTGAGTCTATGGCTCTCTGTGGGAGTAAGTGGGTCTCTAAGGCCACAACCATCTTGCCCCCTGCCCAGTGCGTCCACCTGATTGAGCTGCAGAAGTCTATTGTCCACCGCTCCAGACCGCACAGATATCCGACGTCCACCTCCAGCACAGACACCAGCAGATTCTTAAACCTGGTGGTGGAAGTAACGACACGAGAGGGGTAATAGTCAACCACCATTACCACCATCAATACCACCATTACAACCACCAAAATCACCGCTATCGTTAATACCACCATCAATATCACCACCTCCACCACAACGATCACAATCAAAATTACAATCACAATACTCTTTGGTTCTTTCGGTAAAGTCACGTAGGTAGAAAAAAAAAATTGATCACGACGTTTCGATCGCAACACAAGCAATCATCATCAGGTGAAAAAAGATAGCGAGAAAGCTGCTGAAACACGAAGTTATATTGGCTTGAGATAAGCTCAGCCCAAGGGTAATTGGGCGGGGCTAGAGGTAGAATTTGCATGTAAATACAACACCACATCGTGGAAAAGGAAAGAGAGAGACAGACACCGAGAGACATCCACACAGAGAGAGGCACACACAAAGAGACACACGAGAGACGCATATAGAGAAAAACACACTGGCAGAGAGAGACACCCACACAGACAGATGCAGAGAGAGATAGACACAGAGATAATTACATAATTGCCCATGAATTACTATGGTGTGACAATGCCAATTACCAATGTCAAAGGGAACATCAATGAATGGTAAATGTGGGGTAATATCCCCAGAAGAGCATGTAGACTACATTAAAAAATAAAATAATCAGGCAATATAATATCACATATGGGTTCAGTTTAAAGTTTACTTATGACAAATAATACTGAAATAATTGTGCTCCGTAGAGTATCTTAATGGACAAGTTACATAACCATCATGGAATCACTTAAGCTGACCATTTAAAAAGACATTAATTGCAAGATGTTGCGCAAAGGAAATTGTTTGGAAGTTCATCTCACACCAAGTACATGTTACTATGAATCTAAATCTGCATAGTTCTCGATCAGCAAAGTCGCAAACATGTTTTACCACAAGCAAGGAGTTCGGTGTAAAGCTGTTAAGCAAATTAACCACTGCACACGGTTGTAAAGCTCTCTGCCTCAAAGACAGCACTCTACCAAGTGTCACGACGCAGCTGCGCACGCCGCATGACAATAGGCGGAGTGAGTGAATCTAAGTAGACACTGACCCTGTCAAAGGGGATCCCATGTCTAGAGTATTTGTGGCTGGTGCTACACATTTCTATGTGATTAGCCATTTCGCTGATCTATCATTTGTGGAAAGGTCGCTTCTGAAAAACAGCCACATAGCTCAGTGGGTCTCACCTGGTAAAATAAAAATAGTTTATAGAGTTCGTTCTGCCTCAACGCGTGTTTTCATAATGCCATTTGGATATGGCACGATGGATGTATTAGGGAACACGTTTTATAACGCGAATGCTAAGTGGATATAACGCGATTGAGTCAACAGAACCACGTCGCGCGAGTAGGAATGTGCGGTTGTACGGCTGCCTGGGCACAGCGTCACACGAGGCATTGGGATGCTGCTGGATGCTTCCTGATGCTCCCCACGCGCCTCAGTCTTTGTTCAGCCGACACACGCATCTCACGCTGTTATCACGGACTGTGCTTTACCCTGTATTAGTCATTGTAACGAGGGAGTTTACACAACGCGGTGTTATTCAGCAACGCAACTACCGCGTTATAGAACACTGCAGTAAATATTGTCGGGGTGTGGAAGGAGCAATGAACGTCATCTTGTAGCATGGAAAGGCATCGCAGCCCTAGCGAGCAGCCAGAGACAAAGCCTGCACGCACGGCAAAGTTGTGATTGACCCGGGGACTATTAGCAAGTGACACGTATGGACTAATGGTTACTCTAAATGACGATGTTGACGTTGGTTAACGTGCTACAAATATGCTAAATGCACATCGCATTAGTTCTGACAAATATCGTACGTTTTTTAAAAGTTATCGTTTACAATGGTTAATTTGTATATCATGCCAAGTGAGTAATTTGCGTGTGGACCCTGACAGCGGCACTCAATGTCCAACTCTTGCGAATGCTCTCAGGGGATCTTTACCGTGCGCTGCGTTCACTCACTCAGCCCCAATCTCCCTGTCGTGAACTCACCACTCACCCACTCACTCACCTCACCCTTCAACTCACTCACCCTCCTCACCTATTAATTCTCCTCATTAACTCACTCACCCTGCAATCCACTCCCTCACCCCCCCCCTCCATCACCCGGCACTCACCGCCTGTCCGTGACCACCTCTCCCGTGCCTACAACCACAAACACCACCACCACCTCTCCCGTGCCTACAACCACAAACACAACCACCACCTCTCCCGTGCCTACAACCACAAACACCACCACCACCTCTCCCGTGCCTACAACCACAAACACCACTACCACCTCTCCCGTGCCTACAACCACAAACACCACCACCACCTCTCCCGTGCCTACAACCACAAACACCACCACCACCTCTCCTGTGCCTACAACCACAAACACCACCACCACCTCTCCCGTGCCTACAACCACAAACACCACCACCACCTCTCCCGTGCCTACAACCACAAACACCACCACCACCACCTCCTGCTGCTGCTGCTGTCGCGGTCTCCGCGTGGCGCCGCGGACCCAGGGGGAGTCCTCGCGGCCCAAGAGCGGCGCCACGGCTCCCCCCCTCCCGCTCCTGGCCCCTCCCCCTCGTCCCTCCTGGCCCCTCCCCCTCGTCCCTCCTGGCCCCTCCCCCTCGTCCCTCCTGGCCCCTCCCCCCGGCCCCCCTCCGCCCCCCCCCCCCACCCTGCGCGGCCCCGCCGCCCATTGCAAGAATGGCGGGAAGCGGTCGCGGGGCCGACCGCGCGCCGCCTCTCGCGTGATTGGCTCGCTTCGCGTCACGTGGGGAAGGCGGAAGAAGTGTATGGGGGAGGAGCTGCGCGGTTAGGGGCGGGGCCGTGGAGTCACGTGGTTGGCAATGATTGACAATAAGTGGGCAGGGATGGCTGTACGTCAAAGCGTACGTCACATCCGGTAATGACGTTGGTATAAATAACACGCACCTTCGTGATGTGTCTCACACTTGTTTCTGTCCCGCGTGCCGTCAACACGAGCTGAGCATGGCGCTGCTGATCGTTGGCGTTCTGCTCTTGGCCCTGCTCTGGGATGGGGATCTTCATTTATCTTCGTTTTACGCTTTCCATCTCAGACTTTCACCGCGAGACCACAACGCTGCAAACGGAGAGGATGGGCCAGCAGAATGTGGAGCTCTGTCAGAAGAACAAGACGCCCCATCTGAAGCTACAGCAGCAGGAGGAGTTGATGGAGAACCGAGAGACTCTCCAGAGAGAAAACAGGGGCCTGGTTCAACAGCTTAAAGAGCGCCAGTTGGAGCTGGAGTCCACGAGAGTGCCTTACTGCGAGCGTGCGTCTCTCCGTGCGGATTTTCTCCGAGACTGCAATGCAGCACAGCGGCAAATGTCGCTGCGCTGTAAAAAGGAAGGTCTCCGTAGGTCGCTGCGCATCCACCTGAGGGAGTTGAACTTCCTGAATCCACAAAGAGGGCAGGAGCAGTTTAGGCTGCGCGGGAAGCTGGGGCGGCACGAGGAAAAGTGGCACGGCGAAGAGAAGATGCGCAAAGAGTGCCGGCATCTCAGTAGACAGCTGAAAGAGCTGAAATGCGCCATTTCTCAAATTTACAAAGATGCCACCAACGCCACTGCCACCGCCGCTGCCACAGCTGCCACCACCGCCACCAAGCCCAAGAAATGAAGAGATGTATTAATTGGGTCCGAAAATG
Source organism: Petromyzon marinus (assembly GCF_048934315.1). Classification (NCBI taxonomy): domain Eukaryota; kingdom Metazoa; phylum Chordata; class Hyperoartia; order Petromyzontiformes; family Petromyzontidae; genus Petromyzon; species Petromyzon marinus. The sequence continues at coordinate 821,657 of NW_027422640.1, forward strand.
GCTGAAACGCAAGTCGACCATTTAAAAACATTGGGGCAATTTTGAAAATGACAGCGCCCCAATTAAAACATTATTCACAAAGACAAACGTTCCCCGTATAGAATCAAGAGACTATTGGGGCAAGTGCTATTAGCAAGGAGCAGCACCTAAGAAGGCCTCCACAATACAATCACAAGCACAAACACAAAGGTCCCCCATGTAGCCTCAACACACTGTTGGGGAAAGTGTTGTACAATATATATTTATCTATGTTTAACTTATTTTGCATCATATGTAGTCAACCATACCAATGGGAGGTGTTGTTAATGAATAGTACAACTTTTGGATCCCATTACAGAGAATCGTTAGTAAGTCGAACAGTTCATAAGTCTGAATAAAATAGTGTACTGTATTTAAATTCACATACTGGAAGTGTTGTAAAATGTATTACGGTTTAACCAAAAATTGGAAGCATTGTTAAAGTCATAAATAACACGGAATATTATACATTTGCAAGTAATACTGTAATAAATACTGTATGGTAAACAAAAAATAAAGTTACGTAAATAGAAAAAAATGTTTTTATTGTCACTTACCTTGAGTCTGGATGTGGGCCCGTTTGTCGGGAGGGGGCATAATGAGTCCCCATAACTGCACACGGTGGGGTTGGGGGTGAACGCCCGCAAGCACACACACACACAACAGCGACAGTCATCCCCCGAATAGCCTAGCCAGAATGTTGGGGCAAGTGCTGTTAGCCAGCAGCGCCTATGAAGGCTGGAATGTCGCACGAGGGGGTGAGTGGACAGCACCACGCCCGGCTGCCTTTGTCTCCCCAGTGGTGATATTTACACACCACACCAGGCACTTATTTGAGGCTGAGTCGATCGACAGAAAACCCAGCAACCATTAATATAATCGTTAAAGGTGTTGGTCGTGAGTGGGAATCGAACTGGGATCGGTGGGATGGTAGACAGTGTTCACCATTGCACTATCTCTCCCCACATACACACTCACAGGGGTATATGCGTCCGTGCACACACGCATAACAACAAGACAATAATCGCCATTTGCCCCTAAGTGGCAGTGACATCACCACAGCGCTTGTGCGGTGCTTGGTGCATTTTGAGGTCACTTGAAGTGTCAAAGGCTGGCTGGCAGGAAGTCATGAATAGACACAGGTACCATGGGTTGACTTAAGGTGATGACGGGCAGATGCAAAAGCCGTGCTCCCCACTGTGCCAACTTTCAGTGTTTCAGTCGTATAGCGCTCTGCTCATTGTTATGAGTGTCGCTCCGCTGCCCTACGCTATTGCTGGAGGGCAACTGCCTCCACCTCCCCAGTAGAGTCTTTGATGAACCTCCTCCACATAGGCCTATCGTGACACTGCTGCTACCAGTCATCAGCAAGTTCAATCAGCTCCACATCCTTCTGTACCACATCAGTCCATCTCTTCTGTAGCCCATGCCGCGCCTGTTTAGCATGATCTATCCCCCCAAATTGAAGCTGCTTGGGGATGCGGTGACAGTGCATATAGACTTCATGACCCAGCCAATGGAGCCTGACTTGCCAGAAGAGCCCACTGATGAGCCTTTGTCCAGATATTTCAGGAAATTTTGGCCTCCTCACACAGTCCAGTCTGGTTAAACCCTGGATAGATCGTAGGCAGGCTAGACCAAATGTTTCAAACCATTGCAGATAATCCTAGAGAGAGAAATAAGGGAAGGCATAACTGTGGTCCAGAAGACATGAAGGTTTGTATGGAGTAACAGATCAGGTAGCTTCCATACAATGTTACGCAGCTGATGAAAATATGTCGCTCGAATGATTCGAAGTGAGACCTCGGCTACCAAAACAGAGTTGGTCATCAGCAAACTGCCCAAGTACGGAAATATCTCCACTCTCTCCACAACTGCCCCAAAATACATGGGGAATTGAGGGAGGGGAGCATTTTGATGATGTAAAATACCCAGGGAGGTGATTTGTTTTTGTGGGGCTGATGGTAACGGCCCATATTTTAGTAGCATGTTCCGTGTTTAGATGGAGTGTCTCCAACTCCTCCTTAGAGTGGGCAGTAATCACCAGATCATCACGAAAGCTTTAAATCGAAATTTAACCGCCTCTACGGGGAGGGATTCCACACATCCTTAAGATCATTCAACAGACTCCGGGATAAGAAGGCTCAACTAATCGAGTCTCTCACCTTTCTGAAGAGATGCTGCGACTCTAAGCTATCCGTGGTGCTAAAGTTGAGGCTTAAAGGTCGTGATCTGAACGTGGCTCTTTCACTCCAGCGCTGTCCTACCAGACAGTCTCGTCCCTTCACCTGATAAAGGCCGCTTGTGTTGTGGCCGAAACGTCGTAAGAATATTATTGTGTTATTTTATTTTATCAATTTATTATTTTATTCTCATTCTACGTGACTTTACCGAAAGAACCAAAGAAGATGAATCATTGCAGTCACGAAAGCTTTAAATCGAAATTTAACCGCCTCTATGGGGAGGGATTCCACACATCCTTAAGATCATTCAACAGACTCCGGGATAAGAAGGCTCAACTAATCGAGTCTCTCACCTTTCTGAAGAGATGCCGCGACTCTAAGCTATCCGTGGTGCTAAAGTTGAGGCTTAAAGGTCGTGATCTGAACGTGGCTCTTTCACTCCAGCGCTGTCCTACCAGACAGTCTCGTCCCTTCACCTGATGAAGGCCGCTTGTGTTGTGGCCGAAACGTCGTGAGAATATTATTGTGTTATTTTATTTTATCAATTTATTATTTTATTCTCATTCTACGTGACTTTACCGAAAGAACCAAAGAAGATGAATCATTGCAGTCACGAAAGCTTTAAATCGAAATTTAACCGCCTCTACGGGGAGGGATTCCACACATCCTTAAGATCATTCAACAGACTCCGGGATAAGAAGGCTCAACTAATCGAGTCTCTCACCTTTCTGAAGAGATGCCGCGACTCTAAGCTATCCGTGGTGCTAAAGTTGAGGCTTAAAGGTCGTGATCTGAACGTGGCTATTTCACTCCAGCGCTGTCCTACCAGACAGTCTCGTCCCTTCACCTGATGAAGGCCGCTTGTGTTGTGGCCGAAACATCGTGAGAATATTATTGTGTTATTTTATTTTATCAATTTATTATTTTATTCTCATTCTACATGACTTTACCGAAAGAACCAAAGAAGATCTGTCTATGCTGGTATGTTCAACCCAGAGGATGAACACGAAATTTAGCACTCTTCTGAAATTCGTGGTCTGCCAGGCAAGTGTCTAACTGTGTCGTTGGCCGACTGGTTTTGCATCACGTACATTTTTCTTAGGTTTTTTGAATTCTCGTCTCTCATCTTCTTGTTGTATTTACCTCCGTGCAGTTTAACGCTCTCTATGTGTTGCGTTGATGTCACCCTATGTGCTATTTGTTTTTACAACTGATGAAGATCGCTTGTGTTGTGGTCAAAACATCGTGATTGATTTATTTTAATATAATTTTATTGCATTTCTACATACGTGACTTTACCGAAAAAAACAATGAGTTAATCAATGGTTATCTGTGTGAGTGAGTCTATGTGTCTCCATGTGAGTGAGCCTATGGCTCTGTGTCAGTGAGACTTTGGCTCTCTGTGTGAGAGTACTCTGTGAGTGAGTCTATGGCTCTCTGTGGGAGTAAGTGGGTCTCTAAGGCCACCACCATCTTGCCCCCTGCCCAGTGCGTCCACCTGGTTGAGCTGCAGAAGTCTATTGTCCGCCGCTCCAGACCGCACAGATATCCGACGTCCACCTCCAGCACAGACACCAGCAGATTCTTAAACCTGGTGGTGGAAGTAAGGACACGAGAGGGGTAATAGTCAACCACCATCAATACCCCCATTACAACCACCAAAATGACCGCTATCGTTAACACTACCATCAATATCACCACCTCCACCACAACGATCACAATCAAAATCACAATCACAATACTCTTTGGTTCTTTCGGTAAAGTCACGTAGGTAGAAAAAAATAATAGATCACGACGTTTCGATCGCAACACAAGCAACCATCATCAGGCGAAAAAATATAGCAAGAAAGCTGCTGAAACACGAAGTTATATTGGCTTGAGATAAACTCAGCCCAAGGGTAAGTGGGAAGGGGCTAGAGGTAGAATTTGCATGTAAATACAACACCACTTCGTGGAAAAGGAAAGAGACAGACAGACACCGAGAGACATCAACACACAGAGAGAGGCACACACAAAGAGACACACGAGAGACGCATATAGAGAAAAACACACCGGCAGAGAGAGACACCCACACAGGTAGATGCAGAGAGAGATAGACAGAGAGAATTACATAATTGCCCATGAATTACTATGGTGTGACAATGCCAATTACCAATGTCAAAGGGAACATCAATGAATGGTAAATGTGGGGTAATATCCCCAGAAGAGCATGTAGACTACATTAAAAAATAAAATAATCAGGCAATATAATATCACATATGGGTTCAGTTTAAAGTTTACTTATGACAAATAATACTGAAATAATTGTGCTCCATAGATTATCTTAATGGTCAAGTTACATAAACATCACGGAATCACTTAAGCTGACCATTTAAAAAGACATTAATTCCAAGATGTTGAGCAAAGGAAATTGTTTGGAAGTTCATCTCACACCAAGTACATGTTACTATAAATCTAAATCTGCATAGTTCTCGATCAGCAAAGTCGCAAACATGTTTTACCACAAGCAAGGAGTTCGGTGTAAAGCTGTCTAGAGTATGTGTGGCTGGTGCTACACATTTCTATGTGATTAGCCATTTCGCTGATCTATCATTTGTGGACAGGTCGCTTCTGAAAAACAGCCACATAGCTCAGTGGGTCTCACCTGGTAAAATAAAAATAGTTTATAGAGTTCGTTCTGCCTTAACGCGTGTTTTCATAACGCTATTTGGATATGGCACGATGGATGTAATAGGGAACACGTTTTATAACGCGGATGCTAAGTGGATATAACGCGATTGAGTCAACAGAACCACGTCGCGCGAGTAGGAATGTGCGGTTGATCGGTTGCCTGGGCACAGCGTCACACGAGGCATTGGGATGCTGCTGGATGCTTCCTGATGCTCCCCACGCGCCTCAGTTTTTGTTCAGCCGACACACGCATCTCACGCTGTTATCACGTACTGTGCTTTACCCTGTATTAGTCATTGTAACGAGGGAGTTTACACAACGCAGTGTAATTCAGCAACGCAACTGCCGCGTTATAGAACACTGCAGTAAATATTGTCGCGGTGTGGAAGGAGCAATGCACGTCATCTTGTGGCATGGAAAGGCATCGCAGCCCTAGCGAGCAGCCAGAGACAAAGCCTGCACGCACGGCAAAGTTGTGATTGACCCGGGGACTATTAGCAAGTGACACGTATGGACTAATGGTTACTCTAAATGACGATGTTGACGTTGGTTATAACGTGCTACAAATATGCTGAAGGCACATCGCATTAGCTCTGACAAATAGCGGACTTTTTTTAAAGTTATCGTTTACAATGGTTAATTTGTATATCATGCCAAGTGAGTAATTTGCGTGTGGACCCTGACAGCGGCACTCAATGTCCAACTCTTGCGAATGCTCTCAGGGGATCTTTACCGTGCGCTGCGTTCACTCACTCAGCCCCAATCTCCCTGTCGTGAACTCACCACTCACCCACTCACTCACCTCACCCTTCAACTCACTCACCCTCCTCACCTATTAATTCTCCTCATTAACTCACTCACCCTGCAATCCACTCCCCCCCCCCTTCATCACCCGGCACTCACCGCCTGTCCGTGACCACCTCTCCCGTGCCTACAACCACAAACACCACCACCACCTCTCCCGTGCCTACAACCACAAACACCACCACCACCTCTCCCGTGCCTACAACCGCAAACACCACCACCACCTCTCCCGTGCCTACAACCACAAACACCACCACCACCTCTCCCGTGCCTACAACCACAAACACCACCACCACCTCTCCCGTGCCTACAACCACAAACACCACCACCACCACCTCTCCCGTGCCTACAACCACAAACACCACCACCATCACCTCCTGCTGCTGCTGTCGCGGTCTCCGCGAGGCGCCGCGGGCCCAGGGGGAGGCCTCGCGGCCCAAGAGCGGCGCCACGGCTCCCCCCCTCCCGCTCCTGGACCCTCCCCCTCGTCCCTCCTGGCTCCTCCCCCTCGTCCCTCCTGGCCCCTCCCCCTCGTCCCTCCTCCTCCCGCTCGCGACGTGGAGTGAACTCAGCCCCGCCCCCCCCGCCCCCCGCGTCCCCCCCCTCCGCCCCCCCCCACCCTGCGCGGCCCCGCCGCCCATTGCAAGAATGGCGGGAAGCGGACGCGGGGCCTACCGCGCGCCGCCTCTCGCGTGATTGGCTCGATTCGCGTCACGTGGGGAAGGCGGAAGAAGAGTATGGGGGAGGAGCTGCGCGGTTAGGGGCGGGGCCGTGTAGTCACGTGGTTGGCAATGATCGACAATAAGTGGGCAGGGATGGCCGTACGTCAAAGCGTACGTCACATCCGGTAATGACGTTAGTATAAATAACACGCCCCTTCGTGACGTGTCTCACACTTGCTTCTGTCCCGGGTGCCGTCAACACGAGCTGAGCATGGCGCTGCTGATCGTTGGCGTTCTGGTCTTGGCCATGCTTGGGATGGAGATCTTCATTTATCGTCGTTTTACGCTTTCCATCTCAGACTTTTACCGCGAGACCATGACGCTGCAAACGGAGAGGATGGGCCAGCAGAATGTGGAGCTCTGTCAGAAGAACAAGATGCTCCGTCTGGAGCTACAGCAGCAGCAGGAGGAGTTGATGGAGAACCGAGAGACTCTCCAGAGAGAGAACAGGAGCCTGGTTCAACAGCTTAAAGAGTGCCAGTTGGAGCTGGAGTCCACGAGAGTGCCTTGCAGGGAGAGCAAGTCTCTCCATGCGGATTTTCTCCGAGACTGCAATGCAGCACAGCGGCAAATGTCGCTGCGCTGTGAAAACAAAGATCTCCGGAGGTCGCTGCACGCCCACCTGACGGAGTTGAACTTCCTGGATCCGCAGAGAGGCCAGGAACAGTTTAGGCTACGCGGGAAGCTGGTGCGTCACGAGGACATGTGGCATGGGGAAAAGAGGCTGCATGAAGAGAACCTTCATCTCAGTAGCCAGCTGAAAGAATTGAAATGCGCCGTGTCTCAAATGTACCATGATGCCACCGATGCCCCTTCCACCGCCGCTTCTGCCACCACCACCACCAGGCCCAAGAAGAAGAAGAGATTTATCCATTGGGTGCGAAAATTGCTGACGCGCAAGTCGGCCATGTAACATCATTGGGGAAATTATGAAAATGACACCGCCCCAATTAAAACATTACTCAGCAAGACAAACATACCCCATAGAACATCAACATACTATTGGGGAAAGTGCTGTACAATATATATGTATCTATATTTAACTTTCTTTGCATCGTATGTAGTCAACCATACCAATGGAAGGTGCTGTTAGCGAATAGTACAACTTATGGGTTCCATTCCTGAGAACTGTCCGTAAGTCGAATAGTTCATAAGTCTGAATACAATAGTGTACTGTATTGAAATCCACATGCTGTAAGTTTTTTAAGATGTTATCACGGTTCAGCAAAACATGTAAACATTGTCAAAGTCATATGTAAGACAAAATATCGTACATTTGCATGCAACACTGTAATAAATACTGTATTGTGAGCAAAACATAAAGTTACTTAAATGGAAAAAAAAAATCTGTTTTTATTGTCACTTACCTTTAGTCCGGATGCTGGCCTGCTTGTCGGGAGGGGGCTAATGAGTCCCTAAAACTGCACACACGGGGGCGGTGGGAGGGGGGTGAACGTCCATACACACACACAACAGCGACAATCATTCGCCGTATAGCCTTACCAGAATGTTGGGGCAAGTGCTGTTAGCGAGCAGCGCCTATGCAGCTTAGAATAGCACACGGGCCAGCACCACGCCCAGCTGCCTATCTTTCTCTCTCCATACAAGAGACTCACAGGCGTACATGCGTCCGTGCACACACGCACAACACAACAACCATTGTTCACCCCTAAGTGGCGGTGACATCACCACAGCACTTGTGCCATGCTCGATGTATTTTGAGGCCACGTGAAGTGTCGAAGGCTGGCTGGCAGGAGGTCATGTAATAGACGCAGGTGCCATGGATTGACTTAGGAAGATGATGGACAGATGCAACAGCCGTGCTCCCCACTGTGCCAACTTTCTTTGTTTCAGTTGTTTGGCGCTATGCTCGTTGTTTTGAGCCTCTCTTCTCTGCCCTATGCTGTTGCTGGAGGGCGACTGCCTCCACCTCCCCAGTAGCGCCGTTCATGAACCTCCTCCACAGAAGCCGATCATGACACTGCTGATACCAGTCATCAATACGTCCAATCAGCTCCACATCCTTCTGAACCACATCAGTCCATCTCTTCTCTATCCCGTACCACGCCCACTTAGCGCCATCTATCCAGCCAAATTGAAGCTGCTTGGGGATGCCGTGGCTGTACAAACGGACTGCATGACACAATCAACGCAGCCTCGCTTACTGGAGGAGCCCACAGATGGGCATTTGTCCAGATATTCTAGGAATCTGTGAGCTCATAAAGTCCAGTCTGGTTAAACCCTGGATAGATCGTGGGCAAGCTAACCTAAATGTTCCTTTCGAGAGAGAAAAGGGAGGGTATAACTTTGGCCGAGAAGACATGAAGATTTGTATGGAGTGGCATGCCAGGTAGCTTCCACACTGTGTTGAGCAGCTGATGAAAATATAATGCTGCTCGAATAATTTGAAATGAGACCTCAGCTCCCAAAACGGAGATGATCATCAGCACACTGCCCACTCCACTCTCTCCTCAGGTGCCCCAAATACATGAGGAATTGAGGAAGGGAGCATTTTTATGATGTAAAATACCCAGGGAGGTGATTTGTTTTCGTGGGGCTGATGGTAACGGCCCATATTTTAGTAGCATGCTTCATGTTTGGCTGTAGTGTCTCCAACTTCTCCTTAGAGTGGGCAGTAATCACCAGGTCATCCGCATTCATAATATTATTTAACAATATAGATTCATACCATGACCGGCTCGGGCATCGATCAGCCTCCCATTATATCTATACCAGATATAAATTCTACTGGTACATCCATGGAAATAGTCTCAAACTACGTAGACAAAGAAAATGTTCAGTCGTGTATGGGCCAGATTACATCCATGTCGCACATTACTCACACATTCTATCATCCCTTAGCTCCATTACGTCGATTTCCCATGAGACACAGCAGTTGTCTTTATATTGTTTATATATGCTTTATCGAAAGAAGAAAATAGTATATTTGCTTTAATTACTGTAACTCTGTGTTTTATTTAGCTTTGGTAATTTGGGTGATCCAGGTCTCTCTTGCAAATGAGACTCATCATGGTCGCTTTAGTTCTTGCCTTGTTCAACTCAATAAACTGGTACTCACTCCATTATGAACTCACCCACTTCCTTAAATCTATGACTCACGTAAATACTCCCTCTCTCTCCTCATGAGTCATATATTTACCTGATCACACAATCACCCGATCATTCACTGTGTCAACCTCACTCACGCACTTTTTCATGCTCTCAAGAATGACCCACCCATTCTATCACTACATTAATCACCATCCCCTTCCCTCATTGACCCACTGGTAAAATTAAAATACTCGACAGCAACAACACGTGAGATTGTACTCAGGCTTACACTCACATGTGTAAAGAAGCTCCTTTGCAGGTTCCATTTGATAGATGATTTATTTCACGATAACGTATTTACAACGCAAGAGTACGACTCACACGAACCTTCCCCCGTACAGTAACCTGTACCTGTTTCAACCCATCTCCACTGCCCCCACTATAAACTTTGCCATCCAAGAGAAGTGAAGTAGAAGACAATAGAGTCTGCTGAGAGAATCTACCGGGGAAAACTGCTGAAAGTTACCAGGGCGTGGCCGTGCGGGTATGTAAGGGGGAGCATGGCCCGCAAATGGGGTGATGCCTTGGGGACTGAAGAACAACTGCAGGTGGATGACATCGGGGCCGACTGTTGGAAATCAACATGGTGGAAACCATCAAGAAAGACTGTTCGAGATTAATCTACTCTATTAGAAACCACCGGGACTGCAGATAGTCATAGCCTTGTGCAACGTGTGAGTTGCACTCTCACCTTGTAAATATGTTATCGTCGGGAATAAATCATCTAGAAAATGAAACCCTCGAAGGAGCTTCTTTACACATGTAAGAATGCAGGACATGCTTTATCAGCAGGCCGTTGTTTTTGTCTACAACAGACTTATGCACACGATCTTGAAAATGGCATTTGATTAGGATTGTCACCTGCAACCCATTATGAAATCGTCCAACTACCAAAACCCTTGTCTGCATTATACCTAAGACTTTTGACTTGTACATTTCGTAATTTTCAGACGACGGGTTGACCAACGTGGCAATGTTATTTTCCCATTTTATTGACAGTAAACAAAAAACATGGCATAGTTTTTAATTTCCCTGTTAACTTGTACATACGAGTGAAACGGTGGCACAATGGTTTGTGCATTGCACTATGAATCAGGCCACTTGAGTTTGATTCTCGGTTATAGTTAACATCAAACAAACTGACCATGAGCCTTTTCGTTATCAACCCACGTTGAAAAGCATGATGGCGTATGGTGAAACAATCTCCATGACTGATCCAGTATGGGAAGACTTCACCCATGACAATGGTTATACATTTATCATTGTTTTTGTTGTATATTAACACCAAAGGAGTAACTTCATACCTGTTAGCCAGCCTATATATACTCATAGATAAACTTTCGCCTAAACAGCACCATTGGGATGAAGCTGACTTGGTATCTTCCATACTCTTTGGTTCTTTCGGTAAAGTCACGTAGGTATAAAATAAAATAAATCACGACGTTTCGGGTGCAACACAAGCGTCCGTCATCAGATGGCAAAGCATGATCTGCTGTTGAGGCAGAATGTTTAAAAGAGTTTTAAATGGGTGTAGCCCAAGGGCCAAAAATAAGTGGGCGGGGCTAGTGATGTTAATGTGAGAAATTAGCATGTAAATGTAAGAACGGAGAGCGGCCTCCTCATAGAGGGCATGAAAGGGGCTATGTTAATGTGAGAGATTAGCATGTTAAAGTAATATCGAAGAGTGGTGGAATCCAAAGGCATGAGAGTGCAATCCAAAGGACATGTGAGCATGAGAGATCTAAGAGAGAGGCATAGAGAGAGACACAAAGAGTCGGAAATAACAGCTGACATAGGCAGGTAGGATGGAAATATCAGAGTCATAAAGAAGGTACACCACTCTGTGCTATCGTCTCCACCAAAGAGTATGAATCCCTGCATTCATGAAAGCTTTAATTTAAGATTATTCCAGCAAACTTTACCGTCTTCTACCTCGAACCTTCCCTCGTACGGTACCATGCACCTGTTTCCACCCATCTCCACTGACACCACTATAACTTTTGCCATGTACAGTACCCTACATCACCCTCTTCTGCCCATAAAAATATCTGTCCCGGCTAAAACTCTAATTTAACAGGTCCCTGCAGGGTGGGCTGGTAGGAACATTGGAATTTTGCGCAATTTTATTTTTACACCCCAATAGCACGAGATTTCACTTCGTTAAAGTATTGAAAGGGGACGGACGGACGCATTAATCTATTGCAAGCTGGTACACTCATCTATTGCAGGCTGGTACACTCAGTTTACAACTTCGTTCCTACCAGTAATAGGGAACTCTATGTGGGAATCAATGGGATCGCACACGGGATTCAGTGATGTGGGCATGGAGTACAAAACATTTAACCTCTGGGTTAATGCTTAACATAGGCGCTTGAATCAAGGGGGGGAAGGCATTACAACCCAACTTGACCATTCAGTATCATCACCAAACTCTTACGTGGGCTGCCCTATTGAAGGTGTACATTCTTAGGCAAACAATACGCAACATCATTAGCCCTACATTTACAACAAGCCATCAATATGTACTGTAGGTGTGGTCGAGCAGCACATTCGACCTGGTGACACTCCTTCTCGGCACCTCTCTAAATTAGTCCGTCGGCCTCCCTCATCGTGGCCATCTTCATTCCGGTCGATCCTGAGAGGAGAGTGCCGGGGCAGTATTTCTGTGAGGAGGATGCTCCCCTCCCTGGCATTCATCACGACGCCCCTGGACACGGCTTTGTGAGCCTGAACGATCCCTTGTGATGTCAGTTCTCTATATGGTTTAGGGCGACTCGGATTAACCACCCATCTCTGGCGTCCCATTTGGATGCGAACACTTTGCGGGCAGAGGATTTTAACAATTCCACTGGGCTTTGCCAAGGATGGTGTAGTTTGGCGGATTTTCTAACCCGGACCTCAGGACAGTGTAACCAGGCCCGATCACCCTGTTCAAAGGGTACAGGCGTCTCCGTTCATTTCCGCAACCGTTTGTTTGCTATTTGCGATCTGCCTGACTCTGCTATCGCGGCTTCACGAGCTTCACAGAGCTTTTTTAGTGGCAGTCTGAGGGAGGCTGGTGACGACACAACTTTAGCAGGGAAAGCCACCAGTTGGTCCTCAATAGGTGGCTCAGGGTCTCTCCCATACATCAAAAAGAAGGGGAAGAGCCCGGCCGATGCATGTGGCACTCTACAATATGCCCCTAGGACCCCTGGGATGTGCAAGTCCCAGTCCATCTGATCACCATTTACAACATGGCACAACATTGCGGACAGCGTGCGGTTAAGCCTATCTACTTGTCCATCACACTGCAGGTGGTATGGTGGCGTTCGAATTTTTCTTAGTGCCCACGATATTACAAACCTCTCGCAACAGGTTAGTAGAAAAATTCTGACCCTGGCCTGCTAGACGTTTCTCAGTGGGGCCCTTGTCCAATACATAGCCATGGAGAAAGGCTTCTGCTATTATTGCAGCCGTTTGGTCATTTATCGGCCATGCAACGAGCCAGTGTGTGCAATACTCCATCCCCTCGAGCAAATATTTATTTTATCCTTGCTGTTTTAGGAAATGCACCCAGGATATCCAACGCTACTAGTTCGTTTACCCTCACCACTGCGATCGACTGCAGTGGAGGCTGTATAGGATGGGGAGCAGGTTTCCTTTTTGCACACTCCTGACAATGATTACCCGCTCGCGTACATCTTTTGACATCACTGGCCAAAAATATCGAGCCTGCAGTGTGAGCAATGTGTTTCGGTGGCCCAAGTGCATTTGTTGTTTGGCGTGCACTTCTAGTATCAACTGTTTTTGCAAGGGTTTTTGCACCACTAGGCAACAACGCTGCATCTTCATGTCCCACCTCATCAGGAGTCCTCGCCATGGGATGAATGGCTCCCCATTTTGACCAGTTTGAGCACATTCAGCTGCCTGTGCAGCCAATGACTGTATAATTTCATCCTGTTTTTGCAATCGGATTCATTCGGTCCTTATCAGCCCAAGATCATGATCTGTGGGTGGTACATCATTTTCTATCATTGCTGTGTTTATTGACATCACCTGTCTCGGCGAGTCAGGGAGGGTCGGTTTACACCATGCTGCTCCTGTCGCTGCTGCTACGAACGATCTCACTAACTTTTTCCACTTAGCCCGAGATGTTGGCCGAATTTTCCCTGTTGTTTCACTCCAGGTCGATGTGATCGAGTGGTGTGCTAGTGATGTTGGTGATGAGGGTTTTGGAAATGAGGTGCACGTGTGATCTGGCTGGGTGTACAGGCGACACGCCTGGGTGTTTCTTGGTTGTCTCTGGATGACTTCCCCTCGGCAACCTCTCGCGATGTGGCCCAACCTCCCGCAGTGGTAGCAGTACATCACCGCATGGTCCTGAATTCCTCCGTGGTTGTGCCATGGTCGCTGATGCTGTAGTTGACACCTTGAATCGTTGAACCCCTGGATGGCCACAGCCATCTCTTCCAAGGTCGCCTGCAGATCACCCTCCATGCTGGGCATTGCGGCGGTCCCTGTTGTTGCTGTCCCTGTTGGCTCCGTTGGTCCTCCTGCTCCTCCATTCTCCATCACCCTTGTCACATGGGCTGCTACTTCACATGGTGCCCTGGGATCTGTGTGTGCCCAGAGGCATTTAGCAAACTACATTGAAGTTTGCTCACTCTCTGGCAAAATCGGCAATGTAATGCCACTTTGATAGAGGAGAATTTGTAGCCGCTCCGCCACTAGCACGTCTCAGGTTGTCATGTCCATCCTTGGAAATGCCACATCTGCAACCGCATGCAAGGTACTTCTATAAGCCATCAGTGGCTCGCTATCTCCTCTTCTCCAGGATGAAAATTGCTGCCTTTCGCTGGACGCAGGACAGAAAACATCAGCCATCCCTTGACAACCTTGTTGGGTTGTGGCAGGTTGATTTTCCGGGATCATAAAGAAGGCCAATAGTGCTCTGTCATCCAACACCGTAGGCAGCAGTCGTAGCACTTCATCGTCAATCAATCGGCTGACTCTGACAGCTGCTTCAAATCTTTTGATGAATGCAATACAATCACCTCCCGTATTTTTATGCATGGTGGTCAAGGTCTGTTGAACAGCTTCTAGTTGTGGTTGAGTCATTTGATTGGTTCCCGCCTGCTGCTCGACGGGGGGAAGTGATGGCTGCTGCCCTATGGCGCTTTCTCCTCGCCATTGCGGTCCATGGTGGAGATGGATCTGGTTTCAGCCGCGCACTACCTGTTCCTTCCTCTTCTCTTTTCTTCATCATCGAAATTATCAGTCGATCCACCACTGAGGTAAGGTGGTCCAACCTGTCCAACAGCTGACGCCAATTTTCTTTGTTCGGCGATGCTGGTTCTTGGGTCTTTGGCGGAGCATCCACTTCCATCGGGAACTTGGCTGCCAACGGGGTCCGGCTCTCACTCCCGCCATTTGCCGAGTTTGAAAAACCTGGAGCGCTTAGGGTTGATAACTCGTTCTCTGCAGGAGCTCTTCGGCGGGTTTTCCTTCTTGAACTTGTAGACTGTATCCCACCACTGCCACCAGAAGCTTCTTTGCAGGTTCCATTTTTGAGAAGAGAGTGCAACTCACACGCTTCACAAGGGTATGACTATCTGCAGCCCCAGTGTTTTCCACTACATTCATCTCGAACAATCTTTCTTAATGGTTTCCACCATGTACAACAGTCGGCCCCGATGTCATCCACCTGCAGTCGTCCTTCAGTCTCCGAGCTAGCGCCCCAATTGCGGGCCTCGCTCTCCCTTTTCTACCCACGCAACCTCGCCCTGGCAGCTTGCAGCAGTTTCCTTGGTACATTCTTCCAGCAGACTCAACCGTCTTCTACGTCCTTTCTCTTAGATGGCAAAGGATATAGTGGTGTCAGTGTTGATGGGTGGAACAGATGCAGGGTACTGTACGAGGGAAGGTTCATGTGAGTCGTACTTTTGCGTTGTAAATACGTTATCGTGAAATAAATCATCTAGACAATCTAACCTGCGAAGGAGCTTCTTTAAACACGTGAGTGTTAGACTGCGTATTTCCATTTTACCAGTGGGTCAATGAGGGAAGCGGATGGTGAGTAAGGTAGTGAGTGATGGGATGAGTAGGTCATTGGTGAGATTGTGAAATAGTGCGTGAGTGATGTTGGCACAGTGAATGATCAGGTGGTTGCCTGAGTTATCAGGTCAATATATGACTCATGAGGAAGGAGAGGACGTATTTATGTGAGTCATAAAGTAAGGGAAGTGGGTGAGTTCATAATGGAGTAAGTAGTAATTTATTTAGTTAAAACAGGCGAGAACTAAAGAGACTAGGATGATTCTCATTTGCAAGAGAGACCTGGATCACCAAAATAACAAAAGCTAAGTAAAAACACAGAGTTACCGTAATGAAAAGCATATATAAACAATAGAAAAACAACTGCTGTGTCTCATGGGAAATCGATATAATGGAGTTAAGGGATGATAGAATATGTGAGTAATGTGCGACATGGATGTCCTCTGGCCCCTACACGACTTAACATTTTCTTTGACTACTTAGTAATGAGACGATTTCCATGGATGTACCAGTAGAATTTATATCTGGTATAGATATAATGGGAGGCTGATCGATGCACGAGTCCGGTCATGGTATGGCTCTCTATAGTTAAACCATATTATGAATGCGGATGATCTGGTGATTACTGCCCACTCTAAGGAGTTGGAGACACTCCATCTAAACACGGAACATGCTACTAAAATATGGGCCGTTACCATCAGCCCCACAAAATCAAATCACCTCCCTGGGTATTTTACATCATCAAAATGCTCCCCTCCCTCAATTCCCCATGTATTTTGAGGCAGTTGTGGAGAGAGTGGAGATATTTCCGTACTTGGGCAGTGTGCTCATGACCAACTCTGTTTTGGGAGCCGAGGTCTCACTTCGATTCATTCGAGCGGCATTATATTTTCATCAGCTGCGTAACATTGTATGGAAGCTACCTGATCTGTTACTCCATACAAACCTTCATGTCTTCTGGACCACAGTTATGCCTTCCCTTATTTCTCTCTATAGGATTATCTGCAATGGTTTGAAACATTTGGTCTAGCCTGCCTACGATCTATCCAGGGTTTAACCAGACTGGACTGTGTGAGGAGGCCAAAATTTCCTGAAATATCTGGACAAAGGCTCATCAGTGGGCTCTTCCGGCAAGTCAGGCTCCATTGGCTGGGTCATGAAGTCTATATGCACTGTCACCGCATCCCCAAGCAGCTTCAATTTGGGCGGATAGATCATGCTAAACAGGCGCGGCATGGGCTACAGAAGAGATGGACTGATGTGGTACAGAAGGATGTGGAGCTGATTGAACTTGCTGATGACTGGTAGCAGCAGTGTCGCGATAGGCCTATGTGGAGGAGGTTCATGAAAGACTCTACTGGGGAGGTGGAGGCAGTTGCCCTCCAGCAATAGCGTAGGGCAGCGGAGCGACACTCATAACAATGAGCAGAGCGCTATACGACTGAAACACTGAAAGTTGGCACAGTGGGGAGCACGGCTTTTGCATCTCCCCGTCATCACCTTAAGTCAACCCATGGTACCTGTGTCTATTCATGACTTCCTGCCAGCCAGCCTTTGACACTTCAAGTGACCTCAAAATGCACCAAGCACCGCACAAGCGCTGTGGTGATGTCACTGCCACTTAGGGGCAAATGGCGATTATTGTCTTGTTGTTATGCGTGTGTGCACGGACGCATATACCCCTGTGAGTGTGTATGTGGGGAGAGATAGTGCAATGGTGAACACTGTCTACCATCCCACCGATCCCAGTTCGATTCCCACTCACGACCAACACCTTTAACGATTATATTAATGGTTGCTGGGTTTTCTGTCGATCGACTCAGCCTCAAATAAGTGCCTGGTGTGGTGTGTAAATATCACCACTGGCGAGACAAAGGCAGCCGGGCGTGGTGCTGTCCACGCACCCCCTCGTGCGACATTCCAGCCTTCATAGGCGCTGCTGGCTAACAGCACTTGCCCCAACATTCTGGTTAGGCTATTCGGGGGATGACTGTCGCTGTTGTGTGTGTGTGCTTGCGGGCGTTCACCCCCAACCCTCCCGTGTGCAGTTATGGGGACTCATTATGCCCCCTCCCGACAAAAGGTCCCACATCCAGACTCAAGGTAAGTGACATTAAAAACATATTTTTTGTCCTATTTACGTAACTTTATTTTTTGTTTACCATACAGTATTTATTACAGTATTATTTGCAAATGTATAATATTCCGTGTTATGACTTTAACAATGCTTCAAAATTTTTGTTAAACCGTAATACATTTTACAACACTTCCAGTATGTGAATTTAAATACAGTACACTATTTTATTCAGACTTATGAACTGTTCGACTCATTAACGATTCTCTGTAATGGGATCCAAAAGTTGTACTATTCATTAACAACATCTCCCATTGGTATGGTTGACTACATGTGATGCAAAATAAGTTAAACATAGATAAATATATATTGTACAACACTTTCCCCAACAGTGTTGAGGCTATATGGGGGACCTTCGTGTTTGTGATTGTATTGTGGAGGCCTTCTTAGGTGCTGCTCCTTGCTAATAGCACTTGCCCCAATAGTCTCTTGAATCTATACGGGGAACGTTTGTCTTTGTGAATAATGTTTTAATTGGGGCGGTGTCATTTTCTAAATTGCCCAAATGTTTTTAAATGGTCGACTTGCGTTTCAGCCATTTTCGGACCCAATTAATACATCTCTTCATTTCTTGGGCTTGGTGGCGGTGGTGGCAGCTGTGGCAGCGGCGGTGGCAGTGGCGTTGGTGGTGGTGGCATCTTTGTAAATTTGAGAAATGGCGCATTTCAGCTCTTTCAGCTGTCTATTGAGATGCCGGCACTCTTTGCGCATCTGCACTTCGCCGTGCCACTTTTCCTCGTGACGCGCCAGCTTCCCGCGCAGCCTAAACTGCTCCTGCCCTCTCTGTGGATTCAGGAAGTTCAACTCCCTCAGGTGGATGCGCAGCGACCTACGGAGACCTTCCTTTTTACAGCGCAGCGACATTTGCCGCTGTGCTGCATTGCAGTCTCGGAGAAAATCCGCACGGAGAGACGCACGCTCGCAGCCAGGCACTCTCGTGGACTCCAGCTCTAACTGGCGCTCTTTAAGCTGTTGAACCAGGCCCCTGTTCTCTCTCTGGAGAGTCTCTCGGTTATCCATCAACTCCTCCTGCTGATACTGTAGCTTCAGATGGGGCGTCTTGTTCCCCTGACAGAGCTCCACATTCTGCTGGCCCATCCTCTCCGTTTGCAGCGTCGTGGTCTCGCGGTGAAAGTCTGAGATGGAAAGCGTACAACGAAGATAAATGAAGATCTCCATCCCAAGCAGGGCCAAGAGCAGAACGCCAACGATCAGCAGCGCCATGCTCAGCTCGTGTTGACGGCACGCGGGACAGAAGCAAGTGTGAGGCACGTCACGAAGGGGCGTTATTTATATAACTTCTTTACCGGATGTGACGTACACGTTGACGTAACAGCCATCCCTGCCCACTTATTGTCAATCATTGCCAACCACGTGACTCCACGGCCCCGCCCCTAACAGCGCAGCTCCTCCCCCATACTCCTCTTCCGCCTTCCCCACGTGACGCGAAGCGAGCCAATCACGCGAGAGGCGGCGCGATGGGCGGTGGGGGGGCGAGATCACTTCACGTCGCGAGCGGGAGGAGGAGGGACTAGGGGGAGGGGCCAGCAGGGACGAGGGGGAGGGGCCAGTTGGAACGAGGGGGAGGGGCCAGGAGGGACGAGGGGGAGGGGCCAGGAGGGACGAGGGGGAGGGGCCAGGAGCGGGAGGGGGGGTGCCGTGGCGCCGCTCTTGGGCCGCGAGGCCTCCCCCTGGGCCCGCGGCGCCACGCGGAGACCGCGACAGCAGCAGCAGCAGGAGGTGGTGGTGGTGGTGTTTGTGGTTGTAGGCACGGGAGAGGTGGTGGTGGTGTTTGTGGTTGTAGGCACGGGAGAGGTGGTGGTGGTGTTTGTGGTTGTAGGCACGGGAGAGGTGGTGGTGGTGTTTGTGGTTGTAGGCACGTGAGAGGTGGTGGTGGTGTTTGTGGTTGTAGGCACGGGAGAGGTGGTGGTGGTGTTTGTGGTTGTAGGCACGGGAGAGGTGGTGGTGGTGTTTGTGGTTGGAGGCACGGGAGAGGTGGTGGTGGTGTTTGTGGTTGTAGGCACGGGAGAGGTGGTCACGGACAGGCGGTGAGTGCCGGGTGATGGAGGGGGGGTGAGGGAGTGGATTGCAGGGTGAGTGAGTTAATGAGGAGAATTAATAGGTGAGGAGGGTGAGTGAGTTGAAGGGTGAGGTGAGTGAGTGGGTGAGTGGTGAGTTCACGACAGGGAGATTGGGGCTGAGTGAGTGAACGCAGCGCACGGTAAAGATCCCCTGAGAGCATTCGCAAGAGTTGGACATTGAGTGCCGCTGTCAGGGTCCACACGCAAATTACTCACTTGGCATGATATACAAATTAACCATTGTAAACGATAACTTTAAAAAAGTCCGCTATTAGTGAGAACTAATGCGATGTGCATTTAGCATATTTGTAGCACTTTATAACCAACGTCAACATCGTCATTTAGAGTAACCATTAGTCCATACGTGTCACTTGCTAATAGTCCCCGGGTCAATCACAACTTTGCCGTGCGTGCAGGCTTTGTCTCTGGCTGCTCGCTAGGGCTGCGATGCCTTTCCATGCCACAAGATGACGTTCATTGCTCCTTCCACACCGCGACAATATTTACTGCAGTGTTCTATAACGCGGCAGTTGCGCTGCTGAAGAACACCGCGTTGTGTAAACTCCCTCGTTACAATGACTAATACAGGGTAAAGCACAGTCCGTGATAACAGCGTGAGATGCGTGTGTCGGCTGAACAAAGACTGAGGCGCGTGGGGAGCATCAGGAAGCATCCAGCAGCATCCCAATGCCTCGTGTGACGCTGTGCCCAGGCAGCCGTACAACCGCACATTCCTACTCGCGCGACGTGGTTCTGTTGACTCAATCGCGTCATATCCACTTAGCATCCACGTTATAAAACGTGTTCCCTAATACATCTATCGTGCCATATCCAAATGGCGTTATGAAAACACGCGTTAAGGCAGAACGAACTCTATAAACTATTTTTATTTTACCAGGTGAGACCCACTGAGCTATGTGGCTGTTTTCCAGAAGCGACCTTTCCACAAATGATAGATCAGCTAAATGGCTAATCACGTTAGAAATGTGTAGCACCAGCCACAAATACTCTAGACATGGGATCCCCTTTGACAGGGTCAGTGTCTACTTAGATTCACTCACTCCGCCTATTGTCATGCGGCGTGTGCAGCTGCGTCGTGATACTTGGTAGAGTGCTGTCTTTAAGGCAGAGAGCTTTACAACCGTGTGCAGTGGTTAATTTGCTTAACAGCTTTACACCGAACTCCTTGCTTGTGGTAAAACATGTTTGCGACTTTGCTGATCGAGAACTATGCAGATTTAGATTCATAGTAACATGTACTTAGTGTGAGATGAACTTCCAAACAATTTCCTTTGCTCAACATCTTGCAATTAACGTCTTTTTAAATGGTCACCTTAAGTGATTCCGTGATGGTTATGTAACTTGACCATTAAGATAATCTATGGAGCACAATTATTTCAGTATTATTTGTCGTAAGTAAACTTTAAACTGAACCCATATGTGATATTATATTGCCTGATTATTTTAATTTTTAATGTAGTCTACATGCTCTTCTGGGGATATTACCCCACATTTCATTGATGTTCCCTTTGACATTGGTAATTGACATTGTCACACCATAGTAATTCATGGGCAATTATGTAATTCTCTGTGTCTATCTCTCTCTGCATGTCTGTGTGGGTGTCTCTCTCTGCCGGTGTGTGTGTCTCTATATGCGTGTCTCGTGTGTCTCTTTGTGTGTGCCTCTCTCTGTGTGTGGATGTCTCTCGGTGTCTGTCTCTTTCCTTTTCCACGATGTGGTGTTGTATTTACATGCAAATTCTACCTCTAGCCCCGCCCACTTACCCATGGGCTGAGCTTATCTCAAGCCAATATAACTTCGTGTTTCAGCAGCTTTCTCGCTATATTTTTTCACCTGATGATGGTTGCTTGTGTTGCGATCGAAACGTCGTGATCTCTTATCTTTTCTACCTACGTGGCTTTACCGAAAGAACCAAAGAGTATTGTGATTGTAATTTTGATTGTGATCGTTGTGGTGGAGGTGGTGATATTGATGGTGGTGTTAACGATAGCGGTGATTTTGGTGGTTGTAATGGTGGTATTGATGGTGGTAATGGTGGTTGACTATTACCCCTCTCGTGTCCTTACTTCCACCACCAGGTTTAAGAATCTGCTGGTGTCTGAGCTCTAGGTGGACGTCGGATATCTGTGCGGTCTGGAGCGGTGGACAATAGACTTCTGCAGCTCAACCAGGTGGACGCACTGGGCAGGGGGCAAGATGGTGGTGGCCTTAGAGACCTACTTACTCCCACAGAGAGCCATAGACTCACTCACAGAGTACACTCACACAGAGAGCCAAAGTCTCACTGACACAGAGCCATAGGCTCACTCACATGGAGACACATAGACTCACTCACACAGATAACCATTGATTAACTCATTGTTTTTTTCGGTAAAGTCACGTATGTAGAAATGCAATAAAATTATATTAAAATAAATCAATCACGATGTTTTCACCGCAACACAAGCGATCTTCATCAGGTGTAAAAACAAATAGCACATAGGGTGACATCAACGCAACACATAGAGAGCGTTAAACTGCACGGAGGTAAATACAACAAGAAGATGAGAGACGAGAATTCAAAAAACCTAAGAAAAATTTACGTGATGCAAAACCAGTCGGCCAGCGACACAGTTAGACACTTGCCTGGCAGACCACGAATTTCAGAAGAGTGCTAAATTTCGTGTTCATCCTCTGGGTTGAACATACCAGCATAGACAGATCTTCTTTGGTTCTTTCGGTAAAGTCACGTAGAATGAGAATAAAATAATAAATTGATAAAATAAAATAACACAATAATATTCTCACGACGTTTCGGCCACAACACAAGCGGCCTTCATCAGGTGAAGGGACGAGACTGTCTGGTAGGACAGCGCTGGAGTGAAATAGCCACGTTCAGATCACGACCTTTAAGCCTCAACTTTAGCACCACGGGTAGCTTAGAGTCGCGGCATCTCTTCAGAAAGGTGAGAGACTCGATTAGTTGAGCCTTCTTATCCCGGAGTCTGTTGAATGATCTTAAGGATGTGTGGAATCCCTCCCCGTAGAGGCGGTTAAATTTCGATTTAAAGCTTTCGTGACTGCAATGATTCATCTTCTTTGGTTCTTTCGGTAAAGTCACGTAGAATGAGAATAAAATAATAAATTGATAAAATAAAATAACACAATAATATTCTCACGACGTTTCGGCCACAAAACAAGCGGCCTTCATCAGGTGAAGCGACGAGACTGTCTGGTAGGACAGCGCTGGAGTGAAAGAGCCACGTTCAGATCACGACCTTTAAGCCTCAACTTTAGCACCACGGATAGCTTAGAGTCGCGGCATCTCTTCAGAAAGGTGAGAGACTCGATTAGTTGAGCCTTCTTATCCCGGAGTCTGTTGAATGATCTTAAGGATGTGTGGAATCCCTCCCCGTAGAGGCGGTTAAATTTCGATTTAAAGCTTTCGTGACTGCAATGATTCATCTTCTTTGGTTCTTTCGGTAAAGTCACGTAGAATGAGAATAAAATAATAAATTGATAAAATAAAATAACACAATAATATTCTCACGACGTTTCGGCCACAACACAAGCGGCCTTCATCAGGTGAAGGGACGAGACTGTCTGGTAGGACAGCGCTGGAGTGAAAGAGCCACGTTCAGATCACGACCTTTAAGCCTCAACTTTAGCACCACGGATAGCTTAGAGTCGCGGCATCTCTTCAGAAAGGTGAGAGACTCGATTAGTTGAGCCTTCTTATCCCGGAGTCTGTTGAATGATCTTAAGGATATGTGGAATCCCTCCCCATAGAGGCGGTTAAATTTCGATTTAAAGCTTTCGTGACTGCAATGATTCATCTTCTTTGGTTTTTTCGGTAAAGTCACGTAGAATGAGAATAAAATAATAAATTGATAAAATAAAATAACACAATAATATTCTCACGACGTTTCGGCCACAACACAAGCGGCCTTTATCAGGTGAAGGGACGAGACTGTCTGGTAGGACAGCGCTGGAGTGAAAGAGCCACGTTCAGATCACGACCTTTAAGCCTCAACTTTAGCACCACGGATAGCTTAGAGTCGCGGCATCTCTTCAGAAAGGTGAGAGACTCGATTAGTTGAGCCTTCTTATCCCGGAGTCTGTTGAATGATCTTAAGGATGTGTGGAATCCCTCCCCGTAGAGGCGGTTAAATTTCGATTTAAAGCTTTCGTGATGATCTGGTGATTACTGCCCACTCTAAGGAGGAGTTGGAGACACTCCATCTAAACATGGAACATGCTACTAAAATATGGGCAGTTACCATCAGCCCCACAAAAACAAATCACCTCCCTGGGTATTTTACATCATCAAAATGCTCCCCTCCCTCAATTCCCCATGTATTTTGGGGCAGTTGTGGAGAGAGTGGAGATATTTCCGTACTTGGGCAGTTTGCTGATGACCAACTCTGTTTTGGTAACCGAGGTCTCACTTCGAATCATTCGAGCGACATATTTTCATCAGCTGCATAACAATGTATGGAAGCTACCTGATCTGTTACTCCATACAAACCTTCATGTCTTCTGGACCACAGTTATGCCTTCCCTTATTTCTCTCTATAGGATTATCTGCAATGGTTTGAAACATTTGGTCTAGCCTGCCTACGATCTATCCAGGGTTTAACCAGACTGGACTGTGTGAGGAGGCCAAAATTTCCTGAAATATCTGGACAAAGGCTCATCAGTGGGCTCTTCCGGCAAGTCAGGCTCCATTGGCTGGGTCATGAAGTCTATATGCACTGTCACCGCATCCCCAAGCAGCTTCAATTTGGGCGGATAGATCATGCTAAACAGGCGCGGCATGGGCTACAGAAGAGAGGGACTGATGTGGTACAGAAGGATGTGGAGCTGATTGAACTTGCTGATGACTGGTAGCAGCAGTGTCGCGATAGGCCTATGTGGAGGAGGTTCATGAAAGACTCTACTGGGGAGGTGGAGGCAGTTGCCCTCCAGCAATAGCGTAGGGTAGCGGAGCGGCACTCATAACAATGAGCAGAGCGCTATACGACTGAAACACTGAAAGTTGGCAGTGGGGAGCACGGTTTTTGCATCTCCCCGTCATCACCTTAAGTCAACCCATGGTACCTGTGTCTATTCATGACTTCCTGCCAGCCAGCCTTTGACACTTCAAGTGACCTCAAAATGCACCAAGCACCGCACAAGCGCTGTGGTGATGTCACTGCCACTTAGGGGCAAATGGCGATTATTGTCTTGTTATTGTGCGTGTGTGCACGGACGCATATACCCCTGTGAGTGTGTATGTGGGGAGAAATAGTGCAATGGTGAACACTGTCTACCATCCCACCGATCCCAGTTCGATTCCCACTCACGACCAACACCTTTAACGATTATATTAATGGTTGCTGGGCTTTCTGTCGATCGACTCAGCCTCAAATAAGTGACTGGTGTGGTGTGCAAATATCACCACTGGGGAGACAAAGGCAGCCGGGCGTGGTGCTGTCCACTCACCCCCTCGTGCGACATTCCAGCCTTCATAGGCGCTGCTGGCTAACAGCACTTGCCCCAACATTCTGGCTAGGCTATTCGGGGGATGACTGTCGCTGTTGTGTGTGTGTGTGTGTGCTTGCGGGCATTCACCCCCAACCCCACCGTGTGCAGTTATGGGGACTCATTATGCCCCCTCCCGACAAACGGGCCCACATCCAGACTCAAGGTAAGTGACAATAAAAACATATTTTTTTTCTATTTACGTAACTTTATTTTTTGTTTACCATACAGTATTTATTACAGTATTACTTGCAAATGTATAATATTCCGTGTTATTTATGACTTTAACAATGCTTCCAATTTTTGGTTAAACCGTAATACATTTTACAACACTTCCAGTATGTGAATTTAAATACAGTACACTATTTTATTCAGACTTATGAACTGTTCGACTTACTAACGATTCTCTGTAATGGAATCCAAAAGTTGTACTATTCATTAACAACACCTCCCATTGGTATGGTTGACTACATATGATGCAAAATAAGTTAAACATAGATAAATATATATTGTACAACACTTTCCCCAACAGTGTGTTGAGGCTACATGGGGGACCTTTGTGTTTGTGCTTGTGATTGTATTGTGGAGGCCTTCTTAGGTGCTGCTCCTTGCTAATAGCACTTGCCCCAATAGTCTCTTGATTCTATACGGGGAACGTTTGTCTTTGTGAATAATGTTTTAATTGGGGCGCTGTCATTTTCAAAATTGCCCCAATGTTTTTAAATGGTCGACTTGCGTTTCAGCCATTTTCGGACCCAATTAATACATCTCTTCATTTCTTGGGCTTGGTGGCGGTGGTGGCAGCTGTGGCAGCGGCGGTGGCAGTGGCGTTGGTGATGGCATCTTTGTAAATTTGAGAAATGGCACATTTCAGCTCTTTCAGCTGTCTACTGAGATGCCGGCACTCTTTGCGCATCTTCTCTTCGCCGTGCCACTTTTCCTCGTGACGCCCCAGCTTCCTGCGCAGCCTAAACTGCTCCTGCCCTCTCTGTGGATTCAGGAAGTTCAACTCCCTCAGGTGGATGCGCAGCGACCTACGGAGACCTTCCTTTTTACAGCGCAGCGACATTTGCCGCTGTGCTGCATTGCAGTCTCGGAGAAAATCCACACGGAGAGACGCACGCTCGCAGTAAGGCACTCTCGTGGACTCCAGCTCCAACTGGCGCTCTTTAAGCTGTTGAACCAGGCCCCTGTTTTCTCTCTGGAGAGTCTCTCGGTTCTCCATCAACTCCTCCTGCTGCTGTAGCTTCAGATGGGGCGTCTTGTTCTTCTGACAGAGCTCCACATTCTGCTGGCCCATCCTGTCCGTTTGCAGCGTCGTGGTCTCGCGGTGAAAGTCTGAGATGGAAAGCGTAAAACGAAGATAAATGAAGATCCCCATCCCAAGCAGGGCCAAGAGCAGAACGCCAATGATCAGCAGCGCCATGCTCAGCTCGTGTTGACGGCACGCGGGACAGAAACAAGTGTGAGACACGTCACGAAGGTGCGTGTTATTTATACCAACGTCATTACCGGATGTGACGTACGCTTTGACGTAAGAGCCATCCCTGCCCACTTATTGTCAATCATTGCCAACCACGTGACTCCACGGCCCCGCCCCTAACCGCGCAGCTCCTCCCCCATACTCTTCTTCCGCCTTCCCCACGTGACGCGAAGCGAGCCAATCACGCGAGAGGCGGCGCGCGGTCGGCCCCGCGACCGCTTCCCGCCATTCTTGCAATGGGCGGCGGGGCCGTGCAGGGTGGGGGCGGAGGGGGGCCGGGGGGAGGGGCCAGGAGGGACGAGGGGGAGGGGCCAGGAGGGACGAGGGGGAGGGGCCAGGAGGGACGAGGGGGAGGGGCCAGGAGTGGGAAGGGGGGAGCCGTGGCGCCGCTCTTGGGCCGCGAGGCCTCCCCCTGGGCCCGCGGCGCCACGCGGAGACCGCGACAGCAGCAGCAGCAGGAGGTGGTGGTGGTGGTGTTTGTGGTTGTAGGCACGGGAGAGGTGGTGGTGGTGTTTGTGGTTGTAGGCACGGGAGAGGTGGTGGTGGTGTTTGTGGTTGTAGGCACGGGAGAGGTGGTGGTGGTGTTTGTGGTTGTAGGCACGGGAGAGGTGGTCACGGACAGGTGGTGAGTGCCGGGTGATGGAGGGGGGGGTGAGGGAGTGGATTGCAGGGTGAGTGAGTTAATGAGGAGAATTAATAGGTGAGGAGGGTGAGTGAGTTGAAGGGTGAGGTGAGTGAGTGGGTGAGTGGTGAGTTCACGACAGGGAGATTGGGGCTGAGTGAGTGAACGCAGCGCACGGTAAAGATCCCCTGAGAGCATTCGCAAGAGTTGGACATTGAGTGCCGCTGTCAGGGTCCACACGCAAATTACTCACTTGGCATGATATACAAATTAACCATTGTAAACGATAACTTTTAAAAAACGTACGCTATTTGTCAGAACTAATGCGATGTGCATTTAGCATATTTGTAGCACGTTAACCAACGTCAACATCGTCATTTAGAGTAACCATTAGTCCATACGTGTCACTTGCTAATAGTCCCCGGGTCAATCACAACTTTGTCGTGCGTGCAGGCTTTGTCTCTGGCTGCTCGCTAGGGCTGCGATGCCTTTCCATGCTACAAGATGACGTTCATTGCTCCTTCCACACCCCGACAATATTTACTGCAGTGTTCTATAACGCGGTAGTTGCGTTGCTGAATAACACCGCGTTGTGTAAACTCCCTCGTTACAATGACTAATACAGGGTAAAGCACAGTCCGTGATAACAGCGTGAGATGCGTGTGTCGGCTGAACAAAGACTGAGGCGCGTGGGGAGCATCAGGAAGCATCCAGCAGCATCCCAATGCCTCGTGTGACGCTGTGCCCAGGCAGCCGTACAACCACACATTCCTACTCGCGCGACGTGGTTCTGTTGACTCAATCGCGTTATATCCACTTAGCATTCGCGTTATAAAACGTGTTCCCTAATACATCCATCGTGCCATATCCAAATGGCGTTATGAAAACACGCGTTGAGGCAGAACGAACTCTGTAAACTATTTTTATTTTACCAGGTGAGACCCACTGAGCTATGTGGCTGTTTTTCAGAAGCGACCTGTCCACAAATGATAGATCAGCTAAATGGCTAATCACGTTAGAAATGTGTAGCACCAGCCACAAATACTCTAGACATGGGATCCCCTTTGACAGGGTCAGTGTCTACTTAGATTCACTCACTCCGCCTATTGTCATGTGGCGTGTGCAGCTGCGTCGTGACACTTGGTAGAGTGCTGTCTTTGAGGCAGAGAACTTTAAAACCGTGTGCAGTGGTTAATTTGCTTAACAGCTTTACACCGAACCCCTTGCTTGTGGTAAAACATGTTTGCGACTTTGCTGATCGAGAACTATGCAGATTTAGATTCATAGTAACATGTACTTAGTGTGAGATGAGCTTCCAAACAATTTCCTTTGCTCAACATCTTGCAATTAACGTCTTTTTAAATGGTCAGCTTAAGTGATTCCGTGATGGTTATGTAACGTGACCATTAAGATAATCTATGGAGCACAATTATTTCAGTATTATTTGTCGTAAGTAAACTTTAAACTGAACCCATATGTGATATTATATTGCCTGATTATTTTAATTTTTAATGTAGTCTACATGCTCTTCTGGGGATATTACCCCACATTTACCATTCATTGATGTTCCCTTTGACATTGTAAATTGGCTTTGTCACACCATAGTAATTCATGGGCAATTATGTAATTCTCTCTGTGTCTATCTTTCTCTGCATCTACCTGTGTGGGTGTCTCTCTCTGCCGGTGTGTTTTTCTCTATATGCGTCTCTCGTGTGTCTCTTTGTGTGTGCCTCTCTCTGTGTGTGGATGTCTCTCGGTGTCTGTCTCTCTTTTTTTTTCCACGATGTGGTGTTGTATTTACATGCAAATTCTACCTCTAGCCCCTTCCCACTTACCCTTGGGCTGAGCTTATCTCAAGCCAATATAACTTCGTGTTTCAGCAGCTTTCTCGCTATATTTTTTCGCCTGATGATGGTTGCTTGTGTTGCGATCGAAACGTCGTGATCTATTATTTTTTTCTACCTACGTGACTTTACCGAAAGAACCAAAGAGTATTGTGATTGTAATTTTGATTGTGATCGTTGTGGTGGAGGTGGTGATATTGATGGTGGTGTTAACGATAGCGGTGATTTTGGTGGTTGTAATGGTGGTATTGATGGTGGTAATGGTGGTTGACTATTACCCCTCTCGTGTCCTTACTTCCACCACCAAGTTCAGAATCTGCTGGTGTCTGTGCTGGAGGTGGACGTTTGGATATCTGTGCGGTCTGGAGCGGTGGACAATAGACTCCTGCAGCTCAACCAGGTGGACGCACTGGGCAGGGAGCAAGATGGTGGTGGCCTTAGAGACCCACTTACTCCCACAGAGAGCCATAGACTCACTCAGAGAGAGCACTCACACAGAGAGCCAAAGTCTCACTGACACAGAGCCATAGACTCACTCACATGGAGACACATATACTCACTCAAACAGAGAACCATTGATTAACCCACACAGAGAACCATAGAGTCACTCGCACAGACTCACACAGAGAGACATAGACTCACTCATGTAGAGGACTATATGCAGTACATCCTCGTCTTTTATGTAATGTGTTTCGCTTAGCGCACACCACACCCACTATAACTCGATTAGCACATGACGGACTGCTCTTATGAGTGGTGTGGGTGTTGGCAGCGTTGTTCTGTATTGCTGGGAGCTGATGCTGTACCGGTGCGCACTGTGTTACGTGGCGTGTCATCCTCTTCCTCAGCCTTTGTTCCAGCATCTGTGTGTAGTGTCATCTCACTCACTCCCTTATAGTTTTCACTCATCATATCTCCCTTTCATGTCCTTTGTATGTATATTGATGAATGTAACACAATTTTTTATTATTATTTGGCTGCTATAAATTTCCACGTCATAAGCTACTTCATTCATCTATCATTTGTCGCCAATTCGCTTCTGAAATAGAAGCTAATAGCTTAGAGGGCTTTACTAGGTAAGATAAAAAATAGTTTATTTTTTTGTGATTTGCTTACCTTTCCTATACTTTTCACTTCGATTGTGTTTTTGCATCGTTTGTTTTTGTAACTTTCTGTACCACCCCAACTGGAAATCTGTGAAAAAGGGCTTTTTAGATTCCTCCAGTATAAATAAAGATTATAAGATAGATCTTCTACATATACACAACACATTTAAAATAAACATAGAAAACAGTGTACTGTACTCTCAATTAAAAATAATAATGAAAGTTATATTGTGCTAAAACGGAGTCTCCCCCTTTACCGTTTTTCCTTGTAGAAACGTTTTCTGCTTGACGTAAAATAGCTTTAAGCAGCAATTTTCGACAACGCAACCCCCGCGTTAAGCAAGGATATGTTGTACTCACTTACACAGAGAGACATAGACTCAAACTTGATTTGGCACTTTCGTGACTGCAGGAATTACTCTTTGGTTATTTCGGTAAAGTCACGTAGACATAGACTCGCACAGAAAGCCATAAACTCACTCGAACAGAGAGACTTGGAGTCAATCACACAGAGCCATCGACTCATTCAAACACACATGATGATAACAGATACCCATGAACTCACATTGAGACCCATGGACTCACACAGAGACCAGTAAACTTACCAGACCCGTAGACTCACAGAGACGCATAGACTTACAGAGAGGTATAGACTTACACAGAGACCCATAGACCTACAGAGAGGTAAAGACTTACACAGAGACCCATAGACTGGCGAGCGAGATTTGAACTCGGATCACCAGATTTGTAGCACAGCACATTCGCCGATACACTACCGTTCACCTTACACACTCACACACGCATTCACATGCTCACTCATTCACGCAACCAGACGCTCACTTACACATTCAATCAATCACTCAATCACTCGCGTTTTATTGCATGTAGCAATATCTTCAGGAGTTAAATGTCAATTATTGAGGTCTGTTAAGATAAGCGAGTGTGTGGGTGTGTGGATGACATAGCAATAGTGGGTGAGTAGGTGAGTGAAGAGGTGAGCTAAGTAGCATGTTGCAGGTCTTCCCCAGGACAAGGCGGGTCATATTTAGGGTGTGTAACATGTTGATTGACTGGGTTGAGTGTTGTGTGTTTGTGAGCGAGTAGGTGAGCTCACTCGAATGTCGCAGGTCTCGCCCAGCGTTTTCCAATCAAAGATTAAACAGATGAATGAGTGGTGGGATTTTTGTTATTGTTTTCAGGTGAGCAGCACCACCTTAACACAAATATCTGTATTACACCTTCATTCATGTAATAGCTGTGTCCGTCTTACACCTCCATTTTCTTAGAAGCCTCTGGATTTGACATAGGGCATCATTTCTGTGTGTGTGTGTGTCTGTGTGACCCAGTCCTGGACCTTCCCTCGGTCGACTCACCCTCTAAAGAGTACCTGGTGCAGTGTCTATAATAAACATCAGCAATTGGGAGAGACAAAGGTGGCCGCGTGCATGGTGTTGGCCACATCACATCCCCACAGCGGATTTTGGTGAACCATCGAACAAAGACGGTCGCTGCATCGCGCTTTCAGAAGAGCTTCTGCGGCCGTCTCGAACGCTCTTCCTTCTGATATCAGGAAGCCACTGGAGCTGTGCACTTTTACATCTCGATTGAAAACTAATTTCTTTAGAACTACTTTTTGTGCTGAGTTTGATGTCCTTCCCCTGCACCTCCGATTAGCATGGTTGGCTACGTACCGTGCAAAAGAAGTTCAGCATACAAAATACATACCACCCCCTCGTGTGTTCCACAGCACAAGGATCCACAACTTGCCCTAACATGTCTATTGAGGCTACTTTGGTGACCTGTGTGGGTGCATAATTAATTCTCATTATTTAATGAAATGGCCTTCATCAACAAAGGACACGAGTCCATTGAGGGACGGGGACAGCGTGGGGCCCTTCGTGGAGCTGATTCTCACAATGGCGGAGGAAGAGTTACAGGGATGCAGCAGAGGAGGGGGTGGCACCACACGATGTTCATGCTGAGAGTGAACGTGGCACTAGGGGAGGCTCCGGAGTTGGGCCTCCTCAGGGCGACTAGCGATAGAGTGTAGAAGTCGAGGTGAGAGTGACTCGGGGAATGGGGGTGAGGTGAGTCGAGGGGTGACTCGAGGAGTGAGATTAGTGGAGGGGTGACTAGGGGAGTGGGCGTGCACCTGATTATGCACGAATGTGAGTGGACTACCCATGCATTCATCATCATTATCTGCATCATCACCAGTGGTAAATCCACCTTCTGCGGCCAGACCACCAAGATTATATGGCCTTCCAAATATATATAAAGAAGATACACCCTTCGTCCTATCGTCTCCCCTATCAACTCCCCCACCTACAAACTGGCTCGTTTTCTGTCTGATATCCTGCGACCTTTTACTGGAAAAACCACCTCTGCAGTACTAAACTCTACTCACCTGGTATCGACAATCAAGGGTATTTCCCTATCCCCAGACGACCTGCTTGCCAGTTTTGACGTGGTTTCCTTATTCACCAAAGTTCCTGTACTTGACACCATCACAATCATTGAAGACTTGGTTCATCAAGGACTTTATACTGATGTACCACCCCTGGTGAGACACTGCTTAACCAACACATACTTCACCTGGAATGGAGCTTTCTACAAACAAACTGAGGGCACCCCAATGGGCTCCCCCCTATCTCCGGTTGTAGCCAACGTGTTCATGGAAAAAATTGAAACTGACGTCATCCAGACTGCCACTCTACGCCCGACCTTATGGAAGAGGTACGTGGATGACACTTTTGTCATCTGCCCACATGGCCTGCCTGCTCTAGACCAATTCCTCGACCACATCAATTCCATACACCCTGCCATCAGATTTACCATGGAAGTCGAAAAAGATGGCAAGCTACCCTTTTTGGATGTCCTAATTAAAAGGAGACCTGATGGTTCAATGAGTCACTCTGTCTACAGAAAAGCTACCCATGCGGATGCTACCTTAAAACCGGATTCCCACCACCATCCATCCCAGAAGAACTCCCTCATCAAGACTCTATACCATAGAGCCCAATGCATTTCCGACCAGGAACACATTGCCAGTGAACTCAAGCACGTACACCAAGCTCTCAAGGCTAATGGTTTCTCCGACTACACAATCCGCAAAGTCATCACTCCAGTCATGAAGAAGGATCCGCTTGAGGAGCCATTCAAAACCATCACCTTACCTTACATTGCGGGGGTCACAAAAAAGATCTCCAAAACCCTGAATAAACACAAGATCCAGGTCCGATTCAACACAGTACATAAAATCCGTGATCTGGTTCCTTCTGTAAAAGATGTGATTCCAGACATACAGTACCCGGGTGTTTAAAAACTAAGTTGCCTCTCAGTTTAACACGTAGGCTTTCGCGACCAATATTATTCATAATAAAGGTTTTTGGGTTAGATCGTGTTATTTATAAATGTGTCGTAACCCTCCACGACCCGACATGACCAATCAGCAAAAAAGTGTCACGTTGACAAGAGACAAATAATTCACTACTTTAGCCCACCGGTGTGTTGAAGAGTGAATCCACAACATTTACAGTTTGGGTACGACGTTTCGCTGGTAATTATGGTTTTTAAAATTTTATTCAGTATCTCAGCGGAGACAACAAAAACAAAACAAAGCAAAAACCGAGGGGCCGCACCCTCGCTCGCGCCATAAAGGCCCCGCTCGGCCACCGACCCATCCTCTGGACCGGAGTCACCCCTGCCCTCCCCCACCCCCCCAACCGCCCTAGCCCACCCTGGGTAGCGGCCACTTCCATCGTTCCCTTGCGGCATCGCGCCCCATTTTCACCCGGTCCACCTCCACCACCCTTTCTAACAATCTCCTCGCAACATAACATGTCTCCAACGGGGACATCAGGGACCCCTCCAGCTCCTTTCGCGCTTTCCACAGCGCCTCCTTCGTCACTCCTATTACAGCCCACACCTGGTCCCTGTCCTCCCTCCCCACCCCCCGCAGCTCTCCCCACATGACGTCCCATGCCATCACCCTCGACAGCGCGAAACGGGCCAGCAACGGCTTACTCCTCCTCCAGACCTCGTGGGCAAAAGGGCACGTCACCATCACATGCGCTGCAGTTTTGTCCGCGTTGCAGCCCCTCAGGCACTTGGGGGTATGCGCCATTTGGCGGCTGTACAAGAAACCCCGCGTCTCCAACCTTTCCCAGACAGCCAGCCATGATAGGTCCCTCTGCTCCTTCGTGAGCGCTGCCGACAACACATTCCTCCAAATCTTCCCGTGCATCTCCCTCCTCGCACCGGCCACCTCGTCACAGGCCTCCTCCTTCTCCGCCACAGTCCGCACCTCTCTGGGAGCCCACCGGCCCCCCCACCGGTTCAGGCTGTGCTGCCCGACGTAGCTCCCCACCACGTCGCTGACCCAGCGCCCCCGCCAGTCCAAAGGAGTGCTCCTTCCTATCCCAGTCATCCCGAGCCCCCACAACCCGCAATTCAGTCGATACCTCATATAACACGCTGACTTGCCCCGCGGCTCAGCAGAGAAGAACAGCCGCAGCGCATTGCAGACAAAAGTCGATTGCAGGGTATACCCCACATTTGGGGCACCCCTCCCCCCATTCCGGACCTGCAGACACACCACGGCCCTCCATCCCTCCCTCCCAGATAAACCTGAAAATCGCCGAGGTCAAGGCCTTAGCCTCCCTCCCACCTGGCGGGAAAACCTGCGCCAAGTAGTTTAGGGATGGTAATATTTCTGTATTTACCACCATAATCCTACCGGCCATCGTGAGCCGCCTCCCAGCCCAGTTACCGAGACAGCCCTTTGCCTTACTCACCCCCTTCTCCCAGCTATTTTCCCCCATCCTATCCCCACAGAAGAACACCCCCAGTATCTTTATCCCCTCTGTTTGTAGACTCAGTTCCGACGGCCAACCCTCGAAAAGCCTCGAGTCTCCAAACACCATCAGCTCACTTTTCCCCACACTAACCTTCAATCCGGAGGCCGCGCAGAACCTCCCCATCCCCTCCATTGCCCTCCATGCCGATGCTACGTCCCTGCATAGCATGGCCACATCGTCCATGTACAGGGTCACCTTTCCCTGCTCCTTGCTCCCCGGTATTACCACCCCCCTAATCCTCTGGTCATTCCTGATCATCTGCGCCAGAGGCTCCATGCACATGACAAATAGTACTGGGGACATCGGGCATCCCTGCCGCACCCCGGATCCCACTGGAATGATCCCGGAGCATTCCCCATTTATCAGGAGCCTGGCCCTGAGCCCCTCATAGAGTCGCTTCACCCACTCCACCAGGGGCCCACACACCCCATCCTCTCCATCACCGCCAGCATGAATTC
This sequence comes from Petromyzon marinus, assembly GCF_048934315.1. Taxonomy (NCBI): domain Eukaryota; kingdom Metazoa; phylum Chordata; class Hyperoartia; order Petromyzontiformes; family Petromyzontidae; genus Petromyzon; species Petromyzon marinus. Next base: position 857,312 of record NW_027422640.1, read on the forward strand.
ATGAGAGAGGCGGTCGAAGGCCTTGTCCAGGTCCAGACTTAGGATCCCCAACGGGCACCCCCTCTCTCTCTCGCCCTCAATCACCTCCCTCAAAACCACCAAAGTGTCTGCGATCCTCCTCCACGGGACCGCACACGTCTGGTCCGGCCCCACCACCTTCCCCAGTCGCCCCGCGACCACCCTTGCCACGATCTTGTAGTCCGCATTCAGGAGGGTTATTGGCCTCCAACTTCCCAGGTCCCTACGATCCCCCTTCCCTTTATAAATCAACGTGACCAGACCCTCCCGCAGGAGTTCCCAGAATTTTATGTAGAATTCCGCTGAGATCCCGTCTGGGCCTGGGGTCCTGTTCTTGTTCAGCCCCTTCACCGCCCCTTCCACTTCTTCCCATCGAATCCTCTCGACTAGCGCCTCCGGGTTCTCAACCCTCTTCCCCAATGCCCCCAGCAGCTCCTCCCTCCGTCTCCCATCTATCCCTTTCCTCTCATACAACTCCCCATAAAAGTCCTCTGCTACACTAATCATCCCTTCCGTCGTCACCTGTCTACCCCTAGTAGGACTAACCAGCTCCCTCATTTCATTGTCTCCCTCCCTACCCGCCTTAAAGAAAAATCTTGTACACTGCTCCCTATCCTCTTGCCCTGACCCTCGCCGTATACACTAATTGCCTAGTCCTCTTTTCCAGGACTGAGGGTACCCTCCCTTTCAACTCGTTTATCCTTTCTCCCACCGGGAACCCTAGCTCTAGCAGTCTATACAGCCTTTCTAACCTAGCGTTCCACTGTCTCAATTCCCTACCCACCCCCTTCCTTCTACTATAACGCTGAAAGAACGTTCTTATCCTACCCTTTATCTGCCCCCACCACTCCACCCTCGTGGGGAAGCACACCTGCAGCGTCCTCCAGCTGGTATATGCTCACGTGAAGTCCTCCGCCACCTCCTGATCCACCAGCAAGCCCACATTCATCTTCCACACACCCTTCCCCCTCTTCACCCCACCTGGGATCACAAGCCCCGCCACCACCATTCTGTGATCCGAGAGGGGAAAAGGTTCCACCCCCGCACTTCCCACATTCACCTTGTCGGAGACGAAAATAAAGTCGATACGTGACTATGTTCCCCCACTCTTATCCGCCCACGTGAACCCTGGCCGCGTGCCATGCACCCTCCTGAACGTATCCACCATCCCAAAGTCCTCCATCAACTCCCTCAGTTTCCTGGAAGAGGAATCCAACTTCCTCCTCCCCTTTAACGATGCCAGATCTGCCAGACATAACGGGCAGTTAAAATCGCCCCCCACAATGACCTGCCTCCTGGTGGCCAGTAGGCCCGCCAGGCTCTCCCACACCTCCGTCCTGTCCATACATTGTACCGGGGTATACACATTTATCAGCCGTAGCTCCACACCCTGGTAAGATGCATCTACACAGAGGAGCCGACCCGGTATTATTTCCTGGGTCCCTTCCACTCTCATTCCCCTTCTTCCTGGGAGGGTAACCACGCCTGTACATCTGTTCCCGTTGCTGCCGGACCAAATGTAGTGTCCCTTCCATTCGTCCAGCAGAGCCTCCGACCCTAGGGTATAGGGTAGGTGACATTCTTGGAGGAAAATTACGTCACGTCTGGTGATCTGCAGCCACTACATGATCGCCCCCCTCCTTCCCTTCCCCTTCATTCCTCTCACATTAACAGATGCTACAGATATGTCCATGCCGAGGCGTGCATTATTCCGTGTCGGACTCCGGTGCGCGCTCCCCCCGTCTGCCTTTGTCTGCCTTCTCCTTCACCTTTTTTCTCCCCTTCAACCTCCGGGGCTTCACCCAGATTCCCCCGAATCCGGCGAGGATCCTGAGAGGCTCGGATCTTGCTGGGGACTAGCTTCTTCAGAACTCTGTCCAGTTTACTTTTTCTGCCCCCCGATTCCTCCCATTCGTCATCCACTTCTTCCTCCACCCGCTGCCCCTCCTCGCCCTCCTCCTTGCCCATCACCTCTGCCCAGTCCCCCACTAGGGTTTCCGAGTCCTCTTCTCCATCTCCCCTCCCCTCCTCCCCCTCCAGTGGTGGTGGTGCTCCCTCCCCCACAGATCCCCCCCCCTCACCCTCCCCGGGGGGTCGTGGTTCCTCCACCTCCCCTTTCCCTTCCCCTCCGTGCTCGCGGCCCGCTTCCCATCCAGCCGCCTCCTCTGCCGCCTCCTCTACCTGTCCACTCCGATATGCCCGCACCCTGTTAGCTTAGGACTCTGGGCAGGTCCTATACAAATGCCTTCTGCTGCCGCACAGGTTGCAAAGGGCCGGCTCCCCGCACTGATCCACCGTGTGGTCCAGCGCCCTGCACCTGTAACAAATGCGTGCCACGCACGCTGCTGCCAGGTGCCCCCCTCCCCCACACCTCCTACACAGTTTGGGCTGTCCCGCATAGACAACGTAGCCCCTGTTCCCCCCAATGTTCAATGCGCTCGGGACGTGCCTCAGTGCCCCCCCCCCCCTCCGTCTTCAGACGCACCCTCCATTGTTTGGCCCCCATCCATATCCCCGCCGCATCCAGCACCTTCTTGCAACCTGACAGAACCACACAATGCTGCCTCAGCCACACCTCCACGTCCTGATCATACAACACTTCATTATAAAGGAACACGGTCACAACCTTTGTCTCCAGGTCCGACAGTAACCGCGTTCTCATGGACGTCAGCGGCTTCTCCCCTCCCTTCCCCTCGAAACGGGCAAGGAAATTTTGCAGCAGAATGTTGGTGTTGAAGCTCACATCAAACGCCCTCCCCCCCCGGCAGAGCAATCAAACAATAGAGGTCCTCCACCTCCACCCGCAGCATCCCAAGCACCACCGACCTCACGAAGGTCGTCCTGTCCAGGGTCACCCCCTCTTCCACATCTTCCTTGAATTCGACTCGCACGCAGTTGTGCCTCCTGGCCTGCATCAGGGTCAGGCCCGCCCCAGCTCTGCTGCGCCACCTCCCCGCTCCTCCGCCGGGCCTCCCCACACCCACCGGGCCAGCGCCCGCGGTCTTCTCCCTCGACTGCCCCTCCCTCGGCCCCTAGGCTGCAGGCGCCTCTCCTGCCCCTTCCTCCCCATTCTGGTCGGGGGCACTCCCACCCCATCCTCCCGGCACTCCCCCTCGTTCTCCTCCCCACTCCTCCCTCCCCGCACTCTCCAGCCCATCCACCCCCTCCACTCTCTTCCCTCGTTGCACCTCACCCAACATCACCCCTGCACCAGACGGGCCCGCGCCGCTCCTCCGGTCGCTCACAGCACCCCGGGCGCCTTCCTTGGTCCGCGACGTGCGCCGCGACTCCGTCTCCATCCCCGCCATCTCCACGTGCTCGCTGCAGCGGGGTCACTCCTCCCGCAGCGCCTGTGGCTCCCCCACCCTCCGGCAACAAGGCCACCCCAGACCACCCGGCCTGGGGCCCTCGCACACCCCGGGGTGGCTGGAGAACCCACGGGACACCGACGAGCGCCGCAGTAGTGCGTCAGGAAGAACAGGAACGCGTTTCGCTGGCAATTACTCCAGCAGCATCGGGCAATTCGACAGAATGGTAAAGCCCTCGCTTGCTCCCGGTCTTAAATAGAGCAGCAGGGTGACGTCATCATTTAACTCATTTCAGGTGCAGTGAATTGAGGTGGAGGGGGGGGGAGTATTGTAATTATGTAATCGATTAGTAATCAGTCAATGGTTATGATTAGTAATGAGTTGTAGATTAGTAATTAGTTGTAATGTGTGTCAGTGATTATATGCTATGTTAGTAATCCGATAATTAGTATGTTTCCCCTATAAGGAATTGTAATATGTATTGTTTAATAATACGCTTCCAGGCCGCACTAAGCCTGTAGCTGTCAGAGCGATTAAAGTTATTTTGATTACTCTCAATTTCAATGGATTCTCTAATTAGTCTTTGCCAATAATAATTAGTTTTACACAACACTTCAACGTTATCAAAATCAATTGAGTGTCCTTGTTGACAAGCATGTTCTGCCACTGCCGACAGTTGTGTTTGAGATAATTTAATATTTCTTTGATGTTCTTTTAGTCTTACCCTGATGTTACGTCCCGTCTGTCCAATATAGCATCTGCCACATAAACAATTTATCCGCTATACACCTTCTGTTGATAATTTAGGTAATGCGTCTTTAGTGCAAGATACTAGTTTTTGAATTTTGTGTACTGTACCAAATCTTACTGTAATGTTTTGCTTTTGCAAAACACGGGATAATTTGTCAGTTACTCCTGAGATATATGGAAATTTTATTGTTTTAACAATCTGATCGCTTTCAGCAGTATTGCTTTGCGATCGTGATTTGGCATTCAGTGCTCTGTCAATTTGAGCATTATTGTAGCCATTCTGTCGTAGTGTGTCTTTAACGTGTTTGATCTCTCTCACTAGACTTTCACCACCTGACACTGTTTTAGCCCGATGTATGAGCCTCTTGATAAGAGAGGATTGCTGAGCTGGATGATGATGCGAATCTGCATTCAGATAGGCATCAGTGTGCGTTTGCTTTCTGTAAACGCTGTGTGTTATTTTACCGTATAGGCCATGTCCAAGCAAAATATCTAGGAATGGGAGTGTGTTATTCACCTCCATTTCCATGGTGAACTGGATGGCCGGGTTTTTTGCATTGAGATGATTTAGAAAATCATTAAGTGAATCTTTACCATGTGGCCAGACAACCAAAGTGTCATCCACATATCTAAACCAAAAAGATGGTTTTAATGTGCTCGAGGCAAGTGCTCTTATTTCAAAGTTTTCCACGTACAAATTTGCTATAGCAGGGGATAAAGGAGAGTCCATCGCTGCTCCTTCCTTTTGTTTAAAGAAATCCCCTCTCCATAAGAAGTAAGTGTTATTTAAACAATGGTCAGCAAGTTTCGGAATATCTTTTGGTAAACCTGTATTCTTTACTAGTGTATCAAGTAATTTAAGCGATTCGTTCACTGGAATCTTATCGAATAGAGAAATCACGTCAAAACTTACCAAAATATCATTAGGATTAAGTTTAATATCTTTAATCACATTCACAAGATGTTCTGAATTTATTATGAATGAAGATGTCCTACCGATGTAGGGCTGTATTTGTTTAGTTATATATTTTGTTAATTGATATGTGGCAGAGCCAATTGTACTGACTATGGGTCGTAATAGGATGCCGATTTTATGAATCTTTGGTAGCCCATAGAGTCTAGGTGGTTTTGAGGCCCTTGGCTTAATTTGGTATTGCTCATGGATATCGTCAGGGGACAGTACAACGTCTTTGACCATAGAGACCAATTGGGCTGAGTTAAGTACTGCTGAGGCGGTCTGGCCAGTGAAAGGCAGCAAGGTATCTGACAGAAAATGGGCTAGTCTATAGGTAGAGGAGTTGATTGTGGATACGATGGGTCGTAGTGGGGTGCCTTCTTTATGAATCTTGGGAAGACCATAGAATCTAGGGATCTTGCAGCAGAAGGTTTTAGGGAGGGACGTTTAGTTGGGTCGATTAGGGAGGTCGAACTTGTGATGATCTTGTTGGTTTTTATCACTAGGCTATTGGTAGGGTCATTTTTAATTTTTGAGTAACTTCCATCGTTGAGCAGATTCTCGATTTTGTTGTTGTATGAATCTTTATCCATAATTACAGTAGCGTTGCCTTTATCGGCTGAGAGGATGACTATATCACTTCTGTTTTTTGAATTCGCGAGTTCAGAGCGTTCATTTTTGCTGATGTTACTAATGGGTTTCTTAGCATTCTTAAGAATAGTGGCTATTTCAGCTCTCGTAACGTCTGCTTGGATGTGTCCTACGCCTTTGAGGGCTACATCGACCTGAGAGATGGTATCATCTACTGGTATGTGTTTTGGGGTGACAGCAAAATTCAGTCCCCTAGCCAGTACTGTTTTCAGATTGTCCGAAATCGGGGTGCTACTCTGATTAATGACGATTTTGTCAACGTCTATTTTTGTTATATGTGGAACTGGGTTCTTCTTTGATAGGTGGTTTAATTTAGAAATCAGGTTAGCTTTACATTTGACTGACAGTGAATCAGCAGAAGAAGCAGTCATGTTGTCTACGTGATTCCAATCAGAGGATGACATTTTTTGTGTTAACATTAAATGAGCTTGTAGGAGAGTCCTGTCTAAAGTATCGAGTTCAAATCGGAGTAGCCTTATCCTCTCTGAGATTAAAGATAGGCTGGTCTTAAACAGAATCTGTTTAGAATTCGGAGAAGATACAGCAGCAGAAGTGAGTGTGAAAGCGATGGGTATTACCTTGTGATCGCGGCATCTTTTGAGGAAGGTCAGCGTCTCGATGAGCTGTGACTTCTTGTCCCGTTGTCTGTTAAAAGCTCTAACAGATAGGTGAAAGCCCTCACCGTAAAGGTGATCAATTCTAGATTTAAAGCTTTCGTGACTGCAAGGATCCATACTCTTTGGTTATATTCAGTAAAGTCACGTAGGTAAAAAATAAAACAACAAAAATTACGACGTTTCGGCCACAACAAAAGCGGCCTTCATCAGGTGAAGGGATCAGGCTGTCTCGAGGACAGCGCTGGGGTGAAACACAGCCACGCTCAGACCGCGACCTTTAAGCTGTGTGCGAGGAAACAAGGTGCCTTGACAAAGGAATTAGCATGAAAATTAGCATTTGATTGGCCGACTTAGCATAGAGGTGGTGTACGTGCGGGTGCACTTGCCGTTTGGCGCGGGGGGGGGGGGAGTTTACCTATTGATGGTGTGAAAAGGGAATTTTTAAGAGCTGCGAAAGTTTGGGGTACCTCTACTTGAAAAATATACTGTACCATTGAAAATTAGTTTAATGTTTGGTTCGATTTAGAACATCTTTCAAGGCACCTTGTTTCCTCGCACACAGCTTAAAGGTCGCGGTCTGAGCGTGGCTATGTTTCACTCCAGCGCTGTCCTCGAGACAGCCTGATCCCTTCACCTGATGAAGGCCGCTTGTGTTGTGGCTGAAACGTCGTTATTTTTGTTGTTTTATTTTTTACCTACGTGACTTTACTGAATAGAAACAAAGAGTATGGATCCTTGCAGTCACGAAAGCTTTAAATCTAGAATTGATCACCTCTACGGGAAGGGATTTCACCTATCTGTTATAGCTTTTAACTGACAACGGGACTAGAAGTCACAGCTCATCGAGACGCTGACCTTCCTCAAAAGATGCCGCGATCACAAGGTAATACCCATCGCTTTCACACTCACTTCTGCTGCTGTATCTTCTCCGAATTCTAAACAGATTCTGTTTAAGGCCAGCCTATCTTTAATCTCAGAGAGGAGAAGGCTACTCCGATTTGAACTCGATACTTTAGACAGGACTCTCCTACAAGCTCATTTTATGTTAACACAAAAAATGTCACCTTCTGATTGGAATCACGTAGACAAACATGACTGCTTCTTCTGCTGATTCACTGTCAGTCAAATGTAAAGCTAACCTGATTTCTAAATTCAACCACCTATCAAAGAAGAACCCAGTTCCACATATAACAAAACTATACGTTAACAAAATCGTCATTAATCAGAGTAGCACCCCGATTTCGGACAATCTGAAAGCAGTACTGGCTAGGGGACTGAATTTTGCTGTCACCCCAAAACACATACCAGTAGATGATATCATCTCTCAGGTCGATGTATCCCTCAAAGGCGTAGGACACATCCAAGCAGACGTTGCGAGAGCTGAAATAGCCACTATTCTTAGGAATGCTAAGAAACCCATTAGTAACATCAGCAAAAATGAACGCTCTGAACGCGCGAATTTAAAAAAACAAGTGATATAGTCATCCTCTCAGCCGATAAAGGCAACGCTACTGTATTTATGGATAAAGATTCATACAACAACAAAATCGAGATTCTGCTCAACGATGGAAGTTATTCAAAAATTAAAAATGACCCTACCAATAGCCTAGCGATAAAAACCAACAAGATCATCACAAGTTCGACCTCCCTAATCGACCCAACTAAACGTCCCTCCCTAAAACCTTCTACTGCAAGACCCCCTAGATTCTATGGTCTTCCCAAGATTAATAAAGAAGGCACCCCACTACGACCCATCGTATCCACGATCAACTCCCCTACCTATAGACTAGCCCGTTTTCTGTCAGATACCTTGCTGCCTTTCACTGGCAAGACCGCCTCAGCAGTACTTAACTCAGCCCAATTGGTGTCTATGGTCAAAGATGTTGTACTGTCCCCTGACGATATCCTTGTCAGCTTCGATGTGGTCTCTTTGTTCACCAAGGTCCCAGTACCTGATACCATTGAAATAATTGAAAATTTGGTCCAACATGGACTAGACCCCAATACACCTGCACTGGTTAGGCACTGCCGCAACAATACCTACTTTACGTGGAATGTCTCCTTCTACAAACAAAATGAGGATACCCCCATGGGATCCCCCTTGTCACCAGTGATAGCCAATATTTTCATGGAGAAATTTGAATCAGACGCCATCCAGACTTCCACCCTCAGACCTTCCCTGTGGAAGAGATATGTGGATGACACTTTCGTCATTTGGCCACGTGACCTCCCAGCTCTGAACCTTTTCCTACACCACATCAATTCCAGACATCCCGCCATGAAATTCACCATGGAAGTGGAGAAAGATGGCAAGCTACCATTCTTAGATGATCTGTTTGAGAGAAGACCTGATGGCTAATTGGGGCGTTCTGTCTACAGGAAACCCACCCACACAGATTCCTACTTGAAACCTGATTCCCACCACGACCCAACCCAAAATAATTCTCTCATCAAAACTTTATACCATAGGGCTCATTGCATTTCGGACCAACACCACCTGACCAGTGAATTAAAACATGTACACCTGGCCCTCAAAAGGAATGGATACTCTGACCGTACCAACCGCCAAGCTGTTTTTCCCTCCATACAGAAAATACCACTTGATACTCCGGTCAAAACCATCACACTACCATATATAGTAGGCGTTACTAAAAAGATTTCCAGAATTCTAAACAAACACAAGATCCAGGTCCGGTTCAATACAGTACACAAAATTTGTGATCTGATCCCATCCGTGAAAGATGTCATTCCTGACTTACAGTACTCCGGGGTTTACAAAATGAGTTGTACCTGCGGTGATTGCTATATCGGGGAGACAAAGCGACATGTCTCTGACCGAATTCGCGAGCACAAATCAGATTTGAAACACGGCAAAACGAATTATTCTGCCGTAGCTGATCACTGTTACAACGCTGTGGGTGATCACGATATAATTTTCTCCGAAACCAAGGTTCTTTGCAAACCCACGGGTTTTTATCAGAGATTTGTTCACGAGGCAATTCAGATCTACAAACACAGACACAATTTCAACCGAGAAGATGGTTTCAAATTAAGCAACCATTGGAAAGATGTTCTAAATCGAACCAAACATTAAACTAATTTTCAATGGTACAGTATATTTTTCAAGTAGTGGTACCCCAAACTTTCGAAGCTCTTAAAAATTCCCTTTACACACCATCAATAGGTAAACTCCCCCTCCCCCCTCGCCAAACGGCAAATGCACCCGCACGTACACCTCCTCTATGCTAAGTCGGCCAATTAAAAGCTAATTTTTTATGCTAATTCCTTTGTCAAGGCACCTTGTTTCCTCGCACACAGCTTAAAGGTCGCGGTCTGAGCGTGGCTGTGTTTCACTCCAGCGCTGTCCTCGAGACAGCCTGATCCCTTCACCTGATGAAGGCCGCTTGTGTTGTGGCCGAAACGTCGTGATTTTTGTTGTTTTATTTTTTACCTACATAATACATCTGTAGAGTAGGAGTTAGTGACGTCATGTCACGCTTGCCCTCTGGTACAATGACGTCACGGATGGTGACGTCATGGACAGGGGGCAGGACAGTGACGTCATGTCCCCCTGGGGGATTTAAGCTGGAACCCGTCACGGGTTCAGGGTCGTTGCGGAAGACCAGGAATGGGTGAAGTTGGAAGTTGGGACCCAGGGTAGGGGGAAATTAGCACCAGGCTCCGGGGAGCCTGGGGTGAGCTAGGGACTTCCCCAGTACCCCTACCCTGGGGGAGCGATGGGACCCAGGTTGTGGGGAAATTGGCACCAGGCTAGGGTAGCCTGCGGGTGCTAGGGACTTCCCCAGTACCCTTACCCTGGGGTGTGGAGCATAGGCAGTGAGGGGGCAGTACACGGAGTCGTGTCCGAAGACAAGTCTTTAATAAAACAGCTGGCGCAAGCCCCTACATGAAGATCTGCCTCCAAGTCGTCATTTACGCCTCAACAACTGGCGTCAGAAGTGGACTTTTTCAAGGCGATGCTCTTGAAAAGGCAGAACCCACCTGTTGCGTCTACCAATGACGCAGAGGCGGTGACCCGGGACCGGACGACCCCGGGCTCCGTCGCCCCGGTTATTGCGGCCACGGCTGGTGTGTCTACCGCACCAGTGGAGGACATCGGGCACGCTGGGGAGACGGCCTCCATTACAGGTCCTCCAGCGACCACGTGGCAGGCCGCCGCCATCTTGACCATCGCGGCGGAGCATTGGTCAGGAGCGGCCATTTTGGAAGTGCCACATGGTGCGCAGCCTGCTACTAAAGCAGCTGTGGCACGGGAAGGAGCCGCGAGGAGAGGATGCCATCGTCGCTGCAGGGGGCTGGCGGGGGAGGCCCGGAGGGCATGCGGGGGCCGCGGTGGGGCCGCCATTTCGGCGGCTGGCCGGGATGCTGTTCCCGCCAAAACGCCGTTCCCGCCATTTTGGCGGGGGCGCTGTTCCCGCCAAAATGCCGTTCCCGCCGACGTCAACACCTGTAGAGGCTGAGCTCCACACTTCAAGTGGCGCCCCGACTTCTGTTCGAGCGCGGGCGGCGGCTGCAGTCGCAAGAGGAGTCCGTGTTGGCATGCAAGATTCTCCGGGGCATCCCAGCGCTCCACCCTGCCGTCTTCCGCTCGTCACAGCTTGTCAGGCGAGGCATGACGCGACACACACCGGCGTGCGCCGGGTTGTGAGTTAATGTTATTTTTTTATTGTTTTCCCCACCGGTATGCGGGGCGTCCAAATGATTTTGATAACTTACGTCTGTCCGTGGCGTTCGTGCCGGGTGTCCGCGTGTACATTATTGGTTCATTACAGCGTCGGGGAGTTATCTTAAGATCCAGTGGATTGCCGAGTTAATGATTTGTTGACACTGTTGGTTGCCGTTGCGGAGTCGCGATTGTTTTAGGTATACAGTATGGAGCTTCGCTTGTGAGTTGTCACCGTGTGACTGTGGAAAACTGTTAATGTATAGCTGTGCTGTGTTTGTTAACAGAGTATGGACTGTATGGAGCATTGCTCGAGATGGTTGGCTTGTTCATCATTGTTAATGTGTAGCTGTGCTGTGTTTGTTAACAGTGTATGGACTGTATGGAGCATTGCTCGAGATGGTTGGCTCTATGCAGACTGCATGGACTGCATATACTGTATTACCCCATTCGACGATTATTGGGCGTTTTGTGTATTATTATTTTTTTCTGCTCCTCAAATTGGAATGCCCGAGTCCCATGGTAAATGTTGAGGGGCATTTTGAAATGCAAATATCAATTTGTATGTGTTGTGAGGGTGTGAGATTGCAGTTGTGCGGGGGATGATTGCCTTGGTTGGTGGCTCTGCCGTCATTGGTACGGAGCATTTAAATCGAGATGGTGACATGCTGCCAGTGTTGGAATTGTGGTGCTGGCTGTCAAATTTCTTGGGGCGCAGATCCTGACCAGGATGGTCCAGGGGGTGTTGCGTGCCTGACATGTCAGTTGTGGTACCGTCATGGTATGGCTGACGGCTTGACCTGGCCGCCCGGAGATTGAAACACTCCGTGGTGTGGATAGCCTAGTAGGGGCTGTGCGCTCACATGGCTCGGAGAGTGTGGTCCCGTCGTGCTACGGCGGACGGCTTGACCTGGCGGCCCGGAGGTTCAGACCCTCCGTGGTGCATCTGGAGCTGTAGGCTCGCCCTGCCAGCCTGGAGATCGAGACACTCCGAGGCGCGTTGCAACAGAGGGCTGGTGATTCGTGTTGTTCGGGCGTTGTCCGGTTGCATTGAGACTGTATCCTTCCGTTGTTAGGGTGCATGTTGTGCAGTAAGTGAGCGCTAGGCGGTTCTTCCGTCTTCGCTTCATCATCTTCTAGTGGATGGAATGGTGGCTGGGGGTCGGGGAACCCTGCCACCCGTGTTGTGTGGGTGAAGGTGATACAGGGGTACCCCGGAGATCAAACTTAATTCGTTCCAGACGGCTATTCCAACACCAATTGGTTCGGGTTCTGGTGCATTCCATCTCCGAAGTTCTACTGTATTTGGGTTTATCGCGGCGTTGGTTGTGCATCCAACGCGTCTGAATTTGTGGTTATTTTTTTTCTTCTCTCGCGCTGGCCGCAATCCCCTCATCTCCACTACTCAGGGGCCAGGTGTCTGTTGTGTCCGCCGAGCCGGGCCGCACGAGTTGTGATGGCGCGAGCGATGCCATGCCTTTGTGTGCGCCTGCAGATGCCCCGCCAGTAATTCCACCAGCGGCGCCTCACCTGGCGGATTGGCCGGCGGACTGGAAACATGCCAGCACACCGCCGATTCTGACGCCGACGCGGCACGGAAGAGCGGACCGGCGTCGCGCACACGCTCGCGGGGCGTGCGGATACGGTGACGGCCAGTGAGGCCGTTTCTTCATCCCCTACCTTCGTCGGACACGTTCCGGTGTCCGGTGTGGGGACCGTCTCCAAGTTGCCCTGTACTGTGCTGCCCTAGTGTTGGGTTATGTTCTAGCAGCCGGTCCTGTTCTCTTCACACACATGTCACTTACACTCTTTTGATGTAGTTGTCTTCACATTCGGATGTCCGGGCTTTGCGAAGTTTATGGTGATTGCTTTATGTTAATTCTATTTATTATTTGTGAGAATATGCTGCTACTTATAACAGAGCATTTAATTCATAATTTTTTCACGTTTTACCTGGAGGGGATTAGTTATCTATTTTCAATCAATAACAGAGATAACGGCACGAGAATGATGGACAAGGTGGTCTCTCGTCTAAATAGGAGTGGTCTAGGTTTAGTTCCCATTAAATATTTATTTTCAAACAGGTGAGAACGTCGTGATTTAATGTAGTTGTTTTAATTTTTAATTTATTTTCTTTTTTTACCTACGTGACTTTACAAAAAAAAACAAAGAGTATAACGGGGGATATTTGTCTGTGTCTGAGAGAGGTGTTGTGTGTGACAAGAGGGTGTGTGATTTAATATAGTTTAATTTTTTACCTACGTGACTTTACAGAAAAAAAACAGAGTCGGTGACGTATTTCTACGTTAAAAACACTCCACATGTACCCTCACCGAGCGAATCTAAGTAATTAAAATACAACAGAAAAAACAGCACCATGCATTGCTATTCTATTTTGTACTCGCGAAAGTCTAATGTGTCGATGAAATCGCATTGGGGTCAAAAATAAACATTCTTGCATCAACACGCGTGTGAGTAACACAAATGATCCTCTACAACTGAAAAGAAAATCGCGTTGAGGAGAAGTGAGCACGGGAATATTTACGACAAGGCCTAAAGTTGCACATCGCATACGACTTGGGGGGTCGACAGCTGTAGGCACTGCCGCGCAGTTGACACCCACTGAGTTGTAAAGTCACGCGCGGTGGTTAAGGCCCCGTGACGTTTACCCGCGATGCTTCGCGCGCGCGTGTGTATGTGCGTGTAAACGCCTGTGTCTGTGCGTGTAAACGCGTGTGTGTGTGTATGTGTGCATGTGCGTGTAAACGCGCGTGTGTGTATGTGTGCGTGTAAACGCGTGTGTGTCTGTGCGTGTAAACGCCTGTGTCTGTGCGTGTAAACGCGTGTGTGTGTATGTGTGCATGTGCGTGTAAACGCGCGTGTGTGTATGTGTGCGTGTAAACGCGTGTGTGTCTGTGCGTGTAAACGCGTGTGTGTATGTGTGCATGTGCGTGTAAACGCGTGTGTACGTGCGTGTAAACGCTTATGTGTGTGTGTATGTGCGTGTAAACGCTTATGTGTGTGCATGTAAACGGTTATGTGTGTGTGTATGTGCGTGTAAACACTTATGTGTGTGTATGTGCGTGTAAACGTGTGTGTGCGTGTAAACGCGTGTGTGTGTATGTGCGTGTAAACGCGTGTGTGTATGTGTGCATGTGCGTGTAAACGCCTGTGTGTGTATGTGCGTGTAAACGCTTGTGTGTGTGTATGTGCGTGTAAACGCTTATGTGTGTGCATGTGCGTGTAAACGCGTGTGTATGTGCGTGTAAACGCGTGTGTGCATGTGCGTGTAAACGCTTGTGTGTGTGTATGTGCGTGTAAACGCTTATGTGTGTGCATGTGCGTGTAAACGCGTGTGTATGTGCGTGTAAACGCGTGTGTATGTGCGTGTAAACGCTTGTGTGTGTGTATGTGCGTGTAAACGCTTATGTGTGTGTGTATGTGCGTGTAAACGCTTATGTGTGTGCATGTAAACGGTTATGTGTGTGTGTATGTGCGTGTAAACACTTATGTGTGTGTATGTGCGTGTAAACGTGTGTGTGCGTGTAAACGCGTGTGTGTGTATGTGCGTGTAAACGCGTGTGTGTATGTGTGCATGTGCGTGTAAACGCCTGTGTGTGTATGTGCGTGTAAACGCTTGTGTGTGTGTATGTGCGTGTAAACGCTTATGTGTGTGCATGTGCGTGTAAACGCGTGTGTATGTGCGTGTAAACGCGTGTGTATGTGCGTGTAAACGCTTGTGTGTGTGTATGTGCGTGTAAACGCTTATGTGTGTGTATGTGCGTGTAAACGCTTATGTGTGTGTATGTGCGTGTAAACGCTTATGTGTGTGCATGTGCGTGTAAACGCTTATGTGTGTGCATGTACGTGTAAACGCTTATGTGTGTGTATGTGCGTGTAAACGCTTATGTGTGTGCATGTGCGTGTAAACACGTGTGTGTATGTGCGTGTAAACGTGTGTGCGTGTAAACGCTTGTGTGTGTCTGTGCGTGTAAACGCGTGTGTGTGTATGTGTGCATGTGCGTGTAAACGCGTGTGTATGTGCGTGTAAACGCTTATGTGTGTGTGTATGTGCGTGTAAACGCTTATGTGTGTGCATGTAAACGGTTATGTGTGTGTGTATGTGCGTGTAAACACTTATGTGTGTGTATGTGCGTGTAAACGTGTGTGTGCGTGTAAACGCGTGTGTGTGTATGTGCGTGTAAACGCTTTGTGTGTGCATGTGCGTGTTAACGCGTGTGTGTATGTGCGTGTAAACGTGTGTGTATGTGCATTTAAACGCGTGTGTGTATGTGTGCATGTGCGTGTAAACGCGTGTGTATGTGCGTGTAAACGCGTGTGTATGTGCGTGTAAACGCTTGTGTGTGTGTATGTGCGTGTAAACGCTTATGTGTGTGTATGTGCGTGTAAACGCTTATGTGTGTGTATGTGCGTGTAAACGCTTATGTGTGTGCATGTGCGTGTAAACGCTTATGTGTGTGCATGTACGTGTAAACGCTTATGTGTGTGTATGTGCGTGTAAATGCTTATGTGTGTGCATGTGCGTGTAAACACGTGTGTGTATGTGCGTGTAAACGTGTGTGCGTGTAAACGCTTGTGTGTGTATGTGCGTGTAAACGCTTGTGTGTGTGTATGTGCGTGTAAACGCTTGTGTGTGTATGTGCGTGTAAACGCTTGTGTGTGTGTATGTGCGTGTAAACACTTATGTGTGTATGTGCGTGTAAACGCGTGTGTGTACGTGTAAACGCGTGTATGTGCGTGTAAACGCTTATGTGTGTGTATGTGCGTGTAAACGCTTGTGTGTGTATGTGCGTGTAAACGCTTGTGTGTGTGAACGCCTGTGTGTGTATGTGCGTGTAAACGCGTGTGTGTGTATGTGTGCGTGTAAACGCGTGTGTATGTGCGTGTAAACGCTTGTGTGTGTGTATGTGCGTGTAAACGCTTATGTGTGTATGTGCGTGTAAACGCTTATGTGTGTGCATGTGCGTGTAAACGCTTATGTGTGTGTATGTGCGTGTAAACGTATGTGTGTGTATGTGCGTGTAAACGTGTGTGTGTGCGTGTAAACGTGTGTGTGTGCGTGTAAACGCGTGTGTGTATGTGCGTGTAAACGCGTGTATGTGCGTGTAAACGCGTGTGTGTATGTGCGTGTAAACGCGTGTGTGTATGTGCGTGTAAACGCTTATGTGTGTGTGTGTGCATGTGTGTGCCGTTTAGGCCTTTATAAGCGCTAACAGCTACACGATGGATCTTTGGCTTTGTGTTTGTAAACGCGTGTGAGGAGCGTTGGCGCCGTGGTTAGCGCACTGCGCTATGACCCACTCATATTTGACATTGTTGACGAATATCTTAACTGGTCTTGGGCTTCCCCTAATTGAGGAGCCAAAGGCGGCTGGGCGTGCTGTTAGCCAGGAAACCCCTGGTTCGCCATTCTCTCCTTCATATATACTCACTACTCTATGGGACGTCTGGCAAAATATTACGAAGCTGCAGCATTTACAAAACTCTTTGGTACGTGTCGTGACCGGTAGTGCAAGATCTGACCATGTCTGTCCAGTGCTCGCCAAGCCACATTGGCTTCCTGTTGCCGAACGAATCGATGATAAGGTCGCACTCATTACACACAAAGTGCTTGCCACAAATGAACCACAATACCTTGCTGATCTCGTCAAAAGCATAAACTATCACGCGAATCTCAGTCATCATCGCAGCAGTTTTTGACTTGGCATCAAACAAAGATAGTTTACTGCATCGCGCGCTTTTAGATGCGCTTCTGCAGCCGTCCGATATTATGAAACCACTTGGAGCGTTGCACTTTTAAATTTAGATTGAACTCTGATTTCTTTATAACTGCTTTTTGTGTTTAGTTTGTTCTCCTTACACCACACTTCCGATTATCACGATTGAATGCATAGAGTGCAAAAGAAGTTCAACATATATACAGAAATACTAACTAATCTTTCACCAATATCCTGTTCAAGCTATACAGGTTATCTTTATCTTTTGGGAATGTTTGCGTGTGTGTAAATGAGTGAAGCGAGTGGGCACTTACACCACTGAGTGATGCTTTTAACGTTGTTAATCATAACCCCTGCCGGACAGATTTCCATGAGACTCACTAATAGAAGCTCTCGCAGTAACGCTCACTAGATGCCACGGTATTAGTGTAGTGGGTACGTAAGACGTCGTAGACGGATGGGTAGAGGCAACGCTTATTTATTACAAGGGCTTAACACAACAGTACAATGTTTCTCGAAGGGGTAACGGCCCCTTCACCCGCTGCCTGGGGAGGTATGCCCTCTCTCTATCTCGCCCTATTCCTGGGCTAGGGTCACGGGGTCCTCTGGCTACACGGGGTCTAGAGGAGGCTAGCTCGACCTGGCCCAGCCAAGACGCAGGTCCCGACCACTGGCCACACAGACCCGGCCCTGATAAGGACGTCGGGCTCCGAGGCTCCCAATATCGCACCACTGGCTTACTCTGTCCTGGCCCTGACAAGGACGGTGGGTCAGGTGAGTCCCAGGGTCCTGGCTAGCTGGTCTTCTGTCTTCAACTGGTTCTTCTGTCTTCGCTGGCAGCACTGCCCGGACCCACTCGGGGTCCGGCCTTTTCTCCTGCTCTGAGGCTTGCTCCGCTCTAGCCACGCCCCCTTTCCCGAACCTTCCACCACTGCTGATCCTCCATGCACTCGCCCCTGCCTGCCTCTATCATTTGTTGCCAGATAGCTTCTCAACAAGAGCTGAAATAGCTCAGTGGGCTTTACCGATATATAAAAAAACAAGTCACTCCGCTCCTTTAGCCTTGCTCTCCTCTACCCCTTGCCTCATCGCTTTTAGTCAAACTTGACTCATTAGCAGGGCACTTATTCCCCCCCTTCTGGCACAATTCTCTGAGCCTGTCTCTCAGCATCCAGCCACTTCTGTGCCCATCACTGTCTGTTCTCTCTGTTTAAATGTATGCAGTCTATACACGCCTCCTTGTTCCCCATGATGCTTGTCTGATTGTTTTGCACTGAATTTTGAGATGCAGATATATTCGAGATGCTCTGTAAATGCACTCTCCATTGTATTATTTTCCACCCTGCTCCCTCCACTGCCTGGGTGTGACAAGGCTGGTAGGGCCACATTCCGAGCTTGACGCAAATTGAGTTATTGTGCCTTGGGCTTAAACATCAATGGGTGTCCATTTGTCAGTTGTCTTTATTATTACACGCTTTTATTTAACTCACTGTTGTCATATCCTCAAATCTTGTAAGTCAATTTCAACCGTCTTCCCAATGTCGTATCGACTGTATATGTATGTCATACTGATGACAATACTATATTCTATCATTAAAACATTAAAATATATATTTTTAAACAATCTTTTTTACGGGTCTAATTGTCCACGCTCAACTCACGTTGGCTGTAAATCACCATGGTCCCTTTCGTTATGGCAAGCTTCGGGGCCACTTCCTGGAGTCGTGGAGTTCTGCCATTACTCGTACGGTACATTTCATTAAAGCGTGTTTAAAAAATATATATTTTTATATATTTTTTTCTCAAATATTGTAGATGTGTGTGCTGTATGAGAGAGCTCGTGACTGAGCCCACGCCCATCACCCCTCCCCTAACCTCTTCCCCCACTCACTCCTCCCCTCTCCTTTCTGCTGCTACTTGAAGAGACTTCTTGATGCCACTCCTTGCGTCAGGGCCTGAGACTGAGAGAGCGGTGGGGGAGGCGACACAGGGAGCCGGGCCGCGTCTGCGCGTGTCAGGAGCAAGAGACGCGGTTGACTCGACACTTCACATCGTGGGTGTGGGGAGTTTGTGGTGTGTGGGGAGTTTGTGGTGTGTGGATGACGGTGGGTGGTGTGACGCTTCACGGCGTGAGTGAGTGTGGGGAGTTTGTGGTGCGTGGAGGATGGTGGGTGGTGTGACACTTCACAGCGTGGGTGAGTGTGGGGAGTTTGTGGTGCGTGGGGGATGATGGGTGGTGTGACACTTCACAGCGTTGGTGAGTGTGGGGGTTTGTGGTGCGTGGGGGACGGTGGGTGGTGTGACACTTCACAGCATTGGTGAGTGTGGGGAGTTTGTGGTGCGTGGAGGACGGTGGGTGGTGTGACACTTCACAGTGTGGGTGAGTGTGGGGAGTTTGTGGTGCGTGGGGAGCGATGTGCGGTGTGGTCCAGACTATAAACTGCCTGTGTAGGCTACACGTTAGATTTATTTTCGGTGCATTAATCTCTCTGTGTCTGGAAGATGGTGTAGCATGTGTGAGTTTGTGTGCGGTGTCTCACGAGCAAAGTGTCACTGTGTGCGTGTAACTAAAATGAGTATCATGGGCGGTGTGTAAATATCACACATTGGGGAGACAAAGGCGGTCCCACGTGGTTCTGAACACCCACCCCATTGTGTGTCATTCCGGCCTTTATAGGGGCTCAATAAGAGTACTGCCACACCAGTCTGTGGAGCTCCATGGGGGAAGTTTGTGTTGGAGCTCGTGCTGTAGGCGTAGAAGACGCGTGACCATGGATCCTCTGTGGGGAGCGCGCGTCTGCTGTGGGTCGCGTGGAGCTGCACGAGCGGACACCGACGCAGCGATTTCCATAGCGAGTCACGAGACAGGCGCTGGAAAGCAATCGCGCTGAAGTGTGAGGATGAGTGGATGAATCGAGCACCACCTTGGTGTGTTTACCTTGTATGTTCAGTCGTGATTCATAATTTTAATCCACCATGTCATGGTAGGTTTCTATTTCTCTGTTATCCTTAATTGCACATTTTTATTTAATTCCATAAAATATTTCACCTGCAAATTCTATTGAGATAGAAAGTCTCATGCGCAAGGATGCCCAGGGCATCTGGGGTGGAACAGTTGCCCAGTGCTTGGTGCACTGCACTACGAACCCTTGGACTAAAATCAGAGGCGAGTGACATGAATCAGTCCTGCCCCCCTCGCTTCACCAACCTGCACCCGCCAGCGTGAAGTAAACAAAGCAAGATACCACACGACCGACAGCGCTTAGGATGTCAATTATCCAGCAGGGCTTTACTTTATTATTATATCCAGGACTGGTTGTGGATTTTATTATTTTTCTTTAGTTGTCTCTGTGTTGCATTTACAATTTGGCGAGATGTTTTCTACTTGATTCTGGTGCATTCACTGCTTTTATCCATGTATCTCTGCACTAGGTGTGTTGGTTGGAGTTGTTGGTTGTCTTGCGAGGTTAATCTGATGCGGTTTACTGGTACAGTGCCTAGTGGCCTTGTTTACTTTACTGCCCTTTGCATCACTGTAATGTACGGTCAATTGTAATTTAACAGGAAAAGTGTCGACTTTAAAGTCACGGTTTTGTTGTTGATTCGATTGGCTCATACCTCCCTGTTCACGGATATTGTCAGTCAGGGCTGAGGTCAAGTGAGAAAGCGATATCCCCCACTGTCCCCTTCACCCCATAGTGTTGCCTATTGGACTCATTCTCACGTAGAAGCCCGAGTTCACAATGAGATAAAATGGAGTGAAACCTACATCACTATAAATGTTTAAATAACAGTAAAAATTGGATCTTTATCAAGGGTACCATGTAACTGTGAGCCTTGTCATTCATAGCACAGTACTCAATTTATTCCGTCTCGCCTGTTTTGTTCTTTGGTAAAGCTGAGGTCTTGGTGATCAAATACACGATCGCCCCCGCCGTCTTCAAGATCCTCCATGGACTCGCCTCTGCCTGCCTCTCCCTCTCATGGGGCGCCATGGGGGCGAGATGTTATCTCCCTAGCCTGGTATGCATGAAGTCGTGGGTTTGGTCCCGACCCTGACGCCTGGTGTATATGGGGATTTTTCTTCGGAACTTCCGTTTTTCCCGCCACATTTTGAATTATGCATTTAGATTTAGTTGCTATAAATTTCCATATGTTAAGCCACTTCGTTGAGCTATCATTTGTTGCCAGGTAGCTTAAAATAGCTGAAATAGTTCAGTGGGCTTTACCGATAAATAAAAAAAAACAAGTAACTCCTCTCCTTTAGGCTTGCTCTCCTCTATCGCTTGTCTCATCGCTTTTAGTCAAACTTGACTCATTAGCAGGGCACTTATTCCCCCATTCTGGCACAATTCTCTGAGCCTGTCTCTCAGCATTAAGCCACTTCTCCTGTGCCCATCACTGTCTGTTCTCTCTGTATGAATGTATGCAGTCTATACACGCCTCCTTGTTCCCCATGCTTGTCTGATTATTGTGCACTGAATTTTGAGATGCAGATATATTCGAGATGCTCTGTAAATGCACACTCGATTGTATTATTTTCCACCCTGCTCCCTCTACTGCCTGAGTGTGACAAGGGGTGTCCATTTACCAGTTGTCTTTTTTATTATTATTATTACACGCTTTTATTTAACTCACTCCTCCGTCTGTTGTCGTATCCTCTAAAAATCTTGTAACTCAATTTTTACCCACTTCCCAATGTGATATCGACTGCAAACTTGATATACTTATGTCATACTGATGACAATACTATATTCTATAATAAAAAATCCAAACATTTTTCTTTTTTACATTTTACACGCTTTTATTTAACTCACTCCGTCTGTTGTCGTATCCTCAAAAAATCTTGTAACTCAATTTCAACCGTCTTCCCAATGTCGTATCGACTGCATATGTATGTCATACTGATGACAATACTATATTCTATCATTACAAATTAAAAATATATATTTTTAAACAATCTTTTTTACGGGTCTAATTGTCCACGCTCACCACGGTCCCTTTCGTTATGGCAAGCTTCGGGGGGCCACTTCATGGAGTCGTGGAGTTCTGCCATTACTCGTAGGGTACATTTCATTAAAGCGTGTTTTTTTAAAAAGTATTTTTAAATATTTTTTTCTCAAATATTGTAGATGTGTGTGCTGTATGAGAGAGTTCGTGACTGAGCCCACGCCCCCCACCCCTCCCCTACCATCTCCCCCACTCACTCCTCCCCTCTCCTTTCTGCTGCTACTTGAAGAGACTTCTTGATGCCACTCCTTGCGTCAGGGCCTGAGACTGAGAGAGCGGCGGAGGAGGCGACACGGCGAGCGGGGCCGCGTCTGCGCGTGTCAGGGGGCGAGAGACGCGGGCGACTCGACACTTCACAGCGTGGGTGAGTGTGGGGAGTTTGTGGTGTGTGGAGAATGGTGGGTGGTGTGACACTTCACATCGTGGGTATGTGTGGGGAGTTTGTGGTGCATGGGGGACGGTGGGTGATGTGACACTTCACAGCGTGGGTGTGGGGAGTTTGTGGTGCATGGGGGACGGTGGGTGGTGTGACACTTCACATCGTGGGTGAGTGTGGGGAGTTTGTGGTGCATGGGGGACGGTGGGTGATGTGACACTTCACAGCGTGGGTGTGGGGAGTTTGTAGTGCATGGGGGACGGTGGGTGGTGTGACACTTCACAGCGTGGGTGAGTGTGGGGAGTTTGTGTTGCATGGGGGGCGATGTGCGGTGTGGTCCAGACTATAAACTGCCTGTGTAGGCTACACGGCAGATTTATTTTTGGTGCATGAATCTCTCTGTGTGTCTGGAAGATAGTGTAGCACGTGTGAGTTTGTGTGCGGTGTCTCACGAGCAAAGTGTCACTGTGTGCGTGTAACTAAAATGAGTATCATGGGCGGTGTGTAAATATCACACATTGGGGAGACAAAGGCGGGTGTTACTCGCAGCATTCTATCAAAAGGCTGCTTAGCCCAGCCATCCCGCCCACCCACGCCCCCTTACTGACTCCTTCCCCCTCCCTTAACCTGTATATAATCCAAGGTTGTCTCTGAACTGTGCTCCTAACACAGATATTCTGCGTTGACTTTTCCACCTGAAGATGGAAGCTTGTGTTGCCTCCGAAACGTCGTGATTTAATTATTTTCTTTTATTTTGTTTTATTTTATCTACGTGACTTTACTGAATAAAACCAAAGAGTATACATGGGGGAAGTTTGTGTTGGAGCTTGTGCTGTAGGCATAGAAGACGCGCGACGATGGATCCTCTGTGGGGAGCGCGCGTCTGCTGTGGGTAGCGTGGAGCTGCACGAGCGAACACCGACGCAGTGATTCCCTTCGCGAGTCACGAGACCCGTGCTGGAAAGTAATCGCGCTGATGTGTCAGGATGAGTGGATGAATCGAGCACCACCTTGGTGTGTTTACCCTGTATCTTCAGTCGTGATTCATCATTTTAATCGACCATGTCACGGCAGTTTTCTATTTCTCTGTTATCCTTGATTGCACATTTTTATTTCATTCTATAAAATATTTAATCTGCAAATTCTATTGAGATTGAAAGTCTCATGCGCAAGGATGCCCAGGGCATCTGGGGTGGAACAGTTGCCCAGTGCTTGGTGCACTGCACTACGAACCCTTGGACTAAAATCAGAGGCAAGTGACGTATGAATCAGTCCTGCCCTCCTCGCTTCACCAACTTGCACTCGCCAGCGTGGTGAAGTAAAGCAAAGCAAGATACCACACGACTGACAACGCTTAGGGTGCCCGTTATCCAGCAGGGCTTTATTATTATATCCAGGTCTGGTTGTGGATTTTATTCTTTTTCTTTAGTTGTCTCTGTGTTGCATTTACAACTTGGCGAGATGTTTTCTACTTGATTCTGGTGCATTCACTGCTTTTATCCATGTATCTCTGCACTAGGTGTGTTGGTTGGAGTTGTTGGTTGTCTTGCGAGGTTAATCTGATGCGGTTTACTGGTACAGTGCCTAGTGGCCTTGTTTACTTTACTGCCCTTTGCATCACTGTAATGTACGGTCAATTGTAATTTAACAGGAAAAGTGTCAACTTTAAAGTCACGGTTTTTGTTGTTGATTCGATTGGCTCATACTTCCCTGTTCATAGATATTGTCAATCAGGGCTGAGGTCAATTACTCGTGCCCAGTCAGTCAAGTGAGAAAGCAATATCCCCCACTGTCCCCTTCACCCCATGGTGTTGCCTATGGGACTCATCATCACATAGAAGCCCGAGTTCACAATGAGATATAAGGGAATGAAACCTACCTCGCTGTACATGTTTAAATGACAGTAAAAATTGGATATTTATCAAGGGTACCATGTAACCGTGAGCCTTGTCATTCATAGCACAGTACTCAATTTATTCCGTCTCACCTCTTTTTTTCATTGGTAAAGCTGAGGTCTTGGTGATCAAATACACGATCGCCCTCGCCGTCTTCAAGATCCTCCATGGACTCACCCCTGCCTGCCTCTCCCTCTCATGGGGCGCCATGGGGGCGAGATGTTATCTCCCTAGCCTGGTATGCATGAGGTCGTGGGTTTGGTCCCAACCCTGACGCCTGTTGTATATTTGGATCTTCCGGTTTTTCCCTCCACGTTTAGAATTATGCATTTAGATTATTTAGTTGCTATACATTTCCACATGTTAAGCCACTTTGTTGAGCTATCATTTGTTGCCAAGTAGCTTCTGAAAAAGAGCTGAAATAGCTCAGTCGACTTTACCTGATGAATATAAAAAAACAAGTCACTCCACTCCTTTAGCCTTGCTTTCTCCTCTATCGCCCCTCTCATCGCTGTCTACTCCCCTCCGTCCTGTCTGCCCAGCAACGAAGGGAGTTCTTAGTCAAACTTGACTCATTAGCAGGGCACTTATTCCCCCCTTCTGGCACAATTCTGAGCCTGTCTCTCACTATCCACCCACTTCTCCTGTGTCCATCACTGTCTGTTCTCTCTGTATGAATGTATGCAGTCTATACACGCCTCCTTGTTCCCCATGATGCTTGTCTGATTGTTGTGCACTGAATTTTGAGATGCAGATATATTTGAGATGCTCTGTAAATGCACTCTCGATTGTATTATTTTCCTCGCTGATCTTTCTACTGCCTGTATGTGACAAGGCTGGATGAGTCACATTCCGAGCGAGATGTCAACAGAGTTGTTTCACCTTGGGCGTAAACATCAATGGATGTCCATTTGCCAGGTGTAATTTTTTTCATAATTCTTGGAGAGACGTGTGCTGTTTGAGGTAACACGCGACTGAGCCTACGCCCCCACCTGCTTCCTCCCATTATAGTCTCACCTTATACTATTTGACTGCTCAGCAGATCAGCAGGAAATTTCAGTCATGCCCCTTTCTGCACATAAAGACTTGCTCGGGGCGAATGTTTGCTGGTGAAATACAGACAACTGGAGAATTATGGTCTAATAACCTCTACGACTGCCACGGCATGGGGAGGACTGCCTGCAGTAGTGCATTCGAAAATACTTTATTCTTATTGTTGTTTTGGGAATTAGTTCATTGCTATGCAGCATGTCTTTGGAAAATGACAACCACAACCAGGGGCAAAGCCAGGGGGGGGTAATAGGGGTGACATTCTACGACACTCGGTCTGGCGGACTGCGTGCAACTGCATTGTCAGAGTGTGTCGCCAACCAGTGGCGTCTAGTTCAACAGCCTGAATCTCTAATCATTCTTGAAATTAAAATTTGTTGAATGTCACCCCGGCCTGAAATCCTGGCTCCGTCCCTGAACACAACCATCAACAGTATAATAAATGTCATCAAAATTATAACCACAATGAATAATTCTAAATGTCGTGTTACATTTCAATGTGTGTGTTTGTAAATGTGATTTAGAATTATAACCAATATCATCCCAAGTATAATACTTATCATATATATATAGTCACCACTCATGCTAATGTCTAACAAGTAACTATTCTGAAAAATAAAAATCCTTATTCATGTTTACACAGGGCTATGGAAGTTACATTTACTGTAATTAATATTATGGCTCTTCTATATGAAGTATATCTAAAATGGCAAGTTTAACATGACTAAATCTGTGGCTTGCATGAGCTCTTAAGTGGGTTTTAATGGAGATAAATTCTGCAATTGCGAGTCATTATTTCTCGAATAATATGGTCTGCCTTCAACTGCTGACCAGCATCTGTAATTGCGCAGGAAACATTGAAGTAGGCACCCCTGAGCTGACTGAACTTTGCGAAGTTGATTTGACCGTTTGAGTTTTGCATTTCCTTCTTAGGCCCTTGTAGTTTTCTATGGGCCCTTGTAGCAGCTTTACACATTTTTTTTTCAATTTCAGCACTACGTTTCATCACTAATCAATTGTTTCCGAATATTGCAACGGGTTTTTGGGCAGGTCTTAGTGGCGTTGTTTGCATAATCTTGAAACTGGTCCCAATCTGTCGATTCCTCATTCGTCAGGAGAATGCGTCACCACTGCCCACCTCCACATTACCACCATTCCCACCATCAAAATGAAATCCAAAATGAGCTGGATGATCTTTTGTTGAACTTAGAGAATACTACTAAGAGATGGGGTTTACGATCATCCCTACAAAAAACAAAGCACCAACCTGGGTATTCTATGTCATCGTATTTTACCCTCCCTCCACTCTCCATGAGTGGTGGGGCAGTTTAGGACAGAGTGGGAATTTTGTCCATACCTGGAAAGGGTGCTTATGACCAGCTCCAGTTTGGCAGCAGAGGTCATGCTCCAAATCAGCGCGTAACACGCTGTGAAAGTTGCATTGCCTGTCGCTCCATGTAAAGCTCTGGGTCTTCTCAGCCAGATATCCCCTCCCTTCTCTGTATTTAATAAAAAAAATATCCCTTTTAAAAGAACATCTACACTGGTTTTGCATATTCAAGTGTCTACGATCCAGCGTGGGTCTTACAAACTGGATTGTGTGAGCAGTTTAGATCCTTGAAAGATCTGGACAAATTCCCATCAGTGAGCTTCTAAGGCAGGTGAGGCAGCATTGGCTGGGGCATGTAGCCCAATTTCTCAGTCACTGCGTACCCAAGCAGCTTCTGTTTGGGCAGATATAAGGGGCAAAACGCGATAGAGAAGAGTTTGACTGTTGTGTAACAGAAGGATGTGGAGCTGATTGGACTTGCCGACAGCTCGTACCAGTGGTGTGAAGATCAGCCTCTGGAGGAGTTTTGTGAAGGATGTCCTCCTCCAGCAATAACGGAGGGCGAGTACAGTGCTGGACGAGTAAAATTCAGCAAGTTGGAACAGTAGGGAGCACAGGTGGTAGATCTGCCAGTCATCCCTGTCACTCAACCCATGGCACCTTTATCTATCCTGTAACTTCCTGCCCATGAGCCTTCGACAGTCCACATGACCTCAATGTGCACTTAGCCTGGCACAAGCACTTTGTTGACATCACAATTTTTAGTGAGGTATGGCTGTTATTGTGTATATATACACCCATTCATGTGCCGTATCAGCCTTCTTAGGTGCTCATTAGCAGAACTAATCTCAAATATCTGTCAAAAACTATATGGGAGATTTTTCTCGTTTGTATGTGTATCTTTGTGTACATAGCCTATGTGTGTGTTTGTGGCGAGCCATGCTGCACAACAAACTCGGCCACAGCTATCAATAGCACATGATATCTACACTGGTTTTGGGTCCTCTAGGTTGAGTCTGCATTAAATAAGTGCCTGGTTCAATAAGTAATCAGCAGAACCTATGAGACAAACGTGGCCAGGTATGATCCTGGCCATTTCTACCCCTCTTTGCCATGCCGGCCTTCAAAGGGGCTCAATAACAGGGATGTTTGTGTTGGAGCTCGTGCTGTAGGCGTAGAAGACGCATTGCCGTTGATCCTCTGTAGGGAGCGTGCGTCTGCTGTGTGTAGCGTGGAGCTGCATGAGAGTGAAACCAATGGAGTTGTTGCACCTTGGGCGTGAATATCAATGCATGTCCATTTGCCAGGTGTCAATTTTTAAATAAAATTTGTGGAGATGTGTGCTGTATGGGAGAAAAAGCGACTGAGCCCACGCACTCACCCCCCCATTACAGTATCTCCTCGTACTATTTTACTGCTCAGCAATCATACGTACAACACGTTATTGTATGTCAGGAGGAAGGACAACAAACTAAATGCAAATGCAGTTCTAAAGAGATGAGTTTTCAATCAAGTGCATCACCCCAGTGGCTTCCTAATATCAGAAAGAAGAGAATATCAGATGGCAGAAAAAGCGCATCTGAAAGCGCGCGATGAAAACTGCAGGCCACTGTGTTTTTCCTGCTGCCAAAGAACACAATTTGTCTCGTTACTTGAACAATTTCTAATTTTGCAAAAAATGGGTTAAAATTAATATTGTTTGTTATAGCACATTCTCGTAGAAAGAACGTTGGTTAAGTCAGACTGGCCTGTATATGTACAGTATAGATATTTTGTTTGCAGTAGTGCAATACACACAGCTCAATACACAGTTATACAGTGAGGGAAAAAAGTATTTGATCCCCTGCTGATTTTGTACGTTTGCCCACTGACAAAGAAATGATCAGTCTATAATTTTAATGGTAGGTTTATTTGAACAGTGAGAGACAGAGTAACAACAAAAAAATCCAGAAAACC
This sequence comes from Petromyzon marinus, assembly GCF_048934315.1. Classification (NCBI taxonomy): domain Eukaryota; kingdom Metazoa; phylum Chordata; class Hyperoartia; order Petromyzontiformes; family Petromyzontidae; genus Petromyzon; species Petromyzon marinus. Next base: position 885,650 of record NW_027422640.1, read on the forward strand.
GCATGTCAAAAATGGTATAAATTTATTTGCATTTTAATGAGGGAATTATGTATTTGACCCCTCTGCAAAACATGACTTAGTACTTGGTGGCAAAACCCCTGTTGGCAATCACAGAGGTCAGACGTTTCTTGTAGTTGGCCACCAGGTTTGCACACATCTCAGGAGAGATTTTGTCCCACTCCTCTTTGCAGATCTTCTCCAAGTCATTAAGGTTTCAAGGCTGACGTTTGGCAACTCGAACCTTCAGCTCCCTCCACAGATGTTCTATGGGATTAAGGTATGGAGACTGGCTAGGCCACTCCAGGACCTTAATGTGCTTCTTCTTAAGCCACTCCTTTGTTGCCTTGGCCGTGTGTTTTGGGTCATTGTCATGCTCGAATACCCATCCACGACCCATTTTCAATGCCCTGGCTAAGTGAAGGAGGTTCTCACCCAAGATTTGATGGTACATGGCCCCGTCCATCGTCCCTTTGATGCGGTGAAGTTGTCCTGTCCCCTTAGCAGAAAAAATCCCCTAAAGCATAATGTTTCCACCTCCATGTTTGACGGTGGGGATGGTGTTCTTGGGGTCATAGGCAGCATTCCTCCTCCTCCTTCAAACACGGCGAGTTGAGTTGATGCCAAAGAGCTCCATTTTGGTCTCATCTGACCCACAACACTTTCACCCAGTTGTCCTCTGAATCATTCAGATGTTCATTGGCAAACTTCAGACGGGCATGTATATGTGCTTTCTTGAGCAGGGGGATCTTGCGGGCGCTGCAGGATTTCAGTCCTTCACGGCGTAGTGTGTTACCAATTGTTTTCTTTGGTGACTATGGTCCCAGCTGCCTTGAGATCATTGACAAGATCCTCCCGTGTAGTTCTGGGCTGATTCCTCACCGTTCTCATGATCATTGCAACTCCACGAGGTGAGATCTTGCATGGAACCCCAGGCCGAGGGAGAATGACAGTTCTTTTGTGTTTCTTCCATTTGCGAATAATCGCACCAACTGTTGTCACCTCACCAAGCTGCTTGGCAATGGTCTTGTAACACATTCCAGCCTTGTGTAGGTCTACAATCTTGTCCCTGACATCCTTGGAGAGCTCTTTCGTCTTAGCCATGGTGGAGAGTTTGGAATGTGATTGATTGATTACTTCTGTGGACAGGTGTCTTTTATACAGGTAACAAGCTGAGATTAGGAGCACTCCCTTTAAGAGTGTGCTCCCAATCTCAGCTCATTACCTGTATAAAAGACACCTGGGAGCCAGAAATCTTTCTGATTGAGAGGGGGCCAAATACTTATTTCCCTCATTAAAATGCAAATCAATTTATAACATTTTTGACATGTGTTTTTCTGGATTTTGTTGTTGTTATTCTGTCTCTCACTGTTCAAATAAACCTACCATTAAAATTATAGACTGATCATTTCTTTGTCAGTGGGCAAACGTACAAAATCAGCAGGGGATCAAATACTTTTTTCCCTCACTGTATGTATAAATATCTCAAATAAAGAATGGGTCACTTGGGTTTGCGAACATGATGTACAAAACTCGTTATAGTCTCATGCTCTGCATGCTTTTGTAAATGCATGTGGTGCATACTCACTGACAAAATTCTGTTATGGAGAGGCTTCATTATTATTTCTACTAATTTTAAATGTTAAATTAAGGATTTTTTTCATTAATTTCTAACGTAAAACATATCGGGAGGCATTAATCCAGCGGTAGTGACAATGGCTGATGATGATGATGTAACGTGCCGCCCATTTTTAAGGACTCCTAAGAGAGTGTAGGTGGAGATTCAAAGGCATAGGAAGGAGGCTGCACAGACACCTGGACCACTGCTGTCCTGGATAAGTGATTAATTTAACATAATGAACATCACAGTAACATTGACGCTGCCTTATGTGTGTACTTTAAGTTTTGGGTTCCAAACAAAAACACACTACCTCTACAAAGATCATGTTCACTAATTTCCGTGAAGCGTATGTGACGTCATACCACGGATAGACAACCTCAGACCACCCAAGATCAAACCTGGCTCCAACCCTCTGCCGTTCCACCTCCATCCTAATCGTCACTCAACGAGAGGTGACGCTATCCCGATCATTGCACATTATAGCGCAATTCGCCGTCTGCGTGGCATCACGGTGGTCGAGGCAGTGAGCACGTGGTGTCACGCAGCTGCTTAATCTGCTAAACCTGTGTGGTGTTCTGAATTAGGTTTACATTTTACTTTTTTTGTCGTAGTGTTGTGTTCATATAAATGTTCATATGCTTGCACTGAAGAGTGTTTTGAGATGCCTAAGGTGTTTCGATGCTATTTCATATATTTACATATATTAAAATAACAATTTTAAGCTTACATTACAATTTACATAACTCAATGTATTCACAATCAAATACCTAAAGTCACAATTTTACCTAACCAAGACCTTTCCGATTTTAGTAGCAGCATTTTATTTTAATAATTATTCTTATTTCCCGTACATGGCTAAAATTACACGACTATGATTACAGGTTACACGTGGTTTGTTTTCATTTTCTTCAGGTGACTCGATGCATTTGTCGTGATGGCATCAAATGATCCTGCATATGAGATTATTAGAACCAACAAAGTGAAACTGCAGGAATACCTCCAGGCGAAGTCTTCAGAAGTGCTTGACCATTCCTGTCAAACAGGGATAGTCCTGCGCAGTGAATACGCGTCCCTCAGAAGCGAGAATAACCCCATTGCACGAACACGGCACCTGGTTGACCTGGTGCTCGACAAGGGAGAAGAAGTGTGCATGAGATTCATTGAAGCCGTGCTGGTGCCGCTGAGATCCGAGATCCCTCTCTTGGATCAGTGGATATCACAGCATGAGCAGCAGCTCAACGTGATGGGTGTCGATCTGAGCAGAACTGTGGGTAAAGCCATCCCTGGAGCAGCTTTTCGTGAGTGATGCTAAACTTCACATAGCCATTCGCATGTCTTGGGCAAGTTTAGGTGAAGAAATTCCTTTGATCTGAGATGAATTATTATTTAAATTTAGCAAACTGCACCACCCTTGCATGACAACATTCCTCTCAGAAGGAAGACATTTATATTCCATTCCATAGCAGGAAAAGTACAATTGATCAGCAATCGGGAGGATAGGATGGATGGATGGATAATGAAAATGTGTGAAAATATCAAAACCTTACATCCACATTGGACCCCAACATTAATTAATTCGCCATAACCCACAGCTCCATTTCCTAGTAAAAGACTTGAACATGGTGACTTTCTCCCACCTCTTCAGACACAGACACATCGTGTTTGAGTTGGAAGAATGTAATGAGCTGTGAAGCTCTCTTTCAAGTGCCAAGCCCAAGATAGTTGGCCATGGCAGCAAACCCATCTGCTGCCATGGTCTCCATGACTTGGTACAATTTGTATTCCACCAAGGCCATATCATTGAAACTGTTCCCCTATGCAGGGTGAATGACCACCTCTCTTAAACTATGGAAGCTGCTTCTAGTTATTGATCTTTCGGCTGCTTTGGATACCACACACCACTCCATCCTCTTGAATCGGCATGGCTACGCAGGCATCTCTCACACACATCCCTATTGCTTCTGCTTCACTATTTTTCCAATTAAGGACTGCCTTCCATTCAGAAGCCCCAATTCTATGGTGTTCCACATGACTCCATCCGTGGCTATCTGCTCTTGGCACAATGTCTCCTCCCTGTAGAAAAATTATCCTAATTTTTATTATCGACTATCACTGCTATTTCAAATGACACCCAGCCTTTTATTGGTATTGAATCATAAAACTGAACCTACTCTCTCCTCCACACCCTGACTCGGATTGGTTATAATTTCCTGCAGATTAAATGTAAAATTTGTAGCCCTCGTCATTTTGAAAAAAAGTCCACGTGAATTAATGACCCCGAGCATTTGATTCCTGAGAGTTTAAATAACATCAGATACAGAGGGATCACGGTATTTAACATTGCCCAAGTGGTGATCCACTGGGTTCAATGTTTCCTTGGAAAGCTGATGGAAGTTGTTGAGCAAATTTGTCATAGGAAATCGCCACTCTCCCCAAAGTAGTGGATGCCACAGTGGTTGCTGATGATGCAGTAGCCAGATTAGTTGAAGTTCAAGTGAACCTGCGATGCATCACGTGGGATGCTACGAGTTCTGTGATTCATGTGGCTGTTGTTGTGGCGGTGCAAGCACTGCATATTCTCTGCCTGCAGAGGGGACCGTGCCTTGTGTACTGCACTCCACCAGTGTAGTCCCATTGCTATGTGATGTAGGCCAGCTTGACATGGGAGAGGAAACACAGCCCCAATACCAGTGAAATATAAAAAGTTAAATTCAACATCCTAAACAACAAAAATAAATAATTGTAGGACAAGGCAGGATTGAAATTTACACCCAAATTGATGGAATTAATTTTTGATAATGATGATGTACACCGTAATGATAAATGTGGTGGTACTATCTTTTTCACAGGCAAAACATACAAGACAGGTGGTGAGGATATTTTTATCAAGATAAAAAATATATTTTACAAAGGTACAGTATTTCCAAAAATTGCATGTCTCGCATACATATCTGGAAAACTTCCATACAATAATTCGTGATATACATGATGCTGCTGAATTATCGAAGGTGAACGAATTCGCTACGCTTTTTTAATGATGTAGTTCCTTTTAAACATATTTGTCTGCTATAGGAATGTTTTTTGTGTATATGAAACTAATTTGTTAAATTATTTCTGTTTTATTTAGATAACTCTGGTGTATACAGAGAATTTTTGCTGAAGCTGACATCATTAACACAAGACTACAACGCACGACCTGGAGAACCTGCAGTGTTTTTGCTGGAGAGGATGGTGACGCCAATTCTGATTCCCTACTACCACCAGCAAGAAACCAAGGAGCACGAGTTACTAGCGAGAGGCAAGAAACACGAGGAGCTGATGAAGAGAGCACAGAGAGAAGGGATGACTTGCAATAATCTATTTGATCCCATTGGTTACATTGGAGAAAAAAAACACCCCAGACTGGTTATTGTAGTGGGGATTCCAGGCAGCGGTAAAACCATGTTGAGCAAATTCATTGTGCACAGCTTGCTGTCAGGTGAGAAAGTGTTTGCACGCCGCTTTAAGCACATTGTGCTCATAACGTTCAGGGAGATAAAGGATGTTGGAGAGGTGTCACTCGCAGAGCTGTTTTCTGTGATGCACTCATGTTTGGGAAAGAAAGCAGATGAGGTTTTCACAAACCAAAAGAGAACCCTTTTTGTTATGGATGGGTTGGACGAGTTTGGAAAGTCCCTTCACTATGCCAATGCTTGCACTGATCCACGTAAGACGGCAACAGTAGAAGCCATCATTGCTGCCCTAGTGAATGGAAATCTCTTGCCCAAGGCCTCGGTCTTGATAACGACCAGACCCATTGCCATGCAGCAGCTGAGGGAAGTGAATGTTGATCGAGCTGTTGAAATCACTGGGTTTTCCAACGAAGATAAAATAGCATTCTTTAACAAATTTGACCAAGATAGGAGTCTAGCAGAAAGGGCACTCAAGCTCCTGCAGGAAAATGAAACAGTGAATACATTGTGCCAGAACCCTTCATTCTGCCATATAGCAGCCATTACACTGAAGGAACATTTACAAAAGTCGGATCATTCTGAGATTATCCTCAAATCAATGACCGACCTCTTCACACAATACGTGTTTGGGCTCATAGAACACCATGGACGTGGCAGCCGCGGAGCCAAGGAAATTGTATCGTCTCTTGCCAATATTGCTCTGAAGGGGGTTCAGCAAAATATCCAGATATTCAGCCAAAAAGATCTAGAAGAGTGTGTTGTTAGTTCTTATGAACTTGGAAGTACATTCATCAACAAAGTGTTCACATGTGAGGGCATTAAACAAGGGAGTTGCTATTCATTTTCACACTTGACAATGCAGGAATTCTTTGCAGCTATAGCTGTGCATCTGTCACATTCAACACGGCCAGTGAGTGACATCATCAAAGCTATTGAGGACAGCAAAGATGGGAGGTTTGATGTGTTTCAGAGGTTTTTTTGTGGACTAGCATCAAGCACTCCATGGAAGGTCTTTGAGGGTATCTTGGATCCTCCATCTGCAGATTATCAAAAGGAAATAATCGAGTGGCTCAATCGCAGCATGAAGACTCAGAAGGTTGACAAACACAGGTTCATCAGTCTCCTGCACTGCGTGCACGAGCTGCATGACCGCAAGTCCCTGAGTGATGCCACTCGGTCCATGACTGAGATAGACCTGTCAAGGACAAGGCTGTCCCTGCCAGACTGCGCTGCCATCTCCTGGATCCTGCTGCAACGAGAAGAACCTGTGAAGACACTCAACCTGTCGGGCTGCGGCATCGGCACCGAGGAAATGAAGAGGCTTCAGCCTGAACTGGACAGATGTAAAAGGCTACTGTAAGACTTGCACACCTCGCATTCACTCCTTCACAAATTGTGCGTACATATATGTGTTTGTGTGATATCAACTCATCTTCAAATGAGTACCAGGTGCAGCGTGTAAAACATCGCTACTCGGGAGATAACGGCGGCCGGGCGTGATGCTGGCCACCCACCCCATCATATGCCATGCCCGCCTTCATAGGTGCTCCCTAACAGCACTTTCCCCAGGAGTCTGTTAAGGCTATACGGCAGATCTTTGTCTCTAAGAATCCTCACTTAGTAACGGTGCACACAAAGAGTAGAATGTAACCTCATATTCACGTAACACTCGGTCTTGCATAGCCCACGCATGAATACAACTTTTGACAAAAGTCTTCCCCTTGCCACTGCCATCATTCTCCTCACTCCTCTCCCCGCACACCACGCTCACCCCTCCCCTTATGCCTCCCATTAACCCCCCGATCTGCTCCTGCCTTCACTTTTCCCATAATCCCTCCCCCACCCTTGCTCATCCCTTAACTCTTCTCCCCCCATACCCATGCCCACTCATCCACTGAGGGGGGGTAATGTTTGGTGAGTGAGTGCATGCCTACTTGAGTTGGTGGGTGGATCGATGAGTGGGTATGTTGAGTTACGTAAGGATGTGAGTGAGTTGGTGGGTCAGTAGTGTGTGAGTGCGTTGGTGAATGAGTGAAATAGTGCGAGTGGTTGAGTAAATGTGTAGTGAGTAGGTGGTTCCACAGTGAATGCTGCAGTCGCTGTACATTAAAGTATTAAAGGAAGAAAAGGTATGCATATGCATGGTTGCTTTTAAGCTTTCCATCATCTTCAGCAACATTTAATTATCGATAATGATAGACCTCACACTAGGTGCAGAAAGTGAGGTGACCGTAGGCCACACTGAGAAAATGGAGCCTTGATAACGACTCTGCAATGGAGAGTGAGGGTACCGTTTTGATCCACGTGGCCAATTCAAGCCCCTGGTTCACAGTGGATCATGGCAAGTGATGGTGCCCCCCACTACAGAATCAGAATCAGAAAGGGTTTTATTCGCCATGAAAGTTCACACCGACATGGAATTTACTTTGGCAGGATGGTGCATACATTCAACATATAGGAATCTAAAATCTTACTATAATAAGGGTTAAACGTCTAACTAACACCAAGGGGCTGAAGTATATAAAATTGAATAAATATCTAATATAAAATAGCTTTAAGATATAATATAAAAAGAAAAAATACAAATAGGTTAACATAGTTAATATCGGCAAGGTGTCATTATGTTGATAAAATGTTAACATCAGTGTAAGCCCTTGGCCTTGTTTAACAGGCCAGCAGCAGATGGGAAGAAACTGTTTTTATGGCGTGAGGTTTTGGTCCTGATGGACCGAAGCCTTCTGCCAGTAGGGAGTCGCTAAAACAGAGAGTGTCCAGGGTGGGAGGAATCGGCCACAATCTTCCTCGCTCGCCTCATGGTCCTTGTCGTGTGCAGGTCCTCGAGGGTTGGTAGATTGCAGGCAATTACCTTCTCAGCAGTGTGGATGATACGCTGCAGTCTGCTCTTGTCCTTGGCAGTGGCAGCAGCGTACCAGACGGTTATGGAGGAGGTGAGGATGGATTCAATGATTGCTGTATAGAATTGCACCATCATTGTTTTTGGCAGGTTGAATTTCTTCAGCTGCCATTGAAAGTACATCCTCTGTTGAGCTCTCTTGGTGAGGGAGCTGATGTTCAGTTCCCACTTGAGGTCCCGGGAGAGAATAGTGCCCAGGAAGCAGAAGGACTCTACAATTTTGACTGGGGAGTCTAACAGGATGATGGGGGTGAGTGGGACTGTATTCTTCCTGAAGTCCACAACCATCTCAACTGTCTTTAGAGCATTTAGCTCTAAGTTGTTCTGGCTACACCAGGTCACCAGGTTGTCAGCTTCCCACCTATAGTCAGACTCATCCCCACCAGAGATCAGCCCAATGAGGGTGGTGTCGTCCGCCAATTTCAAGAGTTTGACGGACAGATGATTGGAGGTGCAGGTGTTGGTATACAGGGAGAAGAGCAGTGGGGAAAGGACGCAGCCCTGAGGAGTTCCGGTGCTGAAGGACCTGAAGTCAGAGACTTGTGTTCCCAGCTTAACGCACTGCTTCCTGTCAGACAGGAAGTCTGTGAACCACCTGCAGGTAGAGTAGGGCACGTTCATCTGGAAGAGCTTGTCCTGAAGCAGGGCAGGGATGATGGTGTTAAAGGCAGAGCTGAAGTCCACAAACAGGATCCTAGCGTAGGATGCTGGGGCGTCAAGATGCTGTAGGGTGAAGTGGAGGGCCATGTTAACTGCGTCGTCCACAGACCTGTTGGCTCTGTAGGCAAACTGAAGGGGGTCCAGGAGAGAGTCTGTGATGGCTTTGAGGTGTGCCAGGACCAGGCGCTCAAAATACTTCATTACCACAGATGTAAGGGCGACCGGTCTGTAATCATTTAGTCCTGTTGGCCTTAGCTTTTTGGGCACAGGGATGATGGTGGAGGACTTGAGACATGCTGGTACATGGCATGTCTCCAGGGAGGTGTTAAAGATGTTGGTGAACACCGGAGACAGCTGGTCAGCGCAGTGCCTGAGGGTGGCTGGAGAGACAGAGTCTGGCCCGGCTGCTTTGCGTGGATTCTGCCTCTTGAAAAGTCTATTAACTTCTCCCTCCTGAAAGGAGAGAGTCGTCTCTGTAGTATGGGTGGGGGATGGGGCCTCTTGGGTGGGAAGGGGTGGTTCAGGACAGTCCAATTGTCTTTCAAATCTGCAGTAGAACTCGTTCAAGTCGTTGGCTAGGCCGGAGTCGTTAGTGGTGTGGGGGGCTCTGGGTTTGTAGTTTATGATCTGCCTGAGCCCTCTCCAGACAGAAGCAGAGTCGTTAGTAGAGAACTGGTGTTTTAGTCTCTCTGAGTACAGTCGTTTAGCCTCTCTCATCACTTTGCTAAACCTGTTCTTCGACTCCTTGAATCTGTCTCTATCCCCACTCCTAAACGCTTCCTCCTTCTCCAACCTCAAGCGTCTGAGCTTTGCTGAGAACCAGGGCTTGTTGTTGTTAAAGTTCACCCTGGTACGTGTTGGGATACAGCAGTCCTCACAGAAGCTGATGAAGGACGTCACAGCCTCTGTGAGTTCATCCAGACTATTGGTAGCAGTCGTGAACATATCCCAGTCAGTACAGTCTAAGCACGCCCGCAAATCTTCCACAGCCTCACTGGTCCACTGTTTAGATGTCCTCACAACAGGTTTACAGAGTTTTAGTTTCTACCTGTATGCAGGAATCAGGTGGACCATGGCATGGTCAGAGTGTCCTAGTGCTGCTCGGGGGATGGCGTGGTAGGCTCTACTGACTGTAGTGTAGCAGTGATCCAGAGTGTTCCCTTCTCTGGTTAGGCATTTAATGAATTGTATGTATTTGGGGAGTTCGTGGCTGAGATGACCTTTGTTAAAGTCGCCAAGTACGATAACCAACTAATCTGGATTTGCTCGCTCCACACTCAGAATCTGATCGGCGAGCATGCGTTGGGCCTCTTTAACCTGAGGACACGGCGGCAAATAAACTCCGACTAAAATGAGCGACGCGAACTCGCGAGGCGAGTAAAACGGTTTACAGGTTATAAAAATGGATTCAAGGAGTGAAGAACAATGTTGCAGAATCACTGTGACATCTACACACCAGCCACTGTTAATGTAAAAACAAATACCACCGCCTTTCGTCTTGCCGGAGAGTGCTATGTCACGATCCGATCTTACAAGATGGAATCCTGCTAGTTGTAGCGAAGTGTCCGGAATCAAATCACACAGCCATGTCTCCGTGAAGCACTAAACAGAAGATGAAAGAAAGTCTTTGTTTTTTACCATCAGTAGCTGAAGTTCATCCATTTTGTTGTACAGTGAACACACGTTGGAGAGGAAAAAGCTCGGAAGCACTGTTCGGATCCCGCATCTGCGTAGCCGTACAAGAGCCCCCGACCGTTTACCCCTTGGGCGGCGTTTCGCTGCTTGAGCAAAGCCTAGCGCGGCATTGACTAGAATGCCTACTAATTCTGCCGCTGGAAGCAGAAACGTAGGAATTAAATCCACAGGAGTTGTTTCCCTGATATTTAAAAGTTCGTCTCTTGTTAGAGAACTCAGAAAATCTTGGCAAAACACTGAATTGACAGACAAAACAAGACAAAACAGGGCGCGCCGACCGGCTGAGGCTACCATCATCGGCGCCATATTCTCACCAGCACGGGTGTGATGAACAGCAGGCCCCTCTCACCAGCACGGGTGTGCTGAACAGCAGGCCCCTCTCACCAGCACTGGTGTGCTGAACAGCAGGCCTCTCTCACCAGCACAGGTGTGATGAACAGCAGGCCTCTCTCACCAGCACGGGTGTGCTGAACAGCAGGCCCCTCTCACCAGCACGGGTGTGTTGAACAGCAGGCCCCTCTCACCAGCACGGGTGTGATGAACAGCAGGCCTCTCTCACCAGCACGGGTGTGTTGAACAGCAGGCCCCTCTCACCAGCACGGATGTGATGAACAGCAGGCCTCTCTCACCAGCACGGGTGTGTTGAACAGCAGGCCTCTCTCACCAGCACGGGTGTGCTGAACAGCAGGCCCCTCTCACCAGCACGGGTGTGTTGAGCAGCAGGCCCCTCTCACCAGCACGGGTGTGATGAACAGCAGGCCTCTCTCACCAGCACGGGTGTGTTGAACAGCAGGCCTCTCTCACCAGCACGGGTGTGCTGAACAGCAGGCCCCTCTCACCAGCACGGGTGTGATGAACAACAGGCCCCTCTCACCAGCACAGGTGTGCTGAACAACAGGCCCCTCTCACCAGCACGGGTGTGATGAACAGCAGGCCCCTCTCACCAGCACAGGTGATCAAGCAAAACAAGACAAAACTGGACAAAACAGGGCGCACCAACCGGCCGAGGCTGCCATCATCGGCGCCACCCACCACAGCAGCTACAGAGACAGGTGATAGGTAATGGGTGTTAATCTTAGTTGTAAAGCATAAAAGAGACAAAGATCCCTCAAGTGGCCCATACAAACTGTTGGGGAAAAGGAAGCCAGTGACAGAGAACAAACACACACAACTACACTGCACTTTAGAACACAAAAACAATCTCCCCGTGGAACCTGCATACACTTTTGAGGCAAGTGCTGATCGCAATTCCCTGACTAGCACCGTCCTTGGCTGTCTTTCTCTCCCCATTGCTGATGTTTACACACCATACCAGGTACTCATTTAAGGCTGAGTCACCCTAGGGGAGTTCCAGGAGCAGATTTTTATCACTCACCACTGATTATGTTACCAGATATTGAACCCAGATCACTTCGTTCGTAGTGGAATGTGCCAACGACTTTCCCACCATTCCCATAAAGGCATAAAAATATGCGATGAAAGACACTCATATACACACACAGACATGTACACACACAAACGTACACAATGTACATATAAACTCACGTACTCCTACACATGTACAAGTACAGCCTTTGGTCACTCCACTGCTGGATAAAGCACTTCCACACCATGCAGGTCTTGGGGGTTATTTGACCAGACATCACCACTCTTGTCAGTGTGGGTTGGGGTAGAGCATAGAGATGAATGTTGTTCCATTGCCATAACGCACCTCTGCAGGCTACAACACCTGTTCTTATGCATGTTAGTCTTGGGTAGAAGCACCATCCAGGCTCGAGCCTATTTAGATTTTCAGATTTTTTTTTTAGATCCTACATGTACACTCTCAAATATTAATATACACACACTTAGTTTCAGTTTCATTTTTCAGTTTAATTTATTTGGTATAGCCCTGTGAGCCGTTTGGCTCTTAAATCGGGTGCAACCGCAACGAAACAAAAAACAAAAACATGAACAAGAAAACATCTTAAAGTGACTTGCACATGTACATATACACTAATATCCATATACACGAATACTTGCACATTACTACACACTCACACACACTTATACACACCCCTGTTTGAGTCTGCAGTTTTAATGTGACAGTATTTTTTTACATTAAAATGAATGCAAGCAATCGTCATATAATAAGGATTCACATTCATGAAGCGCAATTCGGCCAGTGATCTGAGTGCACCATGGACAAATTAGTTAATATACGCATGTGCAGGGAGTCCCAGGTTTACGGAAATCCGAATTTACAGAAATGCTCCCATGAATCGTGTAATAAAACTCAACGTGTGGAAATGTTAGCGGTAGTTACATAAGTACAACTAGTACAGCACGTTGAGGTTGCGGTCGTCTCCTGCGGAGCGAGGCTTAAGCCCCGCCTCAACCAAAACGCCGCCTTCACCGAGCCCGAGCTTCACAGGATTAAGGTATTTTTTTATATCATTACGTAATTATTTTCCTTAGGTAGCATTACGTAATTGCTTGTTGTCTATGCTTAGAACTATACATCCCCATGTTTATATTGCTGGTTTGAATTTTAAGTTTATTTCATGAGTTATTTACTTTAGTTCCTGTGTGTGTGTAGGTTTGTAGACGAGGAGTGGTAGTGTCGTGATTAGCGCGACGCTGCGCTATGAACCCGGCGACCTGGGTTCGATTCCCGCTCACGGCCAACACCGGTGCCAATTATCTGAACCGGACCTGGGCCTCCCTCTAGATCGACTCGGCCTCAAATGAGTACCTGGTGCGGTGTGTAAACATCACTGGGGAGACAAAGGCGGTCGGGCGTGGTGCTGGCCACCCACCCCCTCGTGTGCCGTTCTGGCCTTCATACAGTAGGTGCTCGCTAACAGCACTTGCCCCTACAGTCTGTTAAGGCTACACGGGGGATCTTTGTTTTTTTTGTAGAGGAGGTCTTGCAAAACAAGACCCTTGTAAACACAAACACGTTTCAGATTATAAAGGTACAGTGCAGTATAAATGAATAGATGATTGTGAGTAAATATTTGTGAATGCCACAAATATCATATGCTTCTGTGTTATACATGAAACAATGAGCAGCTTTGCTCATGAACGTGTGTGCTGTGGTCACGTGCACCGCCATTGTGAGTGTCCCTCACTCACCGCGTGTTTGACTCCGCGGTTCCCGTGGGCTCAGTGAGTCAGCGCTGTCCCTTCTCCCGTCCACCCGGGTTTAGGTTGAGTCTCAACGAGATCAGAGACAGCGGCCTCCGACTTTTAGCGGACGGGATGTTGGGAAGAGAAGGGAGTTTGGAGACGTTAGCGTGAGTGTCCTGATGCACACACACACATATAAGCACACCTAAACAAATATACACACACATATTCATAATAAAGGTTTTTGGGTTAGATCGCGTTTATTTATAAATGTGTCGTAACCCTCCACCACCCGACACGGCCAATCAGCAAAAAAAGTGTCACGTTAACAAAAGACAAATAATTCACTAATTTAGCCCACCGGTGTGTTGAAGAGTGAATCCACATTTACAGTTTGAGTACGACGTTTCGCTGGTAAATACATCCAGCATCATCGGGCAATTCGCCAGAATGGTAAAGCCCTCGCTTGCTCCCGGTTTTATATAGAGCAGCAGGGTGACGTCATCACTTAACTCATATCAGGTGCAGTGATTAGAGGCAGAGGGGGGGGGGGTATTGTAATTATATAATCGATTAGTAATCAGTCATTGGTTATGATTAGTAATGAGTTGTAGATTAGTAATTCTTTAAATCAAAATGTAATGTGTATTATTTAATAATACGCTTCCAGGCTGCACTAAGCCGGTAGCTGTCAGAGCGATTAAAGTTATTCTTGTTCCTCTCAATTTCAATGGATTCTCTAATTAGTCTTTGCCAGTAATAATTAGTTCTACACACCACTGCAACATTGTCAAAATCAATTGCGTGTCCTTGTTGACAAGCATGTTCTGTCACTGCCGACAGTTGTGTTTGAGATAATTTAATATTTCTCTGATGTTCTTTTAGTCTTACGCTGATGTTACGTCCCGTCTGCCCAATGTAGTAGCTGCCACATGAACAATTAATCCGATATACACCTTCTGTTGATAGTTTAGGTAATGCGTCTTTAGTGCAAGATACTAATTTTTGAATTTTGTGTACTGTACCAAATCTTACTGTAATGTTTTGCTTTTGCAAAACACGAGCTAATTTGTCAGTTACTCCTGAGATATATGGACTTTTTATTGTTTTAACAATCTGGTCGCTTTCAGCAGTATTGCTTTGTGATCGTGATTTGGCATTCAGTGTTCTGTTAATTTGAGCATTATTGTAGCCATTCTGTCGTAGTGCGTCTTTAACGTGTTTAATCTCTCTCACTAGACTCTCACCATCTGACACTGTTTAGCCCGATGTATGAGCGTCTTGATAAGAGAGGATTTCTGAGCTGGATGATGATGTGATTCTGCATTCAGATAGGCACCAGTGTGCGTTTGCTTTCTGTAAACGCTGTGTTATTTTACCGTTTAGGCCATGTCCAAGCAAAATATCTAGGAATGGGAGTGTGTTATTCACCTCCATTTCCATGGTGAACTGGATGGCCGGGTTTTGTGCATTGAGATGATTTAGAAAATCATTAAGTGTATCTTTACCATGTGGCCAGACAACCAAAGTGTCATCCACATACCTAAACCAAAAGGATGGTTTTAATGTGCTCGAGGCAAGTGCTCTTATTTCAAAGTTTTCCATGTACAAATTTGCTATAGCAGGGGATAAAGGAGAACCCATTGCTGCTCCTTCCTTTTGTTTAAAGAAATCCCCTCTCCATAAGAAGTAAGTGTTATTTAAACAATGGCCAGCAAGTTTCGGAATATCTTTTGGTAAACCGGTATTCTTTACTAGTGTATCAAGTAATTTAAGCGATTCGTCCACTGGAACCTTAGTGAATAGAGAAATCACATCAAAACTTACCAGAATATCATCAGGAGTAAGTTTAATATCGTTAATCACATTCACAAGATGTTCTGAATTTTTTATGAATGAAGATGTCTTACCGATGTAGGGCTGTATTTGTTTGGTTATATATTTTGCTAATTGATATGTGGCAGAGCCAATTGTACTGACTATGGGTCGTAATGGGATGCCGATTTTATGAATCTTTGGTAGCCCATAGAGTCTAGGTGGTTTTGAGGCCCTTGGCTTAATTAGGTATTGCTCATTTTTAGGGATTAATGAATTTGCAATTATTGCAGTGGTCTTACGTTCTAAAGTATTAGTTGGATCTATTAAATAATACACATTACATTTTGATTTAAAGAATTACTAATCTACAACTCATTACTAATCATAACCAATGACTGATTACTAATCGATTATATAATTACAATACCCCCCCCTCCGCCTCTAATCACTGCACCTGATATGAGTTAAGTGATGACGTCACCCTGCTGCTCTATATAAAACCGGGAGCAAGCGAGGGCTTTACCATTCTGGCGAATTGCCCGATGATGCTGGATGTATTTACCAGCGAAACGTCGTACTCAAACTGTAAATGTGGATTCACTCTTCAACACACCGGTGGGCTAAAGTAGTGAATTATTTGTCTTTGTCAACGTGACACTTTTTTTGCTGATTGGCCGTGTCGGGTGGTGGAGGGTTACGACACATTTATAAATAAACACGATCTAACCCAAAAACCTTTATTATGAATAATATTGGTCGCGAAAGCCTACGTGTTAAACATACACACACATACAGACACAAAACACAAAGATACTCAGTATAACATAATAATGTTGTATTTTAACGTCTATTATAACTTTGTTTTTATGCACTCGTCAAATAAGTTATTAGCCACACTTATTACAGCACTTTTAACCACTATTAACAATACAATTACAATTATCACATTACCTACTATAACCAATGATATTGTTTCAAATTATATTATGGTAATACAGTAGATCGTCGATTATCCGGCAGTCAGAATTTCAAAAGCACCAGATAATCGCATCATTATTTAAAATGGCTTATTTTTGCATATTCTTAAATAAGATTATATTTTTAGGTGCTCTGTATATTTAGTGTTATTAAATAGTTTGCGAAATAAAAATCGCTTAACTAAATATACAAAGACAAAATGAATATTCTGCTGTAAAAAGTTACTATTTACTGTACCGCACTCACCACTCCAAAATCGAAGACTCTGCATGGGGTGATGTGCGTACTAGGATATTGTTCAACAACCTGTGTTTGACAACAACTTGTGTTTGACAACTTGTTTTTGAGAACAACTTGTGTTTGACAACAACAACTTGTGTTTGACAACAACTTGTGTTTGACAACAACAACTTGTGTTTGACAATCGTCAGACTGATTCAGATCGGTGCTCTGGCGATCGCCGAATTGCACGCAATTTTCGGCGGACCGCGCTGTATATTTTCAGTTTCTATGACTAGTTATTAGTCATGAAAAATGTATATAAGTGCAGTATTTTCATTGTTTAAGTTGTTGTATGTAGTGTATAATGTACTGTATATATTATTTGACGTGGAAATGGGAGGATCTTCTGAGGAAATTAGGAATGAGAGGATATGGGAAGAGTTGTAGTGGAAATGCCGATATGCAGGCCATGTGCTAAGTTACCTTGTGCTCAGACCGTTGCCACTGGGGGTGTCCTTTCAATTACATTGTGATGAGATGATCAATTAAACGCTTTCAGATGTAACCGCTTATAGGATGATGCAATATCGAAAATAAATCATGAGTATTTGATCTATATATACATACACAGAGATTCTACAGAGAGCCTTTAGCAGACTTTTCGGTCATAACCTGTTCGGGAACACCTAATTAAGACCAGAACGGCACATGAGGGGTTGGGAGGCCAGCACCACACTCAGCCAACTGATGTTTACTTACTACACCAGGTAGTAATTTAAGGCTGAGTCGACCTAGGTGAGGTCCACGGCCGTTTTAGATATTCATCAATGAAGTTAGCCATGAGCGGCAATCGAACCAGGTTTGTGGCTCACTGTGCTAACCACTGCACCACTACTTCCCATGCGCATGCACACAAATATGCATGCACTATGATACACAAGTACCAACATGCGCAGATATGGACTAACGCAAATATACACATAGTAGACATTCACACACATCACGTTAAACCCAAAAACCTAAACAGCAGTTGCTATTTGCAAGCTCCTATTAAACTTGACATGAGGTGAATTTGTGCACAGCCTCCACAAACACGACCCTCAACCACTGTCCCATCAACCACCACCACCACCCCTCACCATCCCCCACTCTGTACCCAGACATTCCACCCATCCCCTCTGCCCCGACTAACCACCTCTTCTCTTCCTGCAGTCTGTATCAGTGTTCACTGACGGACAAGTCGGGTTCCTCTCTCAGTGTCATCCTCAAGGCGAACACAGGATTGAAGATTCTCGAGTAAGCTTTGCTGTTCGTTTCTCACATGTGTTCTGTTCACAAACTGTGCCGATTATTGGTGCAACACGTCGTGAAGTAAACATTTAAATGTGAACACATTTTATCTTGCTGTCCTGCTTAATCGAGTCCACTTTCAAAATGTTTTACTGTAATCTTAACACATTTGTTTAATTTAACACATAGGCTAAAGCAATTTTCATACTGTTAGCAGATACATTAATTAATTGTAAACATCTCCCTGTGTTCCTCGATGAAAATGTACTTGTGTGATCCTCTGTTGTAACTTTGTGTTTCTATAAACACAAACACTTTTCATATTAAAAGGTACAGTGCAGTATAATTGAATGGATGATCGTGAGTAAACTGATGTTTGTGAATGCCACCTATTATATATAAAATGTTTAACACAGAAGCATGAAACAATGAGCATCTTTGCTCATGAACGTGTGTGCTCTGGTCACGTGCACCGCCATTCTGAGTGTCCCTCACTCGCCGCGTGTTTGACTCCGTGGTTACCATGGGCTCATTAAGTCAGCGCTGTCCCTTCTCCCGTCCACCCGGGTTTAGGCTGAGTGGCAACAAGATCGGAGACAGCGGCCTCCGACTTTTGGCGGACGGGATGTTGGGGAGAGAAGGGAGTTTGGAGACGTTAGAGTGAGTAATGTCCTGATGCACCCACACTTATATATAAGTACACCTAAACAAATATATACACACATATAGACACAAAACACAAAGATACTCAGTACAGCATAATAATGTTTTATTTTAACGTCTATTATAACTTGCTGTTTTTATGCACTCGTCAATTAAGTTATTAACCACACGTATTACAGCACTTTTAACCACTATTAAATAACAATACAATTACAATTGTCACATTACCTACTCTAACCAATGATATTGTTTCAAATTATGCTAATATTATGTTAATACAATATTATGTTAAGACAGCAGATCATCGATTATCTGGCAGCCGTTTTTTAAAAAACACCAGATAATCACATTATTAAAAATGGATTATGTTTGCATATTCTTGAATAAGATTATATTTTTAGGTGTTCTGTATATATTTAGTGTCATTAAATAGTTTGCGATGTAAAAATCGCTTCAATAAATATACAAAGACAAAATGAATATCCTGCTGTAAAAAGTGACTATTTACTGTACCGCACTCACCACTCCAATATCGAAGACTCTGCATGGGGTGATGTGCATACTACGCTCTTGTTAAACAACTTGTGTTTGACAATAACTTGTGTTTGACAATAACTTGTGTTTGTCAATCGTTGGACTGATTCAGCCTTCAGACCGGTGCTCTGGTGAATGCCGAATTGCACTCAATTTTCGCCAGATCGCACTTTATATTTTCTGTTTCTATGATTGTAGTTGTTAGTCATGAAACATTTATATATGTGCATTATTTTAATTATTTAAGTTGTTGTATGTAGTGTTTAATGTACTGTATATATTATTTGACACGGAAATAAAGCATAGCTACTTGTTTTGTCACGCACATGGTGCCGATCGCCGGACTGGTACAGCCTTTGGAGCGGTTTCACCGGATGTTGGAAGCCAGATCGGCATGCTCTGGATATAATCAATGATTATCTGTATTTAACGGCATAGATTACAATTAAGAATTTTATATAATGGCTGCAATCTTGACATAATTGCCCACCCACACGTTTACATTAATAACACCACAACCTAACTCTTATTAAAGCCATAAATCACCAATGGCTCTTATATGCCAGCCCTATACATTTGAACATTATTTTAACCTTACCAAATATACAGTTTAAACCAGCCTTTGCCTCGTGATGCGTAGCGTGGACATCTGTGAAAAAGAGCTTTTCAGCTTTTCGGATTCTCCATTCTTAATATTCAGATTTTGGCTCCTCTGCCTATATCTAGTGTCCTTTCATGGACAAACGCGATTTTTAATACAACATATTGCAGACCTCGCCAAATGCGGTGGGTTACATTCCTGTAAAATGCCATTTTGGACAAAGCCGCATTAAACAAATAGACAAATAGGGTTGCGTTCCTGGGTCCGAAATTATTACTCCCTCTGTTTAGCTGATTCTATGAGATTTCCACCCTTATTGTACTAAAAGATGTTGAGTTGCTCTCAATATCTTGTGTGTGTACACTTTTTATTTTCCAGTTTCACCTCACTCAGTGCCTCTTCTCTCCCTGTAGTCTGCAGTACTGCTCACTTACGGACAAATCGATCCCAGCTCTTCATGACATCATAATCACCAACAAAGCATTGAGGGAGCTCAGGTAAGTTAAGCTGCTCGTGTCTCATACGCGCTCTGACTGCTACAGACAAAACAACTTATATTCGTCAGTAACACTGTGGCGTTAGCAGAATAAAACATGGAAAAGGCAACGTTTTGTGCAAAGGACCTTGACAGCACGTTTGTGTGCTATCAACATGAGCCATTGCCAGAAGTGGGATTAGTAGTGGAGTGTACTCCAGTGCATTTAATATTCATTATCAGACCAAGGAGCATGACCAAACGACTGGGAATGTGCCTGATCTTAAATCTGCAAGATAAGCATGTTAAAGGCTGTATAGTGCTTAGATGGGTGACCACCGCACATAACCACAGGCGTTATAGGCAGCAGAGCTAAGTTGCGGGCAACAGACTGCAGTGTGCAGCACAATCCACCATTGGACAGTACTACGATCCTAGATCTGCAGTACCTGCCATCACAGACTTGCCATGACCTGCATGGTGAAGTATTGTAAAGCAGCTCTCATGGCATGGGGAGACCTTCATCCAGAATGGTTGTTGTGGGGGCTGCATGGGTCTTGAACTGTGAGGAGCTGCCTGAGTCTCCGTGTGAACCCATGTTAGCGTGAACCTCTCTCTGTTGCAGGGTGGATGTCAATGACTTCAGTGAGGAGGGGAAGAAGGAGCTGAGGAGCAAATGGATTCACAGAGGAAGCCTGCATTTGTAGATTTAAGCGGAGAAGCGACGCTGGCCCTGCAACAGACGGAGCTGCCCCACGTGCAACTCGCACAGCAGCCCGGCGCATTTCACCTCAACAGCTCCTATCACCGGCACCGACTCTGAGCCTGACTGAGACGACAATGAGCGGGGAGCTTTCTCTCTCTGTGAACCCCACACAAAGCCAAGGGTGAACGTGGCTCCGAGATTCTGATGAGCGTGGTGATTCCGATGATGTGTAACTGTATTTATGAATGTTGTGTAGGGAATCGATGTTGGGGCTCGTGGGGGAGGGGTGGCAGGGGAAATGCGGAGGGTTGCGAGGCAGGGGGTGATTTTCAATGGTCTGGCAGCTCACCTGTTATGTCACGTAGCTACAAACATTTTCATAAATGTTGCATTTGTCACAATGCCATACACACCATACAAATCGTACACCTAATATGTTTTGCTCATAACTTGCCCATTGCTTTCATCTTCATTCTTGTGTCAACTCACTTTAAATATCTTCTTTGTTATTGTGTGAACTCACGTTCAAATACACCAATTTTTTAAAATATCACCTTCCTATTATTACATTACTTATTTTCACTTACAGCGTTTGTGACTGCAGGATTTCATATTATTTGCCACCCGGGTAAAACTGCATGGCCGGGAGTCGGAGCCATTCCCTCTACACCTTCGGGTGCGACAGGCATGTCCTCTGGCTCCCACATTAATTTACATCTATTTTTACCACGTACTTCCTGAAGCCTTCTATCTGCTACAGCTACAATGGGAGGCTGAGGAATGCCCAGGTGTGGTCAAGGGATGGCTCCCTATTGCCGATGATCTGGTAATTGCTGCTTACTCAGAGGAGGAGTTGAAGGCGCTGCTGCTGAACCTTCAGTTTTCCGCTAAGAGGTGAGGCCTTACCATCAGCCCCACCAAAACTAAGCACCTGCCTGGGTATTTTGTACCATCGGACACTCCCAATTGGTGATAGGGCAGTTGTGGAGAGAGTGGAGAGTTTCCCATACCTGGGCAGTGTATTCATGATTGGCTCCGGTTAACCAGCAGAAGTCTCACTCCGAATCATTCGTGCAGCATTATCTTTCATCGGTTGCATAATGCTGTGTGGAAGCTACCTGGTCTGTCGCTCTGAACGAATTCTGAGGTCTTCTCGGCCACATTCATTTGCCCAATTTTCTATGCTTTCAAAACGTAGAGAAGAGATGGTACAGGAGGATGTGGAGCTGAGTGGACTTGCCGATGACTGGTACCAGCGGTGTCAAGATCAGCCTCTGTGGCAGAGGCTCTTGAATGACGATACTGGGCAGTTGGAGGCAGTCGCCCTCCAATAATAACGGAGAGGGGGAGGAGCGACGCTCACAACAACGAGCAGAGCGCCGGGTGGCTAAAGCAGAATAAGTTGGCACAGTAGGGGGCACAGGTGGTGTTTCGGCCACTCATCTCAGTCAGTCGACCCGTGGCACCTGGGTCTGCCCCGTGACCTCCTGCCCAGCAGGCTTTCGCCACGTCACGTGACCTTAACGTGCACATAGCCTGGAACAAGCGTCGTGGTGACATCACCGTCACGTAGTGGCGAATGGCGGTTGTTGTTGGGTGAATGAATGTGTGACTAAATCACTTTGTGTGAGTTAATGTGTGTGTGAGTGTGAATGTGTGTGTGAATGTGTGTGAGTGTGTTGTGAGTGGGTGAATGTGTGTCTGTGGGCGAGTGTGTGATTGAGTGAGTGTGTGATTGAGTGAGTGTGTGAATTTGTGAGTGTATGTGGGCGAGTGAGTGTGTGAGTGACTGAGTGTGTAAGTGAGTATGTGAGTGTGTGGGCGAGTGAGCGTGTGAGTGTGTGAGTGTGTGAGTGAGTGAGTATGTGAGTGTGTATAGCCTGTGGGGAGCCTTTGTGTCTGCGTATGAATAGATACACACTTAGAGTTAGACTCACGTAGACTCTGCAAAGACAAAGATCCCCCGTATAGCCTGTAAAAGACTGTAGGGGCAAGTGCTGCTAGCGAGCAGTGCCTATGAGGGCCGCCACTGTGGCACACGAGGGGGTGGGTGCCCAGCACCAACACGCCCGGCCGCCATTGTCTCCCCAGTGGCGATGTTCACTACACACTGCACCAGGTTCTCATTTGAGGCAGAGGCGACCTCGGGTTAGCCCAAAACCACTTTAGTTCATCGGTACTGGTGTTGCCAAGTTTATCGCGCAATACGCGAAACACTATACAATTACCGGATAATACGCATACCCACAGAGGCTTGTGCATGTGTGGGTGGGTTATTTATACAGCAGTATGCAGCATGGCAGTCAGTCGGCACCTTCCGCAATGCACGTTTGTTATTCATGAGGGTGCACATCCTGATGTATTCATTGGATGATCACCCGAAGCCACCGTGTGAGCTGAGAGTTTCTCGATCTTACCGGGTACTCGATAGAGCTGAGAAATGCACTGCGGTCAATACTCAGAGTCATCATTTAGAGGTAGAGACCCAGAGATCAAGAGAATCCTTAGCAGCCCGTACATATTAATGGATAGCAGTGATGGTCCCAGCTGCTGACTTGTACACCAGGGGTGAAGAATTGAGACAAGGCTGTGGTCCCAAGATAATTTCACTCCTTCCATTTGTTTTGTATTGAGTGGCATCCTGACGGGTACGACACGGTTCAGACGCGGCCACCAGCTCAAAAAACACGTACAGAACAAACCCTGCGCAGAGAAGCATGCAGAGACACGTGCTCGAAATCACACCAAGACAGAGGAACGCGCAGATGAGAGAACACACACAGAGGTAAGATCCCTCCTCATGTTGACCATGATGAGAAGGAAAGAGCAATACGCAGATGAAAACGTTTCTGGAAGTGACGATGGCTGATGATCAAGAGTAACTTGGAGGGGAGGAGGAGGTGGGAAGCTCATGCACAGGAGGTGCTGGGGCTGATTGTCACAGAGCAGGCGTCACAAGAAGTGACGTTGGTTTGGGGAGGCCTTCATCAAACAGTGGATTTACCACTGGTGATGATGCCCATAATGATGATGAATGCATGGGCAGTCCACTCACATTCGTGCATAATCAGGTGCACGTCCACTCCCCTAGTCACCCTCCACTAATCTCACTCCCCGAGTCACCCCTCCACTCACGTCACCCCCATTCCCCGAGTCACTCTCACCTCGACTTCTCCACTCTATCGCCAGTCGCCCTGAAGAGGCCCAACTCCGGAGCCTCCCCCAGTGCCACGTTCACTCTCAGCACGAACATTGTGCGGTGCCACCCCCTCCTCTGCTGCATCCCTCCAACTCTTCCTCCGCCATTGTGAGAATCGGCTCCACGAAGGGTCCCACGCTGTCCCCGTCCCTCAATGGACTCGTGTCCTTTGTTGATGAAGGCCATTTAATAATATAATGATAATTAATTATGCACGCACACAGGTCACCAAAGTAGCCTCAATAGACATGTTAGGGCAAGTTGTGGAGCCTTGTGCTGTGGAACACACGAGGGGGTGGTATGTATTTTGTATGTTGAATTTCTTTTGCACGGTACGTAGCCAACCGTGCTAATCGGAGGTGCAGGGGAAGGGCAACAAAGTAAGCACAAAAAGTAGTTCTAAAGAAATGAGTTTTCAATCTAGATGTAAAAGTGCACAGCTCCAGTAGCTTCTATCAGAAGGAAGAGCGTTCGAGATGGCCGCAGAAGCGCTTCTGAAAGTGCGATGCAGCGACCGTCTTTGTTCGATGGTTCACCAAAATCTGCTGTGGGGATGTGATGTGGCCAACACCATGCACGCGGCCACCTTTGTCTCTCCCAATTGCTGATGTTTATTATAGACACTGCACCAGGTACTCTTTAGAGGGTGAGTCGACCGAGGGAAGGTCCAGGACTGGGTCACACAGACACACACACAGAAAAAGATGCCCTATGTCAAATCCAGAGGCTTCTAAGAAAATGGAGGTGTAAGACGGACACAGCTATTACATGGATGAAGGTGTAATACAGATATTTGTGTTAAGGTGGTGCTGCTCACCTGAAAACAATAACAAAAATCCCACCACTCATTCATCTGTTTAATCTTTGATTGGAAAACGCTGGGCGAGACCTGCGACATTCGAGTGAGCTCACCTACTCGCTCACAAACACACAACACTCAACCCAGTCAATCAACATGTTACACACCCTAAATATGACCCGCCTTGTCCTGGGGAAGACCTGCAACATGCTACTGAGCTCACCTCTTCACTCACCTACTCACCCACACACTCGCTTATCTTAACAGACCTCAATAATTGACATTTAGCTCCTGAAGATATTGCTACATGCAATAAAACGCGAGTGTGTGAGTGATTGAGTGATTGATTGAATGTGTAAGTGAGCGTCTGGTTGCGTGAATGAGTGAGCATGTGAGTGCGTGTGAGTGTGTAAGGTGAACGGTAGTGTATCGGCGAATGTGCTGTGCTACAAATCTGGTGATCCGAGTTCAAATCTCGCTCACCAGTCTATGGGTCTCTGTGTAAGTCTTTACCTCTCTGTAAGTCTATGGGTCTCTGTGTAAGTCTATACCTCTCTGTAAGTCTATGCGTCTCTGTGAGTCTACGGGTCTGGTAAGTTTACTGGTCTCTGTGTGAGTCCATGGGTCTCAATGTGATTTCATGGGTATCTGTTATCATCATCTGTGTTTGAATGAGTCGATGGCTCTGTGTGATTGACTCCAAGTCTCTCTGTTCGAGTGAGTTTATGGCTTTCTGTGCGAGTCTATGTCTACGTGACTTTACCGAAATAACCAAAGAGTAATTCCTGCAGTCACGAAAGTGCCAAATCAAGTTTGAGTCTATGTCTCTCTGTGTAAGTGAGTACAACATATATTTGCTTAACGCGGGGGTTGCGTTGTCGAAAATTGCTGCTTAAAGCTATTTTACGTCAAGCAGAAAACTTTTCTACAAGGAAAAACGGTAAAGGGGGAGACTCCGTTTTAGCACAATATAACTTTTATTATTATTTTTAATTGAGAGTACAGTACACTGTTTTCTATGTTTCTTTTAAATGTGTTGTGTATATGTAGAAGATCTATATTATAATCTTTATTTATACTGGAGGAATCTAAAAAGCCCTTTTTCACAGATTTCCAGTTGGGGTGGTACAGAAAGTTACAAGAACAAACGATGCAAAAACACAATCGAAGTGAAAAGTATAGGAAAGGTAAGCAAATCACAAAAAAATAAAAATAAACTATTTTTATCTTACCTAGTAAAGCCCTCTAAGCTATTAGCTTCTATTTCAGAAGCGAACTGGCCACAAATTATAGATGAATGAAGTAGCTTATGACGTGGAAATTTATAGCAGCCAAATAATAATAAAAAAATGTTACATTCATCAATATACATACAAAGGACATGAAATGGAGATATGATGAGTGAAAACTATAAGGGAGTGAGTGAGATGACACTACACACAGATGCTGGAACAAAGGCTGAGGAAGAGGATGACACGCCACGTAACACAGTGCACACCGGTACAGCATCAGCTCCCAGCAATACAGAACAACGCTGCCAACACCCACACCACTCATAAGAGCAGTCCGTCATGTGCTACTCGAGTTATAGTGGGTGTGGTGTGCGCTAAGCGAAACACATTACATAAAAGACGAGGATGTACTGCATATAGTCCTCTACGTCAGTGAGTCTATGTCTCTCTGTGTGAGTCTGTGCGAGTGAGTCTGTGGTTCTCTGTGTGGGTTAATCAATGGTTCTCTGTTTGAGTGAGTCTATGTGTCTCCATGTGAGTGAGTCTATGGCTCTGTGTCAGTGAGACTTTGGCTCTCTGTGTGAGTGCTCTCTCTGAGTGAGTCTATGGCTCTGTGGGAGTAAGTGGGTCTCTAAGGCCACCACCATCTTGCTCCCTGCCCAGTGCGTCCACCTGGTTGAGCTGCAGGAGTCTATTGTCCACCGCTCCAGACCGCACAGATATCCAGACGTCCACCTCCAGCACAGACACCGGCAGATTCTTAAACCTGGTGGTGGAAGTAAGGACACGAGAGGGGTAATAGTCAACCACCATTACCACCATCAATACCACCATTACAACCACCAAAATCACCGCTATCGTTAACACCACCATCAATATCACCACCTCCACCACAACGATCACTATCAAAATTACAATCACAATACTCTTTGGTTCTTTCGGTAAAGTCACGTAGGTAGAACAAAATAATAGATCACGACGTTTCGATCGCAACACGAGCAACCATCATCAGGTGAAAAATATAGCGAGAAAGCTGCTGAAACACAAAGTTATATTGGCTTGAGATAAGCTCAGCCCAAGGGTAAGTGGGCGGGGCTAGAGGTAGAATTTGCATGTAAAAACAACACCACATCGTGGAAAAGGAAAGAGAGAGACAGACACCGAGAGACATCCACACACAGAGAGACGCACACACAAAGAGACACACGAGAGACGCATATAGAGAAAAACACACCGGCAGAGAGAGACACCCACACAGGTAGATGCAGAGAGAGATAGACACAGAGAGAATTACATAATTGCCCATGAATTACTATGGTGTGACAATGCCAGTTACCAATGTCAAAGGGAACATCAATGAATGGTAAATGTGGGGTAATATCCCCAGAAGAGCATGTAGACTACATTAAAAATTAAAATAATCAGGCAATATAATATCACATATGGGTTCATTTTAAAGTTTACTTATGACAAATAATATTGAAATAATTGTGCTCCATAGATTATCTTAATGGTCAAGTTACATAAACATCACGGAATCACTTAAGCTGACCATTTAAAAAGACATTAATTGCAAGATGTTGAGCAAAGGAAATTGTTTGGAAGTTCATCTCACACCAAGTACATGTTACTATGAATATAAATCTGCATAGTTCTCGATCAGCAAAGTCGCAAACATGTTTTACCACAAGCAAGAAGTTCAGTGTAAAGCTGTTAAGCAAATTAACCACTGCACACGATTTTAAGTTCTCTGCCTCAAAGACAGCACTCTACCAAGTGTCACGACGCAGCTGCACACGCCACATAATAGGCGGAGTGAGTGAATCTAAGTAGACACTGACCCTGTCAAAGGGGATCCATGTCTAGAGTATTTGTGGCTGGTGCTACACATTTCTAACGTGATTAGCCATTTAGCTGATCTATCATTTGTGGACAGGTCGCTTCTGGAAAACAGCCACATAGCTCAGTGGGTCTCACCTGGTAAAATAAAAATAGTTTATAGAGTTCGTTCTGCCTCAACGCGTGTTTTCATAACGC
The DNA here is from genome assembly GCF_048934315.1 of Petromyzon marinus. Taxonomy (NCBI): domain Eukaryota; kingdom Metazoa; phylum Chordata; class Hyperoartia; order Petromyzontiformes; family Petromyzontidae; genus Petromyzon; species Petromyzon marinus. The sequence continues at coordinate 913,654 of NW_027422640.1, forward strand.
CAATTGGATATAGCACGATGGATGTATTAGGGAACACGTTTTATGACACGGATGCTAAGTGGATATAACGCGATTGAGTCAACAGAACCACGTCGCGCGAGTAGGAATGTGCGGTTGTACGGCTGCCTGGGCACAGCGTCACACGAGGCATTGGGATGCTGCTGGATGCTTCCTGATGCTCCCCACGCGCCTCGGTCTTTGTTCAGCCGACACACGCATCTCACGCTGTTATCACGGACTGTGCTTTACTCTGTATTAGTCATTATAACGAGGGAGTTTACACAACGCGGTGTTATTCAGCAACGCAACTACCGCGTTATAGAACACTGCAGTAAATATTGTCGCGGTGTGGAAGGAGCAATGAACGTCATCTTGTGGCATGGAAAGGCATCGCAGCCCTAGCGAGCAGCCAGAGACAAAGCCTGCACGCACGGCAAAGTTGTGATTGACCCGGGGACTATTAGCAAGTGACACGTATGGACTAATGGTTACTCTAAATGACGATGTTGACGTTGGTTATAACGTGCTACAAATATGCTGAACGCACATCGCATTAGCTCTGACAAATAGGGTACTTTTTAAAGTTATCGTTTACGATTGGTTAATTTGTATATCATGCCAAGTGAGTAATTTGCGTGTGGACCCTGACAGCGGCACTCAATGTCCAACTCTTGCGAATGCTCTCAGGGGATCTTTACCGTGCGCTGCGTTCACTCACTCAGCCCCAATCTCCCTGTCGTGAACTCACCACTCAGCCACTCACCTCACCCTTCAACTCACTCACCCTCCTCACCTATTAATTCTCCTCATTAACTCACTCACCCTGCAATCCACTCCCTCACCCCCCCTTCATCACCCGGCACTCACCGCCTGTCCGTGACCACCTCTCCCGTGCCTACAACCACAAACACCACCACCACCTCTCCCGTGCCTACAAACACAAACACCACCACCACCTCTCCCGTGCCTACAACCACAAACACCACCACCACCTCTCCCGTGCCTACAACCACAAACACCACCACCACCTCTCCCGTGCCTACAACCACAAACACCACCACCACCTCTCCCGTGCCTACAAACACAAACACCACCACCACCTCTCCCGTGCCTACAAACACCACCACCACCTCTCCCGTGCCTACAACCACAAACACCACCACCTCTCCCGTGCCTACAAACACCACCACCACCACCTCCTGCTGCTGCTGCTGTCGCGGTCTCCGCGTGGCGCCGCAGGCCCAGGGGGAGGCCTCGCGGCCCAAGAGCGGCGCCACGGCTCCCCCCCTCCCGCTCCTGGCCCCTCCCCCTCGACCCTCCTGGCTCCTCCCCCTCATCCCTCCTGGCTCCTCCCCCTCGTCCCTCCTGGCCCCTCCCCCTCGTCCTTCCTGGCCCCTCCCCCTCGTCCCTCCTGGCCCCTCCCCCTCGTCAATCCTCCTCCCGCTCGCGACGTGGAGTGAACTCAGCCCCGCCCCCCCCGCCCCCACCGCCCCCACCCCTGCGCGGCCCCGCTGCCCATTGCAAGAATGGCTCGCTTCGCGTCACGTGGGGAAGGCGGAAGAAGAGTATGGGGGAGGAGCTGCGCGGTTAGGGGCGGGGCCGTGGAGTCACGTGGTGGGCAATGATTGCCAATAAGTGGGCAGGGATGGCTGTACGTCACATCCGGTGATATAGGACACGCCCCTTCGTGGCGTGCCTCACACTTCTTTCCGTCCCGCGTGCCGTCAACACGAGCTCAGCATGGCCCTGCTGACCGTTGGCGTTCTGTTAGCCCTGCTTGGGATGGAGATCTTCATTTATCTTCGTTTTAAGCTTTCCATCTCATACTTTTACCGCGAGACCACGACGCTGCAAACGGAGAGGATGGGCCTGCAGAATGTGGAGCTCTGTCAGAAGAACAAGACCATGGAAGTGGAGAAAGATGGTAAGCTACCATTTTCTTTGGTTCTTTCGGTAAAGTCACGTAGAATGAGAATAAAATAATAAATTGATAAAATAAAATAACACAATAATATTCTCACGACGTTTCGGCCACAATACAAGCGGCCTTCATCAGGTGAAGGGGACGAGACTGTCTGGAGGACAGCGCTGGAGTTAGAAAGCCACGCTGAGATCGTGATCTTTAAGCTGTGTGAGAAGAAACAAAGCGCCTTGACAAAGGAATTAACATAATTTATCATTGAAATGGCTGAGTGATTAGCTTGTGACTGGTCACAGAAAAGGCTATGTTAAAGTTAAAGCATACACATCCGCAAAGGCACCCCTTGACAAAGGAATTAGCGTAGAATTTAGCATTGAAATAGCTGAGTGATTAGCTTGTAACTGGTCACAGAAATAGCTATGTTAAAGTCAGAGCATATACATTCACCGAGTCACCTAGTACAAATCAAACAGGAGAATTTAGCATTGAAATAACTAGGCGAATTTAGCATTGATATAACTGAGTGATTAGCTTGTGACTGGTCACAGAAATGGCTATGTTGAAGTTAAGGCCTACACATCTGAGCTATTCACAGTAACTGGGTATACAATATATAATGAATACTATATACTGAACCAATAAAAAACACAAAAATTTAAATTACCTCAATGTTATCAATAAACTCTATATTCTCCAATCAGCTAAGCTACCAACAATAAGTCGTTATATATCACAATGCTATATGGCGAAAAATGGGTGGATTCTTACCCTCAACTTTAGCACCACGGATAGCTACGGGTCCCGTTCAGACGGACGAGTTCATCGATGGTCGGAACAGAGGAGGGGGAGAGAGACAGCTGCGAGGCGCTGTTATACTCCATGTTGTAAACCATACCATTAACCACGGTTAAGCTATCCGTGTTGCTAAAGTTGAGGGTAAGAATCCACCCATTTTTCGCCATATAGCATTGTGATATATAACGACTTATTGTTGGTAGCTTAGCTGATTGGAGAATATAGAGTTTATTGATAACATTGAGGTAATTTATATTTTAGTATTTTTTTTGGTTCATGATATAGTATTCATTATATATTGTATTGTATACCCAGTTACAGTGAATAGCTCAGATGTGTAGGCCTTAACTTCAACAGCCATTTCTGTGACCAGTCACAAGCTAATCACTCAGTTATTTCAATGCTAAATTCGCCTAGTTATTTCAATGCTAAATTCTCCTGTTTGATTTGTACTAGGTGCCTCGGTGAATGTATATGCTCTGACTTTAACATAGCTATTTCTGTGACCAGTTACAAGCTAATCATTCAGCTATTTCTATGCTAAATTCTATGCTAATTCCTTTGTCAAGGGGTGCCTTTGCGGATGTGTATGCTTTAACTTTAATATAGCCTTTTCTGTGACCAGTCACAAGCTAATCACTCAGCCATTTCAATGCTAAATTAAATGCTAATTCCTTTGTCAGGCGCTTTGTTTCTTCTCACACAGCTTAAAGGTCGTGATCTCAGCGTGGCTTTCTCACTCCAGCGCTGTCCTCCAGACAGTCTCGTCCCCTTCACCTGATGAAGGCCGCTTGTGTTGTGGCCGAAACGTCGTGAGAATATTATTGTGTTATTTTATTTTATCAATTTATTATTTTATTCTCATTCTACGTGACTTTACCGAAAGAACCAAAGAAGATGAATCCTTGCAGTCACGAAAACTTTAAATCGAAATTTAAGCTACCATTCTTAGATGTTCTGTTTGAGAGGAGACCTGATGGCTCATTGGGGCATTCTGTCTACAGGAAACCCACCCACACAGATTCCTACTTGAAACCTGATTCCCACCACCACCCAGCCCGAAAGAATTCTCTCATCAAAACTTCATACCATAGGGCTCATTGCATTTCGGACCAACACCACCTGACCAGTGAATTAAAACATGTACACCTGGCCCTCAAAAGGAATGGTTACTCTGACCGTACCATCCGCCAAGCTGTTTCTCCCTCCATACAGAAACAACCACTTGATACTCCGGCCAAAACCATCACACTACCATATATAGCAGGCGTTACTAAAAAGATTTCAAAAATTCTAAACAAACACAAGATCCAGGTCCGGTTCAATACAGTACACAAAATTCGTGATCTGATCCCATCCGTGAAGGATGGCATTCCTGACTTACAGTACCCCGGGGTTTACAAATTGAGTTGTACCTGCGGTGATTGCTATATCGGGGAGACAAAGCGACATGTCTCTGACCGAATTCGCGAGCACAAATCAGATTTGAAACACAGCAAAACGAATTCTTTGCTGATCACTGTTACAACCATGTGGGTGATCACGATATAATTTTCTCCGATACCAAGGTTCTTTGCAAACCCACGGGTTTTTATCAGAGATTTGTTCACGAGGCAATTCAGATCTACAAACACAGACACAATTTCAACCGAGAAGTTGGTTTCAAATTAAGCAACCATTGGAAAGATGTTCTAAATCGAACTAAACATAAACTCATTTCTGTGGTACAGTATATTTTTCAAGTAGTGGTACCCCAAACTTTCGCAGCTCTCAGCTCCCCCCCCCTCCCGCTCCTGGCCCCTCCCCCTCGTCCCTCCTGGCCCCTCCCCCTCGTCCCTCCTGGCCCCTCCCCCTCGTCCCTCCTCCCGACTCACGACGTGGAGTGAACTCGCCCCCGCGCCCCGCGCCCCGCGCCCCACCCTGAGCGGCCCCGCCGCCCATTGCAAGAATGGCGGGAAGCGGACGCGGGGCCGACCGCGCGCCGCCTCTCGCGTGATTGGCTCGCTTCGCGTCACGTGGGGAAGGCGGAAGAAGAGTATGGGGGAGGAGCTGCGTGGTTAGGGGCAGGGCCGTGGAGTCACGTGGTGGGCAATGATTGACAATAAGTGGGCAGAGATGGCTGTTACGTCATAGTGTACGTCACATCCGGTAATGACGTCACGATAAATAACACGCCTCTTCGTGACGTGTCTCACACTTGCTTCTGTCCCGCGTGCCGTCAACTCGAACTGAGCATGGTGCTGCTGATCGTTGGCGTTCTGGTCTTGGCCATGCTTGGGATGGGGATCTTCATATATCTTCTTTTTACGCTTTCCATTTCAGACTTTGACCATGAGACCACGACGCTGTCTACGGAGAGGATGGGCCTGCAGAATGTGGAGCTCTGTCAGAAGAGCAAGATGCTCCGTCTGGAGCTACAGCATCAGCTGGAGGAGTTCATGGAGAACCGAGAGACTCTCCAGAGAGAGATCAGGAGCCTGGTTCAACAGCTTAAAGAGCGCCAGTTGGAGCTGGAGCCCACGAGAGTGCCTTGCAGGGAGAGCAAGTCTCTCCATGCGGATTTTCTCCGAGACTGCAATGCAGCACAGCGGCAAATGTCGCTGCGCTGTGAAAACGAAGATCTCCGGAGGTCGCTGCATGCCCACCTGAGGAAGTTGAACTTCCTGAATCCGCAGAGAGGGCAGGAACAGTTTAGGCTGCGCGGGAAGCTGGTGCGTCACGAGGACATGTGGCATGGGGAAAAGAGGCTGCAAGAAGAGAACCTGCATCTCCGTAGCCAGCTGAAAGAGCTAATATGGACCGTGTCTCAAATGTACAATAATGCCACCACCACCGACGCCACTTCCACCGCCGCTGCCACAGCTTCCACCACCGCAACCGTTTCCACCACCACTTCTGCCACCACCACCAAGCCCAAGAAGATGAAGAGATTTAGCCATTGGTTCCGAAAATTGCTGAAGCGCAAGTCGGCCATTTAAAAATATTGGGGAAATTGTGAAAATGACACCACCCTAATTAAAACATTACTCAGAAAGACAAACATACCCCATAGAACATCAACAAAGTCATATATAAGACAAAATATCGTACATTTGCATGCAACACTCTAATAAATACTGTATTGTGAGCAAAACATAAAGTTACTTAAATGGAAAAAAAATCTGTTATTGTCACTTACCTTTAGTCCGGATGCCGGTCTGCTTGTCGGGAGGGGGCGTAATGAGTCCCTGCACACACGGGGGCGGTGGGAGGGGGGTGAACGTCCATACACACACACAACAGCGACAATCATCCGCTGTATAGCCTTACCAGAATGTTGGGGCAAGCGCCTATGAAGCTCTGAATGGCACACGGGGTGAATGGCCAGCACCCTGCCCGGCTGCCTCTCTTTATCTCTCCATACACGAGACTCAAAGGCGTACATGCGTCCGTGCACACACGCACAACAACAACGCGACAACCGTCGTTCACCCCTTAGTGGCAGTGACATCACCACAGCACTTGTGCAATGCTCGGTGCATTTTGAGGCCACGTGAAGTGTCGAAGGCTGGCTGGCAGGAGGTCATGTAATAGACGCAGGTGCCATGGATTGACTTAGGAAGATGATGGGCAGATGCAACAGCCGTGCTCCCCACTGTGCCAACTTTATTTGTGTCAGTTGTTTGGCGCTCTGCTCGTTGTTTTGAGCCTCGCTCCTCTGCCCTATGCTGTTGCTGGAGGGCAACTGCCTCCACCTCCCCAGCAGCGCCTTTCATGAACCTCCTCCACAGAAGCCGATCGTGACACTGCTGATACCAGTCATCAATAAGTCCAATCAGCTCCACATCCTTCTGCACCACATCAGTCCATCTCTTCTCTACCCCGTACCACGCCCATTTAGCACCATCTATCCAGCCAAATTGAAGCTGCTTGGGGATGTCGTGACTGCATACAGACTGCATGACACAATCAACGCAGCCTCGCTTGCTGGAGGAGCCCACAGATGGGCATTTGTCCAGATATTCTAGGAATCTGTGAGCTTACAAAGTCCAGTCTGGTTAAACCCTGAATAGATCGTGGGCAAGCTAACCTTAACGTTCCTTTCGAGAGAGATAAGGGAGGGTATAACTGTGGCCGAGAAGACATGAAGATTTTTATGGAGTGACATGCCAGGTAGCTTCCACACTGTTGAGCAGCTGATGAAAATATAATGCTGCTCGAATTATTTTAAATGAGACCTCGGCTCCCAAAACGGACTTGATCATCAGCACACTGCCCAATCCACTCTCTCCTCAGGTGCCCCAAATACATGAGGAATTGAGGAAGGGAGCATTTTTATGATGTAAAATACCCAGGGAGGTGATTTGTTTTCGTGGGGCTGATGGTAACGGCCCATATTTTAGTAGCATGCTTCATGTTTAGCTGTAGTGTCTCCAACTTCTCCTTAGAGTGGGCAGTAATCACCAGATCATCCGCATTCATAATATGGTTTAACAATAGAGAGCCATACCATGACCGGCTCAGGCATCGATCAGCCTCCCATTATATCTGTACCAGAAATTCTACTGGTACATCCATGGAAATCGTCTCAAACTACGTAGTCAAAGAAAATGTTCAGTCGTGTAGGGGGCAGAGGACATCCATGTCGCACATTACTCACACATTCTATCATCCCTTAGCTCCATTACGTCGATTTTTCATGAGACAGCAGTTGTCTTTCTATTGTTTATATATGCTTTATCGAAAGAAGAAAATAGTATATTTGCTTTAATTACTGTAACTCTGTGTTTTATTTAGCTTTGGTAATTGGGTGATCCAGGTCTCTCTTGCAAATGAGACTCATCCTGGTCGCTTTAGTTCTCGCCTTGTTCAACTCAATAAACTGGTACTCACTCCATTATGAACTCACCCACTTCCTTAAATCTATGACTCACATAAATACTCCCTCTCTCTCCTCATGAGTCATATATTTACCTGATCACACAATCACCCGATCATTCACTGTGTCAACCTCACTCACGCACTTTTTCATGCTCTCAAGAATGACCCACCCATTCTATCACTACATTCATCATCATCCCCTTCCCTCATTGACCCACTGGTAAAATTAAAATACTCGACAGCAACAACACGTGAGATTGTACTCAGGCTTACACTCACATGTGTAAAGAAGCTCCTTTGCAGGTTCCATTTGATAGATGATTTATTTCACGATAACGTATTTACAACGCAAGAGTACGACTCACACGAACCTTCCCCCGTACAGTAACCTGTACCTGTTTCAACCCATCTCCACTGCCCCCACTATAAACTTTGCCATCCAAGAGGAGTGAAGTAGAAGACAATAGAGTCTGCTGAGAGAATCTACCGGGGAAAACTTCTGGAAGTTACCAGGGCGTGGCCGTGCGGGTATATAAGGGGGAGCGTGGCCCGCAAATGGGGTGATGCCTTGGGGACTGAAGAACAACTGCAGGTGGACGACATCGGGGCCGACTGTTGGAAACCAACATGGTGGAAACCATCAAGAAAGACTGTTCGAGATTAATCTACTCTATTAGAAACCACCGGGACTGCAGATAATCATAGCCTTGTGCAACGTGTGAGTCGTACTCTCAACTTGTAAATATGTTATCGTCGGGAATAAATCATCTAGAAAATGAAACCTGCGAAGGAGCTTCTTTACACATGTAAGAATGCAGGACATGCTTTATCAGCAGGTCGTTGTTTTTGTCTACAAGAGACCTATGCACACGATCTTGAAAATGGCATTTGATTGGGATTGTCACCTTCAACCCATTCTGAAATCGTCCAACTACCAAAACCCTTGTCTGCATTATACCTAAAACTTGACCAACGTGGCAATGTTATTTTCTCATTTTATTGACAGTAAACAAAAAACATGGCATAGTTTTTTTTTAATTTCCCTGTTAACTTGTACATACGAGTGGAACGGTGTCACAATGGTTTGTGCATTGCACTATGAATCAGGCCACTTGAGTTTGATTCTCGGTTATAGTTAACATCAAACAAACTGGCCATGAGCCTTTTCGTTATCAACCCACGTTGAGAAGCATGATGGCGTATGGTGAAACAATCTCCATGACTGATCCAGTATGGGAAGACTTCACCCATGACAATGGTTATACATTTATTATTGTTTTTGTTGTATCTTACCACCAAAGGAGTAGCTTCATACCTGTTAGCCAGCCTATATATACTTATAGATAAACTTTCGCCTAAACACCACCATTGGGATGAAGCTGACTTGGTATCTTCCATACTCTTTGATTCTTTGGGTAAAGTCACGTAGGTATAAAATAAAATAAATCACGACGTTTTGGGTGCAACACAAGCGTCCGTCATGAGATGGCAAAGCATGATCTGCTGTTGAGGCAGAATGTTTAAAAGAGTTTGAAATGGGTGTAGCCCAAGGGCCATAAATAAGTGGGCGGGGCCAGTGATGTTAATGTGAGAAATTAGCATGTAAATGTTAGAACGGAGAGCGGCCTCCTCATAGAGGGCATCAAAGTGGCCATGTTAATGTGAGAGATTAGCATGTTAAAGTAATATCGAAGAGTGGTGGAATCCAAAGGCATGAGAGTGCAATCCAAAGGACATGTGAGCATGAGAGATCTAAGAGAGAGGCATAGAGAGAGACACAAAGAGTCGGAAATAACAGCTGATATAGGCAGGTAGGATGGAAATATCAGAGTCATAAAGAAGGAACACCACTCTGTGCTATCGTCTCCACCAAAGAGTATGAATCCCTGCATTCATGAAAGCTTTAATTTAAGATTATTCCAGCAGACTTTACCGTCTTGTACCTCGAACCTTCCCTCGTACGGTACCATGCACCTGTTTCCACCCATCTCCACTGACACCACTATAACTTTTGCCATGTACAGTACCCTACATCACCCTCTTCTGACCATAAAAATATCTGTCCCGGCTAAAACTCTAATTTAACAGGTCCCTGCAGGGTGGGCTGGTAGGAACATTGGAATTTTGCGCAATTTTATTTTTACACCCCAATAGCACGATATTTCACTTCGTTAAAGTATTGAAAGGGGACGGATGGACGGACGGACGCATTAATCTATTGCAAGCTGGTACACTCATCTATTGCAGGCTGGTACACTCAGTTTACAACTTCGTTCCTACCAGTAATAGGGAACTCTATGTGGCAATCAATGGGATCGCACACGGGATTCAATGATGTGGGCATGGAGTACAAAACATTTAACCTCTGGGTTAATGCTTAACATAGGCGCTTGAATCAAAGGGGGGAAGACATTACAACCCAACTTGACCATTCAGTATCATCACCAAACTCTTACGTGGGCTGCCCTATTGAAGGTGTACATTCTTAGGCAAACAATACGCAACATCATTAGCCCTACATTTACAACAAGCCATCAATATGTACTGTAGGTGTGGTCGAGCAGCACATTCGACCCGGTGACACTCCTCGGCACCTCTCGAAATTAGTCCGTCGGCCTCCCTCATCGTGGCCATCTTCATTCCGGTCGATCCTGAGAGGAGAGTGCGGGGGCACTATTTCTGTGAGGAGGATGCTCCCCTCCCTGGCATTCGTCATGACGCCCCTGGACACGGCCTTTTTGAGCCTGAACGATCCCTTGTGACGTCAGTTCTCTATATGGTTTAGGGCGACTCGGATTAACCACCCATCTCTGGCGTCCCATTTGGATGCGAACACTTTGCGGGCAGAGGATTTTAACAATTCCACTGGGCTTTGCAAAGGATGGTGTAGTTTGGCGGATTTTCTAACCCGGACCTCAGGACAGTGTAACCAGGCCCGATCAACCTGTTCAAAGGGTACAGGCGTCTCCGTTCTTTTCCGCAACCGTTTGTTTGCTATTTGCGATCTGCCTGACTCTGCTATCGCGGCTTCACGAGCTTCACATAGCTTTTTTAGTGGCAGTCTGAGGGAGGTTGGCGACGACACAACTTTATCAGGGAAATCCACCAGTTGGTCCTCAATAGGTGGCTCAGGGTCTCTCCCCTACATCCAAACGAAGGGGAAGAGCCCGACCGATGCATGTGGCACTCTACAATATGCCCCTAGGACCCCTGGGATGTGCAAGTCCCAGTCCATCTGATCACCATTTACAACATGGCACAACATTGCGGACAGCGTGCGGTTAAGCCTATCTACTTGTCCATCACACTGCAGGTGGTACGGTGGCGTTCGAATTTTCTTAGTACCCACGATATTACAAACCTCTCGCAACAGATTAGTAGAAAAATTCTGACCCTGGCCTGTTAGACGTTTCTCAGTGGGGCCCTTGTCCAATACATAGCCATGGAGAAAGGCTTCTGCTATTATTGCAGCCGTTTGGTCATGTATTGGCCATGCAACGAGCCAGTGTGTGCAATACTCCATCCCCTCGAGCAAATATTTTTTTTTTATCCTTGCTGTTTTAGGAAATGCACCCAGGATATCCAACGTTACTAGTTCGTTTACCCTCACCACTGCGATCGACTGCAGTGGAGGCTGTATAGGATGGGGAGCAGGTTTCCTTTTTGCACACTCCTGACAATGATTACCCGCTCGCGTACATCTTTTGACATCACTGGCCAAAAATATCGAGCCTGCAGTGTGAGCAATGTGTTTCGGTGGACCAAGTGCATTTGTTGTTTGGCGTGCACTTCTAGTAGCAACTGTTTTGCAAGGGTTTTTGCACCACTAGGCAACAACGCTGCATCTTCATGTCCCACCTCATCAGGAGACCTCGCCATGGGATGAATGGCTCCCCCTTTTGACCAGTTTGAGCACATTCAGCTGCCTGTGCAGCCAATGACTATAATTTCATCCTATTTTTGCAATCGGATTCATTCGGTCCTTATCAGCCCAAGATCATGATCTGCGGGTGGTACATCATTTTCTATCGTTGCTGTGTTTATTGACATCACCTGTCTCGGCGAGTCAGGGAGGGTCGGTTTACACCATGCTGCTCCTGTCGCTGCTGCTACGACCGATCTCACTAACTTTTTCCACTTATCCCGAGATGTTGGCCCAATTTTCCCTGTTGTTTCACTCCAGGTCGATGTGATCGAGTGGTGTGCTAGTGATGTTGGTGATGAGGGTTTTGGAAATGAGGTGCACGTGTGATCTGGCTGGGTGTACAGGCGACACCCCTGGGTGTTTCTTGGTTGTCTCGGGATGACTTCCCCTCGGCAACCGCTCGCAATGTGGCCCGGCCTCCCGCAGTTGTAGCAATATATCACCGCATGGTCCTGGATTCCTCCGTGGTTGTGCCATGGTCGCTGATGCTGTAGTTGACACCTTGAATCGTTGAACCCCTGGATGGCAACAGCCATCTCTTTCAAGGTCGCCTGCAGATCACCCTCCATGCTGGGCATTGCGGCGGTCCCTGTTGTTGCTGTCCCTGTTGGCTCCGTTGGTCCTCCTGCTCCTCCATTCTCCATCACCCTTGTCACATGGGCTGCTACTTCACATGGTGCCCTGGGATCTGTGTGTGCCCAGAGGCATTTAGCAAACTACATTGAAGTTTGCTCCCTCTCTGGCACAATCGGCAATGTAATGCCACTTTGATAGAGAAGAGTTTGTAGCCGCTCCACCACTAGCACGTTTCAGGTTGTCATGTCCATCGTTGAAAATGCCACATCTGCAACCGCTTGCAAGGTACTTCTATAAGCCATCAGTGGCTCGCTCTCTCCTCTTCTCCAGGCCGAACATTGCTGCCTTGTGCTGGACGCAGGACAGAAAACATCGGCCATCCCTTGACAACCGTGTTGGGTTGTGGCAGGTTGATTTTCCGGGATCATAAAGAAGGCCAATAGTGCTCTGTCATCCAACACCGTAGGAAGCAATCGTAGCACTTCGTCGTCAATCAATCGGCTGACTCTGACAGCTGCTTCAAATCTTTTGATGAATGCAATCCAATCGCCTCCCGTATTTTTCTGCATGGTGGTTAAGGTCTGTTGAACAGCTTCTAGTTGTGGTTGAGTCATTTGATTGGTTCCCGCCTGCTGCTCGACGGGGGGAAGCGATGGCTGCTGCCCTATGGCACTTTCTCCTCGCCATTGCGGTCCATGGTGGAGATTGATCTGGCTTAAGCCGTGCACTACCTGTTCCTTCCTTTTCTCTTTTCTTCATCATCGAAATTATCAGTCGATCCACCACTGAGGTAAGGTGGTCCAACCTGTCCAACAGCTGCCGCCAATTTTCTTTGTTCGGCGATGCTGGTTCTTGGGTCTTTAGCGGAGCATCCACTTCCATCGGGAACTTGGCTGCCAACGGGGTCCGGCTCTCACTCGCGCCATTTGCCGAGTCTCAAAAACCCGGAGCGCTTTGGGTTGATGACTCGTCCTCTGCAGGAGCTCTTCGGCGGGTCTTCCTTCTTGAACTTGTAGACTGTATCCCACCACTGCCACCAGAAGCTTCTTTGCAGGTTCCATTTTTGAGAAGAGAGTGCAACTCACACGCTTCACAAGGGTATGACTATCTGCAGCCCCAGTGTTTTCCACTACATTCATCTCGAACAGTCTTTCTTAATGGTTTCCACCATGTAGATATCCAACAGTCGGCCCCTATGTCATCCACCTGCAGTCGTCCTTCAGTCTCCGAGCTAGCGCCCCAATTGCGGGCCTCGCTCTCCCTTTTCTACCCACTCAGCCTCGCCCTGGCAGCTTCCAGCAGTTTCCCTGGTACATTCTTCCAGCAGACTCAACCGTCTTCTACTTCCTTTCTCTTAAATGGCAAAGGTTATAGTGGTGTCAGTGTTGATGGGTGGAAATAGATGCAGGGTACTGTACGAGGGAAGGTTCATGTGAGTCGTACTTTTGCGTTGTAAATACGTTATCGTGAAATAAATCATCTAGAAAAGCTAACGTGCGAAGGAGCTTCTTTAAACACGTGAGTGTTAGACTGCGTATTTCCATTTTACCAGTGGGTCAATGAGGGAAGCGGATGGTGAGTAAGGCAGTGAGTGATGGGATGAGTAGGTCATTGGTGAGATTGTGAAACAGTGCATGAGTGATGTTGGCACAGTGAATGATCAGGTGATTGCCTAGGTTATCAGGTCAATATATGACTCATGAGGAAGGAGAGGACGTATTTATGTGAGTCATAAAGTAAGGGAAGTGGGTGAGTTCATAATGGAGTGAGTAAGTAGTAATTTATTTAGTTAAAACAGGCGAGAACTAAAGAGACTAGGATGATTCTCATTTGCAAGAGAGACCTGGATCACCAAAATAACAAAAGCTAAATAAAAACAGAGTTACTGTAATGAAAAGCATATATAAACAATAGAAAAACAACTGCTGTGTCTCATGGGAAATCGATATAATGGAGTTAAGGGATGATAGAATATGTGAGTAATGTGCGACATGGATGTCCTCTGGCCCCAACACGACTTAACATATTTCGTTGACTACTTAGTAATGAGACGATTTCCATGGATGTACCAGTAGAATTTAAATCTGGTATAGATATAATGGGAGGCTGATCGATGCACGAGTCCGGTCATGGTATGGCTCTCTATTGTTAAACCATTTTATGAATGCGGATGATCTGGTGATTACTGCCCACTCTAAGGAGGAGTTGGAGACACTCCATCTAAACACGGAACATGCTACTAAAATATGGGCCGTTACCATCAGCCCCACAAAAGCAAATCACCTCCCTGGGTATTTTACATCATCAAAATGCTCCCCTCCCTCAATTCCCCATGTATTTTGAGGCAGTTGTGGAGACAGTGGAGATATTTCCGTACTTGGGCAGTGTGCTGATGACCAACTCTGTTTTGGGAGCCGAGGTCTCACTTCGATTCATTCGAGCGGCATTATATTTTCATCAGCTGCATAACATTGTATGGAAGCTACCTGATCTGTTACTCCATACAAACCTTCATGTCTTCTGGACCACAGTTATGCCTTCCCTTATTTCTCTCTATAGGATTATCTGCAATGATTTGAAACATTCGGTCTATAGCCTGCCTACGATCTATCCAGGGTTTAACCAGACTGGACTGTGTGAGGAGGCCAAAATTTCCTGAAATATCTGGACAAAGGCTCATCAGTGGGCCCTTCCGACAAGTCAGGCTCCATTGGCTGGGTCATGAAGTCTATTTGCACTGTCACCGCATCCCCAAGCAGCTTCAATTTGGGCGGATAGATCATGCTAAACAGGCGCGGCATGGGCTACAGAAGAGATGGACTGATGTGGTACAGAAGGATGTGGAGCTGATTGAACTTGCTGATGACTGGTAGCAGCAGTGTCGCGATAGGCCTATGTGGAGGAGGTTCATGAAAGACTCTACTGGGGAGGTGGAGGCAGTTGCCCTCCAGCAATAGCGTAGGGCAGCGGAGCGACACTCATAACAATGAGCAGAGCGCTTATACGACTGAAACACTGAAAGTTGGCTGGTACACTCAGTTTACAACTTCGTTCCTACCAGTAATAGGGAACTCTATGTGGCAATCAATGGGATCGCACACGGGATTCAATGATGTGGGCATGGAGTACAAAACATTTAACCTCTGGGTTAATGCTTAACATAGGCGCTTGAATCAAAGGGGGGAAGACATTACAACCCAACTTGACCATTCAGTATCATCACCAAACTCTTACGTGGGCTGCCCTATTGAAGGTGTACATTCTTAGGCAAACAATACGCAACATCATTAGCCCTACATTTACAACAAGCCATCAATATGTACTGTAGGTGTGGTCGAGCAGCACATTCGACCCGGTGACACTCCTCAGCACCTCTCGAAATTAGTCCGTCGGCCTCCCTCATCGTGGCCATCTTCATTCCGGTCGATCCTGAGAGGAGAGTGCGGGGGCACTATTTCTGTGAGGAGGATGCTCCCCTCCCTGGCATTCGTCATGACGCCCCTGGACACGGCCTTTTTGAGCCTGAACGATCCCTTGTGACGTCAGTTCTCTATATGGTTTAGGGCGACTCGGATTAACCACCCATCTCTGGCGTCCCATTTGGATGCGAACACTTTGCGGGCAGAGGATTTTAACAATTCCACTGGGCTTTGCAAAGGATGGTGTAGTTTGGCGGATTTTCTAACCCGGACCTCAGGACAGTGTAACCAGGCCCGATCAACCTGTTCAAAGGGTACAGGCGTCTCCGTTCTTTTCCGCAACCGTTTGTTTGCTATTTGCGATCTGCCTGACTCTGCTATCGCGGCTTCACGAGCTTCACATAGCTTTTTTAGTGGCAGTCTGAGGGAGGTTGGCGACGACACAACTTTATCAGGGAAAGCCACCAGTTGGTCCTCAATAGGTGGCTCAGGGTCTCTCCCCTACATCCAAACGAAGGGGAAGAGCCCGGCCGATGCATGTGGCACTCTACAATATGCCCCTAGGACCCCTGGGATGTGCAAGTCCCAGTCCATCTGATCACCATTTACAACATGGCACAACATTGCGGACAGCGTGCGGTTAAGCCTATCTACTTGTCCATCACACTGCAGGTGGTACGGTGGCGTTCGAATTTTCTTAGTACCCACGATATTACAAACCTCTCGCAACAGATTAGTAGAAAAATTCTGACCCTGGCCTGTTAGACGTTTCTCAGTGGGGCCCTTGTCCAATACATAGCCATGGAGAAAGGCTTCTGCTATTATTGCAGCCGTTTGGTCATGTATTGGCCATGCAACGAGCCAGTGTGTGCAATACTCCATCCCCTCGAGCAAATATTTTTTTTTTATCCTTGCTGTTTTAGGAAATGCACCCAGGATATCCAACGTTACTAGTTCGTTTACCCTCACCACTGCGATCGACTGCAGTGGAGGCTGTATAGGATGGGGAGCAGGTTTCCTTTTTGCACACTCCTGACAATGATTACCCGCTCGCGTACATCTTTTGACATCACTGGCCAAAAATATCGAGCCTGCAGTGTGAGCAATGTGTTTCGGTGGACCAAGTGCATTTGTTGTTTGGCGTGCACTTCTAGTAGCAACTGTTTTGCAAGGGTTTTTGCACCACTAGGCAACAACGCTGCATCTTCATGTCCCACCTCATCAGGAGACCTCGCCATGGGATGAATGGCTCCCCCTTTTGACCAGTTTGAGCACATTCAGCTGCCTGTGCAGCCAATGACTATAATTTCATCCTATTTTTTCAATCGGATTCATTCGGTCCTTATCAGCCCAAGATCATGATCTGCGGGTGGTACATCATTTTCTATCGTTGCTGTGTTTATTGACATCACCTGTCTCGGCGAGTCAGGGAGGGTCGGTTTACACCATGCTGCTCCTGTCGCTGCTGCTACGACCGATCTCACTAACTTTTTCCACTTATCCCGAGATGTTGGCCCAATTTTCCCTGTTGTTTCACTCCAGGTCGATGTGATCGAGTGGTGTGCTAGTGATGTTGGTGATGAGGGTTTTGGAAATGAGGTGCACGTGTGATCTGGCTGGGTGTACAGGCGACACCCCTGGGTGTTTCTTGGTTGTCTCGGGATGACTTCCCCTCGGCAACCGCTCGCGATGTGGCCCGGCCTCCCGCAGTTGTAGCAATATATCACCGCATGGTCCTGGATTCCTCCGTGGTTGTGCCATGGTCGCTGATGCTGTAGTTGACACCTTGAATCGTTGAACCCCTGGATGGCAACAGCCATCTCTTTCAAGGTCGCCTGCAGATCACCCTCCATGCTGGGCATTGCGGCGGTCCCTGTTGTTGCTGTCCCTGTTGGCTCCGTTGGTCCTCCTGCTCCTCCATTCTCCATCACCCTTGTCACATGGGCTGCTACTTCACATGGTGCCCTGGGATCTGTGTGTGCCCAGAGGCATTTAGCAAACTACATTGAAGTTTGCTCCCTCTCTGGCACAATCGGCAATGTAATGCCACTTTGATAGAGAAGAGTTTGTAGCCGCTCCACCACTAGCACGTTTCAGGTTGTCATGTCCATCGTTGAAAATGCCACATCTGCAACCGCTTGCAAGGTACTTCTATAAGCCATCAGTGGCTCGCTCTCTCCTCTTCTCCAGGCCGAACATTGCTGCCTTGTGCTGGACGCAGGACAGAAAACATCGGCCATCCCTTGACAACCGTGTTGGGTTGTGGCAGGTTGATTTTCCGGGATCATAAAGAAGGCCAATAGTGCTCTGTCATCCAACACCGTAGGAAGCAATCGTAGCACTTCGTCGTCAATCAATCGGCTGACTCTGACAGCTGCTTCAAATCTTTTGATGAATGCAATCCAATCGCCTCCCGTATTTTTCTGCATGGTGGTTAAGGTCTGTTGAACAGCTTCTAGTTGTGGTTGAGTCATTTGATTGGTTCCCGCCTGCTGCTCGACGGGGGGAAGCGATGGCTGCTGCCCTATGGCACTTTCTCCTCGCCATTGCGGTCCATGGTGGAGATTGATCTGGCTTAAGCCGTGCACTACCTGTTCCTTCCTTTTCTCTTTTCTTCATCATCGAAATTATCAGTCGATCCACCACTGAGGTAAGGTGGTCCAACCTGTCCAACAGCTGCCGCCAATTTTCTTTGTTCGGCGATGCTGGTTCTTGGGTCTTTAGCGGAGCATCCACTTCCATCGGGAACTTGGCTGCCAACGGGGTCCGGCTCTCACTCGCGCCATTTGCCGAGTCTCAAAAACCCGGAGCGCTTAGGGTTGATGACTCGTCCTCTGCAGGAGCTCTTCGGCGGGTCTTCCTTCTTGAACTTGTAGACTGTATCCCACCACTGCCACCAGAAGCTTCTTTGCAGGTTCCATTTTTGAGAAGAGAGTGCAACTCACACGCTTCACAAGGGTATGACTATCTGCAGCCCCAGTGTTTTCCACTACATTCATCTCGAACAGTCTTTCTTAATGGTTTCCACCATGTAGATATCCAACAGTCGGCCCCTATGTCATCCACCTGCAGTCGTCCTTCAGTCTCCGAGCTAGCGCCCCAATTGCGGGCCTCGCTCTCCCTTTTCTACCCACTCAGCCTCGCCCTGGCAGCTTCCAGCAGTTTCCCTGGTACATTCTTCCAGCAGACTCAACCGTCTTCTACTTCCTTTCTCTTAAATGGCAAAGGTTATAGTGGTGTCAGTGTTGATGGGTGGAAACAGATGCAGGGTACTGTACGAGGGAAGGTTCATGTGAGTCGTACTTTTGCGTTGTAAATACGTTATCGTGAAATAAATCATCTAGAAAAGCTAACGTGCGAAGGAGCTTCTTTAAACACGTGAGTGTTAGACTGCGTATTTCCATTTTACCAGTGGGTCAATGAGGGAAGCGGATGGTGAGTAAGGCAGTGAGTGATGGGATGAGTAGGTCATTGGTGAGATTGTGAAACAGTGCATGAGTGATGTTGGCACAGTGAATGATCAGGTGATTGCCTAGGTTATCAGGTCAATATATGACTCATGAGGAAGGAGAGGACGTATTTATGTGAGTCATAAAGTAAGGGAAGTGGGTGAGTTCATAATGGAGTGAGTAAGTAGTAATTTATTTAGTTAAAACAGGCGAGAACTAAAGAGACTAGGATGATTCTCATTTGCAAGAGAGACCTGGATCACCAAAATAACAAAAGCTAAATAAAAACAGAGTTACTGTAATGAAAAGCATATATAAACAATAGAAAAACAACTGCTGTGTCTCATGGGAAATCGATATAATGGAGTTAAGGGATGATAGAATATGTGAGTAATGTGCGACATGGATGTCCTCTGGCCCCAACACGACTTAACATATTTCGTTGACTACTTAGTAATGAGACGATTTCCATGGATGTACCAGTAGAATTTAAATCTGGTATAGATATAATGGGAGGCTGATCGATGCACGAGTCCGGTCATGGTATGGCTCTCTATTGTTAAACCATTTTATGAATGCGGATGATCTGGTGATTACTGCCCACTCTAAGGAGGAGTTGGAGACACTCCATCTAAACACGGAACATGCTACTAAAATATGGGCCGTTACCATCAGCCCCACAAAAACAAATCACCTCCCTGGGTATTTTACATCATCAAAATGCTCCCCTCCCTCAATTCCCCATGTATTTTGAGGCAGTTGTGGAGACAGTGGAGATATTTCCGTACTTGGGCAGTGTGCTGATGACCAACTCTGTTTTGGGAGCCGAGGTCTCACTTCGATTCATTCGAGCGGCATTATATTTTCATCAGCTGCATAACATTGTATGGAAGCTACCTGATCTGTTACTCCATACAAACCTTCATGTCTTCTGGACCACAGTTATGCCTTCCCTTATTTCTCTCTATAGGATTATCTGCAATGATTTGAAACATTCGGTCTATAGCCTGCCTACGATCTATCCAGGGTTTAACCAGACTGGACTGTGTGAGGAGGCCAAAATTTCCTGAAATATCTGGACAAAGGCTCATCAGTGGGCCCTTCCGACAAGTCAGGCTCCATTGGCTGGGTCATGAAGTCTATTTGCACTGTCACCGCATCCCCAAGCAGCTTCAATTTGGGCGGATAGATCATGCTAAACAGGCGCGGCATGGGCTACAGAAGAGATGGACTGATGTGGTACAGAAGGATGTGGAGCTGATTGAACTTGCTGATGACTGGTAGCAGCAGTGTCGCGATAGGCCTATGTGGAGGAGGTTCATGAAAGACTCTACTGGGGAGGTGGAGGCAGTTGCCCTCCAGCAATAGCGTAGGGCAGCGGAGCGACACTCATAACAATGAGCAGAGCGCTTATACGACTGAAACACTGAAAGTTGGCTGGTACACTCAGTTTACAACTTCGTTCCTACCAGTAATAGGGAACTCTATGTGGCAATCAATGGGATCGCACACGGGATTCAATGATGTGGGCATGGAGTACAAAACATTTAACCTCTGGGTTAATGCTTAACATAGGCGCTTGAATCAAAGGGGGGAAGACATTACAACCCAACTTGACCATTCAGTATCATCACCAAACTCTTACGTGGGCTGCCCTATTGAAGGTGTACATTCTTAGGCAAACAATACGCAACATCATTAGCCCTACATTTACAACAAGCCATCAATATGTACTGTAGGTGTGGTCGAGCAGCACATTCGACCCGGTGACACTCCTCAGCACCTCTCGAAATTAGTCCGTCGGCCTCCCTCATCGTGGCCATCTTCATTCCGGTCGATCCTGAGAGGAGAGTGCGGGGGCACTATTTCTGTGAGGAGGATGCTCCCCTCCCTGGCATTCGTCATGACGCCCCTGGACACGGCCTTTTTGAGCCTGAACGATCCCTTGTGACGTCAGTTCTCTATATGGTTTAGGGCGACTCGGATTAACCACCCATCTCTGGCGTCCCATTTGGATGCGAACACTTTGCGGGCAGAGGATTTTAACAATTCCACTGGGCTTTGCAAAGGATGGTGTAGTTTGGCGGATTTTCTAACCCGGACCTCAGGACAGTGTAACCAGGCCCGATCAACCTGTTCAAAGGGTACAGGCGTCTCCGTTCTTTTCCGCAACCGTTTGTTTGCTATTTGCGATCTGCCTGACTCTGCTATCGCGGCTTCACGAGCTTCACATAGCTTTTTTTAGTGGCAGTCTGAGGGAGGTTGGCGACGACACAACTTTATCAGGGAAAGCCACCAGTTGGTCCTCAATAGGTGGCTCAGGGTCTCTCCCCTACATCCAAACGAAGGGGAAGAGCCCGGCCGATGCATGTGGCACTCTACAATATGCCCCTAGGACCCCTGGGATGTGCAAGTCCCAGTCCATCTGATCACCATTTACAACATGGCACAACATTGCGGACAGCGTGCGGTTAAGCCTATCTACTTGTCCATCACACTGCAGGTGGTACGGTGGCGTTCGAATTTTCTTAGTACCCACGATATTACAAACCTCTCGCAACAGATTAGTAGAAAAATTCTGACCCTGGCCTGTTAGACGTTTCTCAGTGGGGCCCTTGTCCAATACATAGCCATGGAGAAAGGCTTCTGCTATTATTGCAGCCGTTTGGTCATGTATTGGCCATGCAACGAGCCAGTGTGTGCAATACTCCATCCCCTCGAGCAAATATTTTTTTTTTATCCTTGCTGTTTTAGGAAATGCACCCAGGATATCCAACGTTACTAGTTCGTTTACCCTCACCACTGCGATCGACTGCAGTGGAGGCTGTATAGGATGGGGAGCAGGTTTCCTTTTTGCACACTCCTGACAATGATTACCCGCTCGCGTACATCTTTTGACATCACTGGCCAAAAATATCGAGCCTGCAGTGTGAGCAATGTGTTTCGGTGGACCAAGTGCATTTGTTGTTTGGCGTGCACTTCTAGTAGCAACTGTTTTGCAAGGGTTTTTGCACCACTAGGCAACAACGCTGCATCTTCATGTCCCACCTCATCAGGAGACCTCGCCATGGGATGAATGGCTCCCCCTTTTGACCAGTTTGAGCACATTCAGCTGCCTGTGCAGCCAATGACTATAATTTCATCCTATTTTTGCAATCGGATTCATTCGGTCCTTATCAGCCCAAGATCATGATCTGCGGGTGGTACATCATTTTCTATCGTTGCTGTGTTTATTGACATCACCTGTCTCGGCGAGTCAGGGAGGGTCGGTTTACACCATGCTGCTCCTGTCGCTGCTGCTACGACCGATCTCACTAACTTTTTCCACTTATCCCGAGATGTTGGCCCAATTTTCCCTGTTGTTTCACTCCAGGTCGATGTGATCGAGTGGTGTGCTAGTGATGTTGGTGATGAGGGTTTTGGAAATGAGGTGCACGTGTGATCTGGCTGGGTGTACAGGCGACACCCCTGGGTGTTTCTTGGTTGTCTCGGGATGACTTCCCCTCGGCAACCGCTCGCGATGTGGCCCGGCCTCCCGCAGTTGTAGCAATATATCACCGCATGGTCCTGGATTCCTCCGTGGTTGTGCCATGGTCGCTGATGCTGTAGTTGACACCTTGAATCGTTGAACCCCTGGATGGCAACAGCCATCTCTTTCAAGGTCGCCTGCAGATCACCCTCCATGCTGGGCATTGCGGCGGTCCCTGTTGTTGCTGTCCCTGTTGGCTCCGTTGGTCCTCCTGCTCCTCCATTCTCCATCACCCTTGTCACATGGGCTGCTACTTCACATGGTGCCCTGGGATCTGTGTGTGCCCAGAGGCATTTAGCAAACTACATTGAAGTTTGCTCCCTCTCTGGCACAATCGGCAATGTAATACCACTTTGATAGAGAAGAGTTTGTAGCCGCTCCACCACTAGCACGTTTCAGGTTGTCATGTCCATCGTTGAAAATGCCACATCTGCAACCGCTTGCAAGGTACTTCTATAAGCCATCAGTGGCTCGCTCTCTCCTCTTCTCCAGGCCGAACATTGCTGCCTTGTGCTGGACGCAGGACAGAAAACATCGGCCATCCCTTGACAACCGTGTTGGGTTGTGGCAGGTTGATTTTCCGGGATCATAAAGAAGGCCAATAGTGCTCTGTCATCCAACACCGTAGGAAGCAATCGTAGCACTTCGTCGTCAATCAATCGGCTGACTCTGACAGCTGCTTCAAATCTTTTGATGAATGCAATCCAATCGCCTCCCGTATTTTTCTGCATGGTGGTTAAGGTCTGTTGAACAGCTTCTAGTTGTGGTTGAGTCATTTGATTGGTTCCCGCCTGCTGCTCGACGGGGGGAAGCGATGGCTGCTGCCCTATGGCACTTTCTCCTCGCCATTGCGGTCCATGGTGGAGATTGATCTGGCTTAAGCCGTGCACTACCTGTTCCTTCCTTTTCTCTTTTCTTCATCATCGAAATTATCAGTCGATCCACCACTGAGGTAAGGTGGTCCAACCTGTCCAACAGCTGCCGCCAATTTTCTTTGTTCGGCGATGCTGGTTCTTGGGTCTTTAGCGGAGCATCCACTTCCATCGGGAACTTGGCTGCCAACGGGGTCCGGCTCTCACTCGCGCCATTTGCCGAGTCTCAAAAACCCGGAGCGCTTAGGGTTGATGACTCGTCCTCTGCAGGAGCTCTTCGGCGGGTCTTCCTTCTTGAACTTGTAGACTGTATCCCACCACTGCCACCAGAAGCTTCTTTGCAGGTTCCATTTTTGAGAAGAGAGTGCAACTCACACGCTTCACAAGGGTATGACTATCTGCAGCCCCAGTGTTTTCCACTACATTCATCTCGAACAGTCTTTCTTAATGGTTTCCACCATGTAGATATCCAACAGTCGGCCCCTATGTCATCCACCTGCAGTCGTCCTTCAGTCTCCGAGCTAGCGCCCCAATTGCGGGCCTCGCTCTCCCTTTTCTACCCACTCAGCCTCGCCCTGGCAGCTTCCAGCAGTTTCCCTGGTACATTCTTCCAGCAGACTCAACCGTCTTCTACTTCCTTTCTCTTAAATGGCAAAGGTTATAGTGGTGTCAGTGTTGATGGGTGGAAACAGATGCAGGGTACTGTACGAGGGAAGGTTCATGTGAGTCGTACTTTTGCGTTGTAAATACGTTATCGTGAAATAAATCATCTAGAAAAGCTAACGTGCGAAGGAGCTTCTTTAAACACGTGAGTGTTAGACTGCGTATTTCCATTTTACCAGTGGGTCAATGAGGGAAGCGGATGGTGAGTAAGGCAGTGAGTGATGGGATGAGTAGGTCATTGGTGAGATTGTGAAACAGTGCATGAGTGATGTTGGCACAGTGAATGATCAGGTGATTGCCTAGGTTATCAGGTCAATATATGACTCATGAGGAAGGAGAGGACGTATTTATGTGAGTCATAAAGTAAGGGAAGTGGGTGAGTTCATAATGGAGTGAGTAAGTAGTAATTTATTTAGTTAAAACAGGCGAGAACTAAAGAGACTAGGATGATTCTCATTTGCAAGAGAGACCTGGATCACCAAAATAACAAAAGCTAAATAAAAACAGAGTTACTGTAATGAAAAGCATATATAAACAATAGAAAAACAACTGCTGTGTCTCATGGGAAATCGATATAATGGAGTTAAGGGATGATAGAATATGTGAGTAATGTGCGACATGGATGTCCTCTGGCCCCAACACAACTTAACATATTTCGTTGACTACTTAGTAATGAGACGATTTCCATGGATGTACCAGTAGAATTTAAATCTGGTATAGATATAATGGGAGGCTGATCGATGCACGAGTCCGGTCATGGTATGGCTCTCTATTGTTAAACCATTTTATGAATGCGGATGATCTGGTGATTACTGCCCACTCTAAGGAGGAGTTGGAGACACTCCATCTAAACACGGAACATGCTACTAAAATATGGGCCGTTACCATCAGCCCCACAAAAACAAATCACCTCCCTGGGTATTTTACATCATCAAAATGCTCCCCTCCCTCAATTCCCCATGTATTTTGAGGCAGTTGTGGAGACAGTGGAGATATTTCCGTACTTGGGCAGTGTGCTGATGACCAACTCTGTTTTGGGAGCCGAGGTCTCACTTCGATTCATTCGAGCGGCATTATATTTTCATCAGCTGCATAACATTGTATGGAAGCTACCTGATCTGTTACTCCATACAAACCTTCATGTCTTCTGGACCACAGTTATGCCTTCCCTTATTTCTCTCTATAGGATTATCTGCAATGATTTGAAACATTCGGTCTATAGCCTGCCTACGATCTATCCAGGGTTTAACCAGACTGGACTGTGTGAGGAGGCCAAAATTTCCTGAAATATCTGGACAAAGGCTCATCAGTGGGCCCTTCCGACAAGTCAGGCTCCATTGGCTGGGTCATGAAGTCTATTTGCACTGTCACCGCATCCCCAAGCAGCTTCAATTTGGGCGGATAGATCATGCTAAACAGGCGCGGCATGGGCTACAGAAGAGATGGACTGATGTGGTACAGAAGGATGTGGAGCTGATTGAACTTGCTGATGACTGGTAGCATCAGTGTCGCGATAGGCCTATGTGGAGGAGGTTCATGAAAGACTCTACTGGGGAGGTGGAGGCAGTTGCCCTCCAGCAATAGCGTAGGGCAGCGGAGCGACACTCATAACAATGAGCAGAGCGCTTATACGACTGAAACACTGAAAGTTGGCACAGTGGGGAGCACGGCTTTTGCATCTGCCCGTCATCACCTTAAGTCAACCCATGGTACCTGTGTCTATTCATGACTTCCTGCCAGCCAGCCTTCGACACTTCAAGTGACCTCAAAATGCACCAAGCACCGCACAAGCGCTGTGGTGATGTTACTGCCACTTAGGGGCAAACGGCGATTATTGTCTTGTTGTTGTGCGTGTGTGGACGGACGCATATACCCCTGTGAGTGTGTGTGTGGAGAGAGTGCAATGGTGAACACTGTCTACCATCCCACCGATCCCAGTTCGATTCCCACTCACGACCAACACCTTTAACGATTATATTAATGGTTGCTGGGCTTTCCGTCGATCGACTCAGCCTCAAATAAGTGCCTGGTGTGGTGTGTAAATATCACCACTGGGGAGACAAAGGCAGCCGGGCGTGGTGCTGTCCACGCACCCCCTCGTGCGACATTCCAGCCTTCATAGGCGCTGCTGGCTAACAGCACTTGCCCCAACATTCTGGTTAGGCTATTCGGGGGATGACTGTCGCTGTTGTGTGTTTGTGTGCTTGCGGGCGTTCACCCCCAACCCCCCCGTGTGCAGTTATGGGGACTCATTATGCCCCCTCCCGACAAACGGGCCCACATCCAGACTCAAGGTAAGTGACAATAAAAACATTTTTTTTTCTATTTACGTAACTTTATTTTTTGTTTACCATACAGTATTTATTACAGTATTATTTGCAAATGTATAATATTCCGTGTTATGACTTTAACAATGCTTCCAATTTTTTGTTAAACCGTAATACATTTTACAACACTTCCAGTATGTGAATTTAAATACAGTACACTATTTTATTCAGACTTATGAACTGTTCGACTTACTAACGATTCTCTGTAATGGAATCCAAAAGTTGTACTATTCATTAACAACACCTCCCATTGGTATGGTTGACTACATGTGATGCAAAATAAGTTAAACATAGATAAATATATATTGTACAACACTTTCCCCAACAGTGTGTTGAGGCTACATGGGGGACCTTTGTGTTTGTGCTTGTGATTGTATTGTGGAGGCCTTCTTAGGTGCTGCTCCTTGCTAATAGCACTTGCCCCAATAGTCTCTTGATTCTATACGGGGAACGTTTGTCTTTGTGAATAATGTTTTAATTGGGGCGGTGTCATTTTCAAAATTGCCCCAATGTTTTTAAATGGTCGACTTGCGTTTCAGCCATTTTCGGACCCAATTAATACATCTCTTCATTTCTTGAGCTTGGTGGCGGTGGTGGCAGCTGTGGCAGCGGCGGTGGCAGTGGCGTTGGTGGTGGTGGCATCTTTGTAAATTTGAGAATTGGCGCATTTCAGCTCTTTCAGCTGTCTACTGAGATGCCGGCACTCTTTGCGCATCTTCTCTTCGCCGTGCCACTTTTCCTCGTGACGCGCCAGCTTCCCGCGCAGCCTAAACTGCTTCTGCCCTCTCTGTGGATTCAGGAAGTTCAACTCCCTCAGGTGGATGCGCAGCGACCTACGGAGACCTTCCTTTTTACAGCGCAGCGACATTTGCCGCTGTGCTGCATTGCAGTCTCGGAGAAAATCCGCACGGAGAGACGCACGCTCGTAGCAAGGCACACTCGTGGACTCCAGCTCCAACTGGTGCTCTTTAAGCTGTTGAACCAGGCCCCTGTTCTCTCTCTGGAGAGTCTCTCGGTTATCCATCAACTCCTCCTGCTGCTGCTGTAGCTTCAGATGGGGCGTCTTGTTCTTCTGACAGAGCTCCACATTCTGCTGGCCCATCATCTCCCTTTGCAGCGTCGTGGTCTCGCGGTGAAAGTCTGAGATGGAAAGCGTAAAACAAAGATAAATGAAGATCCCCATCCCAAGCAGGGCCAAGAGCAGAACGCCTACGATCAGCAGCGCCATGCTCAGCTCGTGTTGACGGCACGCGGGACAGAGGCCAGTGTGATGCACGTCACGAAGGGGCGTGTTATTTATATTAACGTCATTACCGGATGTGACGTACACCTTGACGTAACAGTCATCCCTGCCCACTTATTGTCAATCATTGCCAACCACGTGACTCCACGGCCCCGCCCCTAACCGCGCAGCTCCTCCCCCATACTTTTCTTCCGCCTGCCCCACGTGACGCGAAGCGAGCCAATCACGCGAGAGGCGGCGCACGGTCGGCCCCGCGACCGCTTCCCGCCATTCTTGCAATGGGCGGTGGGGGGGCGAGATCACTCCACGTCGCGAGCGGGAGGAGGAGGGACTAGGGGGAGGGGCCAGCAGGGACGAGGGGGAGGGGCCAGGAGGAACGAGGGGGAGGGGCCAGGAGGAACGAGGGGGAGGGGCCAGGAGAGACGAGGGGGAGGGGCCAGGAGGGACGAGGGGGAGGGGCCAGGAGGGACGAGGGGGAGGGGCCAGGAGCGGGAGGGGGGGAGCCATGGCGCCGCTCTTGGGCCGCGAGGCCTCCCCCTGGGCCCGCGGCGCCACGCGGAGACCGCGACAGCAGCAGGTGGTGGTGGTGGTGTTTGTGGTTGTAGGCACGGGAGAGGTGGTGGTGGTGTTTGTGGTTGTAGGCACGGGAGAGGTGGTGGTGGTGTTTGTGTTTGTAGGCACTGGAGAGGTGGTGGTGGTGTTTGTGGTTGTAGGCACGGGAGAGGTGGTGGTGGTGTTTGTGGTTGTAGGCACGGGAGAGGTGGTGGTGGTGTTTGTGGTTGTAGGCACGGGAGAGGTGGTGGCGGTGTTTGTGGTTGTAGGCACGGGAGAGGTGGTGGTGGTGTTTGTGGTTGTAGGCACGGGAGAGGTGGTGGTGGTGTTTGTGGTTGTAGGCACGGGAGAGGTGGTGGTGGTGTTTGTGGTTGTAGGCACGGGAGAGGTGGTGGTGGTGTTTGTGGTTGTAGGCACGGGAGAGGTGGTGGTGGTGTTTGTGGTTGTAGGCACGGGAGAGGTGGTGGTGGTGTTCGTGGTTGTAGGCACGGGAGAGGTGGTGGTGGTGTTTGTGGTTGTAGGCACGGGAGAGGTGGTGGTGGTGTTTGTGGTTGTAGGCACGGGAGAGGTGGTCACGGACAGGCGGTGAGTGCCGGTTGATGGAGGGGGGGGGGGGGATTGCAGGGTGAGTGAGTTAATGAGGAGAATTAATAGGTGAGGAGGGTGAGTGAGATGAAGGGTGAGGTGAGTGAGTGGGTGAGTGGTGAGTTCACGACAGGGAGATTGGGGCTGAGTGAGTGAACGCAGCGCACGGTAAAGATCCCCTGAGAGCATTCGCAAGAGTTGGACATTGAGTGCCGCTGTCAGGGTCCACACGCAAATTACTCACTTGGCATGATATACAAATTAACCATTGTAAACGATAACTTTAAAAAGTCCGCTATTTGTCAGAGCTAATGTGATGTGCGTTTAGCATATTTGTAGCACGTTAACCAACGTCAACATCGTCATTTAGAGTAACCATTAGTCCATACGTGTCACTTGCTAATAGTCCCCGGGTCAATCACAACTTTGCCGTGCGTGCAGGCTTTGTCTCTGGCTGCTCGCTAGGGCTGCGATGCCTTTCCATGCCACAAGATGACGTTCATTGCTCCTTCCACACCGCGACAATATTTACTGCAGTGTTCTATAACGCGGTAGTTGCGTTGCTGAAGAACACCGCGTTGTGTAAACTCCCTCGTTACAATGACTAATACAGGGTAAAGCACAGTCCGTGATAACAGCGTGAGATGCGTGTGTCGGCTGAACAAAGACCGAGGTGCGTGGGGGGCATCAGGAAGCATCCAGCAGCATCCCAATGCCTCGTGTGACGCTGTGCCCAGGCAGCCGTACAACCGCACATTCCTACTCGCGCGACGTGGTTCTGTTAACTCAATCGCGTTATATCCACTTAGCATCCGCGTTATAAAACGTGTTCCCTAATACATCCATCGTGCCATATCCAAATGGCGTTATGAAAACACGCGTTGAGGCAGAACGAACTCTATAAACTATTTTTATTTTACCAGGTGAGACCCACTGAGCTATGTGGCTGTTTTTCAGAAGCGACCTTTCCACAAATGATAGATCAGCTAAATGGCTAATCACATAGAAATGTGTAGCACCAGCCACAAATACTCTAGACATGGGATCCCCTTTGACAGGGTCAGTGTCTACTTAGATTCACTCACTCCGCCTATTGTCATGCGGCGTGTGCAGCTGCGTCGTGACACTTGGTAGAGTGCTGTCTTTGAGGCAGAGAGCTTTACAACCGTGTGCAGTGGTTAATTTGCTTAACAGCTTTACACCGAACTCCTTGCTTGTGGTAAAACATGTTTGCGACTTTGCTGATTGAGAACTATGCAGATTTAGATTTATAGTTACATGTACTTGGTGTGAGATGAACTTCCAAACAATTTCCTTTGCTCAACATCTTGGAATTAATGTCTTTTTAAATGGTCAGCTTAAGTGATTCCGTGATGTTTATGTAACTTGACCATTAAGATAATCTATGGAGCACAATTATTTCAATATTATTTGTCATAATTAAACTTTAAAATGAACCCATATGTGATATTATATTGCCTGATTATTTTATTTTTTTATGTAGTCTACATGCTCTTCTGGGGATATTACCCCACATTTACCATTCATTGATGTTCCCTTTGACATTGGTAATTGGCATTGTCACACCATAGTAATTCATGGGCAATTATGTAATTCTCTCTGTGTCTATCTCTCTCTGCATCTGTCTGTGTGGGTGTCTCTCTCTGCCGGTGTGTTTTTCTCTATATGCGTCTCTCGTGTGTCTCTTTGTGTGTGCCTCTCTCTGTGTGTGGATCTCTCGGTGTCTGTGTCTCTCTTTCCTTTTCCACGATGTGGCGTTGTATTTACATGCAAATTCTACCTCTAGCCCCGCCCACTTACCCTTGGGCTGAGCTTATCTCAAGCCAATATAACTTCGAGTTTCAGCAGCTTTCTCGCTATATTTTTTCACCTGATGATGGTTGCTTGTGTTGCGATCGAAACGTCGTGATCTATTATTTTTTCTACCTACGTGACTTTACCGAAATAACCAAAGAGTATTGTGATTGTAATTGTGATTGTGATCGTTGTGGTGGAGGTGGTGATATTGATGGTGGTGTTAACGATAGCGGTGATTTTGGTGGTTGTAATGGTGGTAATGGTGGTTGACTATTACCCCTCCCGTGTCCTTACTTCCACCACCAGGTTTAAGAATCTGCCGGTGTCTGTGCTGGAGGTGGACGTCGGATATCTGTGCGGTCTGGAGCGGTGGACAATAGACTTCTGCAGCTCAACCAGGTGGACGCACTGGGCAGGGAGCAAGATGGGGGTGGCCTTAGAGACCCACTTACTCCCACAGAGAGCCATATACTCACTCACAGAGCACACTCACACAGAGAGCCAAAGTCTCACTGACACAGAGCCATAGGCTCACTCACATGGAGACACATAGACTCACTCACACAGAGAACCATTGATTAACTCATTGTTTTTATCGGTAAAGTCACGTATGTAGAAATACCATAAAATTATATTAAAATAAATCAAGCACGACGTTTCGACCGCAACACAAGCGCTCTTCATCAGGTGTAAAAACAGATGGCACATAGGGTGACATCAGCGCAACACATAGAGAGCGTTAAACTGCACGGAGGTAAATACAACAAGAAGATGAGAGACGAGAATTCAAAAAACCTAAGAAAAATTTACGTGATGCAAAAGCAGTCGGCCAACGACACAGACACTTGCCTGGCAGACCACGAATTTCAGAAGAGTGCTAAATTTCGTGTTCATCCTCTGGGTTGAACATACCAGCATATACAGAGTGAACAAATACGAGGTATAAGATAGCAGAAATACATATACAGGGACACAAGAGGTAAGAAGAGGAAAGACGGACAGAGAAGCAAGAAAAAAGGGGCCGGAGGGATGAACAGAGGCTTAAAATAAGTAGTAGAGGTGGGGGGAGGGGCCGAAGAAAGCAAGGGGCACGGCAGCAGCAGAAGAGGGAGGGGCAGGAAAATGTAAGGGGGCGCAATTAGTTTAGTACAGAATTGTAAAGGTAACTTCCCCGTAGAAGTGTGTTAATAAAGAATTAAAGCTTTCGTGACTGCATAGATTACTCATTGTTTTTTTCAGTAAAGTCACGTATGTAGAAATACCATAAAATTATATTAAAATAAATCAATCACGACGTTTCTACCGCAACACAAGCGATCTTGTGTTGCAGGATCTTTACGTAGGTAAAACAAATTTAAAGAAAATAAACAATTAAAACACGACGTTTCAGAGGCAACGCAAGCTTCTGTCTTTAGTTGGGACCAGTCACAGCCAAAATCGCTGCACCAAGTGGCGAGGCTCTGGGAACCTAGCGCTTAAATACAGGTTAAGGTAGGGGGGGGGGGTGTGGGAGGGGCCATGTAGGGGGACTTTAGTGGGGTGCGGAGCTCAGTTAATCCGTCTTTTGTTGTGTAGAGGGTTCGGGGGATGGGTCACTGTGTGTGTGCAATATAAACAGAAAGAGGCTCTGCCAGGCTGTGCTGTAAGGGGAGGCAGTAGATAAAATGAAAATCGAAAAGTTTGGAAATAATATGTTTAGTATACCACTGCTTGAAATTGCTTTTAGTAATTAGTTAGCGTTTGGTATGATTTAAAACGTTTCTTCAGTGGTTGCTTAATTTGAAACCATCCTCTCAGTTGAAGTAATGCCTGTGTTTGTATTTGTTGTGTAGAGGGTGCGGGGGATGGGTGACTGTGTGTGTGCAGGACTGAGTTAATCCGTCTTTTGTTGTGTGGAGGGTGTGGGAGATGGGTCACTGTGTGTGCACTATAAACGGAAAGAGTATCGGCCAGGATGTGCTGTAAGGGAGCAGTAGAAAAAAGGAAAATAGAAAAGTTCGGAAAGAATATGTTTGGTATACCACTGCTTGAAATTGCTGTTAGAAATTAGTTAGCGTTTGGTATGATTCAAAACGTCTTTCCAGTGGTTGTTTAATTTTAAACCATCCTCTCGGTTGAAATTATTCCTGTGTTTGTATATCTGAATGGCTTCGTGGACAAATCTTTGGTGATAACCTGTAGGTTTACAAAGAACCTTGGTATCGGAAAAGACAATCTCATGATCACCCATAGCGTTGTAACAGTTATCAGCCACAGCAGATGAATTCGTTCTGCCGTGTTTCAAATCTGATTTATGCTCACGAATTCGGTCAGAGATATGTCGTTTCGTCAACAATAACAATCACCACAGGTACAGCTAAATTTGTAAACTCCGGGGTACTGTAAGTCAGGGTTGACATCCTCTCATCAAAACGTTACACCATAGGGCTCATTGCATTTCAGACCAACACCACTTGACCAGTGAATTAAAATTGGTACGGCTGGCCCTTAGGAGGAACGGATACTCTGACCGTACCATCCGCCAAGCTGTTTCTCCTACCATACAGAAACAACCACCTGATACTCCGATCAAAACCATCACACTACCTTACATAGCAGGCGTTACTAAAAAGAATTCCAAAATTCTAAACAAACATAAGATCCAAGTCCGGTTCAATACAGTACACAAAATACGTGATCTGATCCCATCCGTAAAGGATGTCATCCCTGACTTACAGTACCCCGGAGTTTACAAATTGAGCTGTACCTGTGGTGATTGTTATATCGGGGAGACGAAACGACATATCTCTGACCGAATTCGCGAGCATAAATCAGATTTGAAACACGGCAGAACGAATTCATCTGCTGTGGCTGATCACTGTTACAACGCTATGGGTGATCATGAGATTGTCTTTTCCGATACCAAGGTTCTTTGTAAACCTACAGGTTATCACCAAAGATGTGTCCACAAAGCCATTCAGATATACAAACACAGGCATAATTTCAACCAAGAGGACGGTTTAAAATTAAGCAACCACTGGAAAGACGTTTTGAATCATACCAAACACTAACTAATTTCTAACAGCAATTTCAAGCAGTGGTATACCAAACATTCTTTCCAAACTTTTCTATTTTCCTTTTTTCTACTGCTCCCTTACAGCACATCCTGGCCGATACTCTTTCCGTTTATATTGCACACACACAGTGACCCATCTCCCGCACCCTCCACACAACAAAAGACGGATTAACTCATCCCCGCACACACACAGCGACCCATCCCCCGCACCCTCTACACAACAAATACAAACACAGGCATTACTTCAACCGAGAGGATGGTTTCAAATTAAGCAACCACTGAAGAGACGTTTTAAATCATACCAAACGCTAACTTATTTCTAACAGCAATTTTAAGCAGTGGTATACTAACCATTATTTCCGAACTTTTCGATTTTCCTTTTTTCTACTGCCTCCCCTTACAGTACAGCCTGGCAGAGCCTCTTTCCGTTTATATTGCACACACACAGTGACCCATCCCCCGCACCCTCTACACAACAAAAGACGAATTAACTCAGCTCCGCACCCCACTAAAGTCCCCCTACATGGCCCCTCCCACACCCCCCCCCCCCACCTTAACCTGTATTTAAGCGCTAGGTTCCCAGAGCCTCGCCACTTGGTGCAGCAATTTTGGCTGTGACTGATCCCACCTGAAGACGGAAGCTTGCGTTGCCTCCGAAACGTCGTGTTTTAATTGTTTATTTTATTTTAATTTGTTTTACCTACGTGACTTTACCGAATAAAACCAAAGAGTATATACTCACTTCTCTACGTGACCGGTAGTGCAAGATCTGACCATGTCTGTCCAGTGCTTGCCAGGTCACATTGGCTTCCTGTTGCCGAACGAATCGATGATAAGGTCGCACTCATTACACACAAAGTGCTTGCCACAAATGAACCACAATACCTTGCTGATCTCGTTAAGGAGCATACACTATCACGCGAACCCCAGTCACCATCGCAGCAGCTATTGACTCACCATAGAACAAAGATGGTCACTGCATTGCGCGCTTTTAAATGCTCTTCTGCGGCCGTCGGGAATGCTCTTCCGTCCGATATCATGAAGCCACTGGGAGCTATGCACTTTTAAATCTAGATTGAACTCTAATTTCTTTAGAACTGCTTTTTGTGTTTAGTTTGTTCTTACCCTGCACCTCCAATTACCGTACGGTGCGAAAAAAGTTCAATATATACATAAATACTCACGAACTGAAATTTCACCAATATCCTGTACAAAGCTATCTTTGTCTTTTGTGAATGTTTGGGTGTGTGTAAATGAGTGGTGCGAGTTTGCACTTACACCACTGAGTGATGCTTTTCGCGTTGTTAATCATAACCCCTGCCGGACAGATTTCCACGAGAGCCACTAATAGAAGCTCTCGCAGTAACGCTCACTAAACGCCAGGGTTATATTGTGAAAAACGGAGATTTTAATAGCAATGCATGCGATGTAACTTGGGGTAAAAATGTAACCGTAACACGGGGAGTGGTTTTTCACTGGATTCGTGAGTTGTGCATGCAGGGGGGGGGGGGGGGTTATAACCATGCACATCAAGGACGCATACACACCTACACGTTTAACAGTACACACACTCACAAAGTGGGGAGTGAGACTACTTCATAGCCAAAACCAAATCAGTATTTTGTCTTCAATCGCTGTTGCCGAGTGTAGGCACAAAGGCCAATAATGCAAAGCGGCCAGCAACAAACAGCACGATTTAATAAAGAATTAAAGTTTTCGTGACTGCATAAATTACTCATTGGTTTTTAATTTATTTTAATATTTGATTTATTTTAATATAATTTTATGGTATTTCTACATACGTGACTTTACCGAAAAAAAACAATGAGTAAATTATGCAGTCACGAAAACTTTAATTCTTTATTAACACACTTCTACGGGGAAGTTACCTTTACAATTCTGTCCTAAGCGTAGTGCACCCCTTGCTTGCTCTTACCCCTCCCCCCCCCCGCCTCTGCTGCGTTGCAGCCCTTGCTTTCTCCTGCTCCTCCCCCCGAATCTGCTGCCGTGCCCTCTCTCTCCGGCCCCTCCCCCCACCTTTACTTCTTATTTAAGGCTTCTGTTCATCCTTCTGGCCCTTTTTCTTTTTCCTTGCTTCTCTGTTGTCTTTCCTCTCCTTGCCTCTTGGTGTCTCTGTATATGTATTTCTGCTGACATGTACATCATATTTGTTCACTCTGTCTATGCTGGTATGTTCAATCCAGAGGTTGAACACGAAATCTAACACTCTTCTGAAATTCGTGGTCCACCAGGTAAGTGTCTGTGTTGTTGACCTGACTGGTTGTGCATCACATATTTTTTCTTAGGTTTGTTGAATTCTCGTCTCTCATCTTCTTGTTGTATTTGCCTCCGTGATTTGTTTTTTTACACCTGATGAAGATCGCTTGTGTTGCGGTCGAAACGTCGTGATTGATTTATTTTAATATAATTTTATGGTATTTCTACATACGTGACTTTACCGAAAAAAAACAACGAGCACGATTTAAGTTGTAATATATTAGAGTCAACACGTTTCAAGACATTGACCCATGATCTATCAAAGAACTTAGGACAAATACGATGGGAGGGAATTTCCCAGTGGAGCAGTGAGAGGGAAGCCATGGACTATGGTGTGGCCATGTTGGTATAATGCAGACGACATCAGCTCGGATACGAGTTCTATTTTGTGGAGGGACAAAGGGGCTCAGATATTACATTTAATATTAAGAGTGATTTTAAATATGCTAATCATTATATGTTCCCTAACTTTCCTGGTATTTCAGTAGTAGAGTAAGCGGCTTTGCAATCAGAATGTTTTGAGTTCAAACCCTGGTGGGGGTTGACTCATCCCATCATCCTTCATTGATCGATAAAGTGAGCACTACTTTGTGGGGAATTCCAGTCAGGTGAAGTCAAGTCAGTCTCATTTGCAAGTCGCCCGGGGTCAGAAAAATTATAAATTCTCGTTGAGCTATGATTGCTACACCGCCGCTGTCTACCCAGCCATACAAAGCACCACACGATATCAATACCGCTTTTCTTAAAAATAGGAACGTGGAATTATCACCACCACCACCACCACCGGAACAGGGCTGTAAGCAGGAGATAAGCACAACCTCAATGCTTATTTTAGGAACAAATAACTTTCACTCTAGACATATATAATGGGTGTCATAGACTGCATCAGTGCATCACACACGTTGCGTGAAAGATGAGCTGATCACATTGGTGGTTATCGTGAGGTGAGCTCACCGACTAATGACAAGTCACCTGGCGAGGAACTCACAATCAAAATAACCAACATTGTCTCAGTACAATGTAACACAGGCATGTCTCACTTAACGAATGAGATACGTTCGGTTGAAAATGCTTGATAATCAAAAACTCGTCGAACACTCATCATAACCCCATTAACTCCCATGTTAAAAGCTGAGCTACGTTTCAGCCCCAAAATGTTCCACTCTTGAGCAACTTTATTACCGTGAGCAAAACAATTTTTAATTTAAAATAAATTAATAAAACATCAAATGAAACCCCACACATGAAGAACCAGCCACCTTCCCCCCTACCCACCCTTCACCACCCACCCACCCTTCATCACCCACCCACCCTCCCTCGCCCACCCACCCATCCCCCCACCCCTCCCCTGACCACCCCTCCCCTAACAATCCCTAACCCCTCCACCACCCACCCCTCCCCTCTCCTTCCTGCTGTTACTGGAGGAAACTTTTTGGTGCCACTGCTGGCGTCAGTGGCTTGAGGCTGAGAGAGCAGCAGAGGAGGCGACACGGGGAGCCGGGCCGCGTGTGCGCGTGTCAGGGGCAAGACAAGCGGGCGACTCAACACTTCACAGCGTGGGTGAGTGTGGGGAGTTTGGTGCGTGGGGGACGGGTGGTGTGACACTTGACAGAGTGAATGCGGAGAGTTTGTGGTGCGCGGGGGATGGTGGGTGGTGTGACACTTCACAGCGTGGGTGAGTATGGGGAGTTTTAGATTTAAAGCTTTCGTGACTGCAAGGATCCATACTCTCTGGTTCTATTGGGTAAAGTCACGTAGGCAAAAAATAAAATAACAAAAATCACGACGTTTCGGCCACAACACAAGCGGTTTTCATCAGGTGAACGGACGAGACTGTCTGGAGGACAGTGCTGGAGTGAAAAAAGCCACGCTCAGATCATGACCTTTAAGCTGTGTGAGAAGAAACAAAGCGCCTTGACAAAGGAATTAGCATATTATTTAGCATTGAAATGGCTGAGTGATTAGCTTGTGACTGGTCACAGAAATGGCTATGTTAAAGTTAAAGCATACACATCCGCAAAGGCACCCCTTGACAAGGGAATTAGCATAGAATTTAGCATTGAAATAGCTAAGTTAAAGTATACACATCCGCAGAGGCACCCCTTGACAAAG
Source organism: Petromyzon marinus (assembly GCF_048934315.1). Taxonomy (NCBI): domain Eukaryota; kingdom Metazoa; phylum Chordata; class Hyperoartia; order Petromyzontiformes; family Petromyzontidae; genus Petromyzon; species Petromyzon marinus. The sequence goes on from NW_027422640.1 coordinate 951,632, forward strand.
GAATTAGGATAGAATTTAGCATTGAAATAGCTGAGTGATTAGCTTGTAACTGGTCACAGAAATAGCTATGTTAAAGTCAAAGCATATACATTCACCGAGGCACCTAGTACAAATCAAACAGGATAATTTAGCGAAACACAACCACGCTCAGACCGCAGACCTTTAAGCTGTGTGCGAGCAAACAAGGTGTCCTGACAAAGAAATTAGCATAACAATTAGCATTTGATTGGCCGATTTTAGAAAAGAGGTGGTGTACGTGCCGGTGGACTTGCCGTTTGGCGCGGGGGGGGGGGAGTTTACCTATTGATGGTGTGAAAGGTAATTTATTAGAGCTGCGAAAGTTTGGGGTACCACTACTTGAAAAATATACTGTACCATTGAAATTAGTTTAATGTTTAGTTCGATTTAGAACATCTTTCCAATGGTTGCTTAATTTGAAACCATCTTCTCGGTTGAAATTGTGTCTGTGTTTGTAGATCTGAATTGCCTCGTGAACAAATCTCTGATAAAAACCCGTGGGTTTGCAAAGAACCTTGGTATCAGAGAAAATTATATCGTGATCACCCACAGCGTTGTAACAGTGATCAGCCACGGCAGAAGAATTCGTATTGCCCTGTTTCAAATCTGATTTGTGCTCGCGAATTCGGTCAGAGACATGTCGCTTTGTCTCCCCGATATAGCAATCACCGCAGGTACAACTCAATTTGTAAACCCCGGGGTACTATAAGTCAGGAATGGCATCCTTAACGGATGGGATCAGATCACGAATTTTGTGTACTGTATTGAACCGGACCTGGATCTTGTGTTTGTTTAGAATTTTGGAAATCTTTTTAGTAACGCCTGCTATATATGGTAGTGTGATGGTTTTGACCGGAGTATCAAGTGGTTGTTTCTGTATGGAGGGAGAAACAGCTTGGCGGATGGTATGATCAGAGTAACCATTCCTTTTGAGGGCCAGGTGTACATGTTTTAAGTCACTGGTTAGGTGGTGTTGGTCCGAAATGCAATGAGCCCTATGGTATAAAGTTTTGATGAGAGAATTCTTTTGGGCTGGGTGGTGGTGGGAATCAGGTTTCAAGTAGGAATCTGTGTGGGTGGGTTTCCTGTAGACAGAATGCCCCAATGAGCCATCAGGTCTCCTCTCAAACAGAACATCTAAGAATGGTAGCTTGCCATCTTTCTCCACTTCCATGGTGAATTTGATGGCGGGATGTCTAGAATTTATGTGGTGTCGGAAAAGGTTCAGAGCTGGGAGGCCATGTGGCCAAATGATGAAAGTGTCATCCACATATCTCTTCCACAGGGAAGGTCTGAGGGTGGAAGTCTGGATGGCGTCTGATTCAAATTTCTCCATGAAAATATTGGCTATCACTGGTGATAAGGGGGATCCCATGGGGGTACCCTCATTTTGATTGTAGAAGGAGCTATTCCAAGTAAAGTAGGTGTTGTTGAGGCAGTGCCTAACCAGTGCAGGTGTGTCGGGGTCTAGTCCATGTTGGACCAAATTTTCAATTATTTCAATGGTATTAGGTACTGGGACCTTGGTGAACAAAGAGACATCGAAGCTGACAAGGATATCGTCAGGGGACAGTACGTATTTGACCATAGAGACCAATTGGGCTGAGTTAAGCACTGCTGAGGCGGTCTTTCCAGTGAAAGGCAGCAAGGTATCTGACAGAAAACGGGCTAGTCTATAGGTAGGGGAGTTGATCGTGGATACGATGGGTCGTAGTGGGGTGCCTTCTTTATGAATCTTGGGAAGACCATAGAATCTATGGGGTCTTGCAGCAGAAGGTTTTAGGGAGGGACGTTTAGTTGGGTCGATTAGGGAGGTCGAACTTGTGATGATCTTGTTGGTTTTTATCGCTAGGCTATTAGTAGGGTCATTTTTTTTTATGTTTAAGTAACTTCCATCGTTGAGCAGATTCTGGATTTTGTTGTTGTATGAATCTTTATCCATAATAACAGTAGCGTTGCCTTTATCGGCTGAGAGGATGACTATATCACTTCTGTTTTTTTTAAATTCGCGAGTTCAGAGCGTTCATTTTTGCTGATGTTACTAATGGGTTTCTTAGCATTCTTAAGAATAGTGTCTATTTCAGCTCTCGCAACGTCTGCTTGGATGTGTCCTACGCCTTTGAGGGCTACATCGACCTGAGAGATGATATCATCTACTGGTATGTGTTTTGGGGTGACAGCAAAATTTAGTCCCCTAGTCAGTACTGTTTTCAGATTGTCCAAAATCGGGGTGCTACTCTGATTAATGACGATTTTGTTAACATCTAGTTTTGTTATATGTGGAACTGGGTTCGTCTTTGATAGGTGGTTGAATTTAGAAATCAGGTTATCGTTACATTTGACTGACAGTGACTCAGCAGAAGAAGCAGTCATGTTGTCTACGTGATTCCAATCAGAAGGTGATATTTTTTGTGTTAACATTAAATGAGCTTGTAGGAGAGTCCTGTCTAAAGTATCGAGTTCAAATCGGAGTAGCCTTATCCTCTCTGAGATTAAAGATAGGTTGGCCTTAAGCAGAATCTGTTTAGAATTCGGAGAAGATACAGCAGCAGAAGTGAGTGTGAAAGCGATGGGCATTACCTTGTGATCGCGGCCATTTCTGTGACCAGTCACGAGCTAATCACTCAGCCATTTCAATGCTAAATTATATTATAATTCCTTTGTCAAGGCGCTTTGTTTCTTCTCACACAGCTTAAAGGTCGTGATCTGAGCGTGGCTTTTTTCACTCCAGCGCTGTCCTCCAGACAGTCTCGTCCCTTCACCTGATGAAGTCCGCTTGTGTTGTGGCTGAAACGTTGTGATTTTTGTTATTTTATTTTTTACCTACGTGACTTTACCCAATAGAACCAGAGAGTATGGGGACGGTGGGTGGTGTGACACTGCACAGCGTGGGTGAGTGTGGGGAGTTTGTGGTGCGTGGGGGACGGTAGGTGGTGTGACACTTCACAGCGTGGGTGAGTGTGGGGAGTTTGTGGTGCGTGGGGGACGGTGGGTAGGTGGTCCAGACTATAAACCGCCTGTGTATGCTACACGGGGGATGTTGTATTTGTGTATGAATGTCTCTGTGTGTGTAAGATGGCGTAGCACGTGTGTGTGTAGGGAGGTCAGTGTGCGTGTAACTCAAATGAGTACCTGGGGCGGTGTGTAAACAGCGCACACAAAGGCGATCTGGCCTTGTTTTGACCACCTACCCCCTCGTGTACTATGCCGACCTTCATAGGGGATCAATGGGAGCACTTGCCCACCAGTCTGTGGAGCTACATGGGGGTTGATTGTGTTGGAGCTCGTGCTGTAAGTACGGAGGAGGCACGTGAAGGACGCTGCTCCTAGGTAATTGGAGGCAATCCTCCAGCAACAACGAAGGGTAGAGACGCGACGCTAGTTGGCACAGTAGGGGGCAAAGGTGGTGCATCGGCCACTCATCTCAGTCATCTCGGTCAGTCGACCCGTGGCACCTGGGTCTGCCCCGTGACCTCCTGGCGGCGGGCGTTCGACACTTAATGTGGCCTTAACTTGCACCTAGCCTGGCACAAGCGTCGTGGTGACGTCACCGCCACTTCGTGGCGAATGGCGGCTGTTCTTGCTGTAGGCATAGAAGACGCGCGACCGTGGATCCTCTGTAGGGAGCGCACGTCTGCTGTAGGCAACGTGGAGCTGCACGAGCGGACACCGACGCAGCGATTTCCATAGCGAGCCACGAGTTAGGTGCTGGAAAGGAATCACACTCAAGCTGGGTGGATGAAGCGAGCACCACCATGGTGTGCTTGGTGTGTATGTTCAGTCGTGATTCATAATTTTATTCCATTGTGTCTCACACCTGCCCACCGTGTCTTGGAAGTTTTACATTTCTCTGATTTCCTTAAATGCACTTGCATTTTTTTAGTTCAGAAAATTATATTGAGATTGAATGTCTCATGCGCAAAGATGCCCATGGCATCTGGGGTGGAACAATTGCACAGTGCTTTGCGCACTGCACTACGAACCCTTGGACTAAAATCAGAGGCGAGTGACAAATGAATCAGTCTTGGCCCCCTCGCTTCACCAACCTGCACTCGCCAGCGTGGTGAAGTATGATAAAGCAAAAAAACACGACCGACAGGGCTTAGGGTGCCCAATATCCAGCAGGGCATTACTTTGTTATCATATCCAGGTCTGGTTGTGGATTTGACTTTTTCTTTAGTTGTCTCTGATGCATATATGACTTGGCGAGATGTCTCCTGCTTCATTCTGATGCATTATGCTTTTTTTCAATGCGTCTCTGCACTGGGCGTGTTGGTTGGATTTGGCGTTTGTCACGTGAGGTTCAAAACAAACAAAACGATTTTATTTACCAGGTAAAATCCACTGAGCTATTCGCATTTTCAGAAGCGACCTGTCCACAAATTATAACTGAACGAAGTGGCTTGTCATGTGGAAATTTGTAAACGGCCAAATAATCAAAACACATGCTTCTGAATGTGAAGGGAAAACCCGGAGGACCTAGAAAAAATTCACGCGACCACAGGAAGAACTTGCAAACTCCAGATATGCAGGCGTCAGGGATGGGATTTAACCCACATCCTCCTGCATACCAGGAAATGGAGATAACATCTCGCCACCACGGCGCCCTATGTTAATCTGACGCGGCATACTGGTACAGTACCTGGTGGCCTTGGTCACTTTACTGGTCTTTGCATCACTGTATTAGATGGTCAATCGTATTTTTACAGAAAGTGTCGATTTAAAAGTCACGGTTTTTGTTTTTGACTCGATTGGCTCCTACCTCCATATTTACAGACATTGTCAATAGGGTCTGAAGTCTGTTGCTCATGCCCAGTCAGTCACTTGAGGGAGTGATAAACCCCCACTGTTCCCTTCACTACATGGTGTTACCTATGAGACTCATTCCCACGTAGAAGCCTGAGCTTATAATGACCATATACTGGAGTGGAACTTATCTCGTTGTAAATGGTTAAATGCAATTAAAGTCGCTTTTTATCAAGTGTGCCCAGCAACTGAGAGTCTTGTCTTTCATAGCACAGTTCTCGATTTGTTCTGTTTTGCCTGTTTTGTTGGTAAAGCTACGGTCTTGTTTATGACCCCTCCACTGGCTCCCAATTCATTTGTGAATCAAATACAAGATCACCCTCGCCATCTTGAAAATCCTCACTGGTCTCACTTCTGCCTGCCACCCCCTATCATAGGTCGCCGTGGTGGCGAGATGTTAATTCCCGACCCTGATGAAATTTGAAGTTATCCCCATGGTCGTGTGGATTTTCCCTCCACATTTAGAAACGTGCATTGAAATTACTTAGATTATTTCTCTGCTATAAATTTCCACATGGTAAGCCACTTCGTTGAGCTATCTTTAGTGGCCAAGTGACTTCTGAAAAATGTGTTAATACCTTATTCAACCATGACTCATTAGGAGGCCCCTTATTCCCTCCTGGTACAATTATCTGAGCCTGTCTCTCTTGCCATCCACCTGCTTCTCTTGTACCCATCACTGTCTGTTCTCTATGTATGAATGTAAGTGTAATAAAGCACTTCCATGACACTGTTAACTGGAGTCTCTCTTTATTGTATGGCTGCACAGCTCTGCTCTCTCTCTTTGGATGGTTTCACTCTCTCTTTGCCGTGACGCACACCCTCTCTGTCCCACCGCCGCAGCGCGTCTCCTTCTTGCTCCGTATCCGCCGCTGGCTGACGGCGTGCTGGGAGGAGAGGCGGTTTCGCTGGAAGAGCCGCCACGTGGCCGGTGGCGAGTAGAGGTTGGCAATGACGCAGTCCAGACTCCAGGCTTCCCACACTGACCAAGAGTCCTCTGACTGCCTGTCCTTATATTCTCCTGGCGGAGCAAGCCCCCTCGTGGAACCCTCTAGACTGTTCTCGCACGTAACCTCTAGCTCCGCCCGTCACCTTTGGCCCAGATGAATCCCACACTCCCGATTGGGTATTAATTTCCCAATGATGGCTTAGGCAGATACCCCTCGTCGTCCCCTAGATGGCGCTCTCTTACTACATCACCCCCCCCCCCCCATGATGAAAAGACTAGCCGTCTCGGCTAGGAATCAACCTGAATACGTAATGGCAGGAGCAACACAATCCTGGTGGCAACGAGCTTTGGAGCATACATAACAAAGAAGAGAACATGAACGACAATGAACGCAAGAACAAGGAAGTAAGCCGAATCCCCAACACAGGCAGGGGGCACATGTGGAACGTTAACGACATCGGGGCATCATAGAACGGCCCTGCATGGGTTGGCTCGGCAGGAGGCAGGGCAGTCGGCGGAATCGTGGTAGAGTCTGCTGCTGCGGGCTGGATAAGGCGGGGTTGTCGTCCTTAGCAGCAGTCAAGGGTTCATGTGCTGTGGGCGGTAAAACAATCCCTCGGGGGATCAATCTGCAACTGCTCTGGCTCGTCGGACTCATCAAACCCCGGCAGGCCAATTTTTGGAGATGACGAAGCAAGCAACACGCGGAGGGATGGACGGTTTCAACCGAGACAGGTGGATTAACCAACGACGGCGACCTGCATGAATGCGCACGCACTGTGGATGCCTAACCTCAACCACTTGAACAGGACAGTGCCACGAACTGTGTAGTTTGGGAGAGGTGCCAACAGGCACCTAAGGGCAATGAAGACAGGCCCGGTCGCCGACGGACCACGGCATGTCGCGGCTGGACCTGCGTGCACAATCCTCGTTGCGAGCCTGCGTTTTAGTAGTGTTAACCTTAGCCGCCTCCCGTGCTTCAGAAATCTGGTGCAGAGAGTCCTGCACATGGTCAGGTAGGGTCCGTTTAGCGCCCCCAACAGTCGTGCCTAATTGGTATCAATAGGTGGCATGTTTTCCCTTCTGTACATGAGGAAAAATAGTGACAATCCCATGGAAGCATACGGGGCCATTCTATATGCGGCGAGCACGCTCGGTGCGTGTAAGTCACAATCGGTCTGTTTTTAATTGACAGTGTGGCAAAGCATGGCGGTCAGAGTACGGTTAATCCGCTCGACCATCCCGTCGATCTGAGGATGGTATGGCGACGTCCTGATTTTTTTAGTGCCCAACGCATCACAGACGTCACGGAGCAATTTATAAAATAAATTGCGACCTTGGTCCATAAGTAATTGTTCTGGAGCACCTTTGTCCATAACGTACACCTTCAAAAACGCATCAGTGATGGAGGACGCCGATTGTTCAGGCAAGGGCCATGGTATTGGCTACCGAGAAAAATATTCCACACTACCAAAAGATATTTGTTACCTCTGGGAGTGATTGGGAATGGGCCCCAGACTCGTTGATGCGCTTGACCGAAATGGATTGCAATGGCGGAAAACACCTCTGCTACGGCGGTTTCCGCCGAGCGCAATCAGGGCAGGAACAAAGTTTGGAGACATCGGCCATCATGCCGGGCCAAAAGTAATCTCGTTGCAGCGTTAGCAAGGTTTTTTGAACACCGAGGTGCAACAATTTTTCACTATGCGACACATGAACCAACCCATCACGGAGAGCAACAGGGACTACAATTCGCAATCCATCTGCCATATCCTCCTTCCACATCAAAAGGCCATCATGAAAAGCCAATCGACCACTGTCATCCAACGCAGAAAAGTCGTGTGTGTTCTGCTCGACGCCGAAAAGTAGCTAAGGAATCATGCATCAGCTGCTCGCGCACCCACACGGAACGCGAGAGCTTCAGGACGCTGGCAGCCGGCACATGAGTAGCGTGTATCGTAGAATCATCCACCGCAGATATGACAGTTCATGGAGGTGAAGTGACCGGCGTACAACGACTTGTTCCAGAAGAACATGCGCAACGGGAAGCACGTGGCAATCGTGATAGCGCATCCGTGTTGCAATGATGGAAACCTTTGTGATAAATGACCTAAGGAAAATTCTCGTAAAATTTCCAGCCAATGAGACAATTGGCCGGCCGGCTGCTCAATCTTCAAGGAGTACTGGAGAGCTGCATGGTCAGTGCGGACAATGAATTTCCTGCCGTAAAGGTAAGGCCTATACTGACGCACACAGTAAACAATGGCCAAAAGTTATCTTCTCGCTACGCAGTAGTGGCTTTCCGCTGGAGACACGACTGCCATAAGCGACTACTTTCTCCACACGGTTTTTTGATTGTGATAACACAGCGCTGATACCCGTGTTGCTGGCATCAGTATCTAATTTAAACGGCAAGGAAAAATTTGGATATTCGAGCATGGGTGCATCGGATAAGCGACTGCGAAGGGCCATGAATGCCGCTTCCTCCTCCGGACCCCATTTAAATCTCAGATTTTTTGCAGTCAGCGCGTGCAGGGGTTTAGTGACCATAGTGAAATTTGGCACAAACTGACGGTAATATGACATGAATCCGATGAAGCTGCGTACATCCCCCACGCATGTTGGAGTCAGCCAATCGCGAACACAGGCAGTCTTTGCCGGATCCATGGAATACCATCGGAGCGAACTACGTGACCCAAGTAGCGCACCGAATTTTGCAATAGATTACTTTTTTAGTTTTAATTTGAGGTTAGCGGAGTGCATCCTCTCAAAAACGGCGCGCAGGCGTCGAAGTTGTTCATCGAACGTGCGACTAAGCACAATTACATCATCCAGATAAATGAGACAAGTTTCCCACTGCAAGCCAGCTAAGACGAGCTCCATCAAGCGTTGGAACGTAGCAGGAGCTACATTCAACCCTACCGGAAGGCAATTTAATTGAAAGAGTCCCTGAGGCGTGCGGAACGTGGTTTTCGGTTTCAATGAGTCATCCAGGGGCAATTGCCAAAACCCGGAAGACAAATTGAGAGTCGAGAAATACCGCGCTTGGGACAATACATCCAGGGAGTCATCCATGCGCGGGATCGGATACGTGTCGGCCACTGAAACTTTATTCAGTTTTCGGAAGTCCACGCAAAATCTGAGATTCCTGTCCTTTTTCTTAAGTACGACTGTCGCGCCCCAAGGGCTGTTAGATGGGGAAATTTTATCAGCGGCCAGCATATCATTCACAGCGCGCTGCACGTGTTCCTTCTCCCCAGGGCTCAACCGATGTGAGTTCTGACGAAAAGGGATGTCCTCACCCATGTAAATGTGGTGGGACAAAAGGGACATACGTCCCAAATCAAAATCGTCTTTACTGAAAACGTCAGTAAATTTGCACAGAAGAGCACCCAACTCCCTGCGTTGGTCGGAAGACAATGACATATTCTCTCGACGTAACTCCGCGATCCATCGATCATCTGAAACGGATGCGGAACGAGTCGCCCCAACCAATCAGCGCGACGCACCCTCGTCGTGGTCCGTAAAGGTGGTGGTGGCATGAGCCAGCACCGTATTGGCAGGAACGGCAACCTCATCCAGAACCCCATTCAGAACTTGTAAAAACGGGGCCTGTCCAGAACGAACTATTGTCTGAGCACCAACAAGTGTCAGACTCTGGGTCGCAGTATTAGATGGGGTCAGAAGGACCCCAGCCGCCGCATCATCGCAACGGATCCATTTCCGATAACGCAATGGCACCAGCATCTGGGAACCCGGCGGAATTATAAGCATAATGTCCGCTAGCGCCTGCACGACAGCGCACAGTGATGAACGTGAGAGCGGAGATGGTAGAAAAAACAGCTTGGACCGGAGGGCATTTCCAGACACACCTGATCCACGATAATTTTAACAGGCATCCTCCCATGAAAATCAGTGCCTAACAAGCAGGGCACAGCTAAAGACCTCGAAATCAAGACCGGCCCTGACGCAGCAACATTACCAATTGCGATGTGGGCATCCACCTGGCCGATAATGCCCATGCTACCCCCATTAGCAGCAACGCAAGCGTCAAAGGCTGGTCGAACTCGTGAAATAGGAATGGACAAAAGCTGAAATTACATCAGAAATTATTGTAGCGGAAGCCCTTGTATCCACTAAGACGTGAACATCAATGTCCTGAATGGAGCCAGGTACCATCGAGGATCCCGCGGCCGCCATGACCATACAACTTGCCAGCTTTTTCCATTGCGTTATTGAAACGGGCCAACCCTTAGCAACAGTACCCGAATCACGTTTCGAACGACCCTGATCAGTGATATGAGATGCCTGAGGTGACGAATTAAGCCAGGAACCAGTGTATACCGACTCGCCTGCATGAGAAGATGTTGGCCAATGGAGGAGTTGGAGCCAGAGCAGCAGGCGGAGTTGGAGAACGAGGGCAACCCCGGCAATCCCGTGCGAAGTGGCCCAACCGGCCACACCTGAAGCAGGTGACGAAAGGCCGTCAAACTGCCCAGTCGTCACCCCGATGTGGACCGTAGGAATCCCGGCAACATTGAGCATCACCCCGTCATCGATTCCAACGAGGAACAGCCGCCACAAGATCACCCTCAGAAGGCGCATCGTCCGGAATGTGGACAACTTTGGTTGGTGACCAACCCATCGGCTCACCATCGCGACTAGGATTCCCAGTCCATGCAGCCATCTGGGCCCAACGCTGTAGGTTCTCGTGCGCGTTCAAGCATCTGGCGGCCCATCGAGACGTCTGTGGCAAACAGGTAGAAACACCCCCATGTCCCTTGCCAAAGCCAGCATTCTTTCCATAACAAGAGAGTCGAGGACTTATTGCTTTACATCAGAGTTGGTGGCCACAGCCAACGCCATCAAAGCACTACGGTAGGCAAGGGGGACTCGGAACTCCACCGCCTACGCTGCATGAACTTTCGTCGAGTATTGGAAGGTGATTCTTAGACCTCAGCCATTTCAGCATACACATCTTTCAACGTTTTATTTTTCTCAGGAGGAATCGATCAAAACATCGCCAGCGCATCGTCATCTGAAATGGTCGGCAGAGTGACCAACGCTTCTTCCTCCTACCAGTGTACCGCGCTCCAAAAGCTCTGCCCAAGATGGCGGCATCCCGACACGTGGTCTCCGCAGCGTGTGTAATGGCGGACAGCACTAATGCGCCCACAATGGCAGCCTTTGACTCTGCAGTGGGACCCTCCGAGGCTCCATCCCGAAGCCTCTACTCGTCAACCCCTCAGAAAAACCTCTTGTGGGCATCCTGTCACCGTAGACGACGCGACAAGCGACACCAGCTGGAGACGCACCGTCTGTAGCAAGTCCAGCTCCTCCTCCACTTATTGTGGCGAAGATGCCGCATCTGCGCCGTCCCTCTCTGGCGTGGTGAGCTCACTGGCCGTGGTTCCTTTGACCACGACCTCGGATCCCGGGGTCCTGGGTCCCCGCCTCGTCGTCGTCGGAAGATGCCACAGGTGGGTTCATCTTCTTGAGATGCTTGGACATTTCGTTGTCTGCTGTACTTTCTTGTCTCTAGAAAAAACACTTCTGACTCCAGTTGTAATAAAGCACTTCCATTGCAACTGTTGACCAGCGTCTTTCTTTATAAAATGACTGCACAGCTCCGCTATCTCTCTCTCTGGATGGTTTCACTCTCTCTCTCTGCCGTGATGCACACCCTCTCTGTTCCACCATCGCAGCGCGTCTCCCTCTTGCTCCGCATCTGCCGCTGGCTGACGGCATGCTGGGAGGAGAGGCGGCTTCGCTGGAAGAGCCGCCACGTGGCCGTTGGCGAGTAGAGGTTGGCTATGACGCAGTCCGGACTCCAGGCTTCCCACACTGACCAAGAGTCCTCTGACTGCCTGTCCTTATATTCTCCTCGGCGGAGCAAGCTCCACCTCCGGACACGCCCCATCGTAGAACCTTCTCGACTGTTCTCGCACGTACCCTCTAGCTCCGCCCGTCACCTTTGGCCCAGACGAATCCCACACTTCTGATTGGGTACTAATTGCCCAGTAGTAGCTTATGTAGATACCTCTTGTCATCCCCTAGATGGCGATCTCTCAATACCTATTCATAATAAAGGTTTCTGGGTTAGATCGCGTTATTTATAAATGTGTCGTAACCCTCCACCACCCGACACGGCCAATCAGCAAAAAAAGTGTCACGTTGACAAAAGACAAATAATTCACTACTTTAGCCCACCGGTGTGTTGAAGAGTGGATCCACAACATTTACAGTTTGAGTACGACGTTTCGCTCGTAATTACATCCAGCATCATCGGGCAATTCGACAGAATGGTAAAGCCCTCGCTTGCTCCTGGTCTTAAATAGAGCACCAGGGTGACGTCATCATTTAACTCATTTCAGGTGCAGTGATTTGAGGTGGAGGGGGGGGGGAGTATTGTAATTATGTAATCGATTAGTAATGAGTCAATGGTTATGATTAGTAATGAGTTGTAGATTAGTAATTAGTTGTAATGTGTGTTAGTGATTATATGCTATGTTAGTAATCCGTTAATTAGTATGTGTTTCCCCTATAAGGAATTGTAATATGTATTATTTAATAATACGCTTCCAGGCCGCACTAAGCCTGTAGCTGTCAGAGCGATTAAAGTTATTTTTATTCCTCTCAATTTCAATGGATTCTCTAATTAGTCTTTGCCAATAATAATTAGTTTCACACAACACTTCAACGTTATCAAAATCACTTGAGTGTCCTTGTTGACAAGCATGTTCTGCCACTGCCGACAGTTGTGTTTGAGATAATTTAATATTTCTTTGATGTTCTTTTAGTCTTACGCTGATGTTACGTCCCGTCTGTCCAATATAGCATCTGTCACATAAACAATTAATCCGATATACACCTTATGTTGATAATTTAGGTAATGCGTCTTTAGTGCAAAATACTAGTTTTTGAATTTTGTGTACTGTACCAAATCTTACTGTAATGTTTTGCTTTTGCAAAACACGGGCTAATTTGTCAGTTACTCCTGAGATATATGGAAAATTTTTATTGTTTTAACAATCTGATCGCTTTCAGCAGTATTGCTTTGTGATCGTGATTTGGCATTCAGTGCTCTGTTAATTTGAGCATTATTGTAGCCATTCTGTCGTAGTGCGTCTTTAACGTGTTTGATCTCTCTCACTAGACTGTCGGGTGGCGGAGGGTTACGACACATTTATATATAATGCGATCTAACCCAAAAACCTTTATGAATAATATTTCGATTTAAAGCTTTCGTGACTGTAAGGATTCATCTTCTTTGGTTCTTTCGGTAAAGTCACGTAGAATGAGAATAAAATAATAAATTGATAAAATAAAATAACACAATAATATTCTCACAACGTTTCGGCCACAACACAAGCGGCCTTCATCAGGTGAAGGGGACGAGACTGTCTGGAGGACAGCGCTGGAGTGAGAAAGCCACGCTGAGATCACAACCTTTAAGCTGTGTGAGAAGAAACAAAGTGCCTTGACAAAGGAATTAGCATATAATTTAGCATTGAAATGGCTGAGTGATTAGCTTGTGACTGGTCACAGAAAAGGCTATGTTAACGTTAAAGCATACACATCCGCAAAGGCACCCCTTGACAAAGGAATTAGCATAGAATTTAGCATTGAAATAGCTAAGTTAAAGTATACACATCTGCAGAGGCTCTCCTTGACAAAGAAAATAGCATAGAATTTAGCATTGAAATAGCTGAGTGATTAGCTTGTATCTGGTCACAGAAATAGCTATGTTAAAGTCAGAGCATACACATTCACCGAGCCAACTAGTACAAATCAAACAGGAGAATTTAGCATTGAAATAACTAGGCGAATTTAGCACTGAAATAACTGAGTGATTAGCTTGTGACTGGTCACAGAAATGGCTATGTTGAAGTTAAGGCCTACACATCTGAGCTATTCACAGTAACTGGGTATACAAAACAATATATAATGAATACTATATAGTGAACCAATAAAAAATACTAAAATATAAATTACCTCAATGTTGTCAATAAACTCTATATTCTCCAATCAGCTAAGCTACCAACAATAAGTCGTTATGTATCACAATGCTATATGGCGAAAAATGGGTGGATTCTTACCCTCAACTTTAGCAACACGGAGAGCTACGGGTCCCGTTCAGACGGACGAGTTCATCCATGGTCGGAACAGAGGAGGGGGAGAGACAGCTGCGAGGCGCTGTTATACTCCATGTTGTAAACCATACCATTAACCGTGGTGTGAGAGTTATTAAGAGTCAATGCCAGCGAAAGAGCTGCGGTCTGAAGGTCATCGTAAAATACAATTAATTAAGAACGGAAATGGTTTAAAACATCTTTCTAATGGTTACTAAGCCAGAATCCATCTTCTCGATTGAAATTGTTTCTGTGCTTGTATATGTGAATGGCCTCATGAACGAATCTCTCATGGTAGCCGGTTGGTTTGCAAAGAACCTCTGTCTTGGAGAAGTCAATGCTTTATGTTCGCGGATGCGGTCCGAGATATGTCGTTTGGTTTCTCCAATGTAGCTACTACCACAGAGGCACTTTAGTTTGTAAACGCCCGGGTACTGTATGTCTGGAACAGCATCTTTTACAGATGGAACTAGATCACGGATTTTATGTACTGTGTTGAATCGGACCTGGATCTTGTGTTTATTCAGGATTTTGGAGATCTTTTTAGTGACCCCTGCAATGTAGGGTAAGGTGATGGTTTTTGTATTTTACGATGACCTTCAGACCGCAGCTCTTTCGCTGGCATTGACTCTTAATACCTCTCATACCACGGTTAATGGTATGGTTTACAAAATGGAGTATAACAGCGCCTCGCAGCTGTCTCTCTCCCCCTCCTCTGTTCCGACCATGGATGAACTCGTCCGTCTGAACGGGACCCGTAGCTATCCGTGTTGCTAAAGTTGAGGGTAAGAATCCACCCATTTTTCGCCATATAGCATTGTGATATATAACGACTTATTGTTGGTAGCTTAGCTGATTGGAGAATATAGAGTTTATTGATAACATTGAGGTAATTTATATTTTAGTATTTTTTATTGGTTCACTATATAGTATTCATTATATATTTTATTGTATACCCAGTTACTGTGAATAGCTCAGATGTGTAGGCCTAAACTTCAACATAGCCATTTCTGTGACCAGTCACAAGCTAATCACTCAGTTATTTCAATGATAAATTCGCCTAGTTATTTCAATGCTAAATTCTCCTGTTTGATTTGTACTAGTTGCCTTGGTGAATGTATATGCTCTGACTTTAACATAGCTATTTCTGTGACCAGTTACAAGCTAATCACTCAGCTATTTCAATGCTAAATTCTATGCTAATTCACTTGTCAAGGAGTGCCTCTGCGGATGTGTATATTTTAACTTAGCTATTTCAATGCTAAATTCTATGCTAATTCCTTTGTCAAGGGGTGCCTTTGCGGATGTGTATGCTTTAACTTTAACATAGCCTTTTCTGTGACCAGTCACAAGCTAATCACTCAGCCATTTCAATGCTAAATTATATGCTAATTCCTTTGTCAAGGCGCTTTGTTTCTTCTCACACAGCTTAAAGGTCGTGATCTCAGCATGGCTTTCTCACTCCAGCGCTGTCCTCCAGACAGTCTCGTCCCCTTCACCTGATGAAGGCCGCTTGTGTTGTGGCCAAAACGTCGTGAGAATATTATTGTGTTATTTTATTTTATCAATTTATTATTTTATTCTCATTCTACGTGACTTTACCGAAAGAACCAAAGAAGATGAATAATATTGGTCGCGAAAGCCTACATGTTAAACTGACCTATGTATGTGTAATGTAGCTCTCAGAGACGTTGTCTTGTCTTCTGTATATCTATTAAGAATAAAATCCAATGACAATTCAACACGTAACCGCGAGTGACTCCGTACACTTGGGTATTGACACAACTCTATTCTGAGACAACATAGCTTCCAATCTCTAGACAACTCGCAGGCGATGGAGACGACCCAATCCAAGGCGACGACCACGGCAGTTCCCCAAACCAAGTAGCCCCAAGCCTCCGTTCGCGCTCCTACTTATCCTCGCCCGGTCCGGCCACGCCCTCATTCCCGAATTCTCCTAACCACACCTGGCCCTGCCGATCACCACCCTTATTACACTTTCCCGCCAATGGATCCCGTGCTTCCCCTTACGTGACCCTGTCAATGCTTGTCTCATTAATCATCATTAGCTCGTCCATTAGTAACCATGGTCCCGGGGAACCATACTGTCTCACTATCGATCCACATTGTCATTACACATTTGTGCATGGTGTGTGCGTATAAAAAAATATATTTAACAGTAAGTTGATGTGTTTGTTTGTGCGTTGATGTGTGCGAGTCGCTGTATGTGTGTGTATGTCGATATGTCTGCGTGTAAATGGATGTGTGTGTGGCTCTATGTGCGTGTGTGAGTCGATGTGTGTGCGTGGGTTCATGTGTGTGTGTGTAAGTCAATATGTGTGTGCATGTAGGTCGATGTGTTTGTGAGTTTATGTATGTGTGTAAGTCGGTGTGTGTGAGTAAGTCGATGTGTGTGTGCGTGTGTGTGAGTCGATGTGTATGTGATAGTAGATATGTCTGTGTGTTAGTCGATATCTCTGTGTGTGTAAGTACATATGTGTGTGTGTAGGTCGATGTGTGTGTGAGTCTAGGATTTGTGAGGAGCTCACAAATCCTTGAAAGATCTGGGCAAAGTACCATCGGTGAGCTCCTCTGGCGGGCAAGGCTGCGTTGGCTGGTCATGTAGACCGCATTCCCAGCCACTGTATGCCTAAACAGCTTTTGTTTGGCCGGATAGAGGGGGCTAAAATGGCGCGGCACGGGCTAGAGTAGAGATGGAGTGATGTGGTACAGGAGGACGTGGAGCTGAGTGAACTTGCCAATGACTGGTACCAGCGGTGTCAAGATCGGCCTCAGTGGAGGAGGCAAGTGAAGGACGCTACTGGGCAGTAGGAGGCAGTCACCTCCAACAACAACGGAGGGCGGAGGAGCAACGCTCACAACAACGAGCGGAGCGCCGGGTGGCTAAAGCACAGCAAGTTGGCACAGCAGGTGGCACAGGTGGTGCATCAGCCAGTCATCTCAGTCATCTCAGTCAGTCGACCCGTGGCACCTGGGTCTGCCCCGTGACCTCCTGCTAGCGGGTGTTCGACACTTCACGTGGCCTCAAGGTGCACATGGCCTGACACAAGCGTCGTGGTGACGTCAACGCCACTTAGTGACCAATGGCGGTTGTTGTTGTGTGTCTGTGAGTCGATTGTGTGTATATGTCGATGTGTGTGTGTGTAAGTCGCTGTGTGTGTGCGTGATTCGATGTGTGTTTGTGTCAGTCGATGTGTGTGTGTGTGTTAGACAATGTGTAATGGGTTTGACGAGAGTAGAGACGGTCCGTAGAGGCAACACGTTTATTACAATAAACGGTACAGTACAGTAATGTTAGTGGTCCCTAACACTACCTGGGGAGGTATGGCCTCCGGGCTAGCATGCGCTATCACTGGGACTACGGCTGTCAGCCCTCCGGCTACAGGGAACCTAGGGGAGGCTATGCTGACCCAACCCAGCCAAGGTACGGGTCCGACCACTGGCCAGCTCAGTCCCGGCCCTTACAAGGGGAGCGGGTCAACGGGTCCTCAGGGTCCTAGGATAGCAGGCCTTCGGGCTTCTTGGTAGGTGCCCTCCCCGCCACCAAACGCGTGTGAGTTGGTAGGGTCGAGCACGTGCTATGTAATAAATAAATTAAAACAGCACTAAATCGCTAATTAAACTACTTTAAAGGTATACAATACTTTTAAGGTGATGGATGTGAAATCGGAATAGCGCTGGCTCAGCACGGGGCTTATGGCGTGGTACCTGGCATTTGTTTTACACGTAAACCCCACGGTTTGATAGCCACACAGGTAAACAATGACATAGGTAACATAATGAACATCACAGTAACACTGACTCTGCCTCATGCGTGTACTTTAAGTTTTGGCTTCCCCACACAAACATACTGCACCTCTACAAAGATCATGTTCATTAATTTCAGTGAAGCGTATGTGACATCATACCACTGCTAGACAACTTCAGAGCACCCCCTGCCCATACATTGAGAGCATGGGAGTGCCCACTACATAGGGACCACCCAGGA
The DNA here is from genome assembly GCF_048934315.1 of Petromyzon marinus. Lineage (NCBI taxonomy): Eukaryota > Metazoa > Chordata > Hyperoartia > Petromyzontiformes > Petromyzontidae > Petromyzon > Petromyzon marinus. Next base: position 969,546 of record NW_027422640.1, read on the forward strand.
TCAAACCTGGCTCCCACCCTCTGCCGTTCCACCTCCATCCTAATCGTCACTCAACTAGAGGTGACGCTATCCCGATCAATGCACATTACAGCGCAATTAGCCGTCTGCGTGGCATCACGGTGATCGAGGCAGTGAGCACGTGGTGTCACGCAGCTGCTTAATCTGCTAAACCTGTGTGGTGTTTTGAATTAGGTTAACATTTCACTTTTTTTCGTAGTGTTGTGTTCATATGAATGTTCATATGCTTGCACCGAAGAGTATTTTGAGATGCCTAAGGTGTTTCGATGCTATTTAATGTATTTACATAAATTTAAATATCAATTTTAAGCTTACATTACAATTTAAATAACTCAATGTAATCACAATCAAATACCTCAAGTCACAATTGTACCTAACCAAGACCTCAGATTTTAGTAGCAGCATTTTATTATAATAATTATTATTCTTTCCCATACCTGGCTAAAATTACACGACTATGCTTACAGGTGATACGTGGTTTGTTTTCATTTTCTTCAGGTGACTGCATTTGTCGTGATGGCATCAAAAGATCCTGCATATGAGATCATTAGAACCAACAAAGTGAAACTGCAGGAATACCTCCAGGCGAAGTCTTCAGAAGTGCTTGACCATTCACAACAAGCAGGGATAGTCCTGTACAGTGAATACGCGTCCCTTAAAAGCAATACTGACCCCATTGCACGAACACGGGACCTGGTTGACCTGGTGCTCGACAAGGGAGAAGAAGTGTGCATGAGATTCATTGAAGCCGTGCTGGTGCCGCTGAGATCCGAGATCCCTCCCTTGGTTCAGTGGATATCACAACATGAGCAGCAGCTCAACGTGATGGGTGTCGATCTGAGCAGATCTGCGGGTAAAGCCATCCCTGGAGCAGCTTCTCGTGAGTGATGCTAAACTTCACTTATCCATTCACATGTCTCTGTCAAGTTTAAGTGAAAGATTGCTTAGAACTGATATGAACTGTCATTTGATTTTCGCAAACTGCACCAAGCTTGCATAGCAACATCCCTCTCAGGAGGAGGACATTCATATTCCATTCCATAGCAGGGTATGTACAAGGGATCAGCAATTTGGAGGAAAGGATGGATGGATAATGGAAATGTGTGTCAGTATCAAAACATTACATCCACACTGGACCCCAACATTCCTGAATTTCTGTCCTATCCTACACCTCCCTTTCTTTGCAAAAGACTTCAACATGGTGATTTTCTCTAACCTCTTCAAACACATACATTTTATTTGAGTTAAAAGAATATAATGAGCTATGAAGCTCTCTTTCAAGTGTGAAGCCCAAGATGTGTGGCCATGGCAGCAAACCCATCTGCTGCCATGGTCTCCATGACTTGGTACAATCCAGATTCCACCAAGTCCATGTCGTTGAAACTGTTCCTCTATGCAGGGTAAATGACCACCTCTTTTAAATTATGGAAGCTGCTTCTAGTTCTTGACTTTTGGGCTGCTTTGGATACCACACACCACTTCATCCTCTTGAATCGGCATGGCTACGCAGGCATCCCTCACACTTCCCCACTGCTTCTGCTTCACCCTCTAAAAGTGAGCCATATTTTTCCAAGCAAGGACTGCCTTCCGTTCAGAAGCCCCCATTCTATGGTGTTCCACATGGCTACGTCCTTGGCTATCTACTCTTCTCAGTACAATGTCTCCTCCTTTGAGGACATTTTTTATTCCTAATTTTAAATATTGACTCGCTATCACTGCTATTTCTAATGACACCCAACCTTTTTTATTGCCATTGACTCATGAAACGGAACCTACTCTCTCCTCTTAACTCTTGAAAAAGTTGATACTCCTACTGATACTCCTGCTGTTATGGAGTGACTCATGCAGCCAGCTATGGCTGCAAAGTTTGGTAGTACATGTTATGTATATAGTTTATTGTAAAATTTTAATCAGTTCCTATGATCACTGTTACATTGCTTTTAAAGCTTTTATTTTGGTAATTTCGAAAACGTTTTGGTTTAGCCATATTTGTTTGTTGTAGTACAGAGTTAGACTGATAACTTTAATCTAAATTGTATTATGGTTATTGTTTGACTTGCATCCCACTGGGATGTTTGCACACAGCGTTGAAATACGCTATTTTTTCTGGAAGACTTTTCTGTTTTTTCTTGGATTTTTCTGTTTGCGCGTAGTCACTTTAAGATGTTTCTTGTTCCTGTTTTTGTTTGTTGCGGTTGCACCGATTCAAGAGCCGTATGGCTCACAGGGCTTTACCAAATAAATGAAACTTAAACTGGATTGGTTATAATTCACTCCAGATTAAACGTCAAATTTGCAGCCCTCGTCATTTGGAAAAAAAAGTCCACGGGAGATAATGACCCCGAATATATGATTCCCGAGAGATTAAAATAACATCAGATACAGAGGGATCACGCTACTCATGGTCACCATTGCCCAAGTGGTGGGAGACTGGGTTCAATGTTTCCTTGGAAAGCTGATGGAAGCTGCTAAGCAAATTTGTCATTGGAAATCGACACTCTCCACAATGTACTGTAGTGGCTGCCACAGTGTTGCTGATGATGCAGTAGCCAGATTAGTTGAAGCTCAAGTGAACCTACGATGCAACACGTGGGATGCTACGAGTTCTGTAATTCATGGTGGCTGCTGTTGTGGAGGTGAAAACACTCCATCTTCTCTGCTGCTAGGACCGTGCCTGGTGTACTGCACTCCACCAATGTAGTCCCATTGCTACGTGATGAAGGTCAGCTTGAGATGGGAGAGGAAACACGGCCCCAATACCAGTGAAATATAAAAAGTAAAATTCAACATCCTAAACAACAAAAATTAATAATTGTAGGATAAGGCAAGCAGTGAATTTTACACACAGATTGATAGAATTAGGTTGTGATGATGCTGATGTACACAGTAATGCGAAATGTGATGGTACTATATTTTTCACATGAAAAACACACAAGACAAATGGTGGTAACATTTTTGTTATGATAAAACATTTTTTTTACAAAGGTACAGTACAGTGTTTATAAAAAAAAATGCATGTGTAGAATACACATTGGGAAAACTTCCACACAATAATTCATGATGTACATGATGGTGATGCATTATCCATGGTGAACGAATTCGCTACGCTTTTTTTTACATAATTTATTTGAAACATATTTGTCTGCTATAGAATTTTTTTTATTGTAAGTGAAACTAATTTGCTCGTTAAATTATTTGTGTCATTTAGATAGCCCTGGTGATGATTACCGACAATTCTTGCTGAAGCTGACATCATTAACACGAGACTACAACGCACGACCTGGAGAACCTGCAGTGTTTTTGCGAGAGAGGATGGTGAAGCCAATTCTGGTTCCCTACTACCACCAACAAGAAACCAAGGAGCACGAGTTACTATCGAGAGGCAAGCAGCACGAGATAATGATGGAGAGAGCACAGAGAGAAGGGATGACTTACAATAATCTCTTTGATCCCGTTGAATCCATTGGGGAACAAAACCACCCCCGACTGGTTATTGTAGTGGGGACTCCAGGCAGCGGTAAAACCATGTTGAGCAAATTCATTGTGCACAGCTTGCTGTCAGGTGAGAAAGTGTTTGCACAACGCTTTGAGCACATTGTGCTCATGATGTTCAGGGAGATAAATGATGTTGGAGAGATGTCACTGGCAGAGCTGTTTTCTAAGCTGCACTCATGTTTGGGAAACAAAGCGAATGAGGTTTTCACAAACCAAGAGAGAACCCTTTTTGTTATGGATGGATTGGACGAGTTTGGAAAGTGCCTTCACTATGCCAATGCTTGCACTGATCCACGTAAGACGGCAACAGTAGAAACCATAATTGCTGCCCTAGTGAATGGAAAACTCTTGCCCAAGGCCTCGGTCTTGATAACGACCAGACCCATTGCCATGGAGCAGCTGAGTGAAGTGAATGTTGATCTAGCTGTTGAAATCACTGGGTTTTCCAACGAAGCTAAAGTAGCATTCTTTAACAAATTTTACCAAGATATGAGTCTAGTAGAAAGGGCACTCAATTTCCTGCAGGAAAATGAAAAAGTGAATACATTGTGCCATAACCCTTCATTCTGCCATATAGCAGCCATTACACTGAAGGAACATTTTCAAAAGTCTGAACATTCTGAGATTATCCTCAAATCAATGACCGACCTCTTCACACAATACGTGTTTGGGCTCATAGTACACCATAGACGTGGCAGCCGCAGAGCCAAGGAAATTGTATCATCGCTTGCCAATATGGCTCTGAAGGGGGTTCAGCAAAACATCCAGATGTTCAGCCAAAAAGATCTAGAAGAGTGTGCTGTTAGTTCTTCTGAACTAGGAAGTACATTCATCAACAAAGTGTTCACATGTGAGGGCATTAAACAAGGGAGTTGTTATTCTTTTTTACACTTGACAATGCAGGAATTCTTTGCAGCAATAGCCGTGCATCTGTCACATTCAACATGGCCAGTGAGTGACGTCATCAAAGCTATTGAGGATAGCAAAGATGGGAGGTTGGATGTGTTTCAGAGGTTTTTTTGTGGACTAGCATCAAGCACTCCATGGAAGTTCTTTGAGGGTATCTTGGATCCTCCATCTGCAGATTCTCAAAAGGAAATAATCGAGTGGCTCTATCGCAGCATGAAGACTCAGAAGGTTGACAAACACAGGTTCATCAGTCTCCTGCACTGCGTGCACGAGCTGCACGACCGCAGATACCTGAGTGATGTGACTCGGTCCATGACTGAGATAGACCTGTCAGGTACAAGGCTGTCCCTACCAGACTGCGCTGCCCTCTCCTGGATCCTGCAGCATCGAGAAGAGCCTGTGGAGACACTCAACCTGTTCGGCTGTGGCATTGGCACCGAGGAAATGAAGAGACTCCAGCCTGGACTGCACAGATGTAAAGAGCTAATGTAAGACTGGCACACCTCGCATTCGCTACTTCACAAATTGTGCGTGCAACTCATCTTCAAATAAGTACCAGGTGCAGTGTGTAAAATATTGCTACTTGTGAGACAATGGCCGCCAGGCGTGATGCTGGTCACCCACCCCATCATATGCCATACCGGCCTTCATAGGTGCTCTCTAACAGCACTTGCCCCAGCAGCCTGTAAAGACTTTTTGGCGGATTTTTGTCTGTAAGAATCCTCACTTAGTAACTGTGCACAGAGTCAAATGCAACCCCATTCAGTCACTACACTACTCTTTGGTTCTTTCGGTAAAGTCACGTAATTAGAAATAAATTAAAATAAAACAAATCAGACGTTTCTATTGCAACACAAGCAATTATCAACATGTGGGAAAACGACAGCAAGATTTTTTTTTGCTGAAGTGGGAGAGAAAGCTGCCGTGGCAAGTGGTTATATAGTTAAGAAGGGGAGATAGGCAAGGAGGGAGAGAGAGAGGGGGGGTGTGGAGTAGGGGGAGCGGAGCGCTGCGTGAGTGCTATGAGAGGGTACGTGAGGCTGGGGGAGGGGGGGGAAGTGGGCAGGGCTGAAAGTGGGAGGCCGAGAAAGCTGTGGATGCGGGGGGAAAATAACTCGGGAAAATAGACTGGTACCCAGCAGATATGATAGACACAACCATAACGCAATTAGGGTTAATAACATCCTTCCAATGATTGCTCAATTTGTATCCATCTTCTCGGTTGAAATTATGTCTGTTTATATATCTGTATGGCTTCATGAACAAATCTTTGATAGTAGCCCGAAGGTTTGCAGAGTCCCTTGGTCTCAGAAAAAAACAATATCATGCGAGCACACAGCGTTATACAATGGACAGCTACGGCAGAGGTACTGGTTCTGCCGTGTTTCAGATCTGCTTTGTGTTCGCGAACCCGGTCCGAGACATGTAGTTTCGTTTCCTTAATGTAACTGCTACCGCAGGTACAACTCAGTTTGTAGACTCCAGGGTATTGCATATCAGGAATGACCTCCTTCACAGATGGGATTAGATCACTAATTGTGTACTGTATTGAATCGGACCTGGATCTTGTGTTTGTTTAAGATTTTGGAAATATTATTAGTAACACATGCCCTGTATGGTAACATGATGGTTTTGATGGGCTTCTCATGGAGTTGTTTCTCCATGGTTGGAGAAACAGCTTTGCTAATAATGCTGTCCGAGTACCCATTCATCTTGAGGGCTTGGTGTACGTGTTCCAGTTTTGGTGGTGTTGGTCAGAAATGCAGTGGGCCCTATGGTGTAATGATTTGATGAGGGAATTCTTCAGTCCTGGATGGTGGTGGGAATCAGGTATCAGATAGGAATGTGTGTGGATGGCTTTCCTGTAGACAGTGTCCCAACGAGCCGTCAGGTCTCTTCTCAAAACAAAACCATCCTTCTCCACTTCCATGGTGAATTAGATGAATGGGTGTATGGAATTGATGTCGTTGAAAAGTGGTTCAAAGCTGGCAGGCCACGTGGCCAAATGACGAAATTGTCATCTACATATCTCTTCCACAAGGCAGGACGTAGGGTGGATGTCTGGATGGCATCTGTTTCAAATGTATCCATGAAAACATTCGGAATCACTGGTGACAAGAGGGAACCCATGGGGGTACCTTCAATTTGTTTGTAGAAAGAACCATTCCAGGTGAAGTAAGTGTTGGTAAGGCAGTGCCTAACTAGAGTAGGTACATCAGGACTCAGTCCATGTTGTATTAAGTCTTCAATTATTGCTAAGGTGTCAGGTACAGGAACCTTGGTGACCAGAGAAACTACATCAAAGCTGACGAGCAAATCATCTGGGGAAAGTGAATTGCCCTTGATTAGAGAGACCAAGTGAGCTGAGTTACGTACTGCTGAGGTAGTCATACCTGTGAATGGAAGCAAGGTATCTAACATAAAACGGGCCAGTTTGTAGGTAGCTGAGTTGATAGTGGAAACGATCGGCCGAAGTAGAGTGCCTTCTTTATGGATTTTTGAAGACCATAGAATCTGGGTGGTCTAGTAGCAGAAGGTTTTAGGGAGAGCTGATTGAATGGTTCGATTAGAGAAGTCGAACTGGTAATGATATTGTTGGTTTTTGTAGTCAGGCGGTTGATAGGATCTTTGTTGATTTTGGTGTAACTGCTATCATTAAGAAGATCCTGGATTTTGTTGTTGTATGTGGTTTTATCCATGATGACAGTAGCATTGCCCTTGTCGGCTGAGAAGATGACTGTCATCTCTATTTTTCAATTTGGCGAGTTCAGAGCGCTCGTCTTTGCTGATGTTACTAATAGATTTCTTAGCATTTTTAAGGATGGTGGCAATTTCAGATCTTGCCACGTCTGTCGGGATGTGTCCCAAACCTTTGAGGTCTACATCTACGTGGGCGATTAAATCATCAACTGGGATGTGTTTGGGGGTGGCAGCAAAATTCAGCCCTCTAGCTAGTACTGATTGATAACAATCTTGTTAATATCCAGCTTTTTAACGTGTGGATCTGGTTTATTTTTGGACAAGTTATTGAATTTAACAATAAGGTTAACCTTACATTTTTAAGACATTGTTGCGGCAGAAGAAGCAGTCATGTTATCTACAAGGTTCCAATCAAATGTGGACATTTTATCTGTTAATGTTAAGTGTGATTGTAGGAGACATTTGTCTAAATTATCAAGTTCAAGACGGAGTAGTCTTATCCTCTCTGAGATTAGAGAAAGGCTAGCTCTGAATAAGATCCGTTTGGCATTAGGAGAAGTGACAGAAGCAGATGTGAGTGTAAATGTGGTCGGTATTACCTTGTTGTCGCGGCATCTCTTCAGAAAGGTGAGAGACTCGATCATGTGAGCCTCCTTGTCTCGTAGTGGTGTCTCTGCCGTGTCCGCGAACACAAGGCAGATCTGAAACACGGCAGAACCAATACCTCTGGCATGGCTGACCATTGTTATAACGCTGTGGGCTCGCATGATATTGTTTTTTTCCGAGACCAAGGTACTCTGCAAACCTTCTGGCTACTATCAATGGTTTGTTCATGAAGCCATCCAGATATATAAACATAGACATAACTTCAACCGAGAAGATGGATACAAATTGAGCAATCATTGGAAGGATGTTATTAACCAGGTAAAACCTTAACTGTTTATGGTTGTGTCTATCATATCTATCGGGCACTAGTCTGCTTTTCCGAGTTAATTTCCCCCCGCATCCCCAGCTTTCTCGGCCTCCACTTCCACCCCCACCCACTTCCTTCTCCCAGCCTCACGTCCCATCTCATAGCACTCACGCAGCGCTCCCCTCACCCTACCCCCCCCCTCTCTCTCTCCCCTTGCCCCTCCCCCCTTCTTAACTATTTAACCTCTTGCCACGGCAGCTCTCTCCCACTTCGGTAAAAATATATATTGCTGTGGTTTTCCCACCTGATGATGATTGCTTGTCTTGTAATCAAAACGTAGTGATTTGTTTTATTTAAATTTATTTCTAACTACGTGACTTTACCGAAAGAACCAAAGAGTATGGATTCCAGCAGAAACGAAAGCATCAAATCAAGATAGTCACTACACTTGCGTAAACACTCGGACATGCATAGCCCATGTATGAACACAACTTTTGACAAAATACTTCCCCTTGTCACTGAAATCATTGTCCACACTCCTCACTTCACTCTTCTCCCCGCACTCCACACTTACCCCTCTCACTAACCCCCCAATCTGCTCCTGCTTTCATCTTTCCCATAACCCCTCCCCCACCCTTGCCCATCCCTTCACTATTCTCCCCCCACGCCCACTTGTCCACGGAGGGAAAATGTTTGGTGAGTGAGTGCGTGCCTGCTTGAGTTGGTGGGGGACTTAGTAGGTGGATCGATGAGTGAGTATGTGGAGTTAGGTGAGGATGTGAGTTGGTGGGTCAGTGGTGTGTGAGTGGGTTGGTGAATGAGTGAATTAGTGTGTGAGTGGGTTGGTGAATGAGTGAATTAGTCCGAGTGGATGAGTAAATGTATAGTGAGTAGATGGGTCTACAGTGAATGCTGCACTGGTTGTACATTAAAGTACAAAAGGAAGAAAAGTTATGCATATGCATGGCTGCTGTAATGCTTTCCATCATCTTAAGCAACATTCAATTAGCAATAATGATAGCCCTCACACGAGATGCAGCAAGTGAGGTGACCGTAGGCCACACTGAGAAAATGGAGCCCTGATAGTGGATCTGCAGTGGAGAGTGAGGGTAACGGCTTGATCCACGTGGCCGATTCAAGCCCCTGGTTCACAGTGGATCATGTTCAGTGATGGTGCCCTCCACTACAGAAACAGCTTATACGTAATTAATGTCAATCTTAGTTGTAAATCATTAAAGAGACAAAGTTCCCCCAAGTAACCCATACAAACTGTTGGGGAAAGTGAAGCCAGTGACAGGGAACAAGCACACACAACTACACTGCACTTTAGAGCACAAAGACAATCTCCCCGTGGAGCCTGCATACACTTTTGAGTCAAGTGCTAATTGTACTTCCCTGACTAGCACCGTCCTTGGCTGTCTTTTTCTCCCCATTGCTGATGTTCATACACCATCCTAGGTACTCATTTAAGGCTGAGTCACCCTAGGGGAGTTCGATGACCAGATTTTTTTTGTATCCCTCAGCACTGATGCTGTTACCAGATACTATACCCAGGTCACGTAGTTTGTAATGGAATGTGCCAATGACTTTCCCACCATTTCCATAAACGCATAGAAATGCACAATGAAAGCAACTCGTATATACACACACAGACATGTACACAAACAAACGTAGACATAGTTTACATATAAACTCACACACTCCTACACACGTACAGGTACAGCCTTTGGTCACTCCACTGCTGGATAAGGCACTCCCACACCATGCAGGTCTTGGGGGTTATTTGACCATACAGTACATCAACACTCTTGTCGGGGTGGGTTGGTGTCGAACATAGATGAATGTTGTTCCATTGCCATAAATATTGGAATAAGTAGTTACCCCCTGTGAGTGGCTGGCTGAACTTCCATCTGTTGAGGAAGTATGGAAGGCGATCCAGAGACCAGGAAATGCACCGGGCAGAGATGCTCTCCCAAGCAAACTGCTGAGGGAGGGTGGTGTTTGTGTGCAGATTGCCCTGCATGACATAATCATAATGTAAAACAACTGGACTAGTTCCACAAGATTGGAAGGATGCCCTGGTGGTCCCCCTCTTTAATAAGTGGGACCACACAAATTGTAACAACTACAGGGGCATCTCCATCCTCAGTGTGTTGGGAAAGGTGCTAGCAAGGATTATTCAACATCACCTTGCCAGGCACACTGAGGAGAGGCTTTTGGAGCTCCATTGTGGTTTGCGGCCAGGGCAGTCCTGCACAGATGCCATATTTTCTGTCCGTCTGCTACAGCAGATATGTAGATAATTCCAATATGACCTATATCTCTGCTTTATTGACCTGGTCAAGGCCTATGATACCATCAGAGTAGACCTGGGCTCTGGGTTGTTCTTCTTGCTTTCGGAGTCCCTGACTCTGAAAACAATCATTAAGGACCTTCATAATGGTGAGCAGGCACTGGTAAAACTACATGGCTGGGAGTAGGAGCCATTCCCTGTTCACATTGGAGTGCGACAGGGATGTCCTTTGGCTCCCACATCATTTAACATATATTTTGACCACGTAGTTTGTGAAGCCTTCGATGGCTGTACCGAAGGAATTTCCATCTATACAGATACAATGGGGACTGATCGATGCCCGGGTGCAGTCAAGGGATGGCTTCCTATTAGTCAACTATGTTACATATGCCGATGATCTGGTGATTGCTCCTCACTCAGAGGAGGAGTTGGAGGCACTGCGGTTGAACCTGGAGCGTTCCACTAAAAGGTAGGGCCTTACCATCAGCCCCACCAAAACTAAGCACCTGCCCTGGGTATTTTGTACCATCAGACACTCCAGCTCCATAACTCCAAATTGGGGATTGGGCAGTTGTGGATAGAGTGGAGAGTTTTCTATACCTGGGTAGTGTGCTCATGACGGGCTCCGGCTTGTCAACTTAGGTCTCAAATTTCGATTTAAAGCTTTCGTGACTGCAAGGATTCATCTTCTTTGGTTCTTTCGGTAAAGTCACGTAGAATGAGAATAAAATAATAAATTGATAAAATAAAATAACACAAGAATGCTTAGTTTTGGTGGGGCTGAGGTCTCACTCGAGCGGCATTATATTTTCATTGGCTGTGCAACGCTGTGTGCAAGCTAGATAGACTGTCGCTCCACATGAAGCTTCAGGTCTTCTCGGCCACGGTCATTCCCTCCCTTCTCCATGCTTGTGTAGTGACATGGCGGATGTCACTGTGTAATGCCGGCCCTAGAGAGGCATGGCGAGCAGTGTATTGACTTCAACGGGCTCCACTCACATGTGGGTGCAGTACTGGCCCTGGAGGGGCTCGGTGAGCGCTGACTGACAGTGCTGGATGACACCACACTCTGCCTGCAGTGCCGACCCCTACAGAATAGGGTGTGAGAGTGCCGGTCACAGGGAATGGGGTTACTATAGGCCGTGGCACTCTGGTTGACCCCAGAGGACACGTGACTGGTTAAGTCTACACAAGACCACAAAGTGCGGGCTAGGGGTGGTCACGTGTCAGGGCCGAGATCCTGCTCGAGGATTCTGGAAGGCGGTCATGGCCAGGGGCGGAGCCAGCCACGCCACAGAGGATATAAGCCGGGTCCCCGAGGGACCCCGGCTGTTGTTGTTCATCCTGAAGAATCTACGTTCTACATTCTACATTATACAGAGTCTCCAACACTTGGACCTGGACCCAAGCTGTGGTCCGGTCCATTGTAGCTAGTTACTGTGTAATCAGTGCAGTTCGCTTGGTTGTGAGAGTGTTAAGGGGTAGTTACCCCGTTTGTTGGTATTAATAAATGTGTTTGCCACTAAAGAGTACGTCTGCGACTCAGTTGAATCCACCACAACTGGTGTCGGAAGTGGACAAACATTCTCTAGTAGAGTTAAACGTCTTTGGTTATGGCTACGCGATGCAGACTATGTACCAGGACGTTGGACGAGATGAAGACCTCATCCCTTAAACTGCCCCGGGGATGGCGACCCCGGAGGAGGAAGGCAAGGTGCTGTCACAGAGCAGCACACTGACCCGGGGCACGTGACGGCTCACCGCCGTCGGTGAAGGAGTGCCGGGCGGCACATCCTGCCTTGCAGAGCTCTTCCAAGCCGCTGCATCCATCGTCGTGGAACTCCACTACGAGGAGACAGCAGTGGACGGGGAAGCAGTGGAGCCAAGCGGAAATAAAGTTTCCGCCGCCATTTCACGCCAAGCGGTAACCTCTGTGGTGCAGCCTGCGCTTGCAGCCGCAATCTTATTAGAAGAGCGGCTGCTCTTCTGATAAGAGCCTGTCAAATCTGCATCAAGCTCACCTGTGAGCGTCCCATCTCTCTGGTGACGACTGCCCTTCTTAAAATAATTTACAGCCACCGGAGGCGACTGAGTGGCCTTCAATCGGCAGTTCCTGACAAACGCTGACTTGGCAATGCCCGACACCCTTGATGGCGACGCCCTGGCGGCGTTTCGTATCATCTCGCCGTCAAAGGCTTGAGTCAGCCAAGCTGACTCAAGCCTTTGACCAAATGGTGGCAATTTACCAGCCGCCGCCGAATGTGCACCATAAGTTCGCTATGTGGAGGAGGGGAGAAGACGAGACGCCCCTCACCTTCCGTAGCACACTTTTGGCGCTAGCAAAGGCTGCCTTTCCGAGGATGGACCACGATGGAGTCGACTCGCTGGTCCTCAAGAGATTGCTGGCTTTGGCTAAGGACCTCAACATCGTCCTGCTGGCTGTAGACTATGATCTTTCGTCTATCAAGGTTGCAAGATGCATCCAGGCTCAACAGCTCTTGCAACAACACAAGAGGTTGGCGGCGTTTACCGCACCCCATGAGGCGCGCGATACACATGAAGATGTGGAGCCTGTCCCAGCCTACGCATCGACTCAGAGCGGAGGCGGGCGAGGGGACGGCATGGTGCGACTGGCGGAAGACCAACAATGGCGGAAGTCATCTCCTTGTCCTGGGAGAAGGCTCGTCGTGTGCTACAGCTGCGGCCTGCCGGGGCACGTCTCGTCGGGCTGCCGCGTGCCGCGATGATGCCTCCCTGGACCACCGCCGTCATTCGTCCGACCGTCTGCCACTCCGCTGCACCCGAAGGCGAGTTGCGACATACCACACACTCGGCCCCTGAATCCACCTCACCCATCTCGTTCTGTTTCTGTTCTGGTCATGCGTCGGTGTGGGAGGATTTTGACTTTGATCGGACCGGCCGGCCGCTCCGACCCAGTCAGTGGTCGGAGCTGGTCCATCGAGTGTTATTGGATTGATAGAAGGGGTTGTAATCAGGATGCTCGTTGACACCAGTGCGTCAGCGACCATCATTTCAGAGTTGATTTATAATATCTTGCCACCTAAATGTTGTACCTTATGCCCTGTCGAAAGCTCCATGCTTCGCCGCAAACGGCGGCTCATTGTGCATCATTGGGAGAATAACAGTGGAAGTGTGCATTGTGGATGTCAAATTTACAGGACCGGTTCTTGTATTAACGTTTTTTGCTATTCCCTGCTTGCTCAGGACTGATTTTCTGCGAAGGATGCCTCTGAAAATGTTGATCGACCAGGGGTGCCCTGAATTACCATCTGGCCGTCAAATGACACTCTTGCCTTCTCCCACTCGCTTGTCCACAGCTAACGCTACCGTGCAAGCACCTACACGTAGGATGGTAAAGATTCCCCCCGGCGCACAAATGTTGGTCCCTTTGCGATTGCGAAAGCCACTAGACCAGGAGGCGATGGTGGGAGGAATCCTCTTGGAACCCTCTAATCAAGACAGTCGTGGATTGACGTTAGTAGGGGCCCAGACATTGGTATCCAATAATCAGGAACCCTTCATTCAGGTCCTTAACGCAGGGTTAGACATGTCAATCATTAAAGAAGGAACCGTGCTCGCTCATGCGTCGCTAGCGCTTCATAAGGGAAGCATCATTGTCAGTGTGGGTTCCGCATCAAATACTCAGCCGTGCTAGAGTCCTGATGAGGGGTGGATGGATACGCTTTGTTCAGAAAATTCGGAATTGTCTGACGTCCAGAGGGGGGAATTAATGGCAAATTCTGGGATGTTTTTTGCAAAGGCTAATTTTACATCAGCTGCACTACGCTTTTGAGTCATCACATCGATACGGGTGATGCCGCTCCCATCCGGCAGAATCCATACCGGGTGAGCCCTACAAAAAAAGAACACGTTCGGCTAACGGTTGACGAAATGTTAGCCGCGGATATTATTTCACCATCCACCAGCCCATGGGGAGCCCCAGTTGTATTTGTTAAAAAGCAGGATGGTAGCTTGCGCTTTTGTGTTGACTTCTCTAAGCTTAATAAGATCTCTGTTGCTGATGCGTACCCTCTACCTTGAATGGGCGACTCACTGGATGCTCTATCAGGAGCACGGTTCTTTTCCACTCTTGATCTCCTATCTGGGTTTTGGCAGTTGCTGCTAGACGAAGCCTCTAAGCCCAAAACAGCCTTTCATACACCACAAGGCTTGGTCGAATTAAGTTGGCTTCCGATGGGTCTTAATTCCATGCCGGCTATGTTCCAGCGATTTATGGAACTGATTCTGGCTGGTCTCCAGTGGAAGTCACGCCTAATATATCTCCATGATGTGATCGTTTTCAGCCGTAAGTTTGATGAACACTTCAAACGGCTACGTGCTGTCTTTATTAAAATTAGTGTGGCCAACCTGAAATTTAAACCACAAAAGTGTCACCTCCAAATATCGGTTCGGTATCTTGGCCACCTAGTAAGTAAATTGGGTATTGCGAGTGACCCGGACAAAACCCCGTGTGTTCGTACTTGGCCGACCCCCACGTCAATGGGGTAGGTGCGCAGTTTCATTGGATTCGGGTCCTATTACCCCCGTTTTGTCGCCGGGTTCACTACCATTGCTACACCTCTCCAAGCCTAGATGGCAAAGGGTCAGAAATCCCATTGGGAGGAGGAGGCCGCATTTGTTGCACTTCTGGATGGCTTGGTGAACACCCCTCGTCCTAGCTACCTCGACTTTTCCTTGCCGTTCGTCCTTGATACAGACGCTAGTAACACCGGAATTGGAGCTGTTCTGTCTCAAGTTGTCTGGCGTCGAGAGTGTTATCGCATAAGGAAGCAGAGTTCTGTCTCTGGCCGAACAACGGTACTGTGTTCCAAGCCAGGAACTGTTAGCTATTGTGTTTTTCATGCAAAAGTATCGCCCCTATTTGTATGGTAGACGCTTTGAGGTGCGCTCTGACCACGCAGTGCTACATCACCCACTGCATGTTGAACAGCCGTCTGGCCAACTTTTACATTGGTTGTAGCTCCTCCGTGACTACACCTTTAATGTTACCTATCACAACGGCTCTCGACACACGAACGCTGACGCTCTCTCTCGATTACCAACGAGCGATGGGTGCGCGTGTTTTTTGGACTGCGGGTACTGTAAGCCACCCAACGAGTACTCGCCTCCTCCCTTTGTGGCGTCGGCCGAGGTTGTAACCTCTGAGGTGGCCGGAGGTCCGGTGGCGCTTGACGCCGTCATTGGGTTGGATCACGAAGAATGGGGGCGCCTCCAGGTTGAAGATGCTTCCCTGCTTAAATTGCGACGCCGTATCAGGGAGGCTGATGGGGGCGGGGATCAACGGGGTATTGCCTCTGTCATTCTTAGAGGCAGATTGCTCATGCATTGGGAAGGAGGGTTGCACCATTATAACAAGTTGTGCCCACTGCCCTGTGGAGTAAGGTCATTTGGGTGGTACACTAGTGCCTGTTACACCTGGATGTGCATAAGACATTGGCTACACTTAAGCTTGACTTCTTCTGGCCTGGCATGGCTGAGTATCTCGCTAATTTGCTGAAAGAGTTTTGCAGTGCGTGCAGCGGAAACCGCCAGCGAAACCCTGTTGTCCACCGTTGCAATCGATTCAGGTCTCCCGCGTACATGAACTAGTTGTTTTGGACATTCTTGATCCATTTCCCACTATCTATCATGGGAATAAGTATTTGCTAGTCGGAGTTGAGTATTTTTTACGATAGCCTGTGGCCTCGCCGCTCCCCAACCAGTCGGCGGCGACTATCACTGAGGCATTCCTCAATGGCTATATAATGGACAGGGGTGCTCCCGAACGTCGTCTGATCGATCAAGGCAAAATATTTTCTTCAAAATTGTTCCAAGAGGTATGCGATTTGATGGGAACAAAGAAAGGTCGCACGTCACCGTACCACCCACAGGTGGATGGAATGGTTGAGCGGCTGCACAGGACTCTGACCTCCATGTTGTGCCATCAGGTCATCGAGTCCCAATTCGACTGGAATTAGCATATTCCCGGAGTCCTGGCTGCATATAGGATGGCTCCTCACGCATCCAACGGCTACTCAACATTTTTTTATGTACTGGAGAGAACACGACCCCCTGATTGATGTCCAGTTACGAGCTGTGCCAAACAATGCTAAATCAAACATTTCTGACTCATGCGCTTTACCGTTCAAAAGCTTTCCGAAGCACGGGAGGCTTCCAGAGAACATTCCAAATCACGCCAATTGGCAAATGAGCAGCTGAGGGCCTGGTTACACTGTCCACAGGTACCGGTGGGTACGTCGCCTAAATTGTTTAAACCCTGGAGAGGGCCGGTTGATGTGATTTGGGTCCTTCGACCACAGTGTGTCTGGATCCACTTGGGGCGGCAGAGTTGGATTGTACGTCCCTAACGCCTCAAGCCTTTCATCGCTCTGTGTGAGTTCCTTCCATCTCCACACTGCAGGGGCCAAGTGTCACATGTGTCCGGCAAGCTGAGGTGTGTTCCCGTTGAGGTTGGTCCTCAGTGGAGTCGTGTGATCCCGTTCTCAGGCGCCGCACGCCTAACATCCCCCGAGTCGCCACCTGCGCTGTCGCCTCTGGATTCGGGAGAGGAGAACCCGTCCACCCGGCCGGCTGCTCTTCGTGACGAGCCGGGTTCGACGGAACATTTGCATATTCCCTTCGGGACCCCCAGGGAGAGCGAGCCCACCTCCCCTGGGGGCCTGGCCACATGGACTCGATCAAAGACTCTTCAGTTTTCATGATCCCCATACACACACGCTCCCACACCATCAGTTGGTTGGCAGGCCGTATCGGTCATTGGCTGAACCTGGCCTTTATTGTGCCTGCAGGTGTTGTTACACAGTGAGGGTGGGAGATGTTGGTGATGAAGGGGGTTCCGAGCGTTACTGCATTTAGTTTTTTTCTTCTGGTTCTTGTTCTGTACTTCCATCCTTTCCCCGTTTATTACTGTACATTTGTAGATAGTGTATGTGTCGTGACATCGTGGATGTCACTGTGTAATGCCGGCCCTAGAGAGGTGCCGCATGCGATGTATTGACATTGCGGGCACCACTCACATGTGGGTGCAGTACTGGCCCTACAGGGGCTCGGTGAGCACTGACTGACAGTGCTGGATGGCACCACACTCTGCGTGCAGTGCCGACCCTTACAGGTTAGGGTGTGAGAGTTCCGGCCACGCGAATGGGGTTACTAAGGTCCATGTCACTCTGGTTGACTCCGAAGGACACGTGACTGGTAAAGTCTACACAGGGCCCCCAGGTGGGGGCTAGGGGTAGTCACATGTCAGGGTAGAGATCCTGCTCGAGGGTTCTCGAAGGTGGTCGTGGCTAAGGGCGGGGCTAGCCACACTACGGAGGAAATAAAGTTGGTCCCCGAGGGGGACCGACTGCTGTCATTATCCTGAAGAATCTACGTTCTACATTCTACGTCCGAGAAGAGTCACCAACACGTGGACCTGGACCCAAGCTGGGGTCCTGTCCATTGTAGCTACTCCCAGTGTAGTTAGTGTAGTTAGCCTGGTGGACCACCACCATAGGTTATTATCTGGTGAAGGGGCAGTTACCCCTTGTGTTAGTGTTGGTATTAATAAAATATGTTGCCTCCGAGAGTACGCCTGAGTCTACGTTGGAGCCCACTATATATGTATTGTATAGGTGGGCTTGGGTATTTATTTGTTTATTGTCATTGTTGAGGCACACCGGGTGTTTACTCGCTTTGTTCACTTTATATTGCTAGTCACGTTATTCTTTTTAAAAGGGGGAGTTGTCAGCCGGGACGGCTGAGTGCTACGAAGTGGGGAGGGGGGGGGATGTCGTGACATCACGGATGTCACTGTGTAATGCTGTCCCTAGAGAGGCACGGCGTGCAGTGTATTGACATCGTGGGCACCACTCACATGTGGGTGCAGTACCGGCCCTGGAGGGGCTCGGTGAGTGCTGACTGACAGCGCTGGATGGCACCACACTCTGCATGCAGTGCCGACCCCTTATCACCAGTGGTAGCGACTGTTATCATGGAGAAATTTTAAACAGATGCCATCCACACATCCACCCTACATCCTTCCTTGTGGAAGAGATATGTAGATGACACTTTCGTCATTTGGCCACATAGCCTGCCAGCATTGCACCAATTTTGCAAACAACATAAATTCCATATACCCATCCATCAAATTCACCATGGAAGTGGAGAAGGGTGGTAAGCTACCATTCCTGGATGTTTGTTTGAGAAGAGGCCTGACGGCTCGTTGGGACACTCTGTCTACAGGAAAGCCACCTACACATTCCTATCTAAAACCTGATTCCCACCGCCATCCGGCCCATAAGAATTCCCTCATCAAAACACAACACTATAGTGCCCACTGCATCTCCGACCAACACCACCTAGCCACTCTTTGTTTTTTTCGGTAAAGTCACGTAGGTAAAATAAAATAACTAAATTAAATCACGACGTTTCGGAGGCAACACAAGCTTCCGTCTTCAGGTGGAACAGTCACAGCAAGATAGCTGCATCAAGTGAGGAGCTCTGAGACCCTCGAGCTTATATACAGGTTAAGGGGGGGGGGGGGGGAGCCAAGCAGGGAACGATGATGGAGTGCGGGGCTAAGTTAATCCATCTTTTGTTATGTTGAGAGTTCGGGGGATGCCGTGGTTCACTGCACGGGGGCAATGGAAAAAAGGCTGTGCACTTATAAGGTAGCCAAAGTTTTGACTTGGTTTATGACATCTTTCCAGTGGTTGCTTAATTTAAAACCATCCTCTCGGTTGAAGTTGTGTCTATGTTTGTATATCTGGATGGCTTCATGGACAAATCTTTGGTAATAGCCGGGAGGTTATCGGAGAAAACAATGTCATGAGAACCCGCTATGTTGAGACAATGATCAGCCACGACCGAAGAATTCGTTCTGCCGTGTTTCAAATCTGATTTGTGCTCGCGAATTCGGTCAGAAATGTCGTTTCGTCTCCCCTGTTGTACATGCCCCTTTTTCCATCTTTAATATCAATAACAATATTTGCTGATACATATAGATATATATATTTTAGAAATAATGAAAGAAAACAACCCAAACAAAGTTCCACAGCAACGGCATGTGGAGGTCATGGAAAAGCCATTTAACATGACCTACTGACTTAATTTTGACAGTTCACAAACAGGCCCAGGGTCAGAGGGAACAGACAGAGCGCAGAGCACAGCGAATTGCAGGAGACTGATGTAATATAATAATACAGTGTTTTCCCTCTCTCAAGAGTCAGAGAGAGAAAGAGACCCCGGCCATCTTTGTCTTCCCGTAGCACGGGAGAGCAGGAATAACACCACAGACAAGAATTATAGCAGGGGGCCATCTGGACCCCGCGGGTTAAAGAATGCCTTGAGGAGGGTACGGTGGAATGGGGAGACCGGGGGAGGGGGGGGGCTTGGAATGCGCAGAGCATCAGCAAAACCCAGTTGAACAGGCTTTGATTTAAAAAAATCGTAATACATAATTCATATATAACATTAATGTTAACGCTATTCACCGTAAACTATATTTCGCTTATATGACTTGGCAGAGACCAAGGAATATGAATTCCCAGAATTAAGAAGCTTACCTCTTGACTCAGGATATCGGGAATAAATGATAAATGAAAGCTTACACACGGAATGACAGAAATGAATAAAACGAAAGGAGAGCCAGGATAATAGGGTGAACACAACCTTGTTAAACATAAAACTACATGATACTAAGCGATGTTAAACTGGGGGCCAGGGAAAAGAGAGTCTCCCTGCCGCCTTTGTCTTCCTGCAGCCCATGATAAGAATATGCTTACGCTCAAGGGAGCACCTTCCCTTGACATAAGTCAAACACCATGATGGAAAGCTGACACGACAGACCTTGGGTTACATACAGAATCATGGTGCGGGTGACGCGATGCCAGCTTATGATGGAATAAAATGTTAACTTTAAAAACCCTAACCATTCCTTGGTGCGTCGGGAATTGACATGCGGGGAGGGGAGCTCGCCTCTCCCTCTCGCACCGGCAGACAGAGAGACGCCTTCAAGACGATTTGTAACATCTGCTTGTTTTCTTTTTGGTGGTTTATGGAAAAAGGAGGAAAACAGAACTATGCCGTACAAGACGCACACAAGGACACACATACGGACGGACACACATACGGATGCACACATACGGACACGCGCTCCAGACCACGACGCAGCTAAATCAAAAGCTCCACCATGTGGGGAGGAGCCAAGAGGAGGGATTTTGGCATAAAATAGGACACTACAGCATTGAACCTCAGCTCACCAGCAAGTGGGCAAGACCCGCTTGCCAGCTCGGCTCAGCTCGGCTCAGCTCGGCTCGTCGGGGAGCTCGGCCCATTGGGGGGGGCTCATCGGGGGAGCTCGGCTCGTCAGCTCGGCTCGTCGGGGGAGCTCTCGTGAGCTCATCGGGGATAGCTCAGCCGGCGGACAAGACCAGCTTGTCAGCTCAACACTCAGCTCAACTCTCATCGGAGAGTTCAAGGGAAGAACTCATCCCTGCAGACGCAAGGGGGGGGGGGGGTCTCTGCCGCCCGCCAGAATGGAGAGACTCGCTGTTTAGCGACGAGACCACCGCGCACGCTACGAGCGAGCTGTGAGTGCCATCTACCGGTGGGCCATCGCAACTACAACAACGTGTCAACTGGTCAACCTACGTCGGCCGTACCAGTTTACCACGGTGACAGAAGAACTGACTGATACGTATGACGCGCACTGCCCCCACCAGACGACAGGCCAAGCGTCTGTTTGACGCAAAGAATCAACTCTGAACACTGACTATTCAACACAATTGATATTCCACACCCATACACGAGTTAGGAAAAAAAGCCAATCATCAAAACGTGGAGGCATGGTGGCAGACTGAGTGATGACAATTTGTCGTTTATAAGTATATTCATAATTTTCCTCCTTAACATTTCGTTTTGTGATTGTACTTCTAATCGCATAGATTACCCATAGATTAATCAATGCGAATTAGTTCTTGACACCTTCGCCACGAAGCTACGCTCACAGGAAGAATTCGTGTTGAACCGGCTTCCTTATCATACAATCTTGTACACGAATTAATTAATCTCTCGTGAGAAGCACGTCCCGCCGCACACCTCACTACAAGCCATTTATTAATTACACCATATCGCTGATTAATCTATGAACCCATATTTGTGCCTTTAGAAATAATAATTTTCGTTTAATTACTTTTCGTATGAATACCGTCGCATAATATTAAGGACTTTATTCATATTTAAGCTGCATAAGAATTAATTGCTCTGATACCAAAAGGGAAACAACGGATAAGTTTCCTGGAAGAATTGCTTATGGATATATAAATGAATGCAGGACGGTGTGGGCAATATATTTTCAAATATATGAACTTGCATATTATAAGTGAAGGTTTTTGTTTAGAAAAGCATATGCATGTTTTAACTCTCTCTCTCACAAACGGCTCGTGTCATGCGGGGAAAGGAATCCATGTGCCGTTGTCAAAGTGAAATCACACAGTCGTTGATGATACTGTATTGATAGTGTTGAAGTTCCGAGATTGAGAGTTCACATAATATATTAGAGTTAAGGTTTAATTAGGAAATGAATTGATTAATGCAGAAGTTGTGGTGTGATTCTTTCCTATAATCTATGCATAAGAACTGGTTCTGCGATGAGATATGAACTTGGTGACCTTACATAAACACTAATACATACTCAATAAATGTCAAGGCGAGAATAATTGTTTTATACTGATCGATAATACGAAGTTAGACAACGAAGCCGAGTTGACACTAGCATAACTGCAAACGATTAATTGCATTATTCCGATTGATAACCCCACCTCGTCAACGAGGCGGGGCCTGATGATCATAAAGACTGTCATTAACATAACCACACCCACTCGTGTAAATTAATATGATTATCCCTCGAATTAGCATAAGTTATACGCATAATTAGCATAATTATGCTAAATACCACTTTCTTTATATTTGTATTATTTTCATCAAATTTCAACAACCGACATATACAACACCCCGATATAGCAGTCACCACAAATATAACTCAATTTGTAAACACCGGGGTACTGAAAGTCAGGAATGACATCCTTTACGGATGGGATTAGATCACGGATTTTGTGTACTGTATTGAACCGAACCTGGATCTTGTGATTGTTTAGAATTTTGGAAATCTTTTTAGTAACGCCTGCTATGTATGGCAGTGTGATGATTTTGATTGGAGTGTCAAGTGGTTGTTTCTGTATGGTGGGAGAAACAGCTTGGCGGATGATACGGTCAGAGTAACCGTTCATCTTGAGGGCTAGATGTAAGTCACTGGTCAGGTGATGTTGGTCAGAAATGCAATGAGCTCTATGGTATAATGTTTTGATGAGATAATTATTTTGAGCCGGGTGGTGGTGGGAATCAGGCTTCAAGTAGGAATCTGTGTGGGTGGACTTCCTGTAAACAGAATGTTCCAAAGAGCCATCAGTCCTCCTCTCAAACAGAACATGCAAGAATGGCAGCTTGCCATCTTTCTCCACTTCCATGGTGAATTTGATGGATGGGTGTCTGGAATTGATGTGGTCTAGGAAATGGTTCAAAGCTGGGAGGCCATGTGGCCAAATGACGAAAGTGTCATCCACATATCTCTTCGACAGGGAAGGATGAAGGGTGGATGTCTGGATGGCGTCCGATTCAAATTTCTCCATGAAAACATTGGCTATCACTGGTGACAAGGGGGATCCCATTGGGGTATCCTCATTTTGTTTGTAGGTGCCATTCCAGGTAAAGTAAGTGTTGGTGAGGCAGTGCCTAACCAGCGCAGGTACATCAGGGTTCAGTCCATGTTGGACCAAATCGTCAATTTTTGTTATGGTATCAGGTACTGGGACCTTAGTGAACAGAGAGACCACATCAAAGCTGACGAGGATATCGTCAGGAGATAGTACAATGTCTTTGACCATAGAAACCAATTGGGTTAAGTACTGCTGAGGTGGTCTTGCCAGTGAAGGGAAGCAGAGTATCCGACAGAAAACGGGCTAGCTTGTAGGTAGGGGAGTTGATCGTGGACACAATGGGTCGCAGTGGGGTACCTTCTTTATGGATCTTGGGAAGACCATAGAATCTGGGTGGTCTTGCAGCGGAGGGTTTTAGGGAGGGACGTTTGGTTGGTTCGATTAGGGAAGTCGATCTAGTGATGATCTTGTTGGTTTTTTTATCGTTAGGCTGTTAGTAGAATCACTTTTAATTTTTGAGTAACTCCCATCATTGAGAAGGTCCTGGATTTTGTTGTTGTATGAGTTTTTATCCATAATGACAGTGGCATTGCCTTTGTCGGCCAAGAGGATGACTATATCATCGCTCTTTTTTAAATTCGCGAGTTCAGAGCGTTCATTTGTGCTGATGTTGCTCATGGGTTTCTTAGCATTCTTAAGAATAGTGGCTATTTCAGCTCTCGCAACATCTACTTGGATGTGTCCTATGCCTTTGAGGGCTACATCGACCTGAGAGATGATATCCTCTTCTAGTATATGTTTAGGGGTGACAGCGAAATTTAGTCCTTTAGCCAGTACTGTTTTCAGATTTTCCGAAATCGGGATGTTACTCTGATTAATAACGATTTGTTAACGTCCAGTTTTGTGATGTGTGGGACTGGGTTCTTCTTTGATAGGAGGTTGAATTTAGCGATCAGGTTAGCTTTGCATTTGACTGACAGTGAATCAGCAGAGGCAGCAGTCATGTTGTCAACGTGGTTCAAATCAGAAGGGGGCATTTTTTTTTGTTAACATTAAATGAGATTGTAGGAGAGTCCTGTCTAAACTATCGAGTTCAAATCGGAACTCTTATCCTCTCTGAGATTAGTGATAGGCTAGCATTAAACAAAATCCGTTTAGAGTTCGGTGCAGATACAGCAGCAGATGTGAGTGTGAAAGCGATGGGTATTACCTTGTTATCGCGGCTTCTTTTGAGGAAGGTTAGCGTCTCGATGAGCTGTGACTTCTCATCTCGTTGTCTGTTAAACGCTCTAACAGATAGGTGGAAATCCTCCCCGTAGAGGTCATTAATTCTAGATTTGAAGCTTTCGTGACTGCAAGGATTAATACTCTTGGGATTTTTCAGTAAAAAAAACTAAATTAAATCACGACGTTTCGGAGGAAACCACTGGAAAGATGTCATAAACCAAGTCTAAACTTTAGCTACCTTATAAGCGCACAGCCTTTTTTCCATTGCCCCCGTGCAATGAACCACCGCATCCCCCGAACCCTCAACATAACAAAAGATGGATTAACTTAGCCCCGCACTCCATCATCGTTCCCTGCTTGCCCCCCCCCCCCCCCCCCACCTTAACCTGTATATAAGCTCGAGGGTCTCAGAGCTCCCCACTTGATGCAGGTATCTTGCTGTGACTGTTCCACCTAAAGACGGAAGCTTGTGTTGCCTCCGAAACGTCGTGATTTAATTTAGTTGTTTTCTTTTATTTGTATTTTACCTACGTGAATTTACCGAAAAAAACAAAGAGTATGAATCCTTGCAGTCACGAAAGCTTCAAATCTAGAACCACCTAGCCAGTGAACTGGAACACGTACACAAAGCCCTCAAGATGAATGGGTATTCGGACCGCATTATTCGCAAAGCTGTTTCTCCAACTATGGAGAAACAATCTCCTGAGAATCCAATCAAAACCATCACTTTACCATACATAGCAGGTGTTACCAAAAAGTATCCAAAATCTTAAACAAACACAAGATCCAGGTCCGATCCAATATAGTACGCAAAATCCGTGATCTAATCCCATCTGTGATGGAGGTCATTCCTGATATGCAATACCCTGGAGTCTACAAACTGAGTTGTACCTGCGGTAGCAGTTACATTGGGGAAATGAGACATGTCTCCGACCGGGTTCGCGAACACAAGGTTGATCTGAAACACGGCAGAACCAGTACCTCTGCCATAGCTGTCCATTGTATAACGCTGTGTGCTCGCATGATATTGTTTTTTTCTGAGAACAAGGTAATCTGCAAACCTTCGGGCTACTATCAAAAGTTTGTTCATGAAACCATCCAGATGTTTAAACTTAGACATAACTTCAACCGAGAAGATGGATACAAATTGAGCAATCTTTGAAATTGTTATTTTACCAGGTAAAGCCTTAACTGGTTGTAGTTGTTTCCATCATACCTGCCATTTACTAGCAGTTTTTTTTTTTCCGAGTTACTTTCCCCCATGTCCCACACTCAGCTTCCCACTTCTTGCCCCGCCAATTTCCCCCCCCCCAGCCTCACTTCTTCTCCCCCTAGCTCTCACGGAGCCCCCCTTCCCCTGCCCCACACCTCCCCCACCCTCTTTCTCCCCCCTTGCTCCTCCCCCCTTTCTTACCTATATAACCTCTTGCCATGGCAGCTCTCTTGCCTACTTCAGAAGTTTTCTTGCTGTGGTTGTTCCACCTGATGAGGATTGCTTCTGTTGCGATCAAAACGTCATGAATTGTTTTATTTTATTTATATCTACGTGACTTTACCGAAATAACAAACGAGTATCATCCATAATACAGTTTTGTTTAGGTTATATCACTTAAATGTGTCATTAAACCCACCCGACACATCCAATTACTAAGGTTTGTTACATAAACAGAACATGCCAATTCGTTACAAGTAGAGTACAACGGTGTGTTGGAGAGTCAAGCCACAACATTTACAATCTGACGTCACCCTGCTGCTATATTTAAGACCGGCAGCAAGTGAGGGCTTTACCATTCTGGCGAATTTCCCGATGATGCTGGATGTAATCACCAGCGAAACGTCTAACTCAAACTGTAAATGTTGTGGATTCACTCTTCAACACACCGGTGGGCTAAAGTAGTGAACTATTTGTCTTTTCATATTCTTAGCTCTTTCGGTAAAGTCACGTTGAAGGGAAACAATAAAATAATAAAATATATATAAAACAATAAAAATTATCACGTTTCGACCATAACACAAACGGTCGTCATCAGGTGTCGTGAGAATTTTTATTGTTTTATATATATTTTATGATTTTATTGTTTCCCTTCAACGTGACTTTACCGAATGAGCTAAGAATATGAATTACTGCAGTCACGAAAGCTTTAAATCAAAATGTATTTGTCTTTTGTCAACGTTACACTTTTTTGCTGATTGGCCGTGTCGGGTGTGGAGGGTTACGACACATATATAACGCGATCTAACCCAAAAACCTTTATTATGAATAATATTGGTCGCGAAAGCCTATGTGTTAAAATTACAACTAGCTTCATCAGGCGACAGCCATATTTGTAGAGAAGTCCTGTTTCATTCCTTAAATAGAGTAGATGTGATGGCAACACTTGTGAGCTCTTCTTGCGCTAAGTGGGGGTGATTAATTAATTTATATAAATTATTATGGGTACCCATTGCCGTTTTGGATGTTTATATGGTAATCAATGTACATTATGCATGCACATTATACGATCATATTGTTCTTGTGCTTCCTGTCTATTGTGTGTACTAATATAGCTGTACCAATGGTAATCCCTATTGAAGTATGGTGACCTGTATAGGCATCTCAGTCAGTCGACCCAGGCACCTGGGTCTGTCCCGTAACCCACTGAAAGTGTGACCCCCCCACACTCGATCCCAACAACGTGTATCCACGAACTTTAATAAGGATGAATCTAGTACACAGTTGTAAATTATTAAACTGCACCACTGCTTTTGTTAGTCAGTTAATTTACTCCAATATATGTTGCTAGTGACAAGAGGACCACAATGCACTTCTTCAGGAAATGCTAATTGTATTTGCACAACGGCCAAGTGCTTTTACACATTTGTGTGTTGAAAACTCGAACACTTTCAGATGATAAAGGTACTGTGCACTAAAATTGAATGGATGATTGTATGTATAGTGATATTAGTGAATATAATCTCCCTGTGTTCCTCGATGAAAAATTGTGTGATCCTCTGCTGCAACTTTGTGTTCTCATAAACGCAATCACGTTTCAAATTATACAGGTACAGTGCAGTATAATTGAATGGATTCTTGTGAGTAAACTGATATTCGTGAATACCACGTATATATCAAATGTATAACACAGCATTAAACAATGACCAGCTTTGCTCATGAACGTGTACTCTGGGCATGTCCATTCGCATTTTGAGTGTCCATAATTCACCACGTGATTGACCCTGTGGTTCATGTGGGCTCAGTGAGTCAGCGCTGGTTCTTCTCCCGTCCACCTGGGTTTAGGCTCAGTAACAACGGCATCGGAGACAGCGGCCTCCGACTTTTGGCTGATGGGATGTTGGGGAGAGAAGAGAGTTTGGAGGCGCTACAGTGAGTGATGTCCTGATGTACACACACTTATATAAACACCTAAGCAAATATCAACACACAAATACAGACACAAAACACAACGATACTCAGTATTGATAAAATATTTCATATTTCACTTGTTTTTATGCACATTAATTAACTAGCCTCACTTGTTGCAGCACTTTAAACCACTATTAATTTACATTACAATTACAAATTCCCAATCAGATTCTCACAAATAACCTACTCTACCCTATAGATTATTTCACTCCATAAGTGGAAATTAAAAGATTAGAAAAACTATCGGCAGGCATCTTGACCTTTTCCGACCAATCAGTGTACATTACACCACAACCTGACCCTTATTAATGCCATAAACTCACCAATGTACCCCATGTGACTTTTAAACACCACCCCAATTAATGTTAACATTATTTTAACTGTACCCAATATACAGTTTAAATCAGCCACAGCTACGTGATGGGTAATGAGTGGATTCAGAGGTGGGCAGAGACTCCTATGTATTTATCACTGATGTTCGTCAGGAGTTGGAATCTGTTGTGGGTTGGGTTAATAGAGCAGGGCGCTAACCACTGTGGCAACACGCCACCACCAACAACAACACTCGCCATTCACCATTAAGTGGCAGTGACGTCTCCACAGCTCCTGTGCCAGGTGCAATTTGAGGACACGTGAAGTGTCGAAGGATCACTGACAGCAGGGCATGGACAGAATAAGGTGCCATGGGTTGACTGACTGAGATGGCTAGCAGATGCACCAACTGTGCCCCCACCTGTGCCAACTTTCTGCATTTTAGCCACTCGACGCTACACTAGATTTTGTGAGCCTCACTGCTATGCCCTCCGTTGTTGGGTGAGGGTGACTATCTCCAACTGACTAGTAGCGTCCTTCACGAGCCTCTTTCATAGAGGCCAATCTTAACACCACAGATACTGGTCTATGGCAAATCCACTTGGCTCCACATCCTCCCATACCGCATCAGTCCATCTTGTCTCCAGCCAGTGTGGTGTCGATTTAGCCCCGTCTATCCAGCCAAACAGAAGCTGCTTGGACATGCGGTGGCTGAGTATGCAGGCCAAATGACCCACCCAACGCAGCCTTGCCTTTTGGAGATCACTGAGTGGAATGTCCAAATCTTTCGAGGATTTGTGAGCTCCTCACAATCCAGCCTGGGTAAACCCAGGATAGATCGTACAGGCCAGCATGAATATTAAAACTGGTGCAGATGTTACATCAGAGGGGGCCACGTATCATAAGCATAGAGAAGGGGGGGCATAACTGTTGCTGAGGAAGATGTGAAGTTTCAAGTGTAGCGACAGACCAGGCAGCTTCCGCACAGCATTATGCAGGCGATGAAAATATACTGCTTCCTGACTGATTCTAAGTGAGACCTCTAATTTCAAACCAGAGGTGGTTCTAAATGCACTGCCCAGGTAGGGAAAGCTCTTGACTTTCTACACAACTGTGCCACCACAAATGGGAAGTTGAGGTGGTGGAATGTTTGATGCACAAAATACCCAAGAAGGTACTTAGCTTTGGAAGGCCTGATGGTAATGCCCTACATCTTAGTACCACACTCCAGATAAAGCAGCAGTGCCTCCACCTCCTTATCTGAGTTGATGGTAGCAGAAGGATTGGGAGAAGCTAAAGAAGAAATGCGTGGAGTTGGGGAGCAAATGGGGAAAGTGTAATACATGGGAGGACATAGAAATTGGAGACATTTGTGAGGAAAGTGGAGGAGTTGAATAGGAAAGTGGAGAAGCTTGGGAGGAAGTGGGTGAAGATAGAGAGGAAATATGAATGTTTGAGGAAGTGGGAATAATTATTGAGACAATGGTAGGTAGATATATTTATTGGGAGGTAGGGAGAACATGGGTTGGGTTTGTAAGGATGTGGAAGAAGATGTAGGGAAGGGGAGGAGTTAGACAGGAAATGGGACAAGCTATAGCGGACATGCGATGGCTTATAGAGGAAACGGTAGGAGTTAGAAGGAATGGGAGGAATGAGAGGATATTGGAGAGTTATAGAAGACATTTTAGGAATTGGAGAGGCCATGAGAGGATTTAGAATGGAATGAGTGGAGTCGATGGAAATTGAAGCTTGAGTCAACTCAGTAAGAGTATGAGTAGAATCGTGAGGTATTGAGGAATTAGGAAAAGCTACAAATAAAAATGGAGTTGTAGAAAATTAGAGGAAATAGCACGGAAAATGTGAGAGCTTCGTGAGTATGTGGGTCAAATTAGTTAAAAGGGGAATGGCGTTAGGAAATAGGAGCAGTTAGAAAATGGTTGGAGCTAGAGAGGAAGTCTGAAGAGATGGAGAACATGCGATCAATTGGAGAGGAAGTGCGAGGAGGCATTGATATCTGTGAGGAGTTTGTGAGGCATTGGGTGAATTTACAGGATTTGCGGTGTTAGAATTGTAGGAGTGAAATGATAGCGTTATATTACACGTATGAGGGGTCAAATAGGTGGGAGGAGATATAGAAGAAATGGAAGGAGTAAAAATAAAACGTATAGGGAATTAGAGAAGCTAGAAAGGAAGGAATGAAAGAGAAAATAGGAGTAACAGGATATGGGAAAATGTTGTATAATAATTGGGATTGGTTTGAGGATACGTGAAGAGCTGGTTGGAATTTGAGGAAGTGGGTGGAGGTAGTGAAGAAAGGGAAATCACATTTGAGACATGGGAATTGTGAGTTGGGGGTACATTTTTGAAGTGTGTGAAAACTGGGAGACGTTAGTGAGGAAATCAGAGGAGGTAGCAGGGGAATAAGAACTAGATGAAATGGGAGTTCATATATAACTGGGATATATTACAAAGGAAGTGGAAGAATTTAGTGAGGAAATAAGAGGAGTCTAGCGGCCGCCCAGGGTGACCACACCGACCTCGGGCTCTTCCTTGTCCATGATCCCACTTGGCCCATCCCCCCCCACCCCACTCCAATATACTACATGCATCCTTGTATGGTACTGTACGTACGTTGTGAAAGAAGTTCAACATACATACATGCAATGAATACAGGAATCTCGCATTAAACAATGAATGGTCGAGCCACAGAATACATTTAATGCAAAACTGCAATAACTTAACCCGTCAGAGGGAAGGGTTTGCTGTATTTTTTATTTGCTACATGGACGATCCAGTTTAGCCAGTTTCCAGGCTGAGAGATTCATGGTTGCATGAGCACAGGAACAACAAAACAACGACAAAAAAACATCAATATTGCAGAGAACGATTACTGGACCTTTAAAGAATATTGCACAAATAAGAAGTTAGATTTTTTCTTTTTTGTATTGCTCAATAATCCAACAAAACCACAACATGGACATTCGAGACAGAAACTTAGGTCAAAATCGTGAAACAGCCTGGCACAATACGCCCTTAAAATGGGGAGGGGGCCGACTGCAAGCACTTGGGTTCACTGCCTTACCACTATCGGGCAATGATTTAGAGTAGCATATTTTCATAGGAGGGGAAGTTAAGGGTAAAAGGGGAGGGGGGGTAATGTGACTAAACAATATGCAAAATAAAATAATATAAACGCGATGTCCGATTTTATCAATCTTGTTCCCCTCGGAGCAACAGACATCATGTGTTTGCAGAAATGGTGCAGTGTCAAGAGGCCATCCCCTATCCCCGACCCCCATTTATCCCACAATTCTTGCAGGTTTCAGCCAATTTGGGGACCACATAGCGTTATATTCCAACTACCTTCCTTTAAGTTCATAGCTTAAGAGCTCCATTCCCGCCACAGCAAGTAGAGAATCTGTCAGTGTCCCAGTGTAGAGGAGTAGTTTGAGCAACCATGAAGGGGCGAACAGAGGGAGGTGCGAGCGAGTTGATAGACGAGGATGACGTCGTGTCACAGGGCTGTAGGGGGTACTTAAGGGGGACCCCCATGACGAAAGTGGGGTCTAATAATAGGGTTTTCCCCCTTTTTTCTGGCAACAAAACTGAAACCTTTTTTAAAAGGATTCATGTCTGCATTAACCACAATACCTGCAGTCAAAATGCAAACACAAACCATACAATGATAATATATGCATTGTCCTTGGTGTGGACCAATCAGTTTCAAGGACAATGCATATATTATCATAGTATGGTTTTTTTTCGATTTAAAGCTTTCGTGACTGCAATGATTCATCTTCTTTGGTTCTTTCGGTAAAGTCACGTAGAATGAGAATAAAATAATAAATTGATAAAATAAAATAACACAATAATATTCTCACGACGTTTCGGCCACAACACAAGCGGCCTTCATCAGGTGAAGGGACGAGACTGTCTGGTAGGACAGCGCTGGAGTGAAAGAGCCACGTTCAGATCACGACCTTTAAGCTGTGTGAGAGGAAACAAAGCGCCTTGACAAAGGAATTAGCATATAATTTAGCATTGAAATGGCTGAGTGATTAGCTTGTGACTGGTCACAGAAATAGCTATGTTAAAAGTTAAAGCATACACATCCGCAGAGGCACCCCTTGACAAAGGAATTTGCATAGAATTTAGCATTCAAATAGCTAAGTTAAAGCATACACATCCGCAGAGGCACCCCTTGACAAAGGAATTAGCATAGAATTTAGCATTGAAATAGCATTGAAATAGCTGAAATAGCTGAGTATGTTTTTTGTTTGCATTTTGACTGCAGGTATTGTAGTTAATGCAGACATGCATCCTTGTAAAAAAAGGTTTCAGTTTTGTTGCCAGAAAAATTGGGAAAAACCCTATTATTACATTTTGGTACTGGCAAAGGAGGTCTAATGATGAAAGTGGGGTCGTTGTGGGGAGCCAGGGAAAGGATCGGCTGGAAGAAGAGAACTAAGGGATAGCCGAAAGTAGGGTTCAGAGCATTCAGTAGGGATCTTCTGAGAGAGGGTTTCTCTCTACTCATCGCCAGACGGTGTTGGATGAGCCCCCGTTCCGGGCAAACGAGTGAGAGAGCCCTATGGGATAGCTGAAGGCAGGACCAGGCACTGTTGAGAGTCTGTGGTAAGGACTCAGATAGAGAACACCTACCTCTGGTGTGAGTTAGAATGTTGAGTTTAACAGTGTTATTAAACAGCCACAGCCTTATAGTAAATCCCGTCTACACGTGGTCTTACTGCACAACGCCAGGAAGGAGGTTCATGGTCTGTCCAATTTGCCAGAATATTTTTTTCTTTGCTACAATTTAAAAGGTTTTGAGTAGTGTGTATTGGTGCTTTGACACCCCCTTAGCTTCAGGCCCCACAAAGTTGTGTCCACTTCGCGGCTCAATTCTGTGCCACAGATCCATTTAAAATAGTCCGTTATGTCCTGGTCACATTTCGAGATATCTGGGTACGGTCAGAAGACGTGTATGTATGTCTGTACTATGCCTTGTGTGCATCTAGGGAAATCCGGGGAGGAGTTGTTAAATTTGGCTCTCCTGTCATTGGTCAGGTAGGTCCCATTCATGAACTTGAACTGAATAACTTTCAGCAGAAAAGACCATTTCTGGTGAGAAATGTGCAGTCCCAGCAGCTTTTCCCATAACTTTTTAGTTTTGTGTTTCATCTGTCACCATCTCTGTTGATTACATGATTTGCCTCTGCCAATCTATATTGTCCTTTTTAACCCCTCAGCCAATCTATAACAGTGTCGGCACTAAGCTTGCAGTCTTTGTTTGGGGCTTTCGTAATAGTCACTGATCTGCAGGTATTTAGAAAAGAGTGCCCACGGGAAGTATTTAAATGTTAATAATGTACACGATAATAAAATTGAGACATGTTAATAAGGAAATTGAAGGTTATGAGAAATTTAGGAATGAGAGGATATGGGAAGAGTTTAAGTGGAAGTGCCGATATGCAGGCCAGGTGCTAAGTTACCTTGTGCTCCAGATAGTTGTGACTGAAGGTTTCCTTTCAATTACATTGTGATGAGATGTTAAATGAAATGCTTTCAGTTGTGACTACTTGTAGGATGATGCAATATCGAAAATAAATCATGATGATTTGATCAATATATATACACACAGATTCTACAGAGAGCCTTTAGCAGACTTTTCGGTCATATACTGTTAGGGAACACCTAATGAAGGCCAGAACGGCACATGGGGATAAGGAGGCCAGCACCACACTCAGCCAACTGATGTTTACTTACTACACCAGGTACTAGTTTAAGGCTGAGTCGACCTAGGTGAGGTCCACTGCCGTTTTAGATATTCATCAATGAGGTTAGCCGTGAGCGGCAATCGAACCAGGTTCGTGGCGCAGTGTGCTAACCACTGCACCTCTACTTTCCACGCGCATGCACACATATGCATACACTAAGACACATGTACAAACACACAGAGATGGACAAATGCAAATGCACACATAGTATACATTCACACACATCACATTAAACCCAAAAACCTAAACAGCAGTTGCTTTTTGCAAGCTCCTATGAAAGTTGACATGAGGTTCATTTGTGCACAGTCTCCACAAACACGACCCTCAACCACTGTCCCATCAACAACTACCACCTTTCACCACCCCTCACCATCCCCCACTCTCTGCCCAGATCCTCCACCCATCCCCTCTGCCTCCACTAACAGTCTCTTCTCTCCCTGCAGCTTGTATCATTGTTCACTGACGGACAAGTCGGGTTCCTATCTCAGTGTTATCCTCAAGGCCAACACAGGTTTGAAGATTCTCAGGTAAGCTCTGCTGTTCGTTTCTCACATGTGCTCTCTGCACGAACTGTGCTAATTATTGGTGCAACGCGTTGTGAAGTAAACATTTAAATGTCAACCCAGCAATTTTGCTGTCTCTACATGGCTAGTATCGGTAAAGTCACGTAGGTATAAAATAAAATAAATTTAATCACGACGTTTCGGGCGCAACACAAATGCCCGCCATCAGGTGGGACAACCACAGCAATAAACAATTGGCAATGCTGAGCAATATCTTTGTCGACAAGAAAATCACGCAGAATGCACCAAACTTAATAAGAATTGATATTCATATTCAGAACATACTGTTAGCAGATATATTAATTGTCAACATCTTCCTGTGTTCATCAATTAAAATGTACTTCACTCGTGTGTAATCCTCTGTTGCAACTTTGTGTTCATATAAACGCAAACACTTTTCATATTATAAAGGTACAGTGCAGTATAATTGAACGGATAATTGTGAGTAAAGTTATGTTTGTGAATGCCACCTATTATACATCAAATGTCTAACACAGAAGCTTTAAACAATGAGCAGCTTGCTCATGAACGTGTGTACTCTGTATTAAAGCTTTCGTGACTGCATAAAATTACTCATTGTTTTTTTCTGTAAAGTCACGTATGTAGAAATACAATAAAATTATATTAAAACAAAACAATCACGACGTTTCGATCACAACACAAGCGATCTCCATCAGGTGTCAAGAACAAATCATGGAAGTAAATACAACAAAAAGATGAGAGACGAGAATTCAACAAACCTAAAAAAACATTATGTGAAGCACAGCCAGTCAGGCCAACAACTGTGTTAGACACTTCCTGGTCCGCCAGGAAGTGTCTGTGTTGTTGTCCTGACTGGCTGTGCTTCACATAATCTTTTTTCAGGTTTGTTGAATTCTCGTCTCTCATCTTTTTGTTGTATTTACCTCCATGATTTGTTCTTGACACCTGATGAAGATCGCTTGTGTTGTGATCGAAACGTCGTGATTGTTTTGTTTTAATATAATTTTATTGTATTTCTACATACGTGACTTTAAAAAAAAAACAATGAGTGTGTACTCCGGTTAAGTGCACCGCCATTGTGACTGTCCCTAACTCACCGCGTTTTTGACTCTGCGGTTCTCGTGGGCTCAGTGCATCAGGGCTGTCCCTTCTCCCGTCCACCTTGGTTCAGGCTGAGTGACAACGAGATCAGAGCCAGCGGACTCAAACGTTTGGCGGACGGGATGTTCGGGATAGCAGGGAGTTTGAAGACGTTAGAGTGAGTCATGGCCCAATGCACACACACTTGTAAAAGTACACCTAAACAAATATATATACACATATGTGACACAAAACACAAAGATACTCAGTATAAATCTTGACTTAAAGCTTTCGTGACTGCAGGAATTAATATTCTTAGGTCTTTCGGTAAAGTCACGTAAATAGGTTAAAAGAAAATAACAAAAAATAACAAAAAACTACGACGTTTCAATCGCAACACAAGTGGTCGTCTTCAGGCAAAGGGGGTTAGCTTACAAGGCAAACTGTTTATAAGGGGTTTGAAATAGGCGTAGCCCAAATGTCAGCAGCCAATGATAATGTAAGTGGTGGGCAGCCCAACCTGAAAGTGGTTGGTTTTCCACCAATCGAAGAGAATATAATTGCTCCGATTTGAACTATACAATTTAGACAAGACTCTCCTGAAATCACATAACATTGACGGAAAAATGTCTAGATCTGATTGGGACCATGTAGATAACATGACAGCCTCTTCAGCCACCTCAATGTCAGCTAAATGCAAAGATAACCTGATTTCCAATTTAATCCTCCTTTCCAAGAATCCAGATCCACACATCGAAAAGTTAGACTTTGACAAGATGGTTATCAAACAGAGTAACAGTCCAATTTCCGACAAACACCTAAAATCGGTTCTAGCCAAAGGGTTGAATTTCGCAGTCACCCCTAAACACATCCAAGTTGATGATATCATTGCCCAGGTCGACGTAGCCCTTAAGAGTTTGGGACACATTTATGCAAACGTGGCAAGATCGGAAATCACTGCAATCCTCAACAATGCTAAGACACCTATCAGCAACATCAGTAAAGATGAGCGTTTTGAGCTTTCTAAATTAAAAAAGAGAAATGATTTTGTCATCCTCTCAGCCGAAAAGGGCAATGCTACAATCATCATGGACAAACCACATTCAAGAACACAATTCAGGACCTACTTAATGATGGTAGCTATACCTAAATTTTAAGAGATCCCACCAACTGCCTCGTTACGAAAACCAACAATATTATCACTGATTCGACATCTTTGATCGAACCAACCAAGCGATTCTCCTTAAAACCCTCTGCTGCTAGACCACCCAGATTGTATGGCATAACAAAAATCCATAAAGAAGGAACACCCCTTCGTCCTCATTGTTTTTTTTCGGTAAAGTCACGTATGTAGAAATACAATACAATTATATTAAAACAAAACAACACGACGTTTCGATCACAACACAAGCGATCTTCATCAGGTGTCAAGAACAAATCATGGAGGTAAATACAACAAAAGGATGAGAGACGAGAATTTAACAAACCTAAAAAACATTATGTGACGCACCACCAGTCAGGCCAACAACACAGTTAGACACTTCCTGGCAGACCACGAATTTCAGAAGAGTGTTAAATTTCGTGTTCAACTTCTGGATTGCACAAACCAGCATAGACAGAGTGAAAATACGAGGTACACGGTCAGTAGGAAAGACGGACAGAGAGGCAAGGAGAGAGAGAGGGATGAACAGAAGCTTAAATAGGAAATAAGGTTGGGGGGGGGGGGGCGGCAGAGAGAGCGGCAGCTCAAAAAACATCTTGCGGCAGCTCAAAAAAGGCACATCTTGCACATACACAGAAGCGGGGGGGGGGGAGGGATGAGAACAGGCTTGGGGTGTACATTTAGGACAGAAATGCAACGGTAACGTCCCCGTAGAAGTGTGTTAATAAATTATTAAAGCTTTCGTGACTGCATAAAATTACTCATTGTTTTTTTCTGTAAAGTCACGTATGTAGAAATACAATAAAATTATATTAAAACAAAACAATCACCTGATAAAGATCGCTTGTGTTGTGATCGAAACGTCGTGATTGTTTTGTTTTAATATAATTTTATTGTATTTCTACATACGTGACTTTACCAAAAAAAACAATGAGTAATTTTATGCAGTCACGAAAGCTTTTAATAATTTATTACCCCTTCGCCCTATCGTCTCCACCATTGACTCACCCGCCTACAAACTGGCCCGATTTATGTCTGAGACCTTACAACAATTCACTGGTAAGACCACCTCAGTTGTACTCAACTCAGCTCAATTGGTATCGTTAATTAAGGACATCTCACTTTTTCAAGGTCATTTGCTCGTTAGTTTCGACGTGGTCTCTTGTTTACCAAAGTTCCTGTGCTTGACACCATTGCAATCATTGAAGATTTGGTCCAACAAGGACTGAATGCTGATGTACCGGCCTTGGTGTGACTGCCTCACCAACATTTCACCTGGAATGGAACATTCTACAAACAAGTTGAAGGTACCCCAATGGGTTCTCTCTTATATCTAGTTGTAGCCAATGTTTTCATGGAAAAATAAGAGACAGATGCCATCCAGGCATACACTCTAGTCCGTCCTTGTGGAAGAGGCACGTAGATGACACGTTCGTCACCTGGCCACATCGCAGACCAGCTCTGAACCAATTCCTCAACCACATCAATGCCATACAACCAGCCATCAATTTCACCATGGAGGTGGAAAAGGAATGGCAAGTTACCATTCTTGGATGTTTTAATAGAAAAGAGACCAGATGGCTCAATGGGACACTCTCTACATGAAAGCCACCCATACGGATGCCTACCTAAAAACCTGACTCCCACTACCATCCATCCCAGAAGAATTCCCTAATCAAAACTCTACACCATAGAGCTCGGTGTATTTGCGACCGTTAACACCTAGCCCATGAACTGTAACATGTACACCAAGCTCTCAAGATAAATGGATATTTGGACTACACAATCCGTAAAGCTATCACCCCAACCGTTGGAAAATAGCCTTCTGAGGACCCAATCAAAATCATCACCTTGCAATACATAGCAGGGGTCACTGGCAGGGGTCACTATGAAGGATGTGATCCCTGACATGCAATGCCCCGTTGTCTACAAACTAAGCTGTGTCTGCGGCAGTAGTTACATTGGGGAAACTAAGCGACATGTCTCGGACTGTATTCGTGAACTTTAGGCAGATCTGAAACACGGTAGGACCAATACCTCGGCCGTGGCTAATCATTGTTTTAATGCGGTGGGCTCACACAGAATTGATTTCTCCAAGACGAAGGTACTTTGCCCGCCCACTGGCTATCAACAAAGGTTCGTTCATGAAGCCATCCATATATATAGACACAGACACATTTTCAACCGAGAAGATGAGTACAAACTGGGCAGTCATAGGAAGAACGTTATCGACCAGTTTTAAGTCATAATTGGCTATGATGTTTCCATCGTAGCACCTTTCGATGTTAGTGGTGCTTTACGCCCATTTAAAACTTGCACTTTCACAGGGTTCACAAAAGCACAGCCACTTAGCGCGCCGACCACTTGGTTGCGGTAGGTTGGCTCTCCACCACTTACATTATCATTGGCTGCAGACATTTGGGCTATACCTATTTGAAACCCTTATAAACAGTTTGCCTTGGAAGCTAACCCCGAAGACGACTGCTTGTGTTGCGATTGAAACGTCATAGCTTTTGGTTATTTTTTGTTATTTTTTTTAACCTATCTACGTGACTTTACTGAAAGACCAAAGAATATAATATACTCAGTATAGCATGATAATGTTGTATTTTAACGTCTATTATAACTTTATTTCTTATGCAATCATTAAGTTATTAGCCACACTTATTACAGCACTTTTAACCACTATTAAATAACAATACAATTACAATTGTCACATTACCTACTCTAACCCATGATTTAAACAATATTATGTTAATACAGTAGATCATCGATTATCCAGTGGCTAGGGAGGGAACGGGGTACTGGATAAAAAAAACCCAGATAATCGCATCATTATTTAAAATAGCTTATTTTTGCACATTCTTGAATAAGATGTTTATCGGTGTTCTGTATGTATGTTTGGTGTTATAAGTAGTTTGCGATGTGAACATATTTAAATAAATATACAATGACAAAATAAATATCCTGCTGTAAAAAGTGACGGTATTTACTGTACCGCTATTACCACTCCAACATCGAAGACTCTGCATGGGGTGATATGCGGACTAGGCTCTTGTCCAACAACTTGTGTTTGACAACAACTTGTATTTGACAACTTTTGTTTGACAATCGTCGCACTGATGCAGCCTTCAGACC
The DNA here is from genome assembly GCF_048934315.1 of Petromyzon marinus. NCBI lineage: Eukaryota > Metazoa > Chordata > Hyperoartia > Petromyzontiformes > Petromyzontidae > Petromyzon > Petromyzon marinus. The sequence continues at coordinate 1,009,255 of NW_027422640.1, forward strand.
GGTGATCTGGCGAATGCCAAATTGCACGCAATTCTCGCCGGATCACACTGTATATTTTCAGTTTCTATGACTAGTTATTAGTCATGAAAAGTGTATATACGGGCAGTATTTTCATTTTTAAGTTGTTTGTAATGTGTAATGTACTGTATATATTATTTGGCACAGAAATAAAGCATAGCTACTTGTTTTGTCACGCACATGGTGCCGGTCGGTAAACTGGTAAAGCCTTTCCAGCAGTTTTTCCCGTTTCACCGGATGTTGGAAGCCAGATAAGCACACTCTGGATATAATCGATGGCCATGTGTATTTAACGTTGTAAATTAAAATTAATTAGTTTATATAACGAACGGCTGCAATCTTGACATTAATTGCCCACCCATGCGTTTACCTTCATAAGACCACAACCTGACCCTTATTAAAGCCATAAAATCATCAATGACTTATACGCCAAACCTATACATTGAAAACATTCTATCTTGATTTGAAGATTTCGTGACTGCAGGAAACCATACTCTTTGGTTATTTCGGTAAAGTCAAGTAGCTTTTTTGATTCTCCAATATAAATAAATATTCACATTTTTATTCTGGCTATTCTGCCTGTATCTACATTGGCCTTTCATGGTCAAACACAATATTGAATACAATATTTCATACAGGCAGACCTCGCTGGGGGGTTACGTTACTGGAAATGCCGTGTTGGACAAAGCCGCATTACACAAATAATAGACAAATAGGGTTGCTTTCCTGTGTCTGCAACGATCACTCCCTCCCTCTTTGTTTAACTGATTCTATGAGATTTCCACCATTGTCATTGTATTGAAGGATGTTGAGTTGCTCTCCATTTCTTGTGAGTGTACACTTTATTTTCCAATTTCACCTCACTCAGTGCCTCTTCTCTCCTGTAGTCTGCAGTACTGCTCACTGATGGACAAATCGATCCAATCTCTTCATGACATTATGATCACCAACAAATCATTGAGGGAGCTCTGGTAAGATATGCTGCTCGTGTCTCATACGCACTCTAATTGTTGCTACAGACAAAACTCTGTAGCCTTAACATAACAAATATATGCAAAAGGCAATGTTTTGAGCAATGGACCTTCTCCACAGCACGGCTGTGTCCTATCAACACGAGCCATTGCCAGAACTGGGATTAGTCGTGGAGTGTATTCCAGTACATGTAATAAGCATTATCAGACCAAGGAGCATGACCAAACGACTGGGAATGCACCTTATCTTAAATCTGCAAGATAAGCAGGTTTTAGCCTAGATAGTGCTTAGATGGATGACGCACATAACCACAGGGGTTATAGGCAGCAGAGCTAAGTTGTGGGCAACGGACCAGTGTGCAGCACAATCCACCCTTGAACTATACTACTATCCTAGATCTGCAGTCCCTGCCATCACAGACCTGCAATGACCTGCGTGGTGAAGTATAGTAAAGCAGCTCTCATGGCATGGGGAGACCTTCATCCAGCACGGTTGTTGTGGGGGCTGTGTGGGTCTCGAACCGTGAGGAGCTGCTCGAGTCTCCGTGTGAACCCGCGTCAGCGTGAACCTCTCTCTGTGCTGCAGGGTGGATGGCAATGACTTCAGTGAGGAGGGGAAGAAGGAGCTGAGGAGCAAATGGACTCACAGAGTAAACCTGCGTTTGTAGATTTAAGCTGAGAGGCGACGCTGACCCAGCAGCAGACGGAGCTGCCCCATGAGCGAATCGCACACCAGCCTGTAGCATTTCACCTCCACAGCTCCGATCGCCGGCACCGGCTCTGATACAATGAGCGAGGAACTCTTTGTGAGCTCCACACGGAGCCGGAGGTGAATGCGGCTCCAAGATTCTGATGAGCGTGGTGATTACGATGATGTTGAAGTGTATTTATGAATGTGTTGTGGAGGGAAGTGATGTTGGGGGTTGTGGGGGAGTGGTGCTGGGGGGCATGCGGGGGAAGGGGATGCAAGTGGATTTGAAATGGTCTGGCACTGAGTAGGAATGTTTTTTTAATGAACGTGCATACATTTGTGCATGAGTGTTTACCACACTCATGCACATGAGTGTGTACCACTCTCATGCACATGTCCTAGTCTCAACAGTCACCCTATATCTGTTTAATATTCATGTATTTTAACTTTCAACTGCGCATTGATCGGTCTAAAAGTAATCTTCCAAGTCGACTTCAGCTTGAAGGAATTTATTCATAACTAACAGGAAGTACCCAGCGTTGCCCGAGCGAAAAAGACACACACAACCGCTATTCGCCACTTGGTGGCGGTGACGTCACCACGACGCTTGTGTGCCAGGCTATTTGCACCTTGAGGCTACGTGAAGTGTCGGACGCCCGCAGGCAGGTCACGGGGCAGACCCAGGTGCCACGGGTCGACTGACTGAGATGGCTGAGATGACTGAGCTGACTGGCTGATGCACCACCTGTGCCCCCTACTGTGCCAACTTGCTGTGCTTTAGCCACCCGGTGCTCCACTCGTTATTGTGAGCGTCGCTCGATCCACCCTCCGTTGTTGTTGGAGGGCGACTGCCTCCAACTGCCCAGTAGTGTCTTTCACGAGCCTCCTCCACAGAGGCCGATCTTGCCACCACTGGTACCAGTCATCAGCATGTCCACTCAGCTCCACATCCTCCTGTACCACATCACTCTATCTCTTCTCGAGCCTGTGCCACGCCCGTTTAGCCCCCTCGATCAGGCCAAACAAAAGCTGTTTGAGCATGCGGTGATTGGGCATGTGGGCTACATGGCCCAGCCAACGCAGCCTTGCCTGCCTTGAGGAGCTCACCAATGGGACTTTGTCCAGATCTTTCAAGGATTTGTGAGCTCCTCACACAATCCAGCCTGGTTAAACCCAGGATGGATTGTAGGCAGGCCGGCCTAAATGTTTCTAACCGGCGAAAATGTTCCATTAGGGGGTCCAAGTTTTGCAAGCGTAGAGAAGGGAGGGAATGACCGTGGCCGAGAAGACCTGAAGCTTAGTGCGGAGCGACAGACCAGGTAGCTTCCACACAGCGTTACGCAACCAATGAAAAGATATTGCCACTCGACTGATTCGGAGTGAGACCTCTGCTGTTAAACTGGAGCCGGTCATAAGCACACTGCCCAGGTATGGGAAACTCTCCACTCGCTCCACAACTGCCCCATCACCGATTGGGAGTTGTGGGGGTGGAGTGTCCGATGGTACAAAATACCCAGGCAGGTGCTTAGTTTTGGTGGGGCTGATGGTAAGGCCCCACCTCTTAGTGGCACGCTCCAGTCTCAGCAGCAGCGTCTCCAACTCCTCCTCTGAATGAGCAGCTATTACCAAATTATCAGCATACATAACGTGGTTGAGCAATAGGGAGCCATCCCTTGACCGCACCCGGGCATCGATCAGCCTCCCATTATATCTGTACCATATGGAGATTCCCCCGGTACAGCTATTGAAGGCTTCACAAACTACGTGGTCAAAATAGATGTTAAATAATGTGGGAGCCAGAGGACATCCCTGTCGCACCCCAAGGTGTACAGGGAATGGCTCTGACTCCCGGCCACGTAGTTTTACCCGGGCCCGCTCACCATCATGAAGGTCCTTAATGATCGTGAGCAGAGGGTCAGGTACTCAAAAGCACGAAGAACGATCCAGAGCCCAGGCCTACTGATGGTATCATAGGCCTTGACCAGGTCAATAAAGCAGAGATGTAGGTCTTGTAGGAATTCCCTACACCTCTGCTGTAGCAGACGGACAGAAAATATGGCATCTGTGCAGGACCGCCCTTTCCTGAAACAGAAGCTTCTGTCATAGCTTCATGAAGATGGTGATAATGCGGAAGAATCGCACGAAGATTGCAAGCTTCCCTGTATGTTTGGCAGACAACTCCTTCGACTGTTTAGAGGTCTTGGAAAGATTTGTGCCCTTTGGCAACATGGAGAAGCATTGGGATAAAGTATCACTGCTGATTGTTGGGATGAACTGTGTAGACTTGTCCTAAGGCATCCGGTTAAACCGTCAGCAGCACGTCGCTTCAATGTTTTTTTTAGCAGCCCATGTATAGTAGGAGGGAACGTAATGGTAGAGCAGGTTGGTAGCAAATGGGTAAATTGTGCACAAAACAAAGAACGCTATCAGGATGGTATCTTGTGGCGCCAGGGCCTGTTGTTGGGCATTTCCTTTGGGAACGTAGATGAGTTGACCATTTTGGAGGTGAAGTGGCAAATAGACGACTGTGGGTGAACGGTCATGGATGAAGAAGATAATAATTCAGCAAATGGCCCCATTGTTGCTGATGTATGTTCCTTGGAAAAAAGTTTGCGCTGATGCACACTTTGTCCCTCTGTTTGGTAAAGCAAAGACAGGCATGTCAGAGCCTTTGTTGATGTATTGTCAAAGATAATTGATAGATTTTTTTAGAATAGCAGAATTTGACATTAAAGTGGGCCTGGAAGATCTTGCACAGGAGAGGGCAGTAGGGAACAATCCACCGGTTGTGAACCTTAATTATCGAGTTAGTGGCAGGACTGAGCATAATTTGAAATCCATCATGCTCAGTAGTTCTGTGACGATATAAACGATAGCCATCATGGGCCGACTGAGTGTGTTTTAAGTAGTTGCATGGATACCTCTGGGAACACTTCTGGTCTTGCATACATGGCCCATTTGGATAGAACTGGCCACATGGGCCATGGACCATTTGGTTGCAGACCACATAGTAAATGGGCAGGGTCTTGATGGGGGTGAGGTAGCTCAGCACTGATAAATGTGTCAATATGACATGCATGAATTGTTTACGTCATCCATAGGGAAATGTGAGCATGAGGAAGACGACGTTTTTGCCACCCAATTGTGTGCAAGGTTCTGCTTGTCTATGCAAAGATGTCGCCTTCGTTGGTCGTAATAAGCATCATGTCATAAACTTTGAGCTTTAAGACACTCGCTAAGATGTCATGTCTGTCTGGTGGCTTTTGGGTTTGGATAAAAGATGCAGCGTGGCATATTGGCTGATGTACATCATGGCATCCTGAGTCTTCTCATTCATGAATCTTGGTGGAGCTGTGAAGGATGAAGGCAAAATAACTAATGAGCCCACATTGTGACCATTTGCATCTCCTTCGGCATTGATGGCATCCCAGAGATGAGCATACTGTTCACACGCCAGTGGTTGTGATTCAGTTGAATGTAAAGAATGCGCTCACTCTCAATGTTGGCATCATCGATAACATACTGGTGAAAGGGGTTGGCGCACAATAATATGTGGTTTCCTCCTCTGTCCATGATCACGAAGGAATTTCCGTTTTTTAGAGGAGACAGTTTTGTGAGGATGTCTTTGTCCTGCAGCTTTGTAATTGGAGGAATCTTGACGTGGTACCCATCTTGGGCTTGCGACAGGAAAATGTGTTATTGTAGGGCATGGTATGCTCTGTTAGTGTCAGGAAATCGTGCGATGGTGTTTTCTTGGTATGTAAGAACAATCGAAGCAATAGAAATTCATTGAAGAAATAAGGTTAAATAAGTGTAAATTAAAGAGCAGCAGTACGCACAGGTAAGTTGAGAAGCAGGCTACAGTCTAGATTATAGACTGCCAGTACGCCGACTCAATGACATAAGCATTTCTACAGTCGACATGAAAAGCTGGCAATATGGGCAGCAGCTGAAAAAGCAGAATACAGTCGACATGAAAGGCTGGCAGTACACTGAGTGAGGTAAAGAAGCAGGCAACAGATTATAGACTGGCATACACTTTTAATGGGCAAAAGCAAAATTAGCAGTGTAAATAATAGTGGCAGTGCACTGACGTTAATTAATCAGCAGGCAGCAGGCCACATGACAGACTGCCAGTAGACGGTCGCAGCGTCATAAAAACACAGCAAAAAAAGGAAATATTTAGCAGCCTAATAAGTAAGAATGAGTTTTGTGCACACAAACATTATTATTGTAATATTTGGAAACGTATTAGTTTGATAATAGTAATCAATAAATCTGAGTTGTTATCTGCACGCAAACATTATTATAGTAATATTTGCCAACTTATTAGTGTCATAATAGTAAACAATGAACTTGAGTTATCTGCACACAAACATTGCTGTAATATCTGCCAACTTATTAGTTTGATAATAGTAAACAATGAACCAGAGTTCTATGTGGCACACAAATATTATTATTGTAATATCTGGCAACGTATTTGTTTCATAGTATTACGTAATGAACCTGAGTTATTATCTGCATACAAACATAATTATTGTAATATCTGGCAACCAATTAGTTTCGTAAGAGTAAACAATGAACCAGAGTTCTTATGTGCACACAAAGATTATTATTGTAATATCTAGCAACCAATTAGTTTCATAATAGTAAACAATGAACCAGAGTTCTTATGTGCACACAAAGATTATTATAATATCTGGGAACGTATTTGTTTCATAATAGTAAGCAATGTGAGTTATTATATACACAAACATTATTGTAATATTTGTCAACGTATTTGTTTAATAATAGTAAACAATGAACCTGAGTGCTTAGAGTAAGAAACAAGGAAATTTGTACGTATCATAAGCTTGGTCAGGCCTAGGCCCGTGCAGAGCCCCCGTCCTGGCCTACATTGCCGAGGCGGGGGAGGTGGCACGTTGGCAGGCTGGGCCACTACCCCCACACCCAATCACCCGCCTGTGCAAGAATAATGGTATGTAAGCACTATAATATTATAGTGCTCTACGGACTCTGTAGTATAAACTGGACACATTGTGTTGGGGGGGGGGGCGAATAGGACATCAGACTGTGATGAAAAATCCGCAGTGTGATGTGTATATTTATTACATGTTACACGCTAAAATAAAATGTCCCGAGTGAGCTGGACCGAACGCGCATCACATGGCAGGGTCCACCTCCCCCAGGCAATTGTCATCAGTTGGTACGGTCGATGTCGTTCAATAAGTAAATAATGAATATAAGAATGCCACAAATTTGTTAATTAAACTACTTTCAGGTTTATGGATGAGAAAACGGAATAGCCTATTCCCACCGCGGGGCTTAGGGCGTGCTGCGTGGCAAATGTTTACCTACATAAAGCCCACCGTTCGAGAACCAAATCCCTTGCAAGCGCGCACGCGTGGAGACTTTTATATATAATAATACAAATTAATCGCAAAGCAATGATTAAATAATATATCAATCATCTTGCAAACATGCAAGGATGATTGCTATTACCCTCATACTGCTGAGGGGGCTGGGGATTCCGTGGCGGCGGCTGTTGCTGTCGGCGTTCGCCAGACGATCGACGCTTACCACGTGCAAGGGACTCCAGTAGAGGACCAGCTGCTGTTGCTGCAGGGCGCGCGGCTCAGTGACCGGGGCAGCAGCTGCATTGAGTTATTCAACGTGCGGCTGAAGGCGCCAGCCGAGTCCTCAGACTGTCGCCACGTGGAGTCTCTCAAGAGCGCTGTCGAGAGCGCAAGCTCCGTGACTGCAGCCGTGTCGAGCTCGACAAGGTGCTGTTGATGGCGCCAGGCAGATCCCGAGACTGTAACTGCGTTGAGTTGCTCAGGGCGCTGTTGAAGACCCCAGCCAAGTCCTGAGACTGCCGTTAGCTACCCTGGACTTCTGCTGCGTTGAGTCGTCACACAAGAGTGGATCATGTGGAAGGTTTGGTACAGTCGTTTGTTTTATTACCACTGTGCTTTGTTGTTAACACACGAGGGCGATGGGGAGCTGTGTTGTTCGAGTTGCGAGAAGTTTCGAGGAGTCGGTGGTACTTGGTGTTCTGTGATTGGTCGATGTGCAGGGGCTCTATGCTAGAGTTGTGTAAAGTCGGTGGTACTCGGTGTTCTGTGATTGGTCGATGCACGGGGGCTCTATACTAGAGTTGTGTAAAGTCGGTGGGACTCGGTGTTCTGTGATTGGTCGATGTGCGGGGGCTCTATGCTAGACTGTTTGATTCGTGTCCTTGGACAAAGTGTCCCAAGGCATAGTTAATCAATTCTAGATCTCATTAAGACTGTATTTCCGATCGAGTTATTGTCCCTCTTCATGCCGCTTTTAAAGCGCGTTTAAAAGTCCGCATTGGTGCCCTTTCTTTTGAGGTATTCGCATGGGAGAGAAAATGGATCCCATATTAATGTGGTTACGTCATAGTTATGGTTATGTTATGGTGGATGTGATTATGTTGAGGTTATTATGTGGATGTTGTTGTAATGCGTTAATAATTTAGCAATTTGGGCGTTGTGCTAATAATGTGGTAATGATTGTGCTTACATTATCGTTTTAATTGTGGTCATAATTTGGTTTGTGGTTATATCGTGGCTTCCGTTGTGGTTGCAAAATTATTGTACGGCTGTTGATAAAATGTATACAAGTAGTGTTGATTATATTATCATTGCCATATTGTTGTTTATATTATACAATATAACCTTATTTTTATCGATGTGTCATTAATGTTGATGGTATTTTCGATATGTAAAATCGCCGTTGATATATTATTAATGTTATCTTGATTTGAAGCTTTCGTGACTGCAGGAATCTATACTCTTTGGTTCTTTTGGTAAAGTCACTTAGGAAGAAAAGTTATTGTTCTCATATTGTTGTTGATGATGTTACCAGGCATGAATTCAAGTATCAACTTACCTTCTTCGTGTGCAACATTTTCCTCTTCTGCACAGTGGATCAGTGAATGTTACCAGGCCATGATAATTGTTTCAACTTACCTTGTTCGAGTTCAACGCAACCTGTGCTCAAGCAAAGTTCCATGCAGTGACCATAATATTACAGTTAATCGAGTGCGTTACCCATTTATAGGAAGCAAGATCTGTGCTTTCAAGAGGACAGTCGTACTATCGACATGTGGGAGTTGTTGATACAAATGCGTAAAGCAATGGTGGTGGTGAGCGTTGGATTTTGTGTCGCGCGTTTTGGTGTATTGGTTTTAATTGATTTTTTATTTGTGTTGTGTTTGGAAAGTGAGGAATGGTCTCCACTTTTGTAGGCTTAGGGTTTGCCTGAGTGGGGTGGTTCAGCTATTGGGCCTGGTGAGTGGACAGACCCTCCATTGTGGGAAGAGTCAGAGGGCTCAAATGGAGCAACCCTCACAAGTAGGCTGTGCTTTACCACGTGCAGACACGTGAGCTCACTCACACCAGGTGTCACCACTACTGCAGCTACAGCGCTGCATGAGCCATTGCTACAGTCACATGCCCGCACCTGACAGTACACAGCGCCCTAGTGGGATTTGTTTGAAACATTATTGAGGAGGTAATAATGTAAAGTTTATAGATTCACGTTGATCACTGACAGCCATAACATGTTCCTGAAAGTGAAGGGAATTTAGAATAAAAAAATGAATAGCCTAAATTTTGCTAAGTTACGTTATTTTGAAACTTTAATACTTGTACCTACAAACACGTAAACCACCAGATTTTAAACACATGGTTTTTCGCCAAGGACTATCGAATATTGTGACGATTTTGCTATGTTAGTAATCCGAATAATAAACGATACAGATAGTCAGACATGTTCTAATTTTCTCAATGTTTTGTTTAAAGGGTATTAACATTGTTTCTGTGGGGTGTCCTTACCAGCATAGCACCCCAAATACAGCACCCTTAAATTAAAACTCGCCACAAGTGTAAAATATTAAGGTCATCATGAAGTACCTTAATTCTACGTAAATATTTGCATTGTTTGAACTCTGTAAGAGATCTTTAAGTCTATTTCGGGTAAACTAATGAAAATAATAATTATTGATTGCGGGGTAGTGCGCGACAGGGCTCGTGACAGTGGTGGCAATGGAGTTATCCGAATATGTTTAAAAAGACGTCACGAAGTATAAGATGTACCCGTCCCCCAACAGATGGTGGTGATGTTTCCAAGTCTTATGATAATCGTTGTAGTTTTACTTCTGATGGTGGTGTCGGGTATAATTATTATGGTGGTGATTATTATTCGAATGGTGGTGGTTGCTATAATTGTGATGGTAGTTTGTATTGATTGACATATTTAATATGTTTACTGATCAATTCACATATTGAGTCTCGCTGCGCAACAATCTACAACTCACAGCTTTGTGTGACTGAACTCATATCTGCGGAATGTGTAAATCTGCTTGACGTGAAAATTTGTAGAATGTTTACATTAACCAGCACTGATCCTCACACCTAACTATATCACACCTGCTAGGCATACACACGTATACATATACTGTACACAAAACAAAGACACGCATCTTCTTTGGTTCTTTCGGTAAAGTCACGTAGAATGAGAATAAAATAAATTGATTTAAAAAAATATTATTGTGTTATTTTGTTTTATCAATTTACTATTTTATTCTCATTCTACATGACTTTACCGAAAGAACCAAATAAGATGAATCATTGCAGTCACGAAAGCTTTAAATCGAAAAGACACGCATATACACACATATATACATACACAAACATATGTAGACACTCTCAAGTACATAGTGACTTTTACATATATGTGTAGTGACGTCATGGATGTCACTATGGCGCTTAGCGCCAGCTACTGTCACAGGAGTGGAAACGCCGGGAGGTCTCTCGGCAACCAGAGCATAGATTGACATGCAAGCGAGCCAAATGGGGCTCGAGGGACACGTGACGGGGGGACGAGAAGGGGGCGTGGCCGAAGGCGGAGCGAGGCCGGGCTCGGGGGAGGGGGGATAAAGGGGAAGCCCCCCGAGTGATCGGGGCTCGTCTGTGGAATCAACAACCCTGGATGCGACGTCTCTTCGGTCTTCGCTCGGCATCAAGGGTCAGGCAGCGTGTAAGCTGACTGACCCGATCGTGTAGTTAACCAGCTACTCACATAGTTAACTGCGTAGTTATCTTCTTTGGTTCTTTCGGTAAAGTCACGTAGAATGAGAATAAAATAATAAATTGATAAAATAAAATAACACAATAATATTCTCACGACGTTTCGGCCACAACACAAGCGGCCTTCATCAGGTGAAGGGGGCGAGACTGTCTGGTAGGACAGCGCTGGAGTGAAAGAGCCACGTTCAGATACGGCCTTTAAGCTGTGTGAGAGGAACAAAGCGCCTTGACAAAGGAATTAGCATAGAATTTAGCATTGAAATGGCTGAATGATTAGCTTGTGACTGGTCACAGAAATAGCTATGTTAAAAGTTAAAGCATACACACCCGCAGAGGCACCCATTGTTAAAGGCATTAGCATAGAATTTAGCATTGAAATAGCTAAGTTAAGGCATACACATCCGCAGAGGCACCCCTTGACAATGGAATTAGCGTAGAATTTAGCATTGAGATAGCTGAGTGGTTAGCTTGTACCTGCTGCAGAAATAGAGCTTGTACCTGCTGCAGAAATAGCTACGTTAAAGTCAGAGCATACACATTCACCGAGGCCCTTAGTACAAATCAAACAGGAGAATTTAGCATTGAAATAACTAGGCGAATCCAGCATTGAAACAACTGAGTGATTAGCTAGTGACTGGTCACATTGTCAAGGGGTGCCTCTGCGGATGTGTATGCCTTAACTTAGCTATTTCAATGCTAAATTCTATGCTAATGCCTTTAACAATGGGTGCCTCTGCGGGTGTGTATGCTTTAACTTTTAACATAGCTATTTCTGACCAGTCACAAGCTAATCATTCAGCCATTTCAATGCTAAATTCTATGCTAATTCCTTTGTCAAGGCGCTTTGTTCCTCTCACACAGCTTAAAGGCCGTATCTGAACGTGGCTCTTTCACTCCAGCGCTGTCCTACCAGACAGTCTCGCCCCCTTCACCTGATGAAGGCCGCTTGTGTTGTGGCTGAAACGTCGTGAGAATATTATTGTGTTATTTTATTTTATCAATTTATTATTTTATTATCATTCTACGTGACTTTACCGAAAGAACCAAAGAAGATGAATCATTGCGTAGTTATCACCTAGACGTTGAACCAGTGTACGTTCAGAGTTCACCTTTTGTGGAGTTGTTAAATAAACGTTATGCCTCCAACTCCAGTGTGTGCCTCCGTACAACACACTACATATGCACACAAAAAACAAAGATCTTCCTATAGCCTTAACAGACTGTTGGGGCAAATGCTGTTCACGAGCACATTTGAAGGCCAGAATAATACACGAGGGGGTGGGTAGCCAGCACCACGCCCGGCCGCCTTTGTATCCCAAGTGGCGTTTTTTTTTTATACAGCACCAGGTACTGATACCCTTTGAGGTTGATTCGACCTTTGGGAGGCCCAGGACTGGTTCAGGTATTCGTTACTGGTGTTGACTGTGAGCGGGAATCATAAACACACTGCCACACATACACGTACATATTTGCATACGTGTACACGCGTATATACACACACGTGTACACATATACAGAATGAGAATTAGAATTAGGAAACCATTCCCTCAGTGAGAAAACACAGACACGGAGCAGCTGACCCACACCTACTCGTGGCTGTGATCTGCTGATGGGAGATCAGCAGATACGAGGCGTCCGTCTCCTCTCTCAGGGCGCGCTTCTCACGCGATGCATTCAGCTCCATTGTGTAACTCCTACACACGTGCTCTGAATATTCTCCTAAACAGATTTACATACCACCTTCGTCCAAAGCGCTTTACAGTAATCATACAATTGTACGAAATATTAAAGTGGTTAAAATAAAGAGTGGTGTTATTAAACGTGGTGGTGTAGTTGTGGTGAAAGGAGCAGAGGTGGGAGTGGTTAAGGAGGATTTGGGGTAGGCCAGGCCGTAGCTGGGGGACCAGGGCAGGAAGTAGCCACAAGATGGACTAAGGAGAAGAGATGGGGATTGTTTTAACGGAAGAAAGAATGCAGGTTATCACCTTGGGTATGTGCAGGGAATGCACAGAGGTTAACTGACCTAGCTGGAAAGGGTCAGGGACCTCCTGACCTAAGTGAAGTCATTCGAGCAGTTGTGGGCAGACTACAAAATCCGATGGACACATTTCTTTGGATACCTATAGATAAGGGATGCTTCGACCATAGCGCTCATCCCATCCTGGATTGGCTGGGCGAAAAAAAGGAAAAAATGTAGATTGTTGGAGACATATTACCTAATTGAAGGGGACTGGGTAAGACTAAAAACTAGAAAGCTTTTAGAAAGGCGGCTGGGACCCAACATCCCCTACCCGAAATTGACTCAGATATGGTAGGCCACGGCCACAGGCCCCAGGTCTATTCTGCTGAAACTCATTCAGTTGAAATGCATTCATGGGACCTACCTAACTAACGACAGGAGAGACAAATTCACCAATTCCTCCCCAGATTACCATAGATGCCCACAAGATACAGTACAGACATATCTACATGCATTTGGACGTTCCCAAATATCTCATAATTCTACCAGGATTTTGCAGAATATTTTAATTGGATTTGTGGCACCGAGCTGAGCCTCACAGAAGACTCAACTATGTGGGCCTTGAAGCCAAGACGGGCATCAAATATCAGTAGGCACTACTCCAAACCTTCTATATTGTAGCGAGGAAAACTATCCTGGTGAATTGTATAGATCATGAACCCCCTTCTTGGTGACTTTGGTATAGAACTCTTCTTGACCTGGCAAGAATGGAGCACCTGAGCCATAAACTGAGATAGAAGGAATTATAATGAGGCAGCGTGGTCCCAGTAACTGCTGAAATCAGCATGAATGACTGGAAAATGGTGGCCGGGGAGAGGGGATGCACTTGACCCTGAACCATTATTGTAAACATACAATGACCATTGTTACTAGGAAATTCATAATAAAGGTTTTTGGGTTAGATCGCGTTATTTATAAATGTGTCGTAACCCTCCACCACCCGACACGGCCAATCAGCAAAAAAAGTGTCACGTTGACAAAAGACATAATTCACTACTTTAGCCCACCGGTGTGTTGAAGAGTGAATCCACAACATTTACAGTTTGAGTACGACGAATCGCTGGTAATTACATCCAGCATCATTGGGCAATTCGCCAGAATGGTAAAGCCCTGACTTGCTCTCGTCTTAAATAGAGCAGCAGGGTGACGTCATCATTTAACTCATTTGAGGTGCAGTGATTTACAAGAATGATAAGCTCTGGTGTGGCATTCATGTTACTTTATTTACGGTTTTGTATGGGTAGCATTATTCCCGTTCCCCTCTTCCCTTGTATTCCCCTCCCCCAATAATATTATGTTCTTGATCGGTTTCCCTATGGTGGAAGGGCGGTGAGCCGAAGTGCCCCCAATTGGTTTCTCATTTGAGAGGATATAGATGTAAGTGCGTTACGTGGTCTTTGATGTTTGTGTTGTGTTTTGGCTTTTCGAATTAATATTAGAAAATGAATGGGCAGGATTATGACAATTGCCTCTCTAAATCAGCTTCCAGAATGTGATGTCGTTTGACTACTTATTGACAGCACTGTCATTAAACCTCCTCCTGTGGTTCGGAATTTATACGTTTTTTTGTTGTCTTACTCTGTCCTTTGAGACACAACTCCGAAATGTTGTAAGAGTATCATTTTTTGACCTTCACAAGATTGCTCGCATATGTTCTTGCCTTTCTGTAGCTGATACTGGGAAGCTAATACACGTCATTGCCTGCCCTCGTTTCGACTGCTGTAATGATTTGCTTGTTCACATATCTAATGATGTTTTCATTAAGCTATTAGGACCCAGAGACTTGTGTTTAGACGATATCGAAGAGATTTGAACATATTACACATGCTTTGTCATCTTTTAAATCTTAAAAACCTAAGCTTGTTTAGAATGGATTGTAAAATATGTCTATTCCTACACGAGATTGACTTTGTTGTGTTGTACAGCCTTCAGATATCATCAACTTCCTCATTCTTCCCGTGTTTTAAAAACGGTGCGTGCAGCCAAGAGCTGTGATACTGCCTGAGCTAAACTAGAATCGAGCCAGGCCAAGTGACACAGATTCCCCCGAGACCTCAAGTTAGAATCCGGATTTCAGTTCCCTATGATGAAACTACGAACTCAAGTGTACTGGTGGTTTCAGCTCAATATCAAATAAATACAATATAACTTGGCTTTTCGCTAAATGTGGGTACATATCAGCTGTGAGAATAAATTCGTTTGTTCTCACGATATAGTATGATGACCATTGAGATTAAGTTAAAAAAATACTATATTTTTTATAGTATATATGTTTTTGCTATTAACTGTGAATATTAAATGTGTAAGTGTTAGTTTTAATCTTGGGTTAGAAACACTTACTTAGTGCTGCTCTCCATTTGTCTGTGTGAAAAGTGGGCTAAGTTGTGTGCAATCCTGGCCAGATGGCTTAAACTTCATATACTAACTAAGCTATATGAGGAAAACCGTCTATGAACAAACTCCATTAGTATCCAAGTATGCACCTTCCATTTAAGAAGCAGGTGTGTGAAGTGAAAACTCAACATCCATTGAATGGCCCACTGCTCAAATACTATGTACCTCGGCGTAACAATAAACTGATTTCCGACATACAAGGTACATGTTGAGAACACCATGGCAAAGCTCATGAGGTAACATCTTCTATAAAACTGGCAAAAACTAAATGGTAAAGTCACGTAGGTAGATAAAATATAATTGTCAATTTATTTATTTTTATTCTCTCTCTCTACTTGACTTTACCGAAAGAACCAAAGAGTATGGATTCCTGCAGTCACGAAAGCTTCAAATCAAGATTGAAATACTAAATGGGTAACGAATGCATCTCCACTTAAGTCAACTACGCTGGCTCTCTGCTACTGCGAAGTGGAATATGCCTCCTCTGCATTGGAGAGGTTTGTATGTGCAAGAAAGATTGGTCCTGTGTAACAAATTCTACATCTAAAGCTGACCAATGTAGACGGCCTCTACCTCTTGGCTGGCATTGCACCTACATATATCAGAATAATGGTAGCCAGCCATGCAAAATGATCATGCCAGAACAGACTCAACATAGCTGCTCTACCAGCATAAACCTGCTGCAAGAAGCAGTAGACTTAAGTCGCATAAGAGTTTTCCACCACTATGGAACCTTTCAGCTCATTTACAGAGAGCATAAAGCTCAAAGGAGTAGAACACACGCCTGAGCCACACCAACACCTGCTAAGATGAGACTGCGAGCAGCAGAGACTTACAGAGTCAGGAGAAATAAGGGCAACCGGCGATTCCTGAACTGCCACCAAACAGGTGTCGGTTATTGCGAATTAAACCTCAAAGTGGGGCCATCTCAACGAGGGTCAGAATACAAACTGCATCTGCAGTGAAAAGCGAGTGATGCCTCATCTACGCCAGTGTTTCCTAAGAGAAACGTGCACAGCAGATTATGTAAACTCCATTACTTGCTGTCATCAGGCCTGTGACGACAAATGGTTGGTATTGATTTTCCCAACTCTCATTAATTGGTCGACAACACCTTGATGTATAGAGGACCACAGAGCCTGGCAAATTATTTGGTGATGGCTCACTGCGTGGTTTACTTTCCCACTTGTCTGTAGTTACTCCTCACAACGTGGACTCAGAATCGTTCTCTTTCTGAGAGTTTGTGCACATCGTGTTATTTAAAAGTTGAAATTGTTATAGACACGAAATAAATGAAGTTGCTGAAAACATCTTAATACATATTCACATCAGTGCATTGTGGATTGTGCAGTGCTTGGGAATGAGAACTAATTATAAATTATCATTTCTGGTAATTATAATTTAGAGGATGGCTTGATTATAGATTTGATGGTGGTGGTAGTTTGCATTGATTGATATATTGCATCTGTTAACTGTTCGATTCATGTGTGGAGTGAGTCTCCCTTTGCCTGCAATATGCAATTCACAGCTTTGTGAGAATGAGCAAATAAAAGCAGAATTTACACATTTGGTCAATGCACTCAGGAAATGTGAATGTTTACATTCACCCGCACTGATCCTGACACCCGGCTACACCGCACCTGCTCGTCATTCACATACATATGTGTACGTGCAGTATACATGTGTGTATGTACATCCCCACCAACATCGGCCTCAAGTTTCCATTGACACGTAATCCTCACCAGACATGTGCAACAAGGCAGTCAATACACTCATATCTTCATTCGTATCTAGTGGTAATACTGTATTGGTTTCATGAATGTGGCAGCATGTTCTACAATGTGATGATGGTGGCCATTCTGAGGACGATTACATTATTGGTGTCGGAGGTTGTTGCTATGATGGTTATAATGTTGTGGAGGTGTAGATGGAAAATTGCCTCTTCAAGTTCACAACAACATCAACCTGAGCAGCATTTAAAATCCATCTTCATCAAGTTATCAGCCTGTAATTGAACTTGATAAGCTCTGTTTTAGAAATGATTGTGAAAATTGTCCGGTGTGTACAACTGACCTTGCTGCGTTGTAGAGCTCTCACGTAACATATTTCCTCATTCCTCCCGTGTCTCCAAGACTAGTTGGGTCCGGCCCAGAGCTGTGTTGCTACACAATGAACAACACTTCTACATTCAAATAAAACATGTTTAAGCAGCGACGGTTTGGGCAAGAACTCCTCTTTATAGCAAGCATTTCTATGTATTGGGGGTCTTCCTGTGCCCACATTCCACAAATCACAGCTTTGCGTGGCTAAGTTTATAGCAGTGGAATGTGACAATTGACTCAATGCGCCCCCGGAATGTGAGTCTAAATTTATCAGCACTGATCTTCATTCCTGACAACACCAGTCCTGCTTGCCATGCACATATGCGAGACTGCGCCAATGATACCCCGTATAACCATAACAGACGTTTGGGGCACGTGCTGTTAGAGAGCATCGATGAAGGTCTGCACAGCACACGAGGGGGTGGGTGACCAGCACCATGCCCGGCTGTCTTTTACTTCCCAGTGGCAATGTTTACCCATTGCCCAAGTGCCTCCAATCGGAGCCACTTGGCCTCACCACAGAGCCTGGCAAAAGATTTGGTGCTGGCTCATCGCGTGGGTGACTCTCCCACTTGTCTGTAGCTACTCCTTACAACCTGCACTCAGAATCGTTCTCTCTGAGAGTCTGTGCACATTGTGTTATTTTAAAGTTGAAGTTGTTATAGACATAAAATGAATGAAGTTGCTGAAAACATCTTAACAAATATTCACACCAGTGCATTGGGGATTGTGCAGTGCTGTAGATGATAACTAATTGTCATAAATTATAATTTCTGGAAGTTATAATTTAGAGGATGGCTTGGTTATATATCTGATGATGGTGGTAGTTTGCATTGATTGATATATTGCATCTGTTTTCATCTTGCCCAGTTCTTTGAAGCACATATTTGAAAATTTGTAAGACCGTCATTCGTTCCCCTTCACAACATTGCTAATATATGCTCTTGCCTTTCTCTAGCTGATGCTGAGAAGCTAACGCACGCCATTATTTACTCTGGACTCGACGACTGTAATGATTTGCTTGTTGGCATATTTGAGAATGTTTTCAATAAGCTGCAGTATGCTTAACACGTAGGCTTTTGCGACCAATATCCATAAGAGGTTTTTTTGGGGTTAGATCGCGTAAATATATAAACTAGTAAAGGTTGCCACATAAACAGAACATGCCAATTTGTCACTAGTACAGCACACCGGTTGTTTTGGAGAGCCAAGCCACAACATTTACAATGTCAAATCGCTGCGCGTGGCGCTGACGTTTTTTATAAATAAAAAAGTACACCGTTTCAAAAAAAATAAAATAAATAAATAAATAGATGCTGACCGACACTTCTTTCAAATGTTTCTTGCCGTTGGTTTTTCACACCTGATGACGACCGTTTGTGTTATGGTTGAAACGTCGTGAGAATTTTTATATATATATTTTATTGTTTCCCTTCAACGTGACTTTACCGAAAGAGCTAAGAATATAATCTGAGTACAATTTAATTACTCGACACTCTGGTAACGAACTAGCTGAACATTCTAAAGAACACATACTTCTTGCGGCAAGGTGACTTCTATAAACAAAAGGAAGGAGAAGCAATGGACTCTCCTTTATCTCCTGTGATATCGCATTTGTACATTGAAGATTTTGAAGCAAAAGCAATAGCTTCAAGCACACTAAAACCCTCTGCTTGGTTAAGATATGTGAATAACACATTGGTGGTCTGGCCACCCGGCAGAGATACACTAACGCATTCTAAATTATCTCAACTCGCAAAACCCATCCATCCAGTTCATCCATGGAAGTGGAAGCTGACAGAACTCTACTATTTCTGGATATTCTGCTCGGACGGGGTAAAAATGGTAAAATAACAGACGGTGTTTACTGAAAGAAAACGCATACTGACGCATATCTGAATGGAGAGTCACACCATTACCCCACACGGAAATCTGCTCTTATCTAGACGCTCATTAATCGAGCTAAGAAGCGCTTCAAGTGAATGGTTACAATGATACACAAATCAACAAGGCATTCGAATGTCAAATCCAAATCAAATAACACCAGCATTGAAATTGCACAAGTAATTAAAACGATCAAAAATACTGTACATTGCGGTAGTAACTGATAAACTAGCCAGATGTTTGGAAAAACAAAACATCCAAGTCAGATTTGGCACGGTACATAAAATACAGAAATTAATATCTGTATGAAAGATGTTTTACCGAAGCTATCAACAGAAGGTTTGTACAGGATTAACTACACTTGTGGAAAATGTTATGACTGGGCAAACAGGATGAATGATCAGCACGAGACTAAAATAACGTCAGAGAAATATTAAAAACTCCAAAATACAACTGTCAGCAGTTGCAGAACAGGCGTGCTAACAAGGATATTGAATTGTTTTTGATAATGTTGAAGTTCCTTTGCAAAACTAGCTACTACTGGCCAAGACTAATTAGAGAATATATCGAGATTGAAAGAAGTAAAAAATATTTTAACCGTTCGGATAGCTACCGCCTTAGTGCTGCGTGGAAGCGAATAATAAAATAATACATTATTTAAATGCATGCCTTTAAAGGGAACCATACTCCAATAGGGATTATAGTTGGTATGGCTATTTTCATACACACAATAGAGAGAAAGGACAAGATCAAAGGGCTCGCATAATACACATGCATAATGTGCGTTGGCTCATTATTTCCCCCCCCCCCTCACTTTGCGCAGAGAGCAGAAGTGTAGTTACCACATCTACGCCTCTGTATAAGGAACGAAACAGTTAGGCTTCTCAAATCTGATGAAGCTAGTTGTAAATAGTGGCGTAACGTCGTACTCAGATTGTAAATGTTGAGGCTTGGCTCTCCAACACACCGGTGTGCTGTACTAGTGACGAATTGGCATGTTCTGTTTACGTGACAACCCTTACTAGTTGACTGTGTCGGGTGGTGGTGGGTTACAACAACACATTTATAAATGTACACGATCCAACCCAAAAAAACTCTATTAAGGATGATAATACTCATATGTTAACTAACTGCCTTGGTATCTCAGTAGTAGAGTAAACGGCTTTGCAATTAAAAGGTTGAGGTCAAACCCTGGTTGGGGTTGACTCATCTCACCATCCTTAATGGGTCGATAAAATCAGCACGACTTTGTGGGGAAATCCAATCAGGTGAAGTCAAATCAGTTTCATTTGCAAGTCGCCCGGGGTCAGAAAAATAGAAATATCATTGAGCAATGATTGCTACACTGCCACTGTCTACCCAGCCATAAAAATCGCCACACGATATTGAGACTAGAAATCGCTCCCGTCATAGAAAAGTAGAATTATAACCACCACCGGAAGATGGCTGTGAGCAGGAAATAAGCACCACCTCAATGCTTATTTTAGGAACAAATGACTCACTTTAGATATTTCATGCGTTTTACGGCCTGCATCAGTGCATCACACGAATTGCGTGAAAGGTGAGCTGATCACATTGATGGTTATCGTGAGTTGAGCTCATAGACCAATGACAAGGCACCTGGTGAGGAACTCACAATCACAATAACCAACATTGTCTCAGTACAATGTAACACAGGCGTGTCTCGCTTAACCAGCAAAATACGTTCCGTGGAAAATGCTCGATAAGCAAAAACTCGTCGAACAATCATCGTTTCCCCATTGACTCTCATGCAAAAAATGAGCTACTTTCCGCCCCGTAATGTTCCACGCTTGAGCAACCTTATTACCATGAGAGATACAAATCATAATAAGTAATAAAACATCAAACGTAACACTTACCACACATAGAGAACAGTGCTTGCAGGTGCCACAGCTCCCCACACCCAGCACCCCTCCAACCCCCCCTCACCCCTCCCACCAACCCTCCCCTCACCCCCCTACCCCTATCCTTCCTGCTACTACTGGAGTAGATTTCTTGATGCCACTGCTGGCGTCAGGGCCTGAGGCTGAGAGAGCGGCAGAGGAGGCGACACGGGGAGCGGGGCCGCGTCTGCGCGTGTCAGGGGCGAGAAACGCGGGCGACTCGACACTTCACAGCGTGGGTGAGTGTGGGGAGTTTGTGGTGCGTGGGGGACGGTGGGTGGTGTGACACTTCACATCGTGGGTGAGTGTGGGGGTTTGTGGTGCGTGGGGGACGGTGGGTGGTGTGACACTTCACAGCGTGGGTGAGTGTGGGGAGTTTGTGGTGCGTGGGGGACGGTGGGTGGTGTGACACTTCACATCGTGGGTGAGTGTGGGGGTTTGTGGTGCGTGGGGGACGGTGGGTGGTGTGACACTTCACATCGTGGGTGAGTGTGGGGGGTTTGTGGTGCGTGGGGGACGGTGGGTGATGTGACACTTCACGGCGTGGGTGAGTGTGGGGAGTTTGTGGTGCGTGGGGGACGGTGGGTGGTGTGACACTTCACGGCGTGGGTGAGTGTGGGGAGTTTGTGGTGCGTGGGGGACGGTGGGTGGTGTGACACTTCACGGCGTGGGTGAGTGTGGGGAGTTTGTGGTGCGTGGGGGACGGTGGGTGGTGTGGTCCAGATTATAAACCGCCTGTGTAGTCTACACGGGGTCTTTTTATTTTTTTTTAATGAATGTCTCTTTGCGTGTGCAAGATGGCGTAGCACGTGTGAGTGTGTGTGCACGGTGGGCGGTAGGGAGGTCAGTGTGTGTGTAACTCAAATGAGGACCTGGGGCGGTGTGTAAACATCGCACACAAAGGCGGTCCGGCGTGGTTGTAACCACCGACCCCCTCGTGTACCATGCCGGCCTTCATAGGGGCTCAATAACAGCACTTGCCCCATCAGTCTGTGGAGCTGCATGGGGGATGTTTGTGTTGGAGCTCGTGCTGTAGGCACGGAGGAGGCTCGTGAAGAACACTGCTCCTGGGCAGTTATTTTACTATCATATCCAGGACTGGTTGTGTATTTGTTTATTTTTCTTGCGTTGTCTCTTTGATGCATATACCACTTGGCGAGATGTTTCCTGCTTCATTCTGGTGCATTTGCTGCTTTTTTCAGTGTATCTGCACTGGGCGTGTTGGTTGGATTTGGTGTTTGTCACGTGAGGTTCAAAACAAAACTATTTTATTTATCAGGTAAAATCCACTGAGCTATTCGCATTTTCAGAAGCGACCTGGCCACTAATGATAGCCCAGCAAAGTGGCTTGTCATGTGGACATTTGAAAGACAGCCAAATAATCAAAACACATGTTTCTAAGTGTGGAGGGATAAACCGGAGGACCCAGAAAAACATCCTCGCGACCACGGGGAGAACTTGTAAACTCCAAATATGCAGGCGTAAGGGTTGAGATTGAACCCACGACCTCCTGCATACGAGGCAATGGAGATAACAGCTCGCCACCGCGGTGTTCCATATTACTTTACTGCCCTTTGCATTACCGTAATATATGGTCAATCGTATTTTTACAGAAAAGGTGTTGATTTAAAAGTCACGGTTTTTGTTGCTGACTCG
Organism: Petromyzon marinus; assembly: GCF_048934315.1. Lineage (NCBI taxonomy): Eukaryota > Metazoa > Chordata > Hyperoartia > Petromyzontiformes > Petromyzontidae > Petromyzon > Petromyzon marinus. The sequence goes on from NW_027422640.1 coordinate 1,032,011, forward strand.
ATTGACTCCCACCTCCCTATTTACAGACATTGTCAATGGGGGCTGAAGTCTGTTAATCGTGACCAGTCAGTCACGTGAGGGGGAGAAAAACCCCCACTGTCCCCTTCACCCCGTGGTGTTGCCTATGAGACTCATTCCCACGTAGAAGCCTGAGTTTACAATGACGTTATACTGGAGTGGAACCCACCTCGTTGTAAATATTTGAATGCAATTTAAAACTCGCTTTTTATCAAGTGTGCCAATCAACTGGGAGTCTTGTCTTTCATAGTACAGTACTCGATTTGTTCTGTTTCGCCTGTTTTGTTGGTAAAGCTACGGTCTTGTTTATGATCCCTCCAATGTCTCCCGATTAATTTGTGAATAAAAAAACAAGATTGCCCTCGCCGTCTTGAAAATCCTCACTGGTCTCACTTCTGCCTGCCACCCCCTATCATGGGTCCCCGTGGTGGCGAGATGTTAATTCCCTAGCTTGGTATGGAGGAGGGTCGTGGGATCGGTCCTGACTACGATGCCTGTTGTATTTTTGAAAATTGACGTTCTCCCCATGGTCGTGTGGATATTTGCTCCGAGTCATCCGAGTTTTCCCTCCACATTTAGAATCGTGGTAAGCCACTTCGTTGAGCTATCTTTAGTGGTCATGTCACTTCTGAAAAATGAGTGAATACGTAAGGGGGCTTTTATATGTTCTCTCCCCGTGGTGGTCACGTGGAATTTTTTTCTGTCCCTTCGGTTTTGCTCTCCACATTTAGAAACACGCGTGTAAATTATTTGGCAATGATCAATTCCCACGTGATGATAAACCTCTTCGATTAGCTATGACGTGTAACGTGGTAACTTCTGAAAAATAGCTATATAGCTCAGTGGGCCTTGCCTGCTAAAATAAAAACATTTTATAGTTTTACTTGGGGGTCTATAGCTGTGCGCACTGCCGCACAGTTGCAATCCATTGAATTGTAATGCAAAATCAGATGTCATCTTCCTTGCCTAGTATGAAGGAGGTGGTGGATCAGTTCCGACCCTGACGCCTGTTCTATATTTGGAGTTTGCTGTTCTCCCCATGGTCGCGTTGATTTTTCTTCAGATCCTCCAGTTTTTCCCTCCACATTTGGAAGCATGTGTTCAGGTTATTTGGCTGCTATAAATTTGCACGTATTAAGCCACTTCGTTGGGCTATCGTTTGTGGATTTTTATTCAACCTTGACTGATTAGGAGGCTACGTTTCCATTTAAAGCTTTCATGACTGCAGGGATTCATATTATTGGTTATTTCAGTAAAGTCACGGAGAAGAGAAAAATAAAATAATAATTAAACATGATAAAATTCTCACGACGTTTCGGCCACAATGCAACCAGCCGTCCTCAGGTGAAGAACAGAGCTGTCGGAAAGACAGCATCCTAATTAACACTGTTAAGCTTTGCAGCGTATTTTAAGCTGGGTGGGAGGAGGAGAGCGCATTGACAAAGGAGTTTACATATCAACAGGGGAATTTAGCATGTTGATGACAAATGCAGATATGGGGTAAGTCACTCCTTGTGCAATGTGTAGGCGGTGGGGGGGTCTCAAAGTCATATTATGCTAGTATATTATATAGGATTAGAAGTAATAAAGGGAGGGAAATTTTACTAAAGGTACTAAGAGGGAGCAAAGAAATATGTCAATGGGAGAGTGGTAGTAGGAAACTTGCAGCAGAGCAAAAAAAAACTCCGATCCGTGAGGAGAATACAAAAGCTATATAGTTAATGCCAGCGAATGGAATGCGGTCTGAAAGTCACCGTAAACGTGAACACAATCAATCAAGACCCGAAATGGTTTAGCATGTCCTTCCAATGATTGCTGAGCCAGAATCCATCTTCTCGGTTGAAATTGTTTCTGTGTTTGTATATGTGGATGGCCTCATGAACGAATCTCTCATGGTAGCCGGATGGCTTGCAGAGAACCTCTGTCTTGGAGAAGTCAATATCATGTGAGCCCACTGAATTATAACAATGATCTGCCACGGCTGAGGTGTTGGTCCTACTGTGTTTCAGGTCTGCTTTATGTTCCCGGATGAGGTCCGAGACATGTCGTTTGGTTTCTCCAATGTAACTACTACCACAGAGACAACTTAGTTTGTAGACGCCAGGGTACTGTATGTCTGGAATCACATATTTTACAGACGGGACCAGATCACGGATTTTATGTACTGTGTTGAATCGGACCTGGATCTTGTGTTTATGGAAGAGGTACGTGGATGACACTTTTGTCATCTAGTTGGCAATGTTCCAGTAAAAATCTCCAATCCAAAAAGCATGCGGTTATGTCTGTGTAGTGCATTGTGGGCATCTGAGACAATCTAGAGAAGAGTTAGAGAATTTTGCACTCCGTTAGTTAGGTAAACTCCATGCATGAATTTTAATGGGATTACTTTCAAGGGGAATGACTACGGTCCAACTGCCAAGGCTCGTTATATCTGGGGGTGGGGGTGGATGTCAGACCCCAGCAGTGCTTCCAACAGTTCCTTGGTTTTTAGTCTGATCTGCTCTTCCCCTGAGTCGAAGTGATGGCACGCCTCTGCTAGTTTGTGCTTTTTTTTTTCTCCACGAACCAGTCAATTATGGGGTGAGTGCTCTCGGCAAAGTTTTTGTTTTCAGCCTTGGTGATGGTGTCCCTGGTTTGTAGCTACTTGTAGAAGTGTGACTGCGGCATATCGTGTCGTACCTGTATCAGTTGGAAATAATCAATTTTCTCTTCTTGGGTCTATAGGTCTCCGATTTTATCAATACCAGCAGCTTTACCATGCTGGCCAATTAATTCCTTTACCCTGTATTTTATTGGTTGCAGTGCCTCATAGAGGGGACTGTGCAGAGGGGGAAAGAACGGGATTTGTCTTTCTGTAGACTCGGAGGATGGTGGCAATGGCCTAGAGCAGCTTCAGGCCCTATGGGTTATCTTTGATGGGGGGCGAGAGAACAATTCTGGCAGGCTACCAGGGGCTGATGGAACATCCTTCCCACTTATTCCATATCACCCTCTTTTCTGAGTTGATCCAGTGTTTGATGTTCAGTTTTATCCTTAATGCGTATCAGAACATGGTTATTTGATGAAGAATCTAATTACAAATATCGGAGAGCATTGATGCAGAGAATCGTGTGGCAGAGAATGGCAGCACAAGAGTTTTCACCGAGCATCTTCTGGAAACCGTTCGGGGTGGCCTCACTATCCGTACCCACGAGGAACCACACTGCCCCACACTCTCTGTTGTGAAATGGGTGCGAATCACATGATGGTAAAAACACGTTATAATATTTTCTATATAATATATGATGATATAATTTCCCCGAGGATAATCGTCAAAGTGAGAGTGGTATTGCAGGAGATGTTGCACTGAGCGATGAACCTTGGCACATGAGTTTCATTCCCTGCCATGGTGAATGTCGGTGGCAGGAAATATCTAAATCAATCCTGCTTCCCCCTAAGTAATCCACACGGTGAAGTATGGTCAAGAAACATCCACGACTTTAAAAACATGTGGACTCCTGCATGAGTTTATGCAAAATAAATAAATCTGTCTTATTATTATGGTCTTCAATCGCCTGCGATGTAATGACGAGACTGACTGGTGGTCTTTGATGGGTGCTTGAGCCACATTGTTTATGAATGATGTATTATTAAATCGAGCAACTGTTTTAAGTCAGCTGCTGATGAATATGTTCAGAATAGATCCTACAACATGAACGGGATGATCTCGCACAGTGGAGATGTTAACGAGAGACAATTGAGGTTCAGTCCTCGCTCATTTTCCACAATGTGTGAATTGGCGCTCACACGCGGCTCCTCACGGGTGGCGTCGATGTCACAAGTCGAGGAGACTGAAGTGCTGTGATAAAAGGGCCATTGCCTGAATTGTCCGTTACTATAAAATTTTTATTTTCAAGCGGTGTTGTCAACGAATGTAAGTTCTTTCGGAAGATAAATAACATCGCGATGGGGGGAGTGGGAGATAGCGCGATTGAAGGGGGGGGGGGGGGCTATAGGGGCAGGGCCGAAGCGGCGCTGCCGATGTTGAGTAAAGTTTTTATCAGTGTCTTATGCTCGAGCCTAGGGGCTATGCCAAGAGGCTAGGACATTGAGAACACGGATTCGAATGCACGTCTCATCTTGCCACATGTTTTTTAATATCTCCATCAGTAACAGAATCAATCTACGAAGGAACGCTGCTTGTAATATGGGTATAGTACTCTGACGCGTGTAAAAATGGTATCGTACTGTCAATCGTATTTTACCAGGAGCATTGTCTATTTAAAGATCACGGTTTTTGTTGTTGAAATGAATTTCATTAGCTTCCTCCTCCCTGTTCACAGAGATCGTCAATAGAGGCTGAAGTCTGTTACTCGCGCACAGTCAGTCGAGGGAGTGATAGCCTCCACTGTGCCCTTCAGCCCGTGGCGTTGCCTATGGGACTCATTGTCCCGTAAAATCCCGAGTTCACAATGTCGATAAAAACGACACCTTTCTTTAATAACGATCCATGAAATAAGTGGGACTTTATCTAGTGTGACAGTCTTGTCTTTGGTAATACTGTACTCATCTTTTTTCTGTTGTCTGTTTTGTTAATTGGCAAAGTTGTGATCGTGTTTGATCCCTCCACTGGTACCCGATTCATTTCTGCATCAAGCACAATATCCCCTTTACTGTCTTCAAGATTCTCCATGGACTCGGTCCTGCTTGTCTCACCCATCATCTCATTCCCCTCCCCTCCCAGTGCTCTCCTATATCGTCCCTACCATCTCGCTTTACTTCCCTTTACTCATTTTCCGCCCAGCAACCAAGGCTTCCTGTTGGAACTTCTAATCAACCTTGACTCATTCGGAAGCCACTCATTCCCTTTTATTTTGATGCAATTCTCTGGGCGTGTCTCTTACCATCCACAGATTTATCCTGCGATTATCACTGTATGTTCTCTCTTTATAAATGTAGGCTGAATGTACACCTCCTTGTTCCCAATGATGATCTTAACTCATTGATGTGCACACCACCTTGACAGACTCTCTTTAAATGCACTTTAATTGATAATTTTTCATTTTGCTGCCTCTACTTCCCTACCATTCCCGTCTCCCCTCGCACTGTTTGACTGCTCAGCAGATAATTTCAGTCATACCACACTTTGTTCGTCAAGACTTGCTTGAGGCAAATATAAGTATGGTCCAACAACTTCTACGACTGACACAGCACGAGTAAGACTGCATGCAGTCCAACCAAAAAGACTGCATCATTGAAAACTGGTTTTAAGCCTGCCCTCCACGTGTGTTAAAAGATCCTACTCACCCATGTGATGATAGTTGAGCCTCTGGGTGTCAGCATTTCTGTTCTGATATTGCAAATGTTGGATACTTTTAGATTGTTTCATTTTTCTTAGGGTACCTCTCACTTTATCCTCAAATTGCTCAATGCAGAAGGTGTAGGGTCTTCAGTTGCTGTGACTTGCATGAGCTCTTCAGAGGGATATTTTTCCCGAGGGCCACATACAGAAAAATATACGAAGGACTGGGCCACTCACTAGACGTGAGCTATACTGCCTCACTTCTCATGCACTAATATTGACAAAATCAATCAAATGCAGGTAAATTACGTTTGATAATTGAACATGTTTGAAGAAAAAAAAGCCTCCATCATAGCTCTCCATTAGTAGATTTTCCTTTTATTTTTTACAAAAAGGTTGGCAGGTCATTCTCTCAGTGACAGCCTCAGATTGGTTCTTCGGGTGCTGATCCCCTTCATTGTCCTGTATGAAGGGAGAGACAAGAAGATAAATAAGGGATGTGGATATTTCAAACTTATTACACAAATAAATTATTGGGTTTGTTAACACATCAACCAACGTTTGTTAAAAAATTGTCATCAACTTTAATTGACTGAATTTATTAAGTAATTGGGCTTATTAACAAATGAAAACTGTGTGTATATTTTTAACTCACCTGTAATTGGAAGAATGTTGCGCTCAGTGGGAGCAGTGATGCTGCGCTTTGGTCTGAAGGATAGCTGGCAGGTCAGGAGTAAGTTTGGTGGTTGAGATGCAAAGGACGTCACGGAGATGGCTGTCGGTCGTTCTGGTTCTCAGTCTGCTTTTGTTCAGCGTTAACAGAGAGAATGTCTGCTCACAGATGTATGTTGAACCGAACAGACTCATCATTCGTTTTGCGTGGCGTCTCATCAGAGGAAACTTGGCCTTTTCCAAGCTCTGGTGGAAGTCAGGTAGGGAGAGAAGCTGATGCTGATTCTTCAGAGAATCATCACACTGAATTTCGATCAGTTCTAATTGCACACTCTCCTCCACTTCTTCTGCATCTATTGAAAACGGAGCCGCAAACAGTGTTATTTCCTTCTCAATGAATGAAAAATCTTGGAAGTGCTGACTGAATTCTGTCATGAAAGATGTGATCACAGACACATATTCTCCCATTTTTGCAGAGAGCTTGGCATTTGGAAATGCGCATTTGATTTCGGTCAGCATGGGGAAGTACGCTACATTGAAGTTGAGCAGTTGTGACTCGAAGAGATGGAGCTTCGCACGGAATGCTTTCATGTGCGCGTACAGCTGTGGTACCAGCTGCTCTTTGCCTTGTAGTATCTTGTTCAGGGTGTTGAGATGATCAGTGAGATCAACTAAAAAAGCCAGATCTGCCAACCATAAAGGGTCACTGATCTCATGGAGAGGTCTGCCCTTTTCTTTCAAAAACTTGTCGCTACTTGATCTCAGGGAATAAAACCGCTGCAGCACGGAGCCGTGACTGAGCCAGCGCACTTCAGAATGGTAGAGTAGGTCCCTGTATTCAGCATCGACATCAGAGAGGAACGCTTGAAATTCTCTGTGGTAAAGCCCTCGTGCCCGAATTATGTTGACAGTTTTCACAACTGTGTTCATCACATCGCCAAGCTGGATTATCTTGGCACAGAGGGCTTCTTGGTGGATGATACAGTGCATTTTGACAGCCTCACCTCCGCTCTCCCGCACCTTGGCACTCACCATAGAGGCCATTCCTTTGCACTCGCCTGTCATTACTGGAGCCCCATCCATTGTAATTCCACACAGCTTTTCCCATTTAAGTCCAGCCTGGTCAATTGCATCTGACACAGCTTCAAACATGTCCTTCCCAGTTGTTGTCCCCTTTAGACTCCGAAGATCGAGCAGTTCCTCCGTAATGCAAAAATTATCAACTCCCCGCAAAAAAAATTAGCAGCTGTGCAGTGTCCGTGGCATCTGTGCTCTCATCACATGCAATCGAGTAAAAATCGAAATCACAAGCTTTATCTGACACTTGCTATTTTGAGTTAGCCGACAAGTCTTCAATTCGCCACACAACCGTATTTCTGGACATACTAACATTGTTGAAATCCTGCATTTTCTCCGGGCACATTATTCCCACGACTTTAGTGAGGCACTGTTTGATGAAGTCACCGTCTGAGAAAGGTTTCCCGTGTAGGGCAATGAGTTGAGCTCCTTCATAACTGGCTATTGTTGTATTTTCTTGAGCTTTGTTAGCACGGAAAAAAACCTGCTGCTGCGTTAGCAGGCAAGCTGCGATTAGCTTTACCTTCTCTTTCCGCTCGGCGCCAGTGTAGGACGTGAAGGTCTGATGTTTTGTTTCATAATGCCGTCGTACATTGTACTCTTTCATCACGGCAACACTCTCATTACAAATCAAACAAACACACTTCCCCTTGGTTTCTATGAAAAAAATATTCATTTTTTCACCGAGTCTGAAATTTTCTGCACTCGCTTGCAATCTTGCATCTCTTTGGTCCCGGCATTTCTGGTGACCCTGAGCAAATTTGTTTTCGATTCCTTGCTTTGTGGAGACGCTGCCGTGTTCAAGACAATAGCGCCACCTAGTTTTTAAACTAAGAAGTGCAATACAGTCGGCCATAGTGCATTATATTTTTAGACTTTGATACGGGTCAATTAAAAATGGATGGCGGGCCGCAGTTGGCCCGCGGACCGTAGTTTGGACACCCCTGGTGTAGGGTCTTCAGTTGCTGTGGCTTGCACAAGCTCTTCAGAGGGATATGACGAAGAGCGATTCTGCAACTGGAAGCATAATTATTTCTAGCATGCTAGTTCCTGCCTTCAGCTGCTGAGGAGTTTGCCACTGGCATTTGTAATTGCACAGGGAACATTAAAGTAGGCTCCCCTGAGCTGACTTAAGTTTGCAAAGTAATCCTTGATTTAACTGTTTTGAGAGTTATTATTCAACTGCTGCAACTTTGCCATCAGGCCTCCTCTGGTCATGCCAGATCTGAGTTTTGCATTGCCTTCTTAGGTCCTTGTAGTCTTCTATGGGCCCTTGTAGCAGTTTTTACGTTCTTTTTTCAATTAAACATCTCGTTTAATCACTAATCCATTCCTTCCGAATATTGCAACGGGTTGTTGGGCAGGTCTTGGCGGCGTTGTTTACATTATCTTGAAATTGGTCCCAAACTGTCGGTTCCTCATTAGACAGGAGCATGTATTACCACTGCCCAGCTCCATTACAACCATCCCCACCATCAGAACTATATCAAGTATGAGCTGGAGAAGCTTTGTTGAACTTCGAGTATACTACTAAGAAATGGGATTTACATTCATCCCCACATAAAACAAAGCACCTGCCTGGGTATTCTGTGTCATCTTATTCTCCCCTCCCTCCACTCCCCAGGAGTGGTGGGGCAGTTTTGGACAGAGTAGAACAATGTTCCATACCTGGAAAGGGTGCTCGTGACTAGCTCCAGTTTGGCAGCAGAGGTAATGCTCCGAATCGGTTGAACATAATTATCCCAGCTGTGTAACACACTGTGAATGCTGCATGGCCTGTCACTCCACACAAATCTCTGGGTCTTCTCAGCAATGTATCCCCTCCCTTCTCTACATTTGAGAAATGTGGATCCCTTTTAAAGGATCATCTACACTGGTTTTGCATATTCAAGTTGTCTACGATCCACTGTGGGTTTTAAAATTTGGATTGTGTGAGCAGCTTAAATCCTTGAAAGATCTGTACAAATTCCCATCAATAAGATCCTAAGGTGGGTGTGGCAGCATTGGCTGGGTCATGTAGCCCAACTGGCCAGTCACTGCGTACTCAAACAGCTTCTGTTTGTTCAGATATAAGGGGCTAAACGCAATAGGTAAGAGTTTGACTGCTGTATAACAGAAGGATGTGGATCTGCTTGGGCTTGCCAACAGCTCAACCAGTGGTTTCAAGATCAGCCTCTCTCGAGGAGTTTTGTGAAGGATGTCTGCCTCCAGCAATAATGGAGGGCGGAGAAGTGATGCTCACTACAACGAGCGGAGTGCAGAATGAGTAAAATGCAGCAAGGTGGAACAGTAGGGAGCACGCGTTGTAGATCTGACAGTCGTTCCTGTCACTCAACCTATGGCACCTTTATCTATCCTGTAACCTCCTGCCCACGAGCCTTCGATAGTGCACATGACCTCAATGTGCACTTAGCCTGGCACCTGCACTTTGTTGACGTCACCAATTTTTATTGGTGAATGGCTGTTATTGTTAGTGTGTATTGTTCCACTACTTTCCTGTGCCTTACTGGCCTTCTTAGGTGCTCACTAGCAGAACTAATCCCAATAATATAATCTGTCCAAAACTATTTGGGAGATTTTTCACGTTTTTATCTGTGTATGTTTGTGTGCATGCCCTATGTGTGTTTTTGGCGAGCCATGCTGCACAACAAACTCAGCCACAGTTATCAATAGCACATGATATCTACACTGGTATTGGGTCCTCTCGGTTGGATCTGCATTAAATGAGTGCCTGGCACAATAGGTAATCAGTAGAACCTATGAGACAAACGTGGACAGGTGTGGTGCTGGCTATTTCTCATCCACTTTTGCCATGCCGGCCTTCAAAGGGGCTCAATAACAGCATGGGGGATGTTTGTGTTGGAGATCGTGCTGTAGGCGTAGAAGATGCACTGCCCTTGATCCTCTGCAGGAGCTCGCGTCTGCTGTGTGTAGCATGGAGCTGCACGAGAGTGAAGCCAATAGAGTTGTCGTACCTTGGGCGTAAACAGCAATGGATGTCTATTTGCCACGTGTCCATTTTTTTTCTTAATTATTGTGGATATGTGTGCTGTATGAGAGAGAAAGCGACTGAGCCCACGCCGTCACCCCCTCCCCCACATTACAGTATCTCTTCGTACTATTTGACTGCTCAGCTAATCATACGTGCAATACGTTAGGTGAGGAGGAAGGACAACAAACTAAACACAAAAAAGCACTTCTAACGAAATGAGTTTTCAAATAAGTGCATCACCCCAGTGGCTTCCTAATATCAGAAGGAAGAGAATTTCAGACGGCAGCAGAAGCGCATCTGAAAGCGCGCGATGCAAACAACTGCAGGCCACCGTGTGCTCCCTGCTGCCAAAGAACACAATTCGATCAATCCGTCTCCGAGCCCTCATTACTCTGATAGTGCGTTGTCTTTGAGTTGTGCGCCTTTTAGCGTCATCTGGTCAAACACCGTATGAGACTAGGCTCTAAGGAAATCTGTCTCTGGTGTGGACCAATCAATTTCAAGGACAATGCATACATTAATATTATTACATTTTGGTACTGGCAAAGGAGGTCTAATGATGTAGATGCTCACCCCGAGCCCTCATTACTTTGATAGTGCATTGTCTTTGAGCTGTACACCTTTTGGCGTCATGTGGTCTAGCACCAATTGGGTCGAGGCTCAAAAGAAAGCCGTCCCTTGGTGTGGACCAATCAGTTTCAAGGACAATGCATATATTATCACAGTATGTTTTTTGTTTGCATTTTGACTGCAGGTGTTGTGGTTAATGCAGGCATGAATCCTTGTAAAAAGGTTTCAGTTTTGTTGCCAGAAAAAAGGGGAAAAACCCTATTATTACATTTTGGTATTGGCAAAGGAGGTATAATGATGTAGATGCTCACCCCGAGCCCTCATTACTTTGATAGTGCATTGTCTTTGAGCTGTACGCCTTTTGGCATCATGTGGTCGAGCACCAATTGGGTCGAGGCTCAAAAGAAAGCCGTCCCTTGGTGTGGACCAAACAGTTTCAAGGACAATGCATATATTATCACAGTATGTTTTTTGTTTGCATTTTGACTGCTGGTGTTGTGGTTAATGCAGACAAGAATCCTTGTAAAACGATTTCAGTTTTGTTGCCAGAAAAAAGGGAAAAAACCCTATTATTACATTTTGATACTAGCAACGGAGTCCTCATGTTGCTAAGCTCTGTTTTAGAAAATATTAGGAAAATTGTCCCGTATGCCCAACTGACCTTGCTGTATTGTAGAGCTCTTAGATAACATTTCCTCATTTCTCTCGTGTCCCTAAGACTGGTTGGGTTCAACCCAGAAATGTGTTGCTACACAATGAACAAAAGAACTCACATTCGTCAATAACACTGCTACATTTAAATTAAACATGTTTAAGAGGCGACGATGTGGGCAATAATTTATCTTCATAGCGCGCATTTCTATGTATTTCGAATCTTCCTGCGCCCACATTCCACAAATCACAGATTTGCGTGGTTGAGCTTATAGCAGTGGAATGTGCAAATTGACTCCATGCGCCGGCGGATTGGGAGTCTAAATTTATCAGCACTGATCTTCATACCTGGCGACACCATTCCTGCTTGTCATACACATATGCAAGACTGCGCCAATGATACCCCGTATATCCATAACAGACGTTTGGGGCAAGTGCTGTTAGCGAGCATCGATGAAGGCCTGCACAGCACACGAGGGGGTGGGTGACCAGCACCATGCCCGGCCGTCTTTTTCTTCCCAGTGGCAATGTTAATCCATTGCACCAGATGCTCATTTGAAGCCGATTTAACTTAGGACAGGCTCAGGGCAGGCTCACGACAGGTTCAGATAATCATCACAAGTGTTGGTCATGAGCAGAAATCGAACTCAGATCGTCCAGTTTATAGCACAGCAGTCTAACCACTGTCCAACTGCTCCCACAGACACATGCACGTATATATATACATACAAGATATATGTACACACAAATACATATACATACACGCATGTACAAACGCATTCTACATTCACGCGTATACACCCAAATCAACATATACACAAACGTGGAATACACTTTTCGAGTTCTTCCATAAAAATTGATTATATTATTGTGTGTCCCCATTTATGAAAATATAGTTGACATCCTCCTGGAATTAAAAGGATTTCTTCTTGCTGAGTTGAGCAATGTCTTTTCACAATTGGCATTATGTTGCTACCAAAATGAAACTAATAAATTGCTCTCCTGATCCTATACCCACATTCTTACTTGGTTTATATTTTCTGTTTTAGGTCCAATTGTCACTTGAATTACCAATGTATCCTTTCACTCTTGAATTGACCCACATCCTTGCAATGTGCTGTTATCACACCCCTGTTATAAAAGCAGAATCTCGACTGGAGCACACTCAGTTAAGTATCGGCTCATTCTGCACCTTCGATTAGCACGGTTGGCTACTTAAGGTAAGGCATAAGATCTCCATACATACATACATTCTTAACCTCCTCTCTGTGTCTAAGTTTATTGAACGTGTCATGGCCTTTACATTACAATATGTGATCAAATACGCTTTACAAACCATTTCAATCTGGTTTTGGATCAATGCAAAGCACAATCAGCTCTTGTTAGCATTTCTAATGACCTTTTGTTGGCTTAATAGCTTTTCAATTATCTATATTAGACCTCAGTGCTGGTTTCAATTTAATGTATCATTGTATTCCGTGAAAAAGACCAGCATTAGTTACTGGTGATGCTGGAACTGCTCTCTTGCTTTCATATATCTGGCTGACAGCAAACTATTTCAAAACATTGGACACACCTCCAAAACAAACACTGTTTTATTTGACATTCATCAGGGCTCAGTCTTGGGGCCGATACCATTTTCCATATTTATGTTACCACTCGATACAATTATTTTAACCCAATCTCAATCAAACATGGCAATAGCTGTATCTGCTGCCACAGTGTTTACATGACGTTAAGAAATGGATGACATAAAACAATTTAAGTAAAATTCTGACAAAGCTGAGATTGAAATTGTCTTTCTACAACAGCTTCCTAAATGTGATATCGTTTGATACTTATTGACAGCACTGTAATTCACCCAGTCCTGTAGTTCGGAATCTAGAGGTAATTTTTCATCTTGCCCAGTTTTTTGAAGCACGTATTAGAAATATTGTAAGACTGTCATTTGTTCTCCTTCACAATATTGCTAATATATGCTCTTGCCGTTCTCTCGCTGATGCTGTGAAGCTAATACATACCATTATCTCCCCTGGACTCGACGACTGTAATTATTTGCTTGTTGGCATATCTGATAATATTCTTAGCTCTTTCGGTAAAGTCACGTTGAAGGGAAACAATAAAATAATAAAATATATATAAAACAATAAAAAATTATCACGACGTTTCGACCATAACACAAACGGTCGTCATCAGGTGTGTCGGTTTGCATACATTTATTTATTTTTAAACGGTGTATTTATTTATAAAAACCGTCAGCGCCATGCGCAGCGATTTGGCAATTTATTTAGAAGGACTAGTCCATCTATGTTCTGAAAAGAGGAGGGGGGAGACGAAAAATTAATGTATGCTGTCTGAAAGCCACTGTAAGCGTGAACAATCAATTAAGACCTGAAATGGTTTATCAAATCTTTCCAATGATTGCTAAGCCAGAATCCATCTTCTCGGTCGAAATTGTCTCTGTGCTTGTATATGTGGATAGCCTCATGAACGAATCTCTCATGGTAGCCAGATGGCTTACAAAGAACCTCTGTCTTGGAAAAGTCAATGTCATGTGAGCCTACTGAATTATAACAATGATTTGCCACGGCCAAGGTGTGGGTCCTACCGTGTTTAAGGTCTGCTTTGTGTTCACGAATGCGGTCCGAGACATGGCGTTTGGTTTCTCCAATGTAACTACTACCACAGAGGCAACTTAGTTTGTAGACACCAGGGTACTGTATGTCCGGAATCACATCTTTTACAGATGGAACCAGATCACGGATTTTATGTAATGTGTTGAAACGGACCTGGATCTTGTGTTTATTAAAGATTTTGGAGATCTTTTTTGTGATCCCCGCAATGTAGGGTAAAGTGATGGTTTTGAAAGGCTCCTCAAGAGGGTCCTTCTTCATGGTTTGAGTGATAGCTTTGCGGATTGTATAGTCGGAGTAACCATTAGCCTTAAGAGCTTGGTGTACGTGCTTGAGTTCACTGCCTATGTGTTCCTGGTCGGATATGCATTGGGCTCTATGATACAGAGTCTTGATGAGAGAATTCTTCTGTGATGGATGGTGTTGGGAATCCGGTTTCAGATAAGGATCGGTATGGGTAGCTTTCCTGTAGACAGAGTGGCTCATTGAACCATCAGGTCTCTTTTTAATTAGGACATCCAAAAAAGGTAGCTTGCCATCTTTTTCGACTTACATGGTAAATCTGATGGCTGGGTGTATGGAATTGATGTGGTCGAAGAATTGGTCTAGAGCAGGCCGGCCATGTGGCCAGATGACAAAAGTGTCATCCACGTACCTCTTCCATAAGGTTGGGCGCAGAGTGGCAGTCTGGATGGCGTCTGTCTCAAATTTCTCCATGAAAATGTTAGCTATAACCGGAGATAGGGGGGAGCCCATTGGGGTGCCCTCAGTTTGTAGAAAGTTTTATTCCAAGAGAAGTATGTATTGGTTAAACAGTGTCTCACCAGGGGGGGTACCTCAGTGTTTAGTCCTTGATGAACCAAGTCTTAAATGATTGCGATGGTTTCAGGTACAGGAACCTAGGTGAATAAGGAAACTACATCAAAACTGACAAGCAGGTCGTCTGGGGAGAGGGAAATACCCTTGATTGTCGATACCAGGTGAGTAGAATTTTGTACCGCAGAGGTGGTTTTTCCAGTGAAAGGACGCAGGATTTCAGACAAAAAACGCGCCAGTTTGTAGGTGGGGGAGTATCTACTTTAAGTATTTTTGGTAAGCCGTGTAATCTTTTTTGGATGTTCTAATTAAAAAGAGACCTGATGGTTCAATGAGCCACTCTGTCTACAGGAAAGCTACCCATACAGATGCTTATCTGAAACCGGATTCCCACCACCATCCATCACATAAGAATTCTCTCATCAAGACTCTGTATCATAGAGCCCAATGCATATCCGACCAGGAACACATAGGCAGTGAACTCAAGCACGTACACCAAGCTCTTAAGGCTAATGGTTACTCCGACTATACAATCCGCAAAGCTGTCACTCAAACCATGAAGAAGGACCCTCTTGAGGAGCCTTTCAAAACCATCACGTTACCCTACATTGCGGGGATCACAAAAAAGATCTCCAAAATCTTGAATAAACACAAGATCCAGGTCCGTTTCAACACATTACATAAAATCCGTGATCTGGTTCCGTCTGTAAAAGATGTGATTCCGGACATACAGTACCCTGGTGTCTACAAACTATGTTGCCTCTGTGGTAGTAGTTACATTGGAGAAACCAAACGCCATGTCTCGGACCGCATTCGTGAACACAAAGCAGACCTTAAACACGGTAGGACCAACACCTCGGCCGTGGCAGATCATTGTTATAATTCAGTAGGCTCACATGACATTGACTTTTCCAAGACAGAGGTTCTTTGTAAGCCATCTGGCTACCATGAGAGATTCGTTCATGAGGCTATCCAGCTATTCAAGCACAGAGACAATTTCAACCGAGAAGATGGATTCTGGCTTAGCAATCATTGGAAAGATTTGATAAACCATTTCAGGTCTTAATTGATTGTTCACGCTTACAGTGGCTTTCAGACAGCATACATTAATTTTTCGTCTCCCCCCTCCCCTTTTCAGAACATAGATGGACTAGTCGTTCTAAATAAACTGCCAAATCGCTGCGCGTGGCGCTGACGGTTTTTATAAATAAATACACCGTTTAAAAATAAATAAATGTATGCAAACCGACACACCTGATGACGACCGTTTGTGTTATGGTCGAAACGTCGTGAGAATTTTTTATTGTTTTATATATTTTTTTATTATTTTATTGTTTCCCTTCAACGTGACTTTACCGAAAGAGCTAAGAATATGAATTACTGCAGTCACGAAAGCTTTAAATCAAAATATATCTGATGTTTTAAATATTCTGCAGTATGTACAGAACCCAGATGCTTGTTTGGATGCTCTAATATATTTTAGCATATACATGCTTTGCATTATTTGCTCCTGGCCGAATTCAGGAGTAAAATGTAATATTCTGTTGCCAATATCAAAGCCTTTGAATTGAATAGCGCCTGTCTACTTCAGTGCTCTGCTCTCATGCTACTTTGCTCACAATTTATGGCCTCTGGACTCCAGGCTGCTGTCTCAGAGGCGAATGCTGGATGTGGAACACGATCCTTACCTATATCAAGAATTGGGACTATGTGAGCACTTTTAAATCTTCCTCGAAAACTAAGCTTCTTGCTTAGAAGCGATTGTAAACATATCTGTCTCTCCCTGTATGAGACTGACCTTGTTGTGTTGTACAGCTTTCAGATATTATCAATGTCCTTATTCCTCTCGCGTTTACAAAACCAGTTGCATTCAGCCAAGAGCTGTCCTGCTGCCTGAGCTAAACTAGAATAGAACCGGGCCAAGCAGCACAGGTACTGCTAAGACCACAAGTTCGAATCCGGGGCGTCCACGGGGATAGACGGCTCTGTGGAGTGGCCGTGTTGGCGCGGGTCCCGTGGTGGTGAGACGTGGCACCACTGTGCCTCTCTCTCCCTCCCTCTTTCACAAAGAGTGCGAAGTGGTGACATTGAGCAGCACCGGTTTGATTCTGGCTTAGCAATCATTGGAAGGATTTGATAAACCATTTCAGGTCTTAATTGATTGTTCACGCTTACGGTGGCTTTCAGACAGCATACATTATTTTTTCGTCTCCCCCCTCATCTTTTCAGAACATAGATGAACTCGTCCTTCTAAATAAACTGCCAAATCGCTGCCCGTGGTGCTAACGTTTTTATATATGTTAATAAATACATCGTTCAATAAATAAATAAATATATGCAAACCGCTACTTCTTTGAAATGTTTCTTGTCGTTGGGTTTTCACACCTGATGATGACCGTTTGTGTTATGGTCTCTCTCTGTGTCTAAGTTTATTGAACGTGTCATGGCCTTTACATTACAATATGTGATCAAATAAGCTTTACAAACCATTTCAATCTGGTTTTGGATCAATGCAAAGCACAATCAGCTCTTGTTAGCATTTCTAATGACCTTTTGTTGGCTTAATAGCTTTTCAATTATCTATATTAGACCTCAGTGCTGGTTTCAATTTAATGTATCATTGTATTCCGTGAAAAAGACCAGCATTAGTTACTGGTGATGCTGGAACTGCTCTCTTGCTTTCATATATCTGGCTGACAGCAAACTATTTCAAAACATTGGACACACCTCCAAAACAAACACTGTTTTATTTGACATTCATCAGGGCTCAGTCTTGGGGCTGATACCATTTTCCATATTTATGTTACCACTCGATACAATTATTTTAACCCAATCTCAATCAAACATGGCAATAGCTGTATCTGCTGCCACAGTGTTTACATGACGTTAAGAAATGGATGACATAAAACAATTTAAGTAATATTCTGACAAAGCTGAGATTGAAATTGTCTTTCTACAACAGCTTCCTAAATGTGATATCGTTTGATACTTATTGACAGCACTGTAATTCACCCAGTCCTGTAGTTCGGAATCTAGAGGTAATTTTTCATCTTGCCCAGTTCTTTGAAGTACGTATTAGAAATATTGTAAGACTGTCATTTGTTCTCCTTCACAATATTGCTAATATATGCTCTTGCCGTTCTCTCGCTGATGCTGTGAAGCTAATACATACCATTATCTCCCCTGGACTCGACGACTGTAATTATTTGCTTGTTGGCATATCTGATAATATTCTTAGCTCTTTCGGTAAAGTCACGTTGAAGGGAAACAATAAAATAATAAAATATATATAAAACAATAAAAAATGCTCACGACGTTTCGACCATAACACAAACGGTCGTCATCAGGTGTGTCGGTTTGCATACATTTATTTATTTTTAAACGGTGTATTTATTTATAAAAACCGTCAGCGCCACGCGCAGCGAATTGGCAATTTATTTAGAAGGACTAGTCCATCTATGTTCTGAAAAGAGGAGGGGGGAGACGAAACATTAATGTATGCTGTCTGAAAGCCACTGTAAGCGTGAACAATCAATTAAGACCTGAAATGGTTTATCACATCTTTCCAATGATTGCTAAGCCAGAATCCATCTTCTCGGTTGAAATTGTCTCAGTGCTCGTATATGTGGATAGCCTCATGAACGAATCTCTCATGGTAGCCAGATGGCTTACAAAGAACCTCTGTCTTGGAAAAGTCAATGTCATGTGAGCCTACTGAATTATAACAATGATCTGCCACTGCCGAGGTGTTGGTCCTACCGTGTTTAAGGTCTGCTTTGTGTTCACGAATGCGGTCCGAGACATGGCGTTTGGTTTCTCCAATGCAACTACTACCACAGAGGCAACTTAGTTTGTAGACACCAGGGTACTGTATGTCCGGAATCACATCTTTTACAGATGGAACCAGATCACGGATTTTATGTAATGTGTTGAAACGGACCTGGATCTTGTGTTTATTAAAGATTTTGGAGATCTTTTTTGTGATCCCCGCAATGTAGGGTAAAGTGATGGTTTTGAAAGGCTCCTCAAGAGGGTCCTTCTTCATGGTTTGAGTGATAGCTTTGCGGATTGTATAGTCGGAGTAAGCATTAGCCTTAAGAGCTTGGTGTACGTGCTTGAGTTCACTGCCTATGTGTTCCTGGTCGGATATGCATTGGGCTCTATGATACAGAGTCTTGATGAGAGAATTCTTCTGTGATGGATGGTGGTGGGAATCCGGTTTCAGATAAGGATCGGTATGGGTAGCTTTCCTGTAGACAGAGTGGCTCATTGAACCATCAGGCCTCTTTTTAATTAGGACATCCAAAAAAGGTAGCTTGCCATCTTTTTCGACTTCCATGGTAAATCTGATGGCTCGGTGTATGGAATTGATGTGGTCGAAGAATTGGTCTAGAGCAGGCCGGCCATGAGGCCAGATGACAAAAGTGTCATCCACGTACCTCTTCCATAAGGTTGGGCGCAGAGTGGCAGTCTGGATGGCGTCTGTCTCAAATTTCTCCATGAAAATGTTAGCTTAGCAATCATTGGAAAGATTTGATAAACCATTTCAGGTCTTAATTGATTGTTCACGCTTACAGTGGCTTTCAGACAGCATACATTAATTTTTTCGTCTCCCCCCTCCTCTTTTCAGAACATAGATGGACTAGTCGTTCTAAATAAACTGCCAAATCGCTGCGCGTGGCGCTGACGGTTTTTATAAATAAATACACCGTTTAAAAAGAAATAAATTTATGCAAAACCGACACACCTGATGACGACCGTTTGTGTTATGGTCGAAACGTCGTGATAATTTTTTATTGTTTTATATATATTTTATTCTTTTATTGTTTCCCTTCAACGTGACTTTACCGAAAGAGCTAAGAATATGAATTGCTGCAGTCACGAAAGCTTTAAATCAAAATATATCTGATGTTTTAAATATTCTGCAGTATGTACAGAACCCAGATGCTTGTTTGGATGCTCTAATATATTTTAGCATATTATACATGCTTTGCATTATTTGCTCCTGGCCGAATTCAGGAATAAAATGTAATATTCTGTTGCCAATATAAAAGCCTTTGAATTGAATAGCGCCTGTCTACTTCAGTGCTCTGCTCTCATGCTACTTTGCTCACAATTTATGGCCTCTGGACTCCAGGCTGCTGTCTCAGAGGCGAATGCTGGGTGTGGAACACGATCCTTACCTATATCAAGAATTGGGACTATGTGAGCACTTTTAAATCTTCCTCGAAAACTAGGCTTCTTGCTTAGAAGCGATTGTAAACATATCTGTCTCTCCCTGTATGAGACTGACCTTGTTGTGTTGTACAGCTTTCAGATATTATCAATGTCCTTATTCCTCTCGCGTTCACAAAACCAGTTGCATTCAGCCAAGAGCTGTGCTGCTGCCTGAGCTAAACTGGAATAGAACCGGGCCAAGCAGCACAGGTACTGCTAAGACCACAAGTTCGAATCCGGGGCGTCCACAGGGATAGACGGCTCTGTGGAGCGGCCGTGTTGGCGCGGGTCCCGTGGTGGTGAGACATGGCACCACTGTGCCTCTCTCTCCCTCCCTCTTTCACAAAGAGTGCGAAGTGGTGACATTGAGCAGCACCGGTTTGATTCTGGCTTAGCAATCATTGGAAGGATTTGATCAACCATTTCAGGTCTTAATTGATTGTTCACGCTTATGGTGGCTTTCAGACAGCATACATTATTTTTTCGTCTCCCCCCTCCTCTTTTCAGAACATAAATGAACTCGTCCTTCTAAATAAACTGCCAAATCGCTGCCCGTGGTGCTAACGTTTTTATATATGTAAATAAATACACCGTTAAATAAATAAATAGATATATGCTAACCGCTACTTCTTTAAAATGTTTCTTGCCGTTGGGTTTTCACACCTGATGATGACGGTTTGTGTTATGGTCGAAACGTCGTGAGAATTTTTATTATTTTATATATTTTTTATTATTTAATTGTTTCCCTTCAACATGACTTTACCGAAAGAGCTAAGAATATGAATTACTGCAGTCACGAAAGCTTTAAATAAAAATGTAGAACTATCGATCAAATGCGTCCCATGGCGGTAGGGGCACACTACGGCCGGCAGCTATTTGCTTGGCAGCTGCTAAGTTCGTGCTGGGAGCAGTGAATGGTGGGTGGGGGGCTCGAGGGGTGGGTGTGGGGAGCGGTGGCGCAATGGTTAGTGCACAGTGCTAGGAACCCGGGTCGCCGAGTTCGACTTCTGCTCACGGCCAACACCAGTGACGATTATCTGCACGAGTCATGGGCCTCCCTGAGGACGTCACATTCACAACTAAAAATTAGCGTTGTGAATCTCCTATTTAAGATCCACCATTTCATTTACAGTGAATGCAACTTCATGGCTCCATGTAAACCTGCATTCAGTTTTTTTTTTTTAAATCATAATTATGACTTGTTATGAATTAGCATTGGCGGTTATTTGTGTTTAAGGTGATAGATATAATTGTAGTGGATCTACTGTATTGATTGAAAAATTCAAACCGTTTTGATTGGCTCTAACTATCTTGAGCAAATGCCACTGCAGCGGTGCACAAACATAATTCACAAAACATCCCGCACAATTCACGAATATTATGTGCCCATAAAAACAAATATTTGTTATAACCGGTGGCGTTTCGGTCAATAGCCATTCTTCAAAGGACATACCTATTCATGTATTTCGTTTATCTGTGCATATAATCAACAATTCACAGGTTTTATGAAAAGTTGATCTGCTAATACTCGTGGAATGCGAGCGTTTGCATTAACCTGCACATACTTTTTGGCGCAAGTAATGTTCGCGAGTAACTAGGGAGGCCGGCAGATTATGCGAGGGAGTGGGTAGCCAGCACCACACCCGACTGCCTTTGTCTCCCCAGTAGCAATGTTAACTCATCGCACCAGGTGAGACCCAGTCGATCTCGGAGAGGCCCATGCCTGGTTAAGATAATCGTCACTGGTGTCGGTCATGAGCGGGAATCTAAATCGGTTGGCCGGGTTCGTAGCACAGCGCGCTAACCACTACCTACCACTTCCTTTTTTATGGATTAAAACATTTTACTGACATTGCAATGCAAAATAGAGAAACATTACCATAGTGTGGTGTACAGTTGTGACATAAAGGGTTAATGTGACAAGTAATGTAAAGCACACCAAAGTGGTGCTCACTTCATCTACCCATCCTCACACTTCCCCGTGATTGTTTTCCAGCGCCTATCTCGTGACTCGCTATGGGAATCGCTGCGTCGGTGTCTCGCCCGTGTAGCTCCACGCTACCCACAGCAGACGCGCGCTCCCTACAAAGGATCCACGGTCGCACGTCTTCTACGCCTACAGCACGAGCTGCAACACAAACATACCCATGTAGCTCCACAGACTGGTGTGGCAAGTGCTGTTATTGGGTGCTTACGAAGGTCGGCATGGCGAACGAAGGTAGGTTTTTACCTCATAGGTGCTGTTGATTATCTGTTGCAACAAATTCTCATCTAATGCCGAGTCAACCTAGAGAAGGATCGAAAACCAATTTAGATATCGCATGCTGCTAATTACAAACCCGGCCAACTGTGGCCAGGTTTGTAATTTCAGCATTTCTCGCCACAAACACACACATTAAAAGACGAATATCCCCTTATTGTTTTTGCCAGATTATCGGGTTAAGTTATGTTAGCGAGCACCTATGAAGGCCGGCACGGTACAGGAAGGCGTCGATACACACAATAACAACAGCCGTTTGCCAATAAATTGTGGCGACGTCACCACTGTGCTTGTTCCAGGCTATGTGAACCTTGAAACCACGTGGACTTTTGTAGGCTCAAGGGGAGGAGGGCACCGGCCAGACAATGTTATAATGCCTTGATTAACTGAGATTATTGGAAGATCTACCGCTTATGCACCCAACTGTTCCAATTTGCTGCATGTTAGCCATCAGGCATTCTGTTCCTTGTTCCAAATGCTATTCCTCCACCCTCCATTGTTGCTGGAGGTTGACTGCCCAGACGTGTCCTTCACAAACTACCTCCACTGAGGCCGATCTTGACACTGCTGCTACCAATCATGGCAAGTCAAATCAGCTCTACATCCTTCTGAATCGTATCAGTCCCTAGCCCATGTACGCCCGTTGTGTTCCTTTTTTCTGTGCCAAACAGAAGCTGATTGGCCATGCGGTGCCTGTGTATGTGGGCTACATGACCCAGCCAACACAGCCTTGCTGCCAGAGTATAGTACTGATTAAACTGTGTCCAGATCTTCCAACGATCTGTGAGCTCCTCACACAAACCAGTCTGGATAAATGCTGCACGAGGTCGTGGGTTCGATCCCGACTCTGATGCCTGTATATTTGGAAATTGCATGCTCTCCTCGTGGTCACGTGGATTTTTATCCAGATCCTCTGGTTTTTCTCTTCATATTTGGAAATATGCATTAAGAGTATTTGGCAGCGATACATTTGCACGCAATACGCCACTTCGTTGAGCTGTCACTTGTGGCCAGATCGCTTCTGAAAAAGAGCTATACAGCTCAGTGGGCCTTACTTGGTAAAATACAAAAATAGTTAGATCAACTGTTGAGAAGGAAGTGGATGCACCTATGCTGGAATAACATGTTGGTAATTCCAAGCCCATGGGCTTCACATAAATGTAGCAGCATCCTATCATTGTTATAGAGCTGATGTGACCCATACCTTCCAATCACTCCAGTCAAGGTACCTGCGTCATCATCCACTCGGACAGTAAAGTCATCCAAAAGGTTGACTCATATTCAGAGGGGCCACCTTAGCTAACACATGCGACAGGAGGTCATAAAAGGCATCTGACTCGTTGGCGTTGCCTGCATCCCACCACTTATGTTAATCTTCGGTGGGGGCATTAGCCAACACCATTAAAACCACCATTCCTCGCTTCCCATTGATAGGGAGGTGAGCTCACAGTAGCTTGGGGCGAACATCTTTCCACACCTCACCGCCAAGCTCTCAAATGCCCTTCATTCTTTTATTCAAAAGAATAGCCACCCCACGTTTTTTGGTAGTGGAGGGTTGTCCACCCTTTATAGTGACTGTTGGTATCGGTACAGCTCTCGACAGAGGAGTGGCAGCCTCTCCTCCATAGTGAGCATTCGAACATTCCATGTGGCAACTTACAGTTGCAACTCGCAGTGGCTTTATGATGTTTCGAGAGGAACCCCAAGGGTGCAGATTCAGGCTCCTGGCTCTGCCAAATAGAGTTTGTTCAGGAGACGCTATGGACTCCTGTTCACCTGGGGCCTCCAGCACAATTCTAGTTTTATTTTTACATTGTGGTTTTGTGGTAATTAAATTTAAGGTGGAGGGGTCACTAGCCCCTTGCAACCGTGCAGAACCCCAGTTTTCCACTCTACAACGAGTACCATGAGAGGAGCTGCCGATTGGAATCGGCATTTCCCCAATTGCATTGATCACAGCCACGAAAGGGTAACCGACCGGCACCATTGAGGAAGTGGGGGTTGTTTTTATCAGACTTGCACACAACAACAACCGCCATTTGCAACTAAGTGGTGGTGATGTCACCACGACGCTTGTGCCAGGCTATGTGCACCTTGAGGCCACTTGAAGTGTCGAATGCCCGCTGGCGGGAGGTCACGGAGATTCAAGTTGTAATAGATGAGAGTTAACACGTTTCTAGACATTGACCCATGATGTATCAAAGAACTTGGGACAAAGACGATGGGAAATTTCCAAGTGGAGCAGTGTGAGGGAAGACGTGGACTATGGTGAGCTCACGTTGGTCTCAAGCAGACGACATCAGCAGGGATACACGTTCTGTTTTGTGGTGGCACAATGGACTCAGATAGTCCACGTTTAATATTTAGCGTGATTTTAAATATAAAAAATAATATGTTAACCAGCTGGCCTGCTATCTCCGTAGTAAACGGCTTTGCAATCAGAATTTTGAGTTCAAACTCTGGTTGTGGTTGACTCATCCCATCATCCTAAATGGGTCGATAAAGTGAGCACTACTTTGTGGGGAAGTCCGGTCAGGTGAAGTCAAGTCAGTCTCATTTGCAAGTCGCCCGGGGTCAGAAAAATAATACATTTTCGTTGAGATATGGTCTACCAGCCATAAAAGCGCCACACGATCTCAATACTGCTTGTCTTGAGAATTGAAATCCCTCCCGTCATAGAAAAGTGGAATTGTCACCACCACTGGAACAGGGCTGTAAGCAGGAGATAAGCACAACATCAATGCTTATTTTAGGAACAAATGACTTTCACTTTAGACATATAATACGTGTCGCGGAGTGAATCAGTGCATCACACGAGTTGCGTGAAAGGTGAGATGATCACATTGGTGGTTATAGTGAGGTGAGCTCACCGACCAATGACAAGTCACCTGGTGAGGAATTCAATCAAAATAATCAACATAGTCTCAGTACAATGTAAAACAGGCATGTCTCACTTAACAAGCGAGATACGTTCCGTGGAAAATGCTCGATAAGAAAACAATCATACCATGCTAAACGGTGAGCTACGTTTCAGCCTTAACATGTTCCATTCTTAAGCAACTTTATTACCTTTTGATTTGAAGTTTTCGAGACTGCAATGATTCATATCCTTGTTTTCGGTAAAGTCACGTAAAAGGGAAATAATATTGTAGTCATTATATAGTGTAGTGTATACCCAGTTACTTAATGTGAATAGCTCAGCTTATTTGAAAGTATAATGAGTACATTGATAAATTTCGCTTTAAAGCTTTCGTGACTGCAAGGATTCATCTTCTTTGGTTCTTTCAGTAAAGTCACGTAGAATGAGAATAAAATAATGAATTGTGTTATTTTATTTTATTAATTTATTATTTTATTCTCATTCTACGTGACTTTACCGAAAGAACCAAAGAAGATACATTGATAAAATTGATGTAGTTTATATTTAGTTTTTTTCACATCGGTTATTGTATGGTAGTAGTGGTAATTGCAGTTCTTTAGTGTCAATATGCTAAATTCCTCTGTTGATATGTAAACTCAGCTTATTGGAGAGTATATTGAGTATTGATTATATTGATGTAGTTTATATTTTAGTTTTTTTATCGGTTCACTATATGGTAGTCATTATATAGTGTAGTGTATACCCAGTTATTTAATGTGAATAGCTCAGCTTATTGAAAAGTATATTGAGTACTCTTCTTTGGTTCTTTCGGTAAAGTCACGTAGAATGAGAATAAATTAATCAAATAAAGTAAGACAATAAAATTCTCACGACGTTTCAGCCACAACACAAGTAGCCTTCTTCAGGTGAAAGAACAGCACTGTCGGGACGACAGAGCTTGAATGAACGCTGTTAAGATTCGTAGCGTCTTTTAAGCTCGGTGAGAGGCGTGGAGAGCCTTGACAAAGGAGTTTACATATCAAAGCAGGAGAATTTAGCATTGAAATAGCTGAGGCATTAGCTTGTGACAGAAATAGCTGTGTTAAAGTCAAAGTTTACATATCAACAGAGGCATTTAGTATATGGACGCTAAAGGCCTCCAACTACCAACTATCATAAAGTAAACCGATGTGAAAAAAACTGTCAATATTACATCAATATAATAAATGTACTTAATATATTCTTCAATAAGCTGAGCTATTAAGCACAAAGCAACTGGGTATACACTACACTCTATA
Source organism: Petromyzon marinus (assembly GCF_048934315.1). Lineage (NCBI taxonomy): Eukaryota > Metazoa > Chordata > Hyperoartia > Petromyzontiformes > Petromyzontidae > Petromyzon > Petromyzon marinus. Next base: position 1,058,356 of record NW_027422640.1, read on the forward strand.
ATGAATACCACATAGTAAACCAATAAAAAAAAAACAAAATATAAGCTACCTCAATGTTATCAATAAACTCTATATACTGTCCAATCAGCTGAGCCACCAACAATAAGTCGTTATTTATCAAAATGCCATATGGCGAAAAATTGTGGGTTTTTTTCCCCTTCCCCTCAATGCCAGCACCACAGACAGCGACGTTCAGGCGGACGAGTCAATCCATGCTCGGAACGGAGGAGGGAGGAGAGAGAAACAACTGCAATGCGCTGTTATACTCCATGTTATAAACCATGCCATTAAACATGGTGTGAGAGGTGTTAAGAGGCAATGCCAGCGATAGAGCTGCGGTCTGACGGTCACCGTAAAATACAATTAATTAAGAAGCGAAATGGTTTAAAATATCTTTCCAATGGTTACTAAGCCAGAATCTATCTTCTCGGTTGAAATTGTCTCTGTGCTTGTATATGTGGATGGCCTCATGAACGAATCTCTCATGGTAGCCAGTTGGCTTGCAAAGAACCTCCGTCTTGGAGAAGTCAATGTCATGTGAACCCACTGAATTATAACAGTGATCTGCCACGGCAGAAGAATTCGTCCTACCGTGTTTCAAGTCTGCTTTATGTTCGCGGATGCGGTCCGAGATATGTCGTTTGTTTTCCCCAATGTAGTTGCTACCACAGAGGCACTTTAGTTTGTAAATGCCCGGGTACTGTATGTCTGGAACAGCATATTTTACAGATGGAGCCAGATCACGGATTTTATGTACTGTGTTGAATCGGACCTGGATCTTGTGTTTATTCAGGATTTTTGAGATCTTTGTAGTGACCCTTGCAATGTAGGGTAAGGTGAGGGTTTTGAGTGGCTCCTCAAAAGGATCCTTCTTCATGACTGGAGTAATGGCTTTGCGGATTGTGTAGTCGGAGTAACTATTAGCCCTGAGAGCCTGGTGTACGTGCTTGAGTTCACTGGCAACGCTAAGATGCCACCTAGCAACATCAGCAAAGATTAACGCTTTGAATGATCTCAATTTAAAAAGAGAGATGATATTGTCGTCCTATCAGCTGACAAAGGCAATGCCACTGTCATCATGGACAAAACAGAATATAACAACAAAATTCAAGAACTACTCAACGATGGCAGCTATACAAAAATAAAAAGAGATCCCACCAACAGCCTGGTTACCAAAACGAACAAAATCATCTCTGATTCAACAGCATTAATTGATCAGACCAAACAGTTCTCGTTGAAACCCTCTGCTGCCAGACCACCAAGATTATATGGCCTCCCAAAGATACACAAAGAAGATACACCCCTTCGTCCCATCGTCTCTACTATCAACTCCCCCACCTATAAACTGGCACGTTTTCTGGCTGATATCCTGCGACCATTCACTGGAAAAAACACCTCTGCGGTAATAAATTCTACTCACCTGGTATCGACAATCAAAGGCATTTCCCTGGCCCCAGACGACCTGCTTGTCAGTTTTGATGTGGTGTCCTTATTCACCAAAGTTCCGGTACCTGACACCATAGCAATCATTGAAGACTTGGTTCATCAAGGACTGCATACTGATGTACCCCCCCCCCCCCCCCCCCCCCCGGTGAGACATTGCTTAACCAACACATAATTCACCTGGAATGGAACTTTCTACAAACATTGAGGGCACCCCAATGGGCTCCCCCTTGTCTCCGGTTGTAAGACCTGAAATGGTTTATCAAATCTTTCCAATGATTGCTAAGCTAACATTTTCATGGAGAAATTTGAGACTGAGGCCATCCAGACTGCCACTCTACGCCAGACCTTATGGAAGAGGTACGTGGATGACACTTTGTCATCTGGCCACATGGCCAGCCTGCTGTTGACCAATTTCTCAACCACATCAATTTCATGCACCCATCCATCAGATTTACCAGGGAGGTCGAAAAAGATGGCAAGCTACCCTTTTTGGATGTCTTAATTAAAAGGAGACCTGATGGTTCAATGAGCCATTCTGTCTACAGAAAAGCTACCCATACAGATGCTTACTTGAAACCGGATTCCCACCATCATCCATCCCAGAAGAACTCCCTCATCAAGACTCTTTACCTTAGAGCCCAATGCATTTCCGACCAGGAACACATTGCCAGTGAACTCAAGCACGTACACCAGGCTCTCAGGGCTAATGGTTACTCCGACTACACAATCCGCAAAGCCATCACTCCAGTCATGAAGAAAGATCCTCTTGAGGAGCCACTCAAAACCCTCACCTTACCCTACATTGCAGGGGTCACTACAAAGATCTCCAAAATCCTGAATAAACACAAGATCCAGGTCCGATTCAACACAGTACATAAAATCCGTGATCTGGTTCCATCTGTAAAAGATGCTGTTCCAGACATACAGTACCCGGGCGTTTACAAACTAAAGTGCCTCTGTGATAGCAACTACATTGGGGAAACCAAACGACATATCTCGGACCGCATCCGCGAACATAAAGCAGACTTGAAACACGGTAGGACGAATTCTTCTGCCGTGGCAGATCACTGTTATAATTCAGTGGGTTCACATGACATTGACTTCTCCAAGACGGAGGTTCTTTGCAAGCCAACTGGCTACCATGAGAGATTCGTTCATGAGGCCATCCACATATACAAGCACAGAGACAATTTCAACCGAGAAGATGGATCCTGGCTTAGTAACCATTGGAAAGATGTTTTAAACCATTTCGGTTCTTAATTGTTTTTTTTATGGTGACCGTCAGACCGCAGCTCTTTCGCTGGCATTGCCTCTTAACACCTCTCACACCACGGTTAATGGTATGGTTTATAACAGGGGGTATAACAGCGCATTGTAGTTGTTTCTCTCTCCTCCCTCCTCCGTTCCGAGCATGGATTGACTCGTCCCCCTGAACGTCGCTGTCCGTGGTGCTGGCATTGAGGGGAAGGGGGAAAAAACACCATTTTTCGCCATATGGCATTGTGATATATAACGACTTATTGTTGGTGGCTCAGCTGTTGGAGAGTATATAGAGTTTATTGATAACATTGAGGTAGCTTGTATTTTTTTGTTTACTATATGGTATTCATTATATAGTGTAGTGTATACCCAGTTGCTTTGTGATTAATAGCTCAGCTTATTGAAGAATATATTAAGTACATTTATTATATTGATGTAATACAGACAGTTTTTTCATATCGGTTTACTTTATGATAGTTGGTAGTTGGAGGCCTTTAACGTCCATATACTAAATGCCTCTGTTGATATGTAAACTTTGACTTTAACACAGCTATTTCTGTCACAAGCTAATCCTTCAGCTATTTCACTGCTAAATTCTCCTGCTTTGATATGTAAACTCCTTTGTCAAGGCTCTCCACGCCTCTCGCCGAGCTTAAAAGACGCTTCGAATCTTAACAGCGTTCATTCAAGCTCTGTCGTCCCGACAGTGTTGTTCTTTCACCTGAAGAAGGCTACTTGTGTTGTGGCCGAAACGTCGTGAGAATTTTATTGTCTTATTTTATTGTATTATTTTATTCTCATTCTACGTGACTTTACCGAAAGAACCAAAGAAGATGAATCCTTGCAGTTACCAAAGCTTTAAATCGAAATTATATTGAGTACGTTGCTTAAATTGATGTAGTTTATATTTAGTTGTTTTCACGTCAGTTTGTTGCATAGTAGTAGTGGTAATTGCAGTTCTTTAGCGTCAATATGATACATTCCTCTGTTGCTATGTAAACTCCTTTGTCAACGCGCTCTGCTCCTCCAATCCAGCTTAAAAATGCGCTGCCAAGCTTAGCAATGTTCATTAGGACGCTGTCTTTCTGACAGCTCTGTGCTTTTTCACCTGAGGATGGCTGCTTGTGTTGTGGCCGAAACGTCGTGAGAATTTAATAATATAATGTTTTATTTTTATTATTTTATTATTTCCCTTTTACGTGACTTTAGTGAAAGAACCAAGAATATTAACTTTATTACCGTCACAGATACAAAACATAATTTGTAAAATAAAGTAGTAAAGCAACAAATGTAACACTTACCACACATAACCATTGCTTGCAGGTGCCACCGTTCCCCACCCCCCTTCCCCCACCCCTTTCTCCCTCTCCCCTCCCCAACCCTCCCCCCACTCCTCCCCCAAACCCTCCCCCCAACCTTCCCCTTACCCCTCCCCCACTCACCCCGCCCCTCTCCTTCCTGCTGCTGCTACTGGAGGATGCTTCTTGATGCCACTGCTGGTGTCAGGGCCTGAGTCTGAGAGAGCGGCAGAGGAGGCGACACGGGCAGCCGGGCCGCGTCTGCGCGTGTCAGGGGCGAGAGACGCGGGCGACTCGACACTTCACAGCGTGGGTGAGTGTGGGGAGTTTGTGGTGCGTGGGGGACGGTGGGTGGTGTGACACTTCACGGCGTGGGATTGTGTGATGAGTTTGTGGTGTGTGGGGGACGGTGGGTGGTGTGACACTTCACATCGTGAGTGAGTGTGGGGAGTTTGTGGTGCATGGGGGATGGTGGGTGGTGTGACATTTCACATCCTGGGTGAGTGTGGGGAGTTTGTGGTGCGTGGGGGACGGTGGGTGGTGTGACACTTCACAGCGTGGGCGAGTGTGGGGAGTTCGTGGTGCGTGGAGGACGGTGGGTGGTGTGGTCCAGATTATAAACCGCCTGTGTAGTCTACACGGGGTCTTTTTATTTTTGTTAATGAATGTCTCTATGTGTGTCCAAGATGGTGTAGAACGTGTGAGTGTGTGCACGGTGGGCGGTAGGGAGGTCAGTGTGTGTGTAACTCAAATGAGGACCTGGAGCGCTGTGTAAACATCGCACACAAAGGCGATCCGGCCTTGTTCTGACCACCGACCCCCTCGTGTACTATGCCGGACTTCATAGGGGCTCAATAACAGCACTTGCCCCACCAGTCTGTGGAGCTGCATGGGGGATGTTTGTGTTGGAGCTCGTGCTGTAGGCACGGAGGAGGCTCGTGAAGGACGCTGCTCCTGAGCAATTTATTTTACTATCATATCCAGGTCTGGTTGTGGATTTTATTATTTTTCTTAAGTTGTCTCTTTGATCCATATACGACTTGGCGAGATGTTTCCTGCTTCATTCTGGTGCATTTGCTGCTTTTTTTCATTGTATCTGCACTGGACGTGTTGGTTGGATTTAGCGTTTGTCACGTGAGGTTCAAAACAAAAGATCAGAAGCGACCTGGCCACAAATGATAGCCCAACGAAGTGGCTTGTCATGTGGACATTTGAAAGACAGCCAAATAATCAAAACACATGTTTCTAAGTGTGGAGGGGAAAACCGGAGGACCCAGAAAAAAAATCCACGCGACCACGGGGAGAACTTGCAAACTCCAAATATGCAGGCGTCAGGGTTGAGATTGTACCCACGACCTCCTGCATACGAGGCAATGGAGATAACATCTCGCCACCGCGGCGTCCCATATTAATCTGACGCGGTATACTGGTACAGCGCCTGGTGGCCTTCGTTACTTTACTGCCATTTGCATCACTGTAATATATGGTCAATCGTATTTTTCCAGAAAAAGTGTCGATTTAAAAGTCACGGTTTTTTGTTGCTGACTCGATTGACTCCCACCTCCCCATTTACAGACATTGTCAATGGGGGCTGAAGTCTGTTAATCGTGCCCAGTCAGTCACATGAGGGGGCGACAAACCTCCACTGTCTCGTTTACCCCGTGGTGTTGCCTATGAGACTCATTCCCACGTAGAAGCCTGAGTTTACAATGACGTTATACTGAAGTGGAACCCACCTCGCTGTAAAATTTTGAATGCAATTTAAAACTCGCTTTTTATCAAGTGTGTCAAGCAACTGGGAGTCTTGTCTTTCATAGTACAGTACTCGATTTTTTTCTGTTTCGCCTGTTTTGTTGGTAAAGCTATGGTCTTGTTTATGATCCCTCCACTGGCTCCCAATTCATTTGTGAATTAAAAACAAGATCGCCCTCGCCGTCTTGAAAATCCTCACTGGTCTCACTTCTGCCTGCCACCCCCTATCATGGGTCCCCGTGGTGGCGAGATGTTAATTCCCTAGCCTGGTATGGAGGAGGTCGTGGGGTCGGTCCTGACCCTGATGCCTGTTGTATATTTGAAGTTCACCCCGTGGTCGGGTGGATATTTGCTCCGAGTCATCCGGTGTTTCCCTCCACATTTAGAATCATGCATCGAAATTACTTAGATTATTTCGCAGCTGTAAATCTCCACATGGCAAGCCACTTCGTTGAGCTCTCTTTAGTGGCCAGATCACTTCTCAAAAATTAGTTAAAACCTCCGTGGGCTTTTATATGTTCTCTCCCCGTGGTGGTCACGTGGAAATTTTTTCTGGCCCTTCGGTTTTACCCTCCACATTTAGAAACACGCATGTAAATTATTTAGCAATGATAAATTCCCTCCTTCTGGTACAATTCTCTGAACCTGTCTCTCTGGCTATCCACCCGCTTCTCTTGTGCCCATCACTGTCTGTTCTCTCTGTAAAAATGTATGCATGCAGTCTTTACATGCCATCTTCTTCCCCGTGATGTTTATGTCTGACTGTTGTGCACAGTGACTTGAGATGCAGATGCATTCGAGAAGCTCCGTCAATGCGCCCTCCTATTATTTTCCATCCTGCTCCGTCGACTGCCTGTGTTTGACAAGGCTGAACACCCTCCACTGCCCGTGTGTGACAAAGGTGGATGAGCCACATTCCGAGAGTGAAGCCAACATAGTTGTTGAGCGTTAGGGCGAAAACATCATAATGGGTGTTCATTGGCCAGGTGTCAATGTTTACTCTTTTCAGAATTTTTGTGTAGATGTGACTGAGCCCACGCCTTCACCCCATCCTTCCCCCATAACAGTATCTCCTCGTACTATTTGACTGCTCAAAAAATCATACCTACAACACGTTATCATACGTGAAGTAAGGAGGAAGGACAACAAACTAAACGCAGAACTCACTTCCATCGAAATGAGTTTTCAATAAAGTGCATTGCCCAGTGGCTTCCTAATATCATAAGGGAGATAATTCCAGATGTCAGCAGAAGCGCATCTGAAAGCGCGCGATGCAAACAACTGCAGGCCACCGTGTGCTCCCTGCTGCCAAAGAAAACAAGTTGATTAAACCGCCTCCGCTCGTTACGCAAACATTTGCTCATTTTGCAAAAAAATGGGTTAAAATTCGAATTGCTTGTTATAGCACATTCTCGTTGAAAGAACGCTTAAGTCACAGGCCTGTATATGTACAGTATAGATATTTAGTTTGCATCAGTACAATACACACGGCTCAATACAACATAGGGTTAAATGTATAAATATCTCAAACTAAAGAATGGGTGACTTGGGTTTGCAAACATGATGTAAAAAACTCGTTATAGTCTTATTCTTTGTTTTTTTCGGTAAAGTCACGTAGAAATAATAAAATAACATAATAGTGTACGACGTTTAGATTGCAACACAAGCAATCATCAGGTACAGAAGAGCTAAATTTACGAGAGAGAGGAGAAACATAACCGCAGATATATATACAGACACAGATACAATAGGGGAAAGAGAAACGAGAGAGAGAAACGTGGAAGCACACTAAATCAAACAGGTTTTTGCTGCATGCTTCATGCTAATTTATGTCCCATTGTCTCGCCGATCATGTGTAGTTTCTTCCTTGGCCCTCGTGCCGCGTTCGAATTTGTTGCCCCATTACATCTCAGCCCCGCCCTCTCTGTCTATTTAAAACCTTGACACAGAGATGATGCTTCACTGTGTGCCTGTCTCTCTCCATGTGTCTCTGTGCAAACTCGTTCTGCTTGGATGTCTATATATGTGTATGCGGTCTGTATATTATTTAGATTTTAAATTTCACACTTAACTTACAATTTAGCAATCTTTGAAATAACGTAATCAACCTGACCTTGCGTTAATTGTGTTTTGACCGACCGTCTGTGTTGCGTTATATGGTTTCCAAATCTTGCTAAACCCTGTTTGATTTAGTGTGTTCCCACGTTTCTCTCTCTCTCTCTGTATCCCCTGTTGTATCTGTGTCTGTATATATATCTGCGGTTATGTGTCTCCTCTCTCTCGTAAATTTAGCTCTTCTGTACCTGATGATGATTGCTTGTGTTGCAATCGAAACGTCGTACACTATTATGTTATTTTATTATTTCTACGTGACTTGACCGAAAAAACAAAGAATAATTCCTGCAGTCACGAAAGCTCCAAATTCAAGTTTCATTATAGTCTCATGCTCTGCATGCTGTTTTAAATGCACGTGGTGCATATTCACTGGCCAGATGCTTCATTATTATTGATACTAATTAAAAATGTTAAATTAAGAATTTTTTTCATTAATTTCTCACGTTAAACAAATATAGGGAGGCGTTCATCCAGCGGTAGAGAGACAATGGCTGCTGATGATGATGTAACGTGCCGCTCATTTTGAAGGATTCCTAAGAGACAGTGCAAGTGGAGATTCAAAGGCATAGGAAGGTGGCTGCACAGACACCTGGACCACTGCTGTCCTGGATAAGTGATTTATTTAACATAATGAACATCACAGTAACACTGACGCTGCCTCATGTGTGTACTTTAAGTTTTGGCTTCCTCACACAAACACACTGTACCTCATACTCTTTGGTTCTATTCGGTAAAGTCACGTAGGTAAAAAAATAAAACAACAAAAATCACGACGTTTCGGCCACAACACAAGTGGCCTTCATCAGGTGAAGGGACCGTGCTGTCACGAAGACAGCATTGGAATTAAGAAAGTCAAGCCAGGTCGCGTCCTTTAAGCTGTGTGGTAGGAAACCAAACGCTTTGACAAATGAATTAGCATAAAGTGCTGATATAGCACCTAACACGGGGGGGAGTGGGAGGGGAGATTACAAACGTTGTTTTGAAGGGAAATATAATCTGCTGTGAAAGTTTGGTATATCACTACTTGGATAAATATACTGTACCATTGAAAATTAGTTTAATGTTTGGTATGATTTAGAACATCTTTCCAATGATTGCTTAATTTGAAACCATCTTCTCGGTTGAAATTGTGTCTGTGTTTGTAAATCTGAATTGCCTCGTGGACAAATCTCTGATGATAACTTATAGGTTTGCAAAGGACCTTGGTATAGGAGAACACTATATCGTGATCACCCACAGCATTGTAACAATGGTCAGTCACGGCAGAAGAATCCGTCCTGCCGTGTTTCAAATCTGATTTGTGCTCGCGAATTCGGTCAGAGACATGTCGCTTCATCTCCCCGATATAGCAATCACCACAAGTGCAGCTCAATTTGTAAACCCCGGGGTACTGTAAATCAGGAATGACATCCTTCACGGATGGGATCAGGTCACAGATTTTGTGTACTGTATTGAACCGGACCTGGATCTTGTGTTTGTTTAGAATTTTGGAGATCATTTTAGTAACGCCTGCTATATATGGTAGTGTGATGGTTTTGACCGGAGTATCAAGTGGTTGTTTCTGTATGGAGGGAGAAACAGCTTGGCGGATGGTACGGTCAGAGTATCCGTTTCTCTTGAGGGCCAGGTGTACATGTTTTAATTCACTGGTCAGGTGGTGTTGTTCCGAAATGCAATGAGCCCTGTGGTATAACGTTTTGATGAGATAATTATTTTGAGCTGGGTGGTTGTGGGAATCAGGCTTCAAGTAGGAATCTGTGTGGGTGGGTTTCCTGTAGACAAAATACCCCAATGAGCCATTAGGTCTCCTCTCAAACAGAACATCCAAGAATGGTAGCTTGCCATCTTTCTCCACTTCCATGGTGAATTTGATGGTGGGGACGTCTGGAATTGATGTGGTGTAGGAAAAGGTTCATAACTGGGAGGCCATATGGCCAAATGACGAAAGTGTCATCCACATATCTCTTCCACAGGGAAGGTCTGAGGGTGGAAGTCTGGATGGCGTCTGATTCAAATTTCTCCATGAAAACATTGGCTATCACTGGTGATAAGGGAGAAACCATGGGGTACCCTCATTTTGTTTGTAGAAGGTGCCATTACAGGTAAAGTATGTATTGGTGAGGCAGTGTCTAACCAGCGCAGGTGTATCGGGGTCTAGTCCATGTTGTACCAAATTTTCAATTATTTCAATGGTATCAGGTACCGGGACCTTGGTGAACAGGGAGACTACTGTACTTCCACAAAGTTTCTGTTCACAAATTTCCGTGAAGTGTATGTAACGTCATGCCACTGCTAGACAACCTCAGAATACCCTCTACCCATACATTGAGAGCATGGAAGTGCCCACTACATAGGAACCACCCAAGATCAAACCTGGCTCCCACACTCTAATCGTCACTCAACGAGAGGTGACGCTATCCCGATCACTGCACATTACAGCACAATTCGCCGTCTGCGTGGCATCACGGTGGTCGAGGCAGTGAGCGCGTGGTGTCACGCAGCTGCTTAATCTGTAAACCTGTGTGGTGTTTTGAATTAGGTTTACATTTTGCTTTTTTTACGTAGTGTTGTCTTCATATGAATGTTCATATGATGACACTGAAGAGTGTTTTGAGATGCCTAAGGTGCTATTTAATGCATTTCCATATATTCCAATAACAATTTTAAGCTTGCGTTACAATTTAAATATCTCAATGTATTCACAATCATATACCTAAAGTCACAATTGTATCTAACCGAGACCTCTCAGATTTTAGTAGCAGCATTTTATTTTAATAAGTATTATTCTTTCCCGTACCTGGCTAAAATTACACAGCTATGCTTACAGGTGACCCGTGGTTTTCATTTTCTTCAGGTGACTCTGCATTGGTCGTGATGGCATCAAAAGATCCTGCATATGAGATTATTAGAACCAACAAAGTGAAACTGCAGGAATACCTCCGGGCGAAGTCTTTAGAAGCGCTTGACTATTCCTTTCAATCAGGGATAGTCCTGGACAGTGAATACGCGTCTCTTAACAGCGAGAATGACCCCGTTGTGCAAACACGGCGTCTGGTTAACCTGGTGCTCAGCAAGGGAGAACAAGTCTGCATGATATTTCTTGAAGATGTGCTCGTGCGACTGAGATCCGAGATCACTCTCTTGGATCAGTGGATATCACAGCATGAGCAGCAGCTCAACGTGATGGGTGTCGATCTGAGCAGAACTGCGGGTAAAGCCATCCCTGGAGCAGCTTCTCGTGAGTGATGCTAAACTTCACATATCCATTCACATGTCTCTGGCAAGTTTAAGTGACGGAATTGCTTTGAACTGATATGAACTGTCATTTGATATTCGCAAACTGCACCACTCTTGCATAGCAACATCCCTCTCAGGAGGAGGACATTCATGTTCCATTCCATAGCAGGGTATGTACAAGGGATCAGCAATTTGGAGGAAAGGATGGATGGATAATGGAAATGTGTGTCAGTATCAAAACATTACATCCACACTGGACCCCAACATTCCTGAATTTCTGTCCTATCCTACACCTCCCTTTCCTTGCAAAAGACTTAAACATGGTGATTTTCTCTAATCTCTTCAGACACGGACATTTTATTTTATTTGAGCTGGAAGAATGTAATGAGCTATGAAGCTCTCTTTCAAGTGTCAAGCCCAAGATGGTTGGCCATGGCAGCAAACACATCAGCTGCCATGGTCTCCATGACTTCGTATAATCTGGATTCCACCAAGGCCATGTCGTTGAAACGTTTCCTTTATGCAGGGTGAATGACCACCTCTCTAAATTATGGAAGCTGCTTCTAGTTCTTGACTTTTGGGCTGCTTTGGATACCACACACCACTCCATCCTCTTGAATCGGCATGGCTACGCAGGTATCTCTCACACACTTCCCCACTGCTTCTGCTTCACCCTCTAAAAGTGAGCCCTATTTTTCCAAGCAAGAACTGCCTTCTGTTCAGAAGCCCCAATTCTATGGTGTTCCACATGGCTCGGTCCTTGGCTATCTGCTCTTCTCAGTACAATGTCTCCTTCTTTGTGGACATTTATTACTCCAATTTTTTTTGTATTGAGTAGCTATCACTGCTCTTTCTAATGACACCCACCCTTTTATTGTCATTGACTCTTGAAACGGAACCTACTCTCTCCTCTTAACTCTTGACAAATGTTGATACTCCTACTGATACTCATGCTGTTATGGAGTGTCTCATGCAGCCAGCTAAGGCTGCAAAGTTTAGTAGTACATGTTATGTATACCGTTTATTGTTAAATTTCAATCAGTTCCTATGATCACTGTTACATTGCTTTTATAGCTTTATTTTGGTGATTTCGAAAACGTTTTGGTTTAGCCATATTTGTTTGTTATAGTACAGAGTTAGACTGAACTTTAATCTAAATTGTCTTATGGTTGTTATTGTTTGACTTGCATCCCACTGGGATTTTTGCACACAGCCTTGATATACGGTGCTTTTTCTGGAAGACTTTGCTGTTTTTTCTGGATTTTTCTGTTTGTGCGTAGTCACTTTAAGATGTTTCTCGTTCCTGGTTTTGTTTGTTGCGGTTGCACTCGATTCAAGAGTCGAATGGCTCACAGGGCTATACCAAATAAATGAAACTGAAACTGGATTGGTTATAATTCACTCCAGATTAAATGTCAAATTTGTAGCCCTCGTCATTTGGAAAAAAAAGTCCACGGGAGATAATGACTACGAATATATGATTCCCGATAGATTAAAATAAGATCAGATACAGAGGGATCACGCTACTTATGGTCACCATTGCCCAAGTGGTGAGCCACTGGGTTCAATGTTTCCTTGGAAAGCTGATGGAAGTTATTGAGCAAATTTGTCATTGGAAATCGACACTCTCTACAATGTAGCGGCTGCCACAGTGTTTGCTGATGATGCAGTAGCCAGATTAGTTGAAGTTCAAGTGAACCTACGATGCATCACGTGGAATGCTTCGAGTTCTGTAATTCATGGTGGCTGTTGTTGTGGAGGTGAAAGCACTTCATCTTCTCTGTTGCTTGGACCGTGCCTGGTGTACTGCACTCCACCAGTGTAGTCCCATTGCTACGTGATGTAGGCCAGCTTGAGATGGGAGAGGAAACAGCCCCAATACCAGTGAAATATAAAAAGTAAAATTCAACATCCTAAACAACAAAAATCAATAATTGTAGGACAAGGCCGCAGTGAATTTTACACACAGATTGATAGAATTAGGTTGTGATAATGCTGATGTACACGGTAATGCTAGATGTGGTGGTACTATCGTTTTCACATGCAATACACACAAGATAAATGGTGGCAACCTTTTTATTAATATAAAAAACAAATATTTTACAAAGGTACAGTGTTTATAAAAAATGCATATGTAGAATACACATCGTGAAAGCTTCCACACAATAATCCGTGATGTACATGATGTTGCTGCATTATCCATGGTGAACGAATACGCTACGCGTTTTTAATGTAGTTTCTTTTAAACATATTTGTCTGCTATAGGATTTTTTTTTAGTGTAAGTAAAACTAATTTGCTCGTTTAATTATTTGTTTCATTTAGATAAGCCTGGTGATGATTACAGAGCATTCTTGTTGAAGCAGACCTCATTAACACGAAACTATAATGCACGACCTGGAGAACCTGCAGTGTTTTTGCCAGAGAGGATGGTGAAGCCAATTCTGGTTCCCTACTACCGCCAGCAAGAAACCAAGGAGCACGAGTTACTAGCTAGAGGCAAGCAGCACGAGGAGCTGATGAAGAGAGCACAGAGAGAAGAGATGACTCACAAGAAGCTCTTTGATCCCATTGGAAAAAAAACACACCCCCGACTGGTTATTGTAGTGGGGACTCCAGGCAGCGGTAAAACCATGTTGAGCAAATTAATTGTGCACAGCTTACTGTCAGATGAGAGAGTGTTTGCACAACACTTTGACCACATTGTGCTCATAACGTTCAGGGAGATAAATGATGTTGGAGAGATGTCACTAGCGGAGCTATTTTCTAAGCTGCACTCATGTTTGGGAAACAAAGCGGATGAGGTTTTCACAAACCAAGAGAGAACCCTTTTTGTTATGGATGGGTTGGACGAGTTTGGAAAGTGCCTTCACTATGCCAATCCTTGCTCTGATCCACGTAAGACGGCAACAGTAGAAGCCATCATTGCTGCCCTAGTGAATGGAAATCTCTTGCCCAAGGCCTCGGTCTTGATAACGACCAGACCCATTGCCATGGAGCAGCTGAGTGGAGTGAATGTTGATCGAGCTGTTGAAATCACTGGGTTTTCCAATGAAGATAAAATTGAATTTTTATGCAATTATTACCAAGATAGAAGTTTAGCAGAAAGGGCACTCAAGCTCCTGCAGGAAAATGAAACAGTAAATACATTGTGCCAGAACCCTTCATTCTGCCATATAGCAGCCATTACACTGAAGGAACATTTAGAAAAGTCTGATCATTCTGAGATTATACTCAAATCAATGACCGACCTCTTCACACAATACGTGTTTGGGCTCATAGTACACCATGGATGTGGCAGCCGCAGAGCCAAGGAAATCGTATCGTCTCTTGCCAATATGGCTCTGAAGGGGGTTCAGCAAAACATCCAGATGTTCAGCCAAAAAGATCTAGAAGAGTGTTTTGTTAGTTCTTCTGAACTAGGAAGTACATTCATCAACAAAGTGTTCACATGTGAGGGCATTCAACAAGGGAGTTGTTATTCATTTTCACACTTGACAATGCAGGAATTATTTGCAGCAATAGCCGTGCATCTGTCACATTCAACACGGCCAGTGAGTGACGTCATCAAAGCTATTGAGGACAGCAAAGATGGGAGGTTTGATGTGTTTCAGAGGTTTTTTTGTGGACTCGCATCAAGCACTCCATGGAAGTTCTTTGAGAGTATCTTGGATCCTCCATCTGCAGATTATCAAAAGGAAATAATCGAGTGGCTCAATCGCAGCATGAAGACTCAGAAGCTTGACAAACACAGGTTCATCAGTCTCCTGCACTGTGTGCACGAGCTGCACGACCGCAAGTCCCTCAATGATGCCACTCGGTCCATGACTGAGATAGACCTGTCACTCACAAGGCTGTCCCTGCCAGACTGCGCTGCCATCTCCTGGATCCTGCTGCAGCGAGAAGAACCTGTGACGACACTCTACCTGTCGGGCTGCGGCATCGGCACCGAGGAAATGAAGAGGCTTCATCCTGGACTGCACAGATGTAAACATCTAGTGTAAGACTGGCACACCTCGCAATCACTACTTAACAAATTGTGTGTGCATATGTATATGTGGGTGTGATATCAACTCGTCTTTAAATGAGCACCAGGTGCAGTGCGTAAAACATTGCGACTCAGGAGACAATGGCGGCCGGGCGTGATACTGGCCACCCACCCCATCATATGCCATGCCGGCCTTCATAGGTGCTCCCTAACAGCACTTTCCCCAGCAGTCTGTTAAGGCTATATGGCAGATATTTGTCTATAAGAATCCTCACTTAGTAACTGTGCACACAGTACAATGTAACTCCATTCTCACGTAAACACTCGGTCTTGCGTAGCCCAAGCATGAACACAACTTTTGACAAATTCTTCCCCTTGCCACTGCCATCATTGTCCTCACTCACTTCACTCCTCTCCCCGCACGCCACGGTCACCCCTCCCCTGATACCTCCCATTAACCCCCAATCTGCTCCTGCCTTCACTTTTTCCATAACCCATCCCCCACCCTTGCCCATACCATACCTTCACTCTTCAGCCGCATACCCACGCCCACTCATCCACTGAGGGATAAGGTTCAGTGAGTGAGTGAGTTCGTACCTGCTTGAGTTGGTGGGTGACTTGGTGGGTGGATCGATGAGTGAATATGTGGAGTTAAGTGAGGATGTTTGTGAGTTGGTGAATGAGTGAATTAGTGTGTGAGTGGGTTTGTGAATGAGTTAATTAGTGTGAGTGGGTGAGTAAATGTACAGTGAGTAGGTGGGTCCACAGTAAATTCTGCATTCACTGTACATTAAAGTACAAAAGGAAAAAAAGTTATGCATATGCATGGATGCTGTAAAGTCTTCCATCATCTTCAGCAACATTTAATTAGCGATAATGATAGCCCTCACACTATGTGCAGGAAGTGAGGTGACCGTCGGCCATACTAAGAAAATGTAGCCCTGATAGCGACTCTACGGTGGAGAGTGAGGGTAACGATTTGATCCACGTGTCCGATTCAAGCCCCTGGTTCACAGTGGATCATGGTCAGTGATGGTGCTCACCATTACAGAGACAGCTGATTGGTAATGGGTGTTAATCTTAGTTGTAAAGCATTAAAGAGACAAAGATCCCCCAAGTAGCCCATATAAACTGGTGGGGAAAGTGAAGCCAGTGACAGAGAACAAGCACACACTATTACACTGCACTTTAGAGCACAAAGACAATCTCCCCGTGGAGCCTACATACACTTTTAAAGCAAGTGCTGATCGCACTTCCCTAACCAGCACCGTCCTTGGCTGTCTTTCTCTCCCCATTGCTGATGTTTACACACCATACCAGGTACTCATTTAAGGCTGAGTCACCCTACGAGAGTTCCAGGACCAGATTTGTTTTATCACTCACCACTGATGCTGTTTACAGATGTAGTGTTGTAAGGATGAGCAGACTTCTTTAGGAGGCACACTCTGTTTATTGTATTATTTCCTTATACATCACTTAACACACACAGAGGGATATTCGGTCCCCTCACCCGATACCCTAGGGAGGTACAGCCTCCGGACTTGGCGGGACTCACACGTCTACCGCTAACCTCCTTGATACCTAAGGAGGTACAACCTCCGGACTTGGCGGGACTCACACGTCTACCGCTATCCTAGTCCTCCGGCTAGGACCTAAGGGAGGCTATCTGACCCACCGCTGGCCCGGTTTCCCATTGTTGCAGCCGTCCCGGCTGCAACAATGGGAAACTCCGAAATTACCAATGGTAGAAGAATTGTGAGTGTGCCTCACGAACAACAAGAACAATTAAACCCCTATAAATACCCCCCTTAACAACATAACGTATGTACAAGGCACTAGACATGCCAAAAAAACATTATAACAACCGGCGAGATTTTGCGCGCGTGCGTTTCGCGGGACCATCGTAGGGGATGGCAGGCACAAGGGAAGGAGGAGGATGAGCCAGAGCATCCGGTGGGCCTTTATGCATCTCCACGGGGACACCTGCTGCTCCACGGTCCATTGAGGCCGAACGTGGCCTGCATGGAGCCGTCACTCCCGCGTCATCTGCAGGAGGAATGACACGCCTGCGCTGCGGGTTAGGCACCAACGGGGCAACATCCGGCTCGTCGGACGCGTCGCACACTCGGCCCCCATGTCGTGTGTGTTGTGGAGGGACGCATGGCGTGATGAAGGGTTTTAACCGAGAGGGGTGAACGCACCAGCGACGCCGTCCCCAGCTAATTTTAACACATTGGGGACGCAGGACTTCCACTATCTCAACCGGGCCTCGCCATGGTCTGAGGAGTTTGGCCGACGTGGACACCGGCACCTGGGGGCAGTGGAGCCATGCCCTGTCTCCCGGTGCCCACCGATGCGTGTACGACCGAGGGTCCCGCAGTCGCAAATTCGCCCGTTGGCGGGAAGCCGAATTTTCAATGGCGGCCTCCCGTGCCTCGGCCAACTTACGGAGGTTGAATCGCAAGTGGTCAACGAGCTTTGACTTTTGCGGTGGCTGTTCGATTTCCAGCCGAACGTCGGCGGGAGGAAAGGCATCCCTGCCGTACATTAGAAAGAACGGGGAAAATCCCGTCGCCGCGTGAGGTGCCATACGGTATGCGGCGAGGACCCCCAGAACCTGCAAGTCCCAATCGAGGTGGGATTCATCGACCTGATGGCATAACATAGCGGTGAGAGTTCTATGAAGGCGCTCCACCATGCCGTCGGTCTGGGGATGGTAGGGCGAAGTACGCACTTTCTTAGTGCCCAACAGGCGGCACACATCAGTCAGCAAGGCTCCTGAAAAATTTCTTCCCTGATCGGTCAGCAACCGTTCTGGTGCGCCCTTGTCCAGGACGTAGCCTTGAACAAAGGCGTCCACAACGGCCGCCGCCGACTGGTTGGGGAGGTGCCCAGGCCATAGGCCACCGTGTAAAATACTCTACCCCAACCAGAAGGTACTTATTACCCCGTGGCATAGTAGGAAAAGGGCCCAAAATATCGAGAGCCACCAACTCATTTATACGAGAGACCGAAATGGGTTGCAGGGGTGGACATGCCGGTTTAGCCGGCGGTTTACGTTGCGCACAATGGGTGCATCCCAGCAAAATGTCAGTGACGTCGCGCAGCATGCCCGGCCAGAAAAATTGCAACCGCAACAACCCAATGGTCTTATGAACACCCAGGTGCAATAAACGCTCATGCGCCGCCCATACGGCCTTGCATCGCAAGGCGGATGGCACGACGATTTTATGTTGACACGAGTCAGCATCCCAATGCATCAACAAGCCGCGCTTCATGACAAATGAATTAAATTTGCCCTGTCTTGGAACCACATTATTCGCGTGGCGACGCAACCTCAATAACGACATGTCCTCGCCCTGGTGCCGACCCCATTCGGCCAAAGTTAGCCCCAGCAAATCGTCACTGGCCATTGGATCTGCGTGATCCAACATCGGCGCTGAGGCGGCGGGAAGTGCGGCTGACACCGTTGTGAGAGGCGCGACCTGCGCAGGCAGTGGCGGCTTACAACGGCCCGAGCCCAAAAAACACGCACATTTTTGAGCCGGCGGAAGGCGAGACAACGCATCGGCATTCGTGTGTTGTGCACCCCTACGGTAAGTGACATTGAAATCGTAGTCCTGAAGGACTTCGAGCCACCGAGAAAGCTGCCCGGACGGTTGGTCAACCCGCAGAGCGTACTGTAAAGCCGAATGATCAGATCGCACGGTAAAATGCTGACCATACAGGTACGGCCTGTATTGCTGAATAAAAAAAACAATGGCCAGCAGCTCACGTCTGGTCACACAGTATCTTTGTTCAGCAAGAGACAAGACTCTGCTACCATAGGCAACAACCCTTTCAATGCCGTCAACTTTTTGGGACAGAACACCCCCAATCCCCGTATTGCTAGCGTCGGTGTCCAACACGAATGTCACGGAAAAATCGGGGTACGCAAGGGACGGTGCCGTCACAAGCGCGTTCCGCAAGGAGTCGAACGCAGCCTGTTCTGCGTCCCCCCAATGAAACGCCACCCCTTTTGACGTAAGGGCGTGGAGCGGCTTGGCAATCGTCGCGAAGCCAGCAACAAACCGGCGGTAGTACGACGCAAAACCAATAAAACTACGAACATCGCCCGCAGATGTAGGGGTCGGCCAATGTTGAACACATTTGGTTTTTTCAGGGTCGGTAGAGATGCCCGAGCGGCTAACTATGTGGCCCAGATAGCGCACAGACTCACGCAGAAGGTGACACTTCTGCGGCTTGAATTTCAAGTTAGCGGCCCGCATTTTCAAGAAGACAGCACGCAACCGTTCGATGTGTTCGCCGAACGTGCGGCTAAAGACGATGACGTCGTCAAGATAAATGAGACATGAGTCCCACTGGAGCCCAGCGAGGACCAGCTCCATGAGCCTCTGGAACGTCGCTGGGGCTGAGTGGAGACCCATGGGCAATCTATTAAACTCGAAAAGGCCCTGTGGTGTCCGAAAAGCAGTCTTAGGTTTTGACGATTCGTCGAGGGGGAGTTGCCAAAACCCCGACAGAAGGTCCAAGGTGGAGAAATAGTGCGCCCCTGCCAGGGCATCCAATGACTCGTCCATACGAGGGAGAGGGTAGGCGTCCGCTACCGAGATTTTATTTAGGCGCCGAAAATCAATGCAAAAACGGAGACTGCCATCGTGCTTTTTGACCAGCACTATTGGAGCACCCCAGGGACTAGTGGAGGGAGAAATTATATCGGCCTTCAGCATGTCATCCACAGCCGATTTAACATGCTGTTTCTCCGCCGGGTAAGCCGAAACGGGTTTTGTCGAATCGGGGCAGCGTCACCAGTATCAATGTGGTGACGCAGCAGCTTGGTGCAGCCAATATCAAATTTAGATTTACTAAAGACATCGGAAAATTCTCGCAGAAGAGCGCGCAATTTAATTCGCTGCGAATGAGACAGATCACCCGTGTCTGTGCAGAGCGCGTCCAACCATCTCTCATCCGATTCGGAAGGAGGTGGGACCTGCGGCGTGTCATGCACGTGTCCCGCGACTCCGGTCCCCAACGGCACCGGGGTCGCGTGAGCGAGCACAGTTCCTTGCGGAATGACGGTTGTGGACAATCCGACATTCAAAACCTGCAAGAACGGCTCCCTGTCGGCTGCTACGAGGGTCTGTGCAGCCACCAAATCTAACCCCTTAGCAGCTGCGTTTGAAGGCCCCAGCAAAATGCCATGTGCCGAGGTCTCCGGGGCTAGCGGTTTTTTAAGTTGCAAGGGCACGAGCATTTGTGTCCCTGGTGGAATGCGGACTGTGCTCGCAACAAACGCCTGCACCGAGGCACTAGCCATGCGCGGATGCGAGGGTGTGGGCAAGAACGCCATCTGTCGACCCGACGGGAGTTCGATGCAGCCTTGATCTACAAGGATCTTAATAGGCATTTTCGCGAGAAAATCAGTGCCTAACAAACACGGCACGGCGAGGGAAGAAGAGACCAAAATAGGCCCTGCCAATTTAATGTCTCCAATCGAAATTTGCGCCCGAATTTGCCCAATAATGCCAAGTGAACTGCCATTAGCGGCGAAACATGGGATAGAAACCCGTTCCAAGGGGCGGCATCGTACGGGCAGTATATTGTAAATCAGATCCGAAATGATCGTAGCCGACGCACCAGTATCGACCAACACGCGAAATTCCACACCCTCGATTGATCCGACAACCACGGACGAACCTGCCGTCGCTGCGACTACCCTATGGGCCAACTCAGACCACTGCCCAGGTCCGAGTGGCCGCGAACAAACGCCAGAATACCCCCCATCACACGCCGAATCGCGAGCCCTTCTTATGGTGCATTGCAGTGTGTATGCTGTGAATGAGGGCCGAGCGTGAGAGGCGTCGCGACTTGCCTGGTTTTGCCGCGATGCCGTGGACGTCCTGTAGTCCTGGTCCCGGGATGCGGAGGGGCGTCGTCGAGGCGCACGGCAGTCAGAGGAGATGTGGCCTCGTCGGCCACAGTTGAAGCACGTCAAGTCGCCGCGTGGAGCAGGCCGTCCCCGCTGCTGGTCGTTGCGGCGACCAGCGTGGTCGGACGATCGCCGGGACGTTGACCTGGTCGCCATGAAGGCCCGGTCGGGGGAGAACTCGGCGTCCCTGCTGGCAGGCTCCGACGTCGAAGCCGAGGCGGCGATGGTCGATTCCGTGTGGAGCAGCAGATGTGCGTGGATGCACCGAGCGGCTCGTAGCGAGCACATACCGTCGTCGTCCACCGCTTGGATGACGATGCGCAGCTCGCGCGCCAGCTCCAGCATCTTCTGGAGAACGATGGCATCGATGGCCTCGTCGTCCATGTGAGGGTAACCCGCTCTTGCCATCGCCAGTAGAGCGGTCCGGAATGCCAACGGAGACTCTTTAGGGCGGCGTCGCCTGTCGTAAAATCGGCTGCGGACGTCGGATGGAGGCCCGTACACGTCGGACATCCGTCGGAGGGCCGATTGAAGAGTCGCCCTTTGTTGCCTGGGGATGGTGAGGAGCGACGCGAGAGCGTCGTCATCCAAAGTGGCCGGTAGTGCTCGGAGCGCCTGTGCGTCCGACCAGCCCACCATCTCTTGGTGGCTCAGGAAGCGACGCTGGAACGCCGCCCAGTCGCCCCCTTCAGATGTGAATTCTCGGAAGATGGGCAGGCGTTGTTGGAGGGCGGACGTCGTCTCCCCCTCAGCTTGTACCGTCTCGAGCCGGAGATCGGCGATTTCCCGGCCGATAGAGTCTACTGTACCGTGTCGGTACAGTGATGACGCAGCGTCCGCTGAGAAACTTGAATTCGCAGCGTCGCGTGCTGATGACATTGCGGGTTGTGATGGGCCCCCCGCGTTCCCAGGATGCCCCTGGCTTCCGCTTCCGGCGGAATCACGTGGTTCCCCGGCGGGAAAATCAAAATGTCTGCCCTGGCCGATGGCGGGAACGTCTGCCGGCGGTTGACTCGGCCTGCCCGCAACCTCCAAGTTGATCTCTTCGAGAATGGAGGCCGCGGCGTGTAGGAGTTGAGCGAGACGGCCGTGTGCTGCCCTGAGTCCGTCCCCCATGGCAGGGGGAGCAACCGGCTGCTCAACCGGTGGCTGGGCGGCCGTCAACGCGGCAGCGTTTTCAGCGGAGCTGGTGGTGCTTGCAGGTGAGACAGCGTTATCTTCGTTCTGGCTCCGCGCGTGGGCTGAACTTCTGGTTTCCATTTCCAACCACTTCTGACTCCAGTTGTAGTGTTGTAAGGACGAGCAGACTTCTTTAGGAGGCACACTCTGTTTATTGTATTATTTCCTTATACATCGCTTAACACACACAGAGGGATATTCGGTCCCCTCACCCGATACCCTAGGGAGGTACAGCCTCCGGACTTGGCGGGACTCACACGTCTACCGCTAACCTCCTTGATATCTAAGGAGGTACAACCTACGGACTTGGCGGGACTCACACGTCTACCGCTATCCTAGTCCTCCGGCTAGGACCTAAGGGAGGCTATCTGACCCACCGCTGGCCCGGTGGGTCCTGACCACTGGGTATGCCGAGCCTTAGCCCTTAGAAGGGCTGAAAGGCTGGTCCAGGGTCCTAGCTAGGCTTCAGCCCAGTCTTCTGTCTTCGTGCAGGGAGAGAACTCCACGAGGTCCGTTGGGTCACCCGTCTTATACCCCTTCGTGGCCAGGTAGAACCAATCATACATTCCCACGTGGAACCGTCTGATTGGTTCGCACCAAACCCTGGCCACGATCCGTTTCACCTCGACTGACCCCAACCGTTGTACCCAGGGGTAATGCTGCACCGCCCTGGTGGCAACGCAGGTTACGCAACAGCGCGTAGTTAACACCTCTACACAGATATTAAACCCAGGTCACTTAGTTCGTAATGTAATGTGCCAACGACTTTCCCACCATTCCCCTAAACGCATATAAATACACAATCAAAGACACTCGTATATACACACATGCATGTACACACACAAACGTACACATAGTGTACATATAAACTCACACACTCCTACACATGTACAAGTACAGCCTTTGGTCACTCCACTGCTAGATAAGGCACTCCCACACCATGCACGTCTTGGGGATTATTTGACCAGACATCACCACTCTTGTCAGTGTGGGTTGGTGTAGAGCATAGAGATGAATGTTGTTCCATTGCCATAACGCAGCTCCGCAAGGCTACAACACCTGTTGCTATGCATGTTAGTCATGGATAGAAGCACCATCCAGGCTCGAGCCTATTTCGATTTTCAGATGTATTAGATCTTACATGTACACTAATATACACACTCTCATATATGAATATAAACACTCACATGTACATATACACTAATATCCATATACACTAATATCCATATACAATACTTGCACATTGCTACACACTCACAGACGCTTATACATACCCCTGTTTGAGTCTGCAGTTTTAATGTTACAGTATTTTTTACATTAAAATAAATGCAAGCAATCTTCATATAATATGGATTGACATTCGTAAGGTGCAATTCGTCCAGTGATCTGAATGAGCAATGGACAAAGTTAGTTAATACAGGCATGTATGTGCAGGCAGTCCCAGATTTAGGGAAATCCGAATTTACGGAAATGCTCCCATGAATCATTGTAAAAAAATTCTACGTCTGACAATGCTTGCGTTAGTGACATAAGTACAAATAGTGCAGCACATTGAGGTTGCGGATGTTTACTTAAGCCCCGCCTCCAAAATGTCACGTGCACCGAGCCCGAGCTTCACGAGAATTGAGGTAAATTTTGTATTGCATTACGTAATGATTTTCCTTTTGTAGCATTATGTAATTGCTTGTTAGATATGCTGAGAACTATATATTCTCATGTTTCTATTGCTGTTTTGAATTTAAAATTTATTTAATGACTTATTTACTTTCGTTACTGTGTGTGTATGTAGGTGTGTAGACGAGGAGCGATAGTGTCGTGATTAGCGCTACGTTGTGCTATGAACTTGGCGTCCTGGGTTCGATTTCCACTCACGGCCAACACCGGTGACGATTTTTGAACCGAACCTGC
Source organism: Petromyzon marinus (assembly GCF_048934315.1). Classification (NCBI taxonomy): domain Eukaryota; kingdom Metazoa; phylum Chordata; class Hyperoartia; order Petromyzontiformes; family Petromyzontidae; genus Petromyzon; species Petromyzon marinus. The sequence continues at coordinate 1,082,466 of NW_027422640.1, forward strand.
GCCTCCCTCTAGGTTGACTCGGCCTCAAATGAGTACCTGGTGCGGTGTGTAAACATCACCACTGGGGAGACAAAGGCGGTCGTGCGTGATGCAGGCCACCCGCACCCTCGTGTGCCGTTCCGGCCTTCATCGGTATTCACTAACAGCACTTGCCCCTACAGTCTTAAGGCTATACGGGGGATCTTTGTCTTTTTTGTAGACGAGGTCTTGCAAAACAACACCCTTATAAACATAAACATGTTTCAGATTATAAAGGTAAAGTGCAGTATAAATGAATGGATGATTGTGAGTAAATTGATATTTGTGAATGCCACCTATTATATATAAAATGTATAACAGAAGCATTAAACATTGAGCAGCTTTGCTCATGAACGTGTGTGCTCTGGTCACGTGCACCGCCATTGTGAGTGTCCCTCACTCACCGCGTGTTTGACTCCACAGTTCCTGTGAGCTCAGTGAGTCAGCGCTGTCCCTTCTCCCGTCCACCCGGGTTTAGGCTGAGTCACAACGAGATCGGAGACAGCAGCCTCCGACTTTTAGCGGACGGGATGTTGGTGAGAGGAGGGAGTTTGAAGACGTTAGAGTGAGTAATGTCCTGATGCACACACACTAATGTAAGCACACCTAAACAAATATATACGCATTTACAGACACAAAAACAAAGATACTCAGTATAGCATAATAATGTTGTATTCAAACGTCGATTATAACTTAAATTTTATGCACTCATCAATTAAGTTATTAGCCACACTTATTACAGCACTGTTATCCACTATTAAATAACAATACAATTATATCTTCACTAAAAGCTTTCGTAACTGCAGGAATTCATACCTTTGGGTCTTTCGGTAAAGTCACGTAGATAGAAAAATAATCAAATATTATTTTCTATCTGCGTAAATAAATGCAAACCGACACTTCTTTCAAATGTTTCTTGCCGTTGGTTTTTCACACCTGATGACGACTGTTTGTGTTATGGTCGAAACGTCGTGATAATTTTTATTGTTTTATATATATTTTATTATTTTATTGTTCCCCTTCAACGTGGCTTTACCGAAAGAGCTAAGAATATGAATTACTGCAGTCACGAAAGCTTTAAATCAAAATTTAACCGCCTCTACGGGGAGGGTTTCCACATAACTTTAAGATCCTTCAACAAACTCCGGGATAAGAAGGCTCAGCTGATCGAGTCTCTCACCTTTCTGAAGAGATGCCGCGACTCTGGGGTAATACCAATCGCATTTACACTGACCTCTGCTGCTGTAACTTCTTCTAATGCGAAACGAATTATTTTCAAAACTAGCTTAGCTCTTATCTCATAAAAAATCAGAGTTATACGCACCGAACTAGATCAGTTAGACAAAACACTCTACAAATCACATTTATTATTGACGGCAACAATGTCCACATCGGATTGGGAACATGTAGACAATATGACTGCCTCTTCAGGTGCTACTATGTCGACCAAATGTAAGGACAACCTGATTTCCAAATTTAACCTCCTCTTCAACAAAAGATCGGACCCATACACCAAAAGTTAGACGTAAACAAAGTCGTAATTAATCGCAGTAACAGTTCTATTTCCGATGGTCTGAAATCCGTTTTAGCTAAAGGTCTAAACTTTGCAGTCACACCTAAACACATACCAGTTAATGATATAATTGCCCAAGTAGACGTTGCTCTCAGGGGCCTGGGTCACATCGCTAGAGAACGTAGCAAGATCTGAAATCGCTGCAACCCTCAAAAACGCTAAGATGCCAGCTAGCAACCTCAGCAAAGATGAGCGTTTTGAATTATATAAATTAAAAAAGAGGGATGACATTGTCGTCCTCTCAGCTGACAAGGGCAATGCTACTGTCATCATGGATAAAATAGAATATAACAACAAAATTAAAGAATTACTCGACGATGTTAGTTATACAAAAATAAAAATAGATCCCACCAACAGCCTCGTCACACAAACCAACAAAATAATTTCTGATTCAACCGCATTAATTGATCAATCTAAACAGTTTTCGTTGAAACCTTCTGCTGCCAGGCCACCAAGATTATACGGCTTGCCAAAAATACATAAAGTAGATACACCCCTTCGTCCCATCGTCTCTATTATCAACTCCCCCACCTACAAACTGACTCGTTTTTTGTCTGAAATCCTGCGTCCTTTCACTGGAAAAACCACCTCTGCGGTAGAAAATTCTACTCACCTGGTATCGACAATCAAGGGTATTTCCCTGTCCCCAGACGACCTGCTTGTCAGTTTTGATGTAGTTTCCTTATTCACCAAAGTTCCTGTACCTGACACCATCGCAATCATTGAAGACTTGGTTCATCAAGGACTAAACACTGAGGTACCCCCCCTGGTGAGACACTGTTTAACCAATACATACTTCACTTGGAATGAACTTTCTACAAACAAACTGAGGGCACCCCAATGGGCTCCCCCCTATCTCCGGTTATAGCTAACATTTTCATGGAGAAATTTGAGACTGACGCCATCCAGACTGCCACTCTGCGCCCAACCTTATGGAAGAGGTACGTGGATGACACTTTTGTCTTCTGGCCCCATGGCCGGCCTGCTCTAGACCAATTCTTCGACCACATCAATTCCATACACCCAGCCATCAGATTTACCATGGAAGTCGAAAAAGATGGCAAGCTACCTTTTTTGGATGTCCTAATAAAAAAGAGACCTGATGGTTCAATGAGCCACACTGTCTACAGGAAAGCTACCCATACGGATGCTTATCTGAAACCGGATTCCCACCACCATCCATCACAGAAGAACTATCTCATCAAGACTGTACCATAGAGCCCAATGCATATCCGACCAGGAACACATAGGCAGTGAACTCAAGCACGTACACAAAGCTCTTAAGGCTAATGGTTACTCCGACTATACAATCTGCAAAGCTATCACTCAAACCATGAAGAAGGACCCTCTTGGGGAGCCTTTCAAAATCATCACTTTACCCTACATTGCGGGGATCACAAAAAAAATATCTCCAAAATCTTGAATAAACACAAGATCCAGGTCCGTTTCAACACATTATATAAAATCTGTGATCTGGTTCCGTCTGTAAAAGATGTGATTCCGGACATACAGTACCCTGGTGTCTACAAACTAAGTTGCATCTGTGATAGTTGTTACATTGGAGAAACCAAACGCCATGTCTCGGACCGCATTCGTGAACACAAAGCAGACCTTAAACACGGTAGGACCAACACCTCGGCCGTGGCAGATCATTGTTATAATTCAGTAGGCTCACATGACATTGACTTCTCCAAGACAGAGCTTCTCTGTAAGCCATCTGGCTACCATGAGAGATTCGTTCATGAAGCTATCCACATATACAAGCACAGAGACAATTTCAACCGAGAAGATGGATTCTGACTTAGCAATCATTGGAAGGATTTGATAAACCATTTCAGGTCTTAATTGATTGTTCACGCTTACGGTGGCTTTCAGACAGCATACACTCATTTTTCGTCTCCCCCCGCCTCTTTTCAGAACATAGATGGACTCGTCCTTCTAAATAAACTGCCAAATCGCTGTGCGTGGCGCTGACGTTTTTGTTATAAATAAATACACCGTCACTAAATAAATAAATAAATGCAAACCGAAACTTCTTTCAAATGTTTCTTGCCGTTGGTTTTTCACACCTCATGACGACCGTTTGTGTTATGGTCGAAAATTCGTGAGAATTTTTATTGTTATATATTTTTTTTATTTTCTTGTTCCCCTTCAACATGACTTTACCGAAAGAGCTAAGAATATGAATAACAATATAATTAACATTGTCACGTTACCTACTATATTGTGTTAATACAGTAGATCATCGATTAGGCAGGAGCATCGGAGGGGAGATGGCACTGGATTTTCAAAAAACACCAGATGATCACATCATTATTTAAAATAGCTTGTTTTTGCCCATTCTTGAATAAGATTGTTTTAGGTGTTCTGTATATATAGACTGTTTTAAATAGTTTACGATATAAAAATCGCTTAACTAAATATAAAAAGACAAAATAAATATCCTGCTGTAAAAAGTGACTATTTACTGTACCGCACTCACCACTCCAATATCTACGACTCTGCATGGGGTGATGTGCGTACTACGCTCTTGTTCAACAACTTGTGTTAGACATCGACTTGTGTTTAACAACAACAACTTGTGTTTGACAACAACTTGTGTTTGACAACAACAACTTGTGTTTGGCAATCGCCGGACTGATGCAGCCTTCAGACCGTTGCTCTGGCGAACGCCGAACTGCACGCAATTTTCGGCGGATCACGCTGTATATTTACTGTTTCTTTACTGTAGTTATTAGTCATGAAAATGTATATAAGTGCAGTATTTTCATTGTTTAAGTTGTATGTAGTGTACAATGTAATGTATATATTGTTTGATGCGGAAATGGGAGTATGTTCTGAGGAAATTAGGAATGAGAGGCTACTGGAAGAGTTGTAGTGGAAATGCCGATATGCAGGCCAGGTGCTAAGTTACTTTGTGCTCAGACAGTTGTCACTGGGGGTTTCCTTTCAATTACGTTGTGATAAGATGTTAAATGAAACGCTTTCAGATGTGACCGCTTACAGGATGATGCAATATCGAAGAGAAATCATGATTGTTTGATCTATATATACATACACAGAGATTCTACAGAGAGCCTTTAGCAGACTTTTGGTCATATACTGTTACGGAACACCTAATGAAGACCAGAATGGCACATGAGGGGCTGGGAGGCCAGCACCACACTCAGCCAACTGATGTTTACTTACTACACCAGGTACCAATTTAAGGCTGAGTCGACCTAGGTGAGGTCCACAGCCGTTTTAGATATTAATCAATGAAGTTCGCCGTGAGTGGCAATCGAACCAGGTTTGTGGCTCACTGTGCTAACCACTGCACCACTACTTCCCACATGCATGCATATATGCATAAACTAAGATACGCATACTTTTTTTTTCGGTAAAGTCACGTAGGTAAAATTAAATAAAATAGAACAATTAAATCACGACGTTTCGGAGGCAACACAAGCTTCCATCTTCAGGTGGAAGAGTCACAGCAGAATATGTGTCAAGTGCACAGTTCCAAGACAACTTGGATTATATATAGGTCGGGGGGTGGGGAGCCAGAAAGGGACGTGGGTGGGTGGGATGGCTGAGTTAAGCCGCCTTTTGTTAAACTGCACAACAGCAGGTAAACAACCCTTTTGGTTTTCTGGCGGTGGGGTTTTTTCCAGGGGGAGGCGATGCAAGACATCAAGTACAGACCAATTTTTTGAAACCTAAAATGTAAACTACAAAAATGGCTGTAAAATTATAAGATAGCTAAACTTTGACATACAACCACTGAGAAGTGGAAATGGCTGTACAATTAAAAGGCAGCTAATGTATGACTTGATTTATCACATATTTACAGTGGTTGCTCAATTTGAAACCATCCTCTCGGTTGACGTTGTCTATGTTTGTATATCTGGATGGCCTCATGGACAAATCTTTGGTGATAACCGGGAGGTTTTCAGAGAATTTTGGCATCAGAGAACACAATGTCATGAGAACCCGCTGTGTTGAAGCAGTGATCAGCCACGGCCGAAGAATTCGTTTTGCCGTGTTTCAAATCTGATTTGTGCTCGTGGATTCGGTCAGAAATATGTCGTTTCATCTCCCCGATATAGCAGTCACCGCAGATACAACTCAATTTGTAAACACTGGGGTACTGTAAGTCAGGGATGACATCCTTCACGGATGGGATCAGATCACGCATTTTGTGTACTGTGTTGAACCAGACCTGGATCTTGTGTTTGTTAAGAATTTTGGAAATATTTTAAGTAACGCCTGCTATGTATGGTAACGTGATGATTTTGATCGGGGTCTCATGTGGTTGTTTCTGTATGGTGGGAGAAACAGCTTGGCGGATGGTACGGTCAGAGTATCCGTTCATCTTGAGGGCCAGATGTACATGTTTTAATTCACTGGCCAGGTGGTGTTGGTCCGAAATGCAATGGGTCCTATGGTATAACGTTTTGATGAGAGAGTTATTTTGAGTCGGGTGGTGGTGGGACTCAGGCTTCAAGTAGGAGTCTGTGTGGGTGGACTTCCTGTAAACAGAATGTCCCAAAGATCCATCAGTCCTCCTCTCAAACAGAACTTCCAAGAATGGCAGCTTGCCATCTTTCTCCACTTCCATGGTGAATTTGATGGATGGGTGTCTGGAATTAATGTGGTCTAGGAAATGGTTCAATGCTGGGAGGCCATGTGGCCAAATGACGAAAGTGTCATCCACATATCTCTTCCATAGGGAAGGGCGAAGGGTGGATGTTTGGATGGCGTCTGATTCAAATTTCTCCATGAAAACATTGGCTATCACTGGTGACAAGGGAGAACCCATGGGGGTACCCTCATTTTGTTTGTAGAAGGTGCCATTCCAAGTAAAGTAGGTGTTGGTGAGGCAGTGCCTAGCAAGCGCAGGTACCTCTGGCTTCAGTCCATGTTGGACCAAATGTTCAATTATTGTTATGATATCAGGTACTGGGACCTTGGTGAAAAGAGAAACCTCATCAAAGCTGACGAGAATATCGTCAGGAGATAGTACAATGTGTTTGACCATAGAAACCAATTGGGTTGAGTTAAGTACTGCTGAGGTGGTCTTGCCAGTGAAGGGAAGCAGAGTATCTGACAGAAAGCGGGCTAGCTTGTAGGTAGGGGAGTTGATCGTGGATACGATGGGTCGTAGTGGGGTACCTTCTTTATGGGTTTTGGGAAGACCATAGAATCTTGGAGGTATTGCAGTGGAGGGTTTTAGGGGGGGGGGGGACGTTTGGTTGGTTCGATTAGGGACATCGAACTAGTGATGATCTTGTTGGTTTTCATCGTTAGGCTGTTAGTAGGATCATTTTTAATTTTTGAGTAACTCCCATCATTGAGTAGGTCCTGGATTTTCTTGTTGTATGAGTTTTTATCCATAATGACAGTGGCATTGCCTTTGTCGGCCGAGAGGATGACTATATGATCTCTCTTTTTTTAAATTCGCGAGTTCAGATCGCTCGTTTTTGCTGATGTTGCTAGTGGGTTTCTTAGCATTTTTAAGAATAGTGGCTATCTCAGCTCTTGCAACGTCTGCTTGGATGTGTCCTATACCTTGGACGGCTACATCTACCTGAGAGATGATATCCTCTACTGATATATGTTTAGGGGTGAATGCTAAATTTAGTCCTTTAGCCATTACTGTTTTCAGGTTGTCAGAAATCGGGATGTTACTCTGATTAATAACGATTTTGTTAACGTCTAGTTTTGTGATGTGTCATCCTGGGTTCTTCTTTGATAGGCGGTTGAATTTAGCGATCAGGTTAGCTTTGCACAGTGAATCAGCAGAGGCAGCCGTCATGTTGTCAACGTGGTTCCAATCAGAAGGGGACATTTTTTGTGTTAACATTAAATGAGATTGTTGGAGAGTCCTGTCTAAACTATCGTGTTCAAATCGGAGTACTCTTATCCTCTCTGAGATTAGTGATAGGCTAGCCTTAAACAGAATCCTTTTAGAGTTCGGTGAAGATACAGCAGCAGATGTTAGTGTAAAAGCGATGGGTATTACCTTGTTGTCGCGGCATCTTTTGAGGAAGGTCAGCGTCTTGATGAGCTGTGACTTCTTATCTCGTCTGTTAAAAGGTCTTACAGATAGGTGAAAATCCTCCCCGTAGAGGTAATTAATTCTAGATTTGAAGCTTTCGTGACTGCAATGATTCATACTTTTTGTTTTTTTCGGTAAAGTCACGTAGTAAAATAAAATAGAACAATAAAATCACGACGTTTCGGAGGCAACACATATCTGTGTCAAGTGCACAGTTCCTAGACGACTTGGATTATATATAGGTCGGTGGGGGGGAGCCAGAAAGGGACGTGGATGGGTGGGAGGGCTGAGTTAAGCCGCCTTTTGTTAAACTGTACTTAATGTCTTGCATCGCCTCCCCCTGGAAAAAAAAACAGAAAACCAAAAGGGTTGTTTACCTACTGTTGTGCAGTTTAACAAAAGGAGGCTTAACTCAGCCCTCCCACCCACCCACGTCCCTTTCTGGCTCCCCCCCCCCTGACCTATATATAATCCAAGTCGTCTTGGAACTGTGCACTTGACACATTCTGCTGTGACTGTTCCACCTGAAGACAGAAGCTTGTGTCGTCTCCGAAACGTCGTGATTTTATTGTTCTATTGTATTTTATTTTACCGACGTGACTTTACCGAAAAAAACCCAAAAAGTATGAATCCTTGCAGTCACGAAAGCTACAAATCTAGAATTAAGATACACATGTACAAACACGCATAGAGATGGACTAACACAAATATACACATAATAGGCATTCACACACATCACATTCAACCCAAAAACCTAAACAGGAGTTGCTATTTGCAAGCTCCAATTAAAGTTGACATGAGGTTCATTTGTGCACCATGTCCACAAACACGACCCTCAACCACTGTCCCATCAACCACCACCCCTCACCACTCCTCCCCACCCCTCACAATCCCCCACTCTGTGCCCAGACCCTCCACCCATCCCCTCTGCCCCCACTAACAGTCTCTTCTCTCCCTGCAGCCTGTATCAGTGCTCACTGACGGACAAGTCGGGTTCCTCTCTCAGTGTCATCCTCAAGGCCATCACAGGTTTGAAGAGTCTCGGGTAAGCTCTGCTGTTCGTTTCTCACATGCGCTCTGTGCACGAACTGTGCTAATTATTGGTGCAACGCGTTGTGAAGTAAACATTTAAATGTGAATACATTTAATCTTGCTGTCCTGCTTAATCGAGTTCACTTTAAAAAATGTTTACTGTAATCTTAACACATTTGTTTAGTTTAACCCATAGTTTAAAGCAATATTCATATTCACAACATATTGTTAGCAGATATATTAATTGAAAACATCTCCCTGTGTTCTCGATGGAAATGTACTTCACTTGTGTGTGATCCTCTGTGGCAACTTTGTGTTTTTATAAACGCAAACACTTTTCATATTATAAAGGTACAATGCAGAATAACTGAATGGATGATTGTGAGTAAACTGATATTTGTGAATGCCACCTATTATATATAAAATGTCTAACACAGAAGCATTAAACAATGAGCATCTTTGCTCATGAACGTGCGTGCTCTGGTCATGTGCACTGCCATTGTGAGTGTCCCTCACTCACCACGTGTTTGACTCCGCGGTTCCCGTAGGCTCAGTGAGTTAGCGCTGTCCCTTCTCGCGTCCACCCGGGTTTAGGCTGAGTCAGAACGAGATCGGAGACAGCGGCCTCCGACTTTTAGCGGACGGGATGTTGGGGAGAGAAGGGAGTTTGGAGACGTTAGAGTGAGTAATGTCCTGATGCACACACACTAATATAAGTACACCTTAACAAATATATACACACATACAGACACAAAACACCAAGATACTCAGTATAGCATGATAATGTTGTATATTTAACGTCGATTATAACTTTATTTTAATGCACTCATCAATTAAGTTATTAACCACACTTTTTACAGCACTTTTAACCACTATTAATTAACAATACAATTACAATTGTAACATTACCTACTCTAACCAATTATATTGTTTTAAATTATATTATGTTAATACATTAGATCATCGATTATCTGGCAGCCGGATTTTCAAAAACACCAGATAATCGCATCATTATTTAAAATGACTTATTTTTGCATATTCTTAAATACGATTATATTTTTAGGTGTTCTGTATATATATATTTAGTGTTATTAAATAGTTTGCGACCTAAAAATCGCTTAAATAAATATACAAAGACAAAATGAATATCCTGCTGTAAAAAGTGACTATTTACTCTTGTTGGTTCTTTCGGTAAAGTCACGTAGAATGGAATAAAAATAAAACTTAATAAAATAACATTATCACGACGTTTCGGCCACAACATTTACTGTACCGCACTCACCACTCCAATATCAAAGAATCTGCATGGGGTGATGTGTGTACTATGCTCTTGTTAAACAACTTGTGTTTGACAACAACTTGTGTTTGACAACAACAACTTGTGTTTGTAAATCGTTGGACTGATGCAGCCTTCAGACCGATGCTCTGGTGAATGCCGAATTGCACTCAATGTTCGCCAGATCGCACTTCATGCTTTCTGTTTCTATGACTATAGTTATTAGTCATGGAACATTTATATAGTGCAGTATTTTCATTATGTAATAATAGGGTTTTTTCCCCTTTTTTCTGGCATCAAAACTGAAACCTTATTACAAGGATTCATGTCTGCATTAACCACAATACCTGCAGTCAAAATGCAAACAAAAACTATGATAATATATGCATTGTCTTTGAAACTGATTGGTCCACACCAAGGGACTTCCCTTCAGTTTCAAGGACAATGCATATATTATCATAGTATTTTTTTGTTTGCATTTTGACTGCAGGTATTGTGGTTAATGCAGACATGAATCCTTGTAATAAGGTTTCAGTTTTGTTGCCAGAAAAAGGGGAAAAAACCCTATTATTATATTTTGATACTGGCAAAGGAGGTCTAATGATGAAGTATTTTCATTGTTTAAGTTATTGTATGTAGTGTGTAATGAACTGTATATATTGTTTGACACTGAAATAAAGCATAGCTGCTTGTTTTGTCACATACTTTGTGCCGATCGCCAGACTGGTTCAGCCTTTGGAGCGGTTTTATCGGTTTCACCGGATGTTGGAACCCAGATAGGCACGCTCTAAATATAATCAATGATCATCTTTTTTTAACGTCATAGATTACAATTAAGAATTTTATATAATGAACGGCTGCAATCTTGACATTAATTGCCCACCCTTACGTTTACATTAATTCCCCACCCATACGTTTACATTAATAACACCACAATCTAACTCTTATTAAAGCCATAAATCACCAATGGCTCTTATACGCCAACCCTATACATTTGAACATTATTTGATCCTTACCCAATATACAGTTTAAACCAGCCTTGGCCTCGTAATTGGTAGCGTGGACATCTGTGAAAGAGAGCTTTTTAGCTTTTCGGATTCTCCATTATTAATACATATTCAGATTTAGATTCTGGCTCCTCTGCCTGTATCTAGTGACCTTTCATGAACAAATGCGATTTTTAATACAAAATATTGCAGATCTCGCCAAATGCGGTGGGTTACGTTTCTGTAAAATGCTGTGTTGGATGAAGCCGCATTAAACAATTCATAGACAAATAGGGTTGCGTTCCTGGGTCCGAAATGTTTACTCCCTCCCTCTGTTTAGCTGATTCTACGACATTTCCACACTTATTGTACTAAAATATGTTGAGTTGCTCTCCATTTTTTGTGAGTGTGTATACTTTTTATTGTCCAGTTTCACCCCACTCAGTGCCTCTTCTCTCCCTGTAGTCTGATAGGCTGCTCACTGACGGACAAATCGATCCCAGCTCTCCATGAAATCATGATCACCAACAAAGCATTGAGGAAGCTCAGGTAAGTTATGATGCTCGTGTCTCCTACGTGCTCTGATTGTTGCTACAGACAAAACAACGTAGATTCGTCAGTAACACTGTGGCCTCAGCAGGAGAAAATATGGAAAAGGCAACGTTTTGGAAATGGACCTTCACAGCATGTTTGTGTGCTATGAGAGCCGTTGCCAGAAGTGGAGTGAGTAGTGGAGTGTATTCCAGTGCATTTAATATTCTCTTTGGTTCTTTTGGTAAAGTCACGTAGAAAATAAAATCACATAATAATAGAATCGACGTTTCGATTGCAACACAAGCAACCATCATCAGAGAGAGCTGGACAACACAACAGCCAACACGCCACCAGGCTGACCCAGCTCCTCCAAATAATAAGAATATTCATTATCAGACCAATGAACATGACCAAACGACTGAGGAATGTGCCTGATCTTAAATCTGCAAGATAAACAGGGTTTAGCCTGGAGTGCTTAAATTTGTGACCACCGCACATAACCACAGGCGTTATAGGCAGCAGAGCTAAGTTGTGGGCAACAGACTGCAGTGTGCAGCACAATCCACCCTTGAACTATTCTACGATCCTAGATCTGCAGTCCCTGCCATCACAGACCTGCACTGACCCGCGTGGTGAAGTATGGTGAAGCAGCTCTAATAGCATGAGGAGACCTTCATCCAGAGTGGTTGTTGTGGGCTGCATGGGTCTCGAACGGTGCGGAGCTGCCCGAGTCTCCGTGTGAACCCGTGTCAGCGTGAGCCTCTCTCTGTGCTGCAGGGTGGAGTGCAATGACTTCAGTGAGGAGGGGAAGCAGGAGCTGAGGAGCAAATGGACTCCCAGAGAAGGCCTGCGTTTGTAGATTTAAGCGGAGAGGCGACACTGGCGCTGCAACAGATGGAGCTGTCCCACGCACGACTCGCACAGCAGCCCGGTGCATTTCACCTCAAGAGCTCCGATCACCGGCACCGACTCTGAGCCTGACTGAGACGACAATGAGCGGGGAGCTTTCTCTCTCTGTGAACCCCACACGAAGCCAAGGGAGAACGCGGCTCCAAGATTCTGATGAGCTTCGGATGGTGTAACTGTATTTATGAATGTGGTGTAGGGAAGCAATGTTGGGGTAGTGGGGGAGGGGTGGCAGGGGGAATGCGGAGGGTTGCGAGGCAGGGGGTGATTTTCAGTGGTCTGGCAGCTCACCTGTTACGTCACGTAGCTAAAAACATTTTCATAAATTTCGCATTTGTCACAATGCCATACACAGCATACAAATCATACAGCTAATATGTTTTGCTTATAACTTGCCCATTGCTTTCATCTTCATTATTGTGTCAACTCACGTTAAAATATCTTTTTTTTATTGTGTGAACTCACGTTCAAATACACCATTTTTTTTTAAATATCACCTTCCTATTATTACATTACTTATCTTCACTTACAGCTTTCGTGACTGCAGGATTTCATATTCTTTGCTGCCCGGGTAAAACTGCATGGCCGGGAGTCGGACCCATTCCCTCTACACCTTCAGGTGCGACAGGCATGTCCTCCGGCTCCCACATTAATTTACATATATTTTTACCACGTACTTCCTGAAGCCTTATATCTGCTACAGCTACAATGGGAGCCTGATCAATGCCCAGGTGTGGTCAAGAGATAGCTCCCTTTTGCTCAACCATGTTACGTTTGCCGATCTGGTAATTGCTGCTTGCTCAGAAGAGCTGTTGGAGGCGCTGCTGCTGAACCTTGAGCTTTCTGCTAAGAGGTGGGATCTTACCATCAGCCCCACCAAAACTAAGCACCTGCCTGGGTATTTTGTACCATCGGACACTCCCAATTGGTGATAGGGCAGTTGTGGAGAGAGTGGACAGTTTCCCATACCTGGGCAGTGTACTCATGATTGGCTATGGTTAACCAGCAGAGGTCTCACTCCGAATCAGTTGTGTGGCATTATCTTTTCATCGGTTGCATAATGCTATGTGGAAGCTACCTGGTCTGTTGCTCCGAACGAATTTTGAGGTCTTCTCGGCCACAGTCATTCCCTCACTTCTCTATGCTTGCGAAACGTGGAGAAGAGATGGTACAGGAGGATGTTGAGCTGAGTGGACTTGCCGATGACTGGTACCAGTGGTGTCAAGATCGGCCTCTGTGGAGGAGGCTCGTGAAGGACGCTACTGGGCAGTTGGAGGCAGTCGCCCTCCAACAACAATGGAGAGGGGGAGGAGCGATGCTCACAACAACGAGCAGAGCACCAGGTGGCTAAAGCACAGAAGGTTGGCACAGTAGGGGGCACAGGTGGTGCATCGGCCACTCATCTCAGTCTGTAGACCCGTGGCACCTGGGTCTGCCCCGTGACCTGCCAGCAGGCTTTTGCCACTTCACGTGGCCTTAACATGCACATAGCCTGGTACAAGCGTCGTGGTGACATCACCACCACGTAGTGGCGAATGCCGGTTGTTGGGTGAATGAGTGTGTGAATGAATGTGTGACTAAGTCACTTTGAGTGAGTTAATGTGTGTGTGGTACAAAATACCCAGGGAGGTGTCAGGCAGGTGTCTGGCAAAACAACCCCCTACCTCCTCGCAGTGCAGGACGGGCAACTTTGTCGTGGACAGTGCTGTGGGGGGAGGGCTAATTCTGATTGGCTCCTCCCCTCATGGCATCTGTGACCACCACAGGGGCTAAACGGGGGCTCAACCGGAGGCGAGGAGTGGTGGTCGTGGTTACTTATGCCCCCACCGAAGACGAAGGGAGGGATGCAGGCAAAGCCGATGAGTCAGATGCCTTCTATGACCTCCTGTCACAGGTGCTGGCTAAAGTGGCCCCTCGGGATAGAGTCATTTTGTTGGGTGACTTCAATGCCCGAGTTGGTCATGATGCTGGCACCTGATCTGGAGTGATTGGAGGGCATGGGCCAGATTAGCTCAATAACAACGGTAGGAGGCTGCTACATTTTTGTGCAGCCCATGGGCTTGTAATTACCAACACGCTGTTCCGACATCGGCGCATCCACACAACATCATGGATGCATGCCGGGTCCAAGCAAGAACATTTGCTGGACTACGTAGTGACGGACCAGAGGATGCGAGCCCATGTCCTTGACACCTGGACCTATCGTGGAGCTGATCTGCCCTCTGACCACCGACTAGTCATCTGTAAGATGGGCCTGTCATTCTTCCACTCCAGTGGTGGGTGTACAGCCAGGACCCCATTCCAACCTAAAGTGGCCTGGTTTCAGTTAGCTGATGAAAGTTGCAAGCGAGAATTTCATCATCGCTTGCGGCTGGGGTTGGCATCGTCCCCCACTCCTCCTGATGTCGAGGGTAAATGGGCGAGGTTTAGGACTGTGACTCGTGCAGCTGCAATGGCTGGTTTGGGTACGCGGTCCAGACCTCCCCAGAGACCCTGGCTGACAGAGGAGGTGTTCAGGATGGTTGAGAAAAAGCGACAGGCCCACTGTCATCGGCTACAGAATCCCACGTCAGAGAATGAGGAGGCTTATCGCAGCCTTCGCTCGGAGGTTCGAAGAGCCGTGAGGCACTGCAAGGATGGGTGGTGGTTGCAGGTTGCTGAGGAGATGGAGTCTGCCTCAGTGGCCCGCGATCACAAATCTCTATTTAACTCCATCAAAAAAGTAACCTGCAGCACCACACCTATTACCATCATTAGAGGAAAAAACGGTGATCCAAACTCCGACCCCCAGGAACAGGTTTGCAGATTTGCTGAGCATTTCTGTGAGGTCCTGGGTGTAGGGGAAATCCCTCAGCCAGGAAAACATCGTGGCACAAAGTGGGGATGACCCTGCTGAGGCTGCAGTGCCTCAAATATTGAAAGAAGTCACTCCCTGTGAGTGGCTGGCTGAGGTGCCATCTGTTGAGGAAGTACTGAAGGCGATCCGGAGTCTGAGAACAGGAAAGGCACCGGGCAGAGATGATCTCCCAAGCGAAATGCTGAGGGACGGTGGCGTTTTTTTGCACAGACTGCCCTACATGACATAACAACAGTCTGGACCACTGGACGGGTTCCGCAGGATTGTAAGGATGCCCTGGTGGTCCCCCTCTTTGAGAAGGGTGACCGCACAGACTGTAACAACTACAGGGGTATCTCACTCCTCAGTGTGCCGGTAAAGGTCCTGGCAAGGATTATTCAACATCGCCTTTCCAGGCACGCTGAGGAGAGGCTTGCGGAGCACCAATGCTGTTTCAGGAAAGGGCGGTCCTGCACAGATGCCATATTTTCTGTCCATCTGATACAGCAGAGGTGTAGGGAATTCCAGCAAGACCTACTTCTCTGCTTTATTGACCTGGTCAAGGCCTATGATACCATCAGTAGGCCTGGGCTCTGGGTTGTTCTTCGTGCTTTTGGAGTCCCTGACCCTCTGCTCACGATCATAGAGGACCTTCTTGATGGTGAACGGGCCCGGGTAAAACTACGTGTCTGGGAGTCAGAGCCATTCCCTGTACACCTTGGGGTGCGACAGGGATGTCCTCTGGCTCCCACATTATTTAACATCTATTTTGACCACGTAGTTCGTGAAGCCTTCAATAGCTGTACTGGGGGAATCTCCATTTGGTAAAGATATAATGGGAGGCTGATCGATGCCCGGGTGCGGTCAAGGGATGGCTCCCTATTGCTCAACCACATTATGTATGTCGATGATTTGGTAATAGCTGCTCATTCAGAGGAGTTGGAGACACTGCTGCTGAGACTGGAGTGTGCCACTAAGAGATGGGGCATTATCATCAGCCCCACCAAAACTAAGCACCTGGCTGGGTATTTTGTACCATCGGACACTCCACCCCCACAACTCCCAATCGGTGATGGGGCAGTTGTGGAGAGAGTGGAGAGTTTCCCATACCTGAGCAGTGTGCTTATGACCGGCTCCAGTTTAACAGCAGAGGTCTCACTCCGAATCAGTGGAGCGGCATTATCTTTCCATCGGTTGCGTAACGCTGTGTGGAAGCTACCTGGTCTGTCACTCCGCACTAAGCTTCAGGTCTTCTCGGCCACGGTCATTCCCTCCCTTCTCTACGCTTGCGAAACGTAGACCCCCCAAATGGAACATCTTCGCCGGTTAGAAAATTTAGGCTAGCCTGCCTACGATCCATCCTGGGTTTAACCAGGCTGGATTGTGTGAGGAGCTCACAAATCTTTGAAAGATCTGGGCAAGGTCCCATCGGTGAGCTCCGCAGGCAAGGCTGCGTTGGCTGGGTCATGTAGCCCGCATGCCCAGCCACCACATGCCGAAACAGTTTTGTTCGGTCGGATCGAGGGAGGCTAAACGGGCGCGGCACGCGCTAGAGACGAGATGGAGTGATGTGGTACAGGAGGACGTGGAGCTGAGTGGACTTGCCGATGACTGGTACCAGCGGTGTCAAGATCGGCCTCTGTGCAGGAGGCTCATGAAGGACGCTACTGGGCAGTTGGAGGCAGTCGCCCTCCAACAACAACGGAGGGCGGAGGAGCGACGCTCAAAACAACGAGTGGAGCGCCGGGTGGCTAAAGCACAGCAGGTTGGCACAGTTGGCGGCACAGGTGGTGCATCAACTAGTCATCTCAGTCAGTCGACCCGTGGCACCTGGGTCTGCCCCGTGACCTGCCAGCGGGCGTTCGACATTTCACGTAGCCTCAAGGTGCACATGGCCTGGCACAAGCGTCGTCGTAGTGACGTCACCGCCACTTAGTGTCGAATGGCGGTTGTTGTTGTGTGTGAGTGTGAATGTGTGGGTGAGTGGGTGAATGTGTGAGTGTCTGTGGGCGAGTGAGTGAGTGTGCGGGCGAGTGAGTGATTGATTGAGTGAGTTTGTGAATGTGTCTGTGGGCGAATGAGTCTGTGAGTGACTGAGTGTGTAAGTGAGTGTGTGGGCGAGTGAGCGTGTGAGTAAGTGTGTGAGTATGTGAGTGAGTGTGTGGGCGAGTGTGTGAGTGTGAGTGAGTGAGTATGTGAGTGAGTGAGTGTGTGGGCGAGTGAGCGTGTGAGTGTTTGAGTGAGTGAGTGAGTATTGAGTGAGTGTGTGGGCGAGTGAGCGTGTGAGTGAGTGTTTGAGTGTGAGTGAGTGAGTGTGGGCGAGTGAGCGTGTGAATGAGTGTTTGAGTATGTGAGTGAGTGTGTATATCCTGTGGGAGCCTTTATGTCTGTGTATTAATAGATACACACTTAGAGTTAGACTCACGTGGACTCTGCAAAGACAAAGATCTCCCGTATAGCCTGTAACAGACTATAGGGGCAAGTGTTGCTAACGAGCAGTACCTATGAGGGCCGCCACTGTGGCACACGAGGGGGTGGGTGCCCAGCACCAACACGCCCAGCCGCCTTTGTCTCCCCAGTGGCGAAGTTCACAACACTGCACCAGGTTCTCATTTGAGCCTGAGTCGACCTAGGGGAGGCCCAGGACTGGTTCAGATAATCGTCACACACACACTCGCTCTCACACACTCAGTTTCACTCACACACTCACACTCTCGCACACTCTCACACACTCAGTTTCACTCACACACTCAGACAAACTCTCGCACATACTCTCACACACACTCAGACACACTCTCACACTCACTCTGACACACTCACACTCTCACACACACTCAGACACACTCTCACACACACTCAGACACACTCTCACACTCACTCTCACACACTCACACACTCACAAACACTCAGACCAACACTCATTCACACTCAAAAAATTTGCCCGTATAGCCTTAACAGATTGTTGGGGCAAGTGCTGTTAGCGAGAAGCAGCACCTATGAAGGCCGAAACTGTGGCATACGAGGGAGTGCGTGAGCAGCACCACGCCCGACCGCCTTTGTCTCCCCATAGGCGATGTTTTCACACACCACACCAGGTACTCGTTTGAGGCTGAGTCACTTGGTGGTGTTAGCCATGAGCGGGGATTGAACTCGGGTCACCGGGTTCGTAGCACAGCGCAGCGCTAACGGCCACACTGCTGCAGCGAGTGACGTGTTTATTCCTCACACTTGACAGGCACAATCACTGAGCGATGTATGCACACTGGGCTACGCATGGCTGACCCATGGCGTCTAAACTACACAGCTGGCTGACTGATACAGCGACGACGACGATGGGAGCCGTACAGCGGATCGGCCATGCGGCCGGGCGATGGAGAAGAGATGGCGGCGAAGACAGCGACGGCAGCCAGGACTCGGACCCCCACCACAGCCCCGAACCTCCGGTCACGTCCCACTTATATGAACCTTATGGGGGTCGCCCAGGGTACCATAGCACCCCGGCTCTCGAATAATGTCCGTGACGCAGTCATTTTTAGTCTGTTGATGGTCGGTGATGCGGGAATCGACTCATCTCGACGAGCTGTACACTATGCACCACCACAGTGCGTACGAGCGTTCAGGGTTTCGGCGCAATCGTTCTCGCTGCGTTTCGACATTGTGGAGTAGCACTCATTTCGGATTGATAGGTAGTGAAGTAGACACCTGGAAAAAATATAGTGTCCCGGCCACGCGCCCTTTTAGAACCTTCGAGCAGGTTCCCGGAGCTTCCCGACTGATCTCTGACCTTAGCGCAGTTACGCCCCCCGTTATGGTGGGATGTTATATAACGCACCCATACCCTTAATTATCCCTCCTGGTCAACAGATGGCACTCTGTCACTTCACTACCTCTCCCCACTCACGCACTTACACACACTGTCACACACTCACACATGCACACACTCAAACACACTCGCTCACCCACACACCCACACAGCCACTGACCCACTCACACACAGTAACACACGCACTTACAAACACTTCCTCACCCACACTCTCACACAAAGCCACTGACCCACTCATACACAGTAAGAACACACACACCCGCTCACAATACACTCCCTCACCCACACACTCATCACAGTAACACACTCACACAGTAACACACACTTCCTCACAAAGATCAAAGATCCCCCGTATAGCCTTAACAGACTGGAGGGGAAAGTGCTGTTAGCAAGCACCTATGAAGGCCGGAACGGTCTACGAGGGGATAGGTAGCCAGCACCACGCCCGACCGCCTTTGTCTCCCAAGTGGCGATGTTTACACACCGCACTAGGTACTCATTTAAGGCTGAGTCGACCTAGGGGAGGCCCAATACCTTTTCAGATAATCGTTACTGGTGTTGGCCGTGAGCGGGAATCGAACCCGAGTGGCCAGGTTTATAGAAAAGCGCGTTAAACGCTACACTACCGCTCCCCAGACCCAAGTGCCACGGGTCGACTGACTGAGATGACTGAGAAGACTGGCTGATGCACCACCTGTGCCCCTACTGTGCCAAATGGCTGTGCTTTAGCCACCCGGCGCTCCGCTCGTTGTTGTGAGCGTCGCTCCTCCGCCCTCTGTTGTTGTTGTTGGAGGGCGACTGCCTCCAACTACCCCTCAACAGAGGCAGATCTTTACTCCTATGTTACCAGTCATCAGCAAGTCCACTCATTTCCACGTCCTCCTGTACCACGTCACTCCATCTCTTCTCTAGCCCGTGTCGCGCCCGTTTAGCCCCCTCTATCCGGCCGAACAAAAGCTGTTTAGGCATGTGGTGATTGGGCATGCGGGCTACCTGACCTAGCCAACGCAGCCTTGCCTGCCGGAGGTGCTCGCCGATGGGACTTTGTCCAGATCTTTCAAAGATTTGTGAGCTCCTCACACAATCCAACCCAGATTTGAAGCTTTCGTGACTGCAAGGATTCATGCTCTTTGGTTTTATTCGGGAAAGTCACATAGGTAAAAACGAATTAAAATAAAATAAACAATGAAAACACGACGTTTCGGAGGCAACGCAAGCTTCCGTCTTCAGGTGGGACCAGTCACAGCCAAAATCGCTGCACCAAGTGGCGAGGCTCTGGGAACCTAGCGCTTAAATACAGGTTAAGGTAGGGGGGCGTGTGGGAGGGGCCATGTGGGGGGACTTAAGTGGGGTGTGGAGCTGAGTTAATCCGTCTTGGCTGAGTAAATCCATCTTTTATTGTGTAGAGGGAGCGGGGCATGGGTCGTTGTGTGTGTGCAGGGATGAGTTAATCCGTCTTTTGTTGTGTGGAGGTTGCGGGAGATGGGTCACTGTGTGTGTGCAATATAAACGGACAATATCGGCCAGGATGTGCTGTAAGGGAGCAGTAAAAAAAAAAGGAAAATAGAAAAGTTCAGAAAGAATATGTTTGGTATACCACTGCTTGAAATTGCTGTTAGAAATTAGTTAGCGTTTGGTATGATTCGAAACGTCTTTCCAGTGGTTGTTTAATTTTAAACCATCCTCTCGGTTGAAATTATGCCTGTGTTTGTATATCTGCATGGCTTCGTGGACAAATCTTTGGTGATAATCTGTAGGTTTACAAAGAACCTTGGTATCGGAAAAGACAATCTCATGATCACCCATAGCGTTGTAACAGTGATCGGCCACAGCAGATGAAGACGGAAGCTTGCGTTGCCTCCGAAACGTCGTGTTTTAATTGTTTGTTTTATTTTAATTCGTTTTTACCTAAAAGGCTTATTTGAATTAAATCGGCTTCCGATGGGCCTTCACTCCGCTCGGCTAGGTTCCAGCGATTGATGGAACTAGTTCTGGCAGGCCTCCAGTGGGACTCATGCCTAATATATCTGGACGATGTTATCGTTTTTAGCCGTACGTTTAAAAAAACATCTGGAATGGTTATGTGCTGTCTTTCTTAACATGCATGCGGCGAATCTCAAATTTAAACTGCAGAAGTGTCAACTGCTCTAAAAATCGGTTCGGTATCTTGGCCACATAATCAGTAAATCAGGGATAGCGATGGGCCTGAACAAAACCACGTGTGTTCGTACTTGGCTGACCCCACAACGGTGGGGGATGTGCGGAGTTTCATTGGATTTGCGTCCTATTGCCGTCGTTTTGTCACCGGGTTCGCCACTATCGCCAAACATCTCCATGCCCTGATGGCAAAAGGTCAGAAGCTCCATTGGGGGGAGTAGGAGGAGGCCGCATTTGTTGTGCTCTGGGATGGCTTGGTTAACGCCCCTCCCCTCCACTACCCCGACATTTCCTTTGCCGTTCATCCTAGCAACACCGGAATTGGCGCTGTTCTGTCTCAAGACGTTAATGGCATGGGAAGTGCTGTAGCATATGGCAGCAGTGATGTCTCCGGCGGAACTTTTGGCAATTGTTTATTGTGTGCAAAAGTATCGCCCCTATCTTTATGGCAGACGCTTTGAGGTGTTATTTGACCATGCAGGGCTACAGTACGTGCTGCATATTGAGCAACCGTCTGGCCAACTTTCACGTTGGTTGGAAGTCCTCCAGAACGCTTCCTTTACTGTTTCCTATTGCAAAGGTACCCAACACACGAACGCGGATGTCCTGTTGCGATTACCAACGAGCGACGGGTGCACGTGTTTCTCGGGCCGGGGTGCTGTTAGGCACCTGCTGAGGACTTGCCTCGTCCCCTTCCGGCATTGGCTGAGGTTGACACCTTTGAGGAAAGCCGACGGTCCTGTGGCGCATAACGTCGTTATTGGCATGAACCATGCGGACTTTGGACGCCTTCAGGTGGAAGACGCTTCCCTGTTCAAGTTACAACGCCGTGTCAAGGAGGTGGACGGGGGTGGGGATCGACGGGGTGTAGCCTCTGTCATTCTCAGAGGCAGATTGCTCATGCATTGGAATGAAGGGTTGCAGCGTTACAACATTGTTGTGCCTACTGCCCTACGAGGTAAAGTCATCTGGGCTGTGCACGAGCGACTGTTGCACCTGGGGGTGCATAAGACGTTAGCCACACTTCAGCTCGACTTCTTCTGGCCCGACATGGTGGAAGATGTCACTAATGTATTGAAGGGGTTTGTGCAGTGTGCGCAGCGGAAACCCCCGTCCAAACCATGCTATCCAACATTGCAATCCATTCAGGTTTCCCGCATAAATGAGCTGGTCGCTCTTGTTATCCTTGGTCCATTTCCTACCATCCCTCGTGGCAATAAGTATTTACTGGTGGGCGTCGAAAATTTTTTTGTGGTGGCCGATGGCTTGGCTGCCGTCCAACCAATCGGATGTGGCCATCACCGAGGCATTCCTTGATTGCTATGTGATGGACAAAGGGGCCCCTGAGCATCTTCTGACCAATCAGGGCAAGACATGTTCTTCAAAATTGCTGCGGGAGGTGTACGACTTGTTGGGAACAAAGAAAATACGCACATCACCATACCACCCCCAAACGGATGGAATGGTGGAGCGGCTGCAGAGGACTCTGACCTCCATGTTGAGCCATCAGGTCAGTGAGTCCCAGCTTGACTGGGACTTGCATGTTACCGGGGTCCTGGCTGCCTATAGAATGGCCCCTCACCCATCCACCGGCTTCTCACCATTTTTTTTAATGTACAGAAGAGAACACGACCCCCAGATTGATGTCCAATTATGAGCCGAGCCAAACAAGGCTAAATCTAAAATATCGGAGTCCAGGCGCTTTACCCTTCAGAGGCTTTCAGAAGCACACGAGGCTTCCAGAGAAAATTCCAATTCGTGCCAATTGTCAAATGAGCGGTAGAGGAGTCTCCGTCTTTCCGGACATGACTGGGCTTCAGGTGACAGAGCCTGGCTGCACTGTCCCCAAGTACTGGTGGGTACGTCACCCAAATTGTTTAAACCCTGGAGGGGGCCGTTTGATGTGATTCGGGTCGTTTGGCTCCAGTGTGTTAAAATTCGCTTGGGTCGGCGGAGTTGGTTTGTACATCCCTCTCGCCTCAAGCCTTTCATCACGCTGCGTGAATTCATCCCATCTACACTACACAGGGGCCAAATGTCAGATGTGTCTGGCGAGCTGAGGTGTGTACCCACTGAGGTTGGTCCTCAGGGGAGTCATGTGATCCCGTCCCCCAAGCCGCCACCTGCGCCATCTTCACAAGCTTCGGGAGCAGAAGGTCCGTCTGCCCTGCCGACTGCTCTTTGCTCGATGGGACATTTTTTAATCCCCCCTGGGACCCCCGAGGAGAGTATGCCCACCTCTCCTGGGAGCCTGGTCACAAGGACTCGATCAAAGACTCTTCGGTTTTTGTATATATTGTATATATTGTATAGATGGGTTGAAGTATTTATTTGTTGATGGACACTAACGGGTTGTTCGTTTTGTTCTTTTATTGAAGGGAGACTTGACAAAGGGGCCCCAAGTGAGGGCTAGGGGGGGGGTCACGTGGTTGGGATCCAGATCCTGCTCGAGGATTCTGGAAGGTGGTCATGGCCAAGGGTGGAGGCAGCCACGCCACAGAGAATATAAGCCGGGTCCCGAGAGGGACCAGGGTTGTTGTTGTTGTTGTTCATCCTGGAAGAAACATTCGTCGACGGTCTACGTTCTATGATCTACGTTCTCCGTTCAACGAGTCTCCAACACGTGGACCTGGACCCGAGCTGTTGGTCCCAGTCCGTAGTAGCTAGTTACGTTGTAATTAGTGTAGTTAGCCTGGTGGTCACCACCATAGGTTGTTATTATGTTAAGGGGAAGTTACCCCGTGTGTTGGAGTTAAATAAATGTGTTGCCTCCAAGTCTACGTCTGCGACTCAGTTGAACTCACTACACATTTACAACTTAGAGCGTTATTACTACGGCTGTCAGTCAGCCCTGATGGTTTCCACCTTATCGCTCCACAATTAGTCTGTGCCAATCTCGTCCACCTTGTTCTTTGTGCATCCCTGGGCAAGTGCAGAGATCGGGGGCCTCGCTCCCCTAATATACCCCTTGGCCCCGCCCCTATCAGACAGTGCCCCCACTCCACTGTGGCAAGTGTATTGTTTATTGGATAATTTATTATCATCAATACAGTACCTTCCGGCCACTTGTTTCTAATTATCTCAACGTGTACGCTCTAGCACTTTCTCTTTACAGTCCCTACACAAATGCAATGTCACTGCTTATAGTCAACACATCTTCTATCCTCTCACATATATTCCTTCTGCATTCTCCAATCCGTACTCACCAGCAACGTGAATTATGATGAAAAAGCAACAATCGACAACTCACTTGGCATTGAAAAACCCTCTCCCAGCCTTGTTGTGATAAATTATTTTCCTGATCCTGTTCAGGTAATGCCATGAACAATTGTATATTTCTCTGTGCACTTGCACCAACCTGGATCCATGGTACCACCGTCAAATAATCATTGCAAATTCATCACCTTAATACAGCAGTGACATTTTTCCTACGGTGTTGAAGTAGATAGTGCCTCCAACTGATGAAGCAATTAAATTCTGGGTATTCCAGATGTTGGCTCTACAGATATCCATAGATTTACAGACGTTCGGATTACGGAATTTCGCGTTCATGCAATTGACAAATTATGGATATTTTTCTATTTACGAAATCGAATTTCCATGTTAACGAAATTTTACACGGCACACGCCATGAAAGCATCAAAGAAGAAGCACCCAGGAGGATGCGTCATCCATCCGCGACACTGTCACAGTATATCCCTGTAGCTCACCAGTAAGGCTCATGTCTATTCTGACATTATCATGTTGGAGGACTTCTGACATCCGACTGACGACGTTCATGATGGTCATGGCCTTTTTTTTAGTGAACAGAAAAACACATTGTATCAGTTCAATACTGTAAAATACAGTAATTGAGAAAAAAAGGCAATCGGAGGGGTAACCATCTCGTAAATATTAAAAATGAAATGTCTTTGTTTAAAAGAGCCTGCGGCAGTGGCACCAGGTCAATGGCAATTATGAATGCCTATCATAGTTGGCACTTTCCAAGGAATAGCTCATGTTAATGTCCCACAAAGAGGTACTCATCAACTCCAGAGGGATGAAAGGATGATTCAGTGTCTTATCGAGATATTATCTTATGATCTTTAATGCTAGCTTTCTGTCTTATTGGACCCCTCACCCTCCAAAAACTATTGACAATGGCCATCAAAATCATTTGGAACAATATGACATGGTTCAATCGAATAACTGCCCACTGGAAGTATTTCTGAAGACAACAGATGAATAATTTAGAGAATGCAGAAATCTCTTGTCAACCTTAATTCACTGTGTTCCACTAAATCTTCTCATCTCAACTAATTTTTTTCATCTGCTTCCTTTTTCCCTTCCATAATTTGGCCACCATTTCATTGTTAATGTTGACCTTACATCTGATGTGCTAGATAATCACCTGCCATAGAGTTGGCAGGTGATTATCTAGCTAGTTTTATTTATAGGATTTTTTTTACGGAAAAAACTTTTTTTGCCGTTGGTCAGTTCCATTCTTTGTCCAATTTTAGCTCAAAAGAGCATGCGTCTTGCCTTGAATCTCGTTGAAAATGTCACGCACAACCAGGCTGCTACAGAGAGCAATGCACATTATACCATCGGCAAGCCAATGTTTTATTCGTATATGTGACATTTAGTAAGATCAAGTGCAGATGCAAATGTAATTTCATTATTTGTGCAGTCATTGATGACCTGGCTGAGGCCATGAAATATCTGCACTAGAGAAGTCGCTCAATAACAGGAAGCTGGCTTGATTCAAATGAAGGATATTGGAAGTACCAGCATCGCGCTCTGCCCTTGGAGCTGCCTGGCTACTGTTTTCATGCCTTCTTGACTGATAGCATGACTGAAATATTAATGGGGATGATATAACGCTCTAACGTTGTTCACGTCTCACAGCCGGAATACTGCCGACTGCTTCGCTCCTGACAAAGCGCTGATACACTGCTGGATCGAGTAGGATGGTCTTTGTGGCGAGGCTCTCAAAGTGGAAGATACCAAATCAGCTTCAACCCAATGGTGGTGTTTAGGAGAGCATTTATCTATGGGTATATATATAGGCTGGCTGACAGATATGAAGTTATTCCTTCGGTGGTAATAAACAACAACAATAATAATAATAATTGTTACCCTTTGTCATACCACTTATGGGTGAAGTCTTTCCATACTAGATAAGTCGTGGAGATGGTTTGACCATACTCCATCATGCTGGTCAACGTGGGTTGATGACGAGAAGGCTCAAGGCCAGTTTGCTTGATGGTAACTATGACAGAATCAAACTAAAGTGGTCTGATTCATATTGCAATGGCCAAACCATTGTGCCACCGTTACACTCGTATGCCTAAGTTAACAGGGAAAAAAAAAACTATACCTTTTTTTACTGTGAATAAAATGAGAAAATAACATTGCCACTTGGGTCAACTCGTCGTCATGAAATTACGGAATGTACAAATCTAAAGTCTTGGGTATAATGGAGAGAAGGGTTTTACAAGTTGGGCGATCTCAGAATGGGTAGCAGGTGGCAATCCTAATCAAATGCCATTTTCCATATTTCGTGTGTTTAGGTCTGTTGTAGACAAAAAAAACGGCCTGCAATGAAGCATGTCCTCTATTCCGACATGTGTAAAGAAGCTCATTCGCAGGGTACATTTTCATGATGATTTATTTCACGATAACATATTTACAGGCGAGAGTACGACTCACGTTTCACAAGGCTATAACTACCGCAGTCCTGGTGGTTTCTAATAGAGTAATATCGAACAGTCTTTCTTGATGGTTTCCACCATGTAGATCTCCAACAGTCGGCCCCGATGTCGTCCACCTGCAGTTGTTCTTCAGTCCCCAAGGAATCAACCCATTTGCGGGCCTCGCTCCCCCTTATATACCCCTACGGCCACGCCCTGGTAACTTCCAGCACTTGCCCCCGGTAGATTCTATCAGCAAACTCTATCGTCATCTACTTCCCTTCTCTTCGATGGCAAAGGTTATAGTGGTGTCAGTGTTGATGGGTGGAGACAGGTACAGGGTACTTTACGGGGGAAGGCTCGTAAAAGTTGTACTCCTGCGTTGTAAATACTTTATCGTGAAATAAATCATCAATAAATTGGAACCTGCAAAGGAGCTTCTTTACACATGTGAGTGTAAGCCTGAGTACAATCTCACGTGTTGTTGCTGTAGAGTATTTTCATTTTACCAGTGGGTCAATGAGGGAAGGGAATGGTGATTAAGGTAGTGAGTGATAGGATGGGTGGGTCATTCTTGAGAGCATGAAAAAGTGCGTGAGTGAGGTTGACACAGTGAATGATCAGGTGATTGTGTGAATGATCAGGTAAATATATGACTCATGAGGAGGGAGAGGGAGCATTTATGTAAGTCATAGAGTAAGGGAAGTGGGTGAGTTCATAATGGAGTGAGTGAGTACCAGTTTATTTAGTTGAACAAGGCGAGAACTAAAGCGACCAGGATGAGTCTCATTTGCAAGAGAGACCTGGATCACCCAAATGACCAAAGCTAAATAAAAACACAGAGTTACAGTAATGAAAGCAAATATAAATAATACAAAACAACTGATGCGTCACATGGGAAATCGACGTAATGGAGTTAAGGGATGATAGAATATGTGAGTAAGGTGCGACACGGGTGTCCTCTGGCCCTTTCACGACTTAACATTTTTTTTAACTACGTAGTTTGAGACGATTTCCATGGATGTACCAGTAGAATTTATATCTGGTATAGATATAATGGGAGGCTGATCGATGCCCCAGTCCGGTCATGGTATGGCTCTCTATTGTTAAACCATATTATGAATGCGGATGATCTGGTGATTACTTCCCACTCTAAGGAGAAGTTGGAGACACTACAACTCAACATGGAGCATGCTACTAAAATATGGGCCGTTACCATCAGCCTCACGAAAACAAATCACCTCCCTGGGTATTTTACATCATGAAAATGCTCCCCTCCCTCAATTCCCCATGTATTTTGGGGCAGTTGTGGAGAGAGTGGAGATATTTCCGTACTTGGGCAGTGTGCTGATGACCAACTCTGTTTCAGTAGCCGAGGTCTCACTTCGAATCATTCGAGTGGCATTATATTTTCATCAGCTGCTGAACACTGTGTGGAAGCTACCTGGCATGTCACTCCATACAAACCTTCATGTCTTCTGGACCGCAGTTATGCCCTCCCGTATCTCTCTCGAAAGGAACATCTGCGCTGGTTTGAAACATTTTGGTTAGCCCACGATCTATCCAGGGTTTAACCAGACTGGACTTTGTGAGGAGCTCAGATTCCTGGAATATCTGGACAAATGCCCATCTGTGGGCTCCTCCAGCAAGCGAGGCTGCGTTGGTTGTGTCATGCAGTCCGTATGCACAGCCACGGCATCCCCAAGCAGCTTCAATTTGGCTGGATAGATGGTGCTAAATGGGCGTGGTACGGGCTAGAGAAGAGATGGACTGATGTGGTACAGAAGGATGTGGAGCTGATTGGACTTATTGATGACTGGTATCAGCAGTGTCACGATCGGCTTCTGTGGAGGAGGTTCATGAAAATCGCTGCTGGGGAGCTGGAGGCAGTCGCCCTCCAGCAACAGCATAGGGCAGAGGAGCGAGGCTCAAAACAACGAGCAGAGCGCCAAACAACTGACACAAATAAAGTTGGCACAGTGGGGAGCACGGCCGTTGCATCTGCCGATCATCTTCCTAAGTCAATCCATGGCACCTGCGTCTATTACATGACCTCCTGCCAGCCAGCCTTCGACATTTCACGTGACCTCAAAAAGCATCGAGCATGGCACAAGTGCTGTGGTGATGTCACCGCCACTTAGGGGTGAACGACGGTTGTTGCGTTGTTGTTGTGCGTGTGCACGGACGCATGTACGCCTGTGAGTCTCATGTATGGAGAGAGAAAGAGAGGCAGCCGTGCGTTGTGCTGGCCCGTGTGCCATTCTGAGCTTCATAGGCGCTGCTCACTAACAGCGCTTGCCCCAACATTCTGGTAAGGCTATACGGCGAATGATTGTCGCTGTTGTGTGTGTGTATGGACGTTCACCCCCCTCCCACCGCCCCCGTGTGTGCAGTTTTAGGGACTCATTACGCCCCTTCCCAACAAGCAGGCCAGCATCCGGACTAAAGGTAAGTGACAATAAAAACAGATTTTTTTTTCCATTTAAGTAACTTTATGTTTTGCTCACAATACAGTATGTATTACATTGTTGCATGCAAATGTACGATATTTTGTCTTACATATGACTTTGACAATGTTTCCATGTTTTGCTGAACCGTGATAACATCTTAAAAAACTTACAGTATCTGGATTTAAATACAGTACACTATTGTATTCAGACTTATGAACCGTTCGACTTACGGACAGTTCTCAGGAATGGAACCGATAAGTTGTCTTATTCGCTAACAGCACTTTCCATTGGTATAGTTGACTACATACGATGGCAAAGAAAGTTAAATATATATACATATATATTGTATGCACTTTCCCCAATAGTATGTTGATGTTCTATGGGGTATGTTTGTCTTTCTGAGTAATGTTTTAATTGGGGCGGTGTCATTTTCACAATTTCCCCAATGTTTTTACATTGGCCGACTTGCGCGTCAGCAATTTTCGCACCCAATGGATAAATCTCTTCTTCTTCTTGGGCTTGGTGGTGGTGGCAGAAGTGGTGGTGGAAGCTGTGGCAGCGGCGGTGGAAGGGGCATCGGTGGCATCATGGTACATTTGAGACACGGCGCATTTCAATTCTTTCAGCTGGCTACTGAGATGAAGGTTCTCTTCATGCAGCCTCTTTTCCCCATGCCACATGTCCTCGTGACGCACCAGCTTCCCGCGTAGCCTAAACTGTTCCTGGCCTCTCTGCGGATCCAGGAAGTTCAACTCCGTCAGGTGGGCGTGCAGCGACCTCCGGAGATCTTTGTTTTCACAGCGCAGCGACATTTGCCGCTGTGCTGCATTGCAGTCTCGGAGAAAATCCGCATGGAGAGACTTGCTCTCCCTGCAAGGCACTCTCGTGGACTCCAGCTCCAACTGGCACTCTTTAAGCTGTTGAACCAGGCTCCTGTTCTCTCTCTGGAGAGTCTCCCGGTTCTCCATCAACTCCTCCTGCTGCTGCTGTAGCTCCAGACGGAGCATCTTGTTCTTCTGACAGAGCTCCACATTCTGCAGGCTCATCCTCTCCGTTTGCAGCGTCATGGTCTCGCGGTAAAAGTCTGAGATGGAAAGCGTAAAACGACGATAAATGAAGATCTCCATCCCAAGCATGGCCAAGACCAGAACGCCAACGATCAGCAGCACCATGCTCAGCTCGTGTTGACGGCACGCGGGACGGAAGGAAGTGTGAGACACGTCACGAAGGGGCGTGATATTTATACCAATGTCAATACCGGATGTAACGTACGCTATGACGTAACAGCCATCCCTGCCCACTTATTGTCAATCATTGCTCACAACGTGACTCCACGGCCCCGCCCCTAACCGTGCAGCTCCTCCCCCATACACTTCTTCCGCCTTCCCCACGTGACGCGAAGCGAGCCAATCAGGCGAAAGGTGGCGCGCGGTCGGCCCCGCGTCCGCTTTCCGCCATTCTTGCAATGGGCGGCGGGGCCGCGCAGGGTGGGGGGGGGCGGAGGGAGGCGGGGGGGAGGGGCCAGGATGGACGAGAGGGAGGGGCCAGGAGGGACGAGGGGGAGGGGCCAGGAGGGACGAGGGGGAGGGGCCAGGAGCGGGAGGGGGGGAGCCGTGGCGCCGCTCTTGGGCCGCGAGGCCTCCCCCTGGGCCCGCGGCGCCACGCGGAGACCGCGACAGCAGCAGGAGGTGGTGGTGGTGGTGTTTGTGGTTGTAGGCACGGGAGAGGTGGTGGTGGTGGTGTTTGTGGTTGTAGGCACGGGAGAGGTGGTGGTGGTGTTTGTGGTTGTAGGCACGGGAGAGGTGGTGGTGGTGTTTGTGGTTGTAGGCACGGGAGAGGTGGTGGTGGTGTTTGTGGTTGTAGGCACGGGAGAGGTGGTGGTGGTGTTTGTGGTTGTAGGCACGGGAGAGGTGGTCACGGACAGGCGGTGAGTGCCGGGTGATGGAGGGGGGGGTGAGGGAGTGGATTGCAGGGTGAGTGAGTTAATGAGGAGAATTAATAGGTGAGGAGGGTGAGTGAGTTGAAGGGTGAGGTGAGTGAGTGGGTGAGTGGTGAGTTCACGACAGGGAGATTGGGGCTGAGTGAGTGAACGCAGCGCACGGTAAAGATCCCCTGAGAGCATTCGCAAGAGTTGGACATTGAGTGCCGCTGTCAGGGTCCACACGCAAATTACTCACTTGGCATGATATACAAATTAACCATTGTAAACGATAACTTTAAAACAAGTCCGCTATTTGTCAGAGCTAATGCGATGTGCGTTTAGCATATTTGTAGCACGTTATAACCAACGTCAACATCGTCATTTAGAGTAACCATTAGTCCATACGTGTCACTTGCTAATAGTCCCCGGGTCAATCACAACTTTGCCGTGCGTGCAGGCTTTGTCTCTGGATGCTCGCTAGGGCTGCGATGCCTTTCCATGCCACAAGATGACGTTCATTGCTCCTTCCACACCGCGACAATATTTACTGCAGTGTTCAATAACGCGGTAGTTGCGTTGCTGAAAAACACCACGTCATGTAAACTCCCTCGTTACAATGACTAATACAGGGTAAAGCACAGTCCGTGATAACAGCGTGAGATGCGTGTGTCGGCTGAACAAAGACTGAGGCGCGTGGGGAGCATCAGGAAGCATCCAGCAGCATCCCAATGCCTCGTGTGACGCTGTGCCCAGGCAGCCGAACAACCGCACATTCCTACTCGCACGACGTGGTTCTGTTGACTCAACCACTTAGCATCCGCGTTATAAAACGTGTTCCCTAATACATCCATCGTGCCATATCCAAATGGCGTTATGAAAACACGCGTTGAGGCAGAACGAACTCTATAAACTATTTTATTTTACCAGGTGAGACCCACTGAGCTATGTGGCTGTTTTTCAGAAGCGACCTTTCCACAAATGATAGATCAGCTAAATGGCTAATCACGTAGAAATGTGTAGCACCAGCCACAAATACTCTAGACATGGGATCCCCTTTGACAGGGTCAGTGTCTCCTTAGATTCACTCACTCTGCCTATTGTCATGCGGCGTGCGCAGCTGCGTCGTGACACTTGGTAGAGTGCTGTCTTTGAGGCAGAGAGCTTTACAACCGTGTGCAGTGGTTAATTTGCTTAACAGCTTTACACCGAACTCTTTGCTTGTGGTAAAACATGTTTGCGACTTTGCTGATCGAGAACTATGCAGATTTAGATTCATAGTAACATGTACTTGGTGTGAGATGAACTTCCAAACAATTTCCTTTGCGCAACATCTTGCAATTAATGTCTTTTTAAATGGTCAGCTTAAGTGATTCCATGATGGTTATGTAACTTGTCCATTAAGATACTCTGTGGAGCACAATTATTTCAGTATTATTTGTCATAAGTAAACTTTAAACTGAACCCATATGTGATATTATATTGCCTGATTATTTTATTTTTTAATGTAGTCTACATGCTCTTCTGGGGATATTACCCCACATTTACCATTCATTGATGTTCCCTTTGACATTGGTAATTGGCATTGTCACACCATAGTAATTCATGGGCAATTATGTAATTCTCTGTCTATCTCTCTCTGCATCTATCTGTGTGGGTGTCTCTCTCTGCCGGTGTGTTTTTCTCTATATGCGTGTCTCGTGTGTCTCTTTGTGTGTGCCTCTCTCTGTGTGTGGATGTCTCTCAGTGTCTGTCTCTTTCCTTTTCCACGATGTGGTGTTGTATTTACATGCAAATTCTACTTACCCTTGGGCTGAGCTTATCTCAAGCCAATATAACTTCGTGTTTCAGCAGCTTTCTCGCTATATTTTTTCACCTGATGGTGGTTGCTCGTGTTGCGATCGAAACGTCGTGATCTATTATTTTTTATACTTACGTGACTTTACCGAAAGAACCAAAGAGTATTGTGATTGTAATTTTGATTGTGATCGTTGTGGTGGAGGTGGTGATATTGATGGTGGTGTTAACGATAGCGGTGATTTTGGTGGTTGTAATGGTGGTATTGATGGTGGTAATGGTGGTTGACTATTACCCCTCTCGTGTCCTTACTTCCACCACCAGGTTTAAGAATCTGCCGGTGTCTGTGCTGGAGGTGGACGTCTGGATATCTGTGTGGTCTGGAGCGGTGGACAATAGACTCCTGCAGCTCAACCAGGTGGATGCACTGGGCAGGGGGCAAGGTGGTGGTGGCCTTAGAGACCCACTTACTCCCACAGAGAGCCATAGACTCACTCACAGAGTACACTCACACAGAGAGCCAAAGTCTCACTGACACAGAGCCATAGGCTCACTCACATGGAGACACATAGACTCACTCACACAGAGAACCATTGATTAACTCATTGTTTTTTTCGGTAAAGTCACGTATGTAGAAATACCATAAAATTATATTAAAATAAATCAAGCACGACGTTTCGACCGCAACACAAGCGATCTTCATCAGATGTAAAAACAAATAGCACATAGGGTGACATCAACGCAACACATAGAGAGCGTTAAACTGCACGGAGGTAAATACAACAAGAAGATGAGAGACGAGAATTCAAAAAACCTAAGAAAAATTTAGGTGATACAAAACCAGTCGGCCAACGAGACAGTTAGACACTTGCCTGGCAGACCACGAATTTCAGAAGAGTGCTAAATTTCGTGTTCATCCTCTGGGTTGAACATACCAGCATAGACAGAGTGAACAAATACGAGGTATAAGATAGCAGAAATACATATACAGGGACACAAGAGGTAAGAAGAGGAAAGACGGACAGAGAAGCAAGAAAAATGGGGCCGGAGGGATGAACAGACAGAGGCTTAAAATAAGTAGCAGAGGTGGGGGGAGGGGCCGAAGAAAGCAAGGGGCACGGCAGCAGCAGAAGAGGGGGGAGGGGCAGGAAAATGTAAGGGGGCGCAATTAGTTTAGTACAGAATTGTAAAGGTAGCTTCCCCGTAGAAGTGTGTTAATAAATAATTAAAGCTTTCGTGACTGCATAAATTACTCATAGTTTTTTTCGGTAAAGTCACTAATGTAGAAATACCATAAAATTATATTAAAATCAATCAATCACGACGTTTCGACCGCAACACAAGCGATCTTGCAACACAAGATCTTGCAACACAAGATCGCTTGTGTTGCGGTCGAAACGTCGTGATTGATTTATTTTAATATAATTTTACGGTATTTCTACATACGTGACTTTACTGAAAAAAACAATGAGTAATTTATGCAGTCACGAAAGCTTTAATTCTTTATTAACACACTTCTACGGGGAAGTTACCTTTACAATTCTGTACTAAACTAATTGCGCCCCCTTACATTTTCCTGCCCCTCCCTCTTCTGCTGCTGCCGTGCCCCTTGCTTTCTTCGGCCCCTCCCCCTCCCCCCACCTCTACTACTTATTTTAAGCCTCTGTCTGTTCATCCCTCCGGCCCCTTTTTTCTTGCTTCTCTGTCCGTCTTTCCTCTTCTTACCTCTTGTGTCCTGTATATGTATTTCTGCTATATTATACCTCGTATTTGTTCACTCTGTCTATGCTGGTATGTTCAACCCAGAGGATGAACACGAAATTTAGCACTCTTCTGAAATTCGTGGTCTGCCAGGCAAGTGTCTAACTGTGTCGTTGGCCGACTGGTTTTGCATCACGTAAATTTTTCTTAGGTTTTTTGAATTCTCGTCTCTCATCTTCTTGTTGTATTTACCTCCGTGCAGTTTAACGCTCTCTATGTGTTGCGCTGATGTCACCCTATGTGCTATTTGTTTTTACACCTGATGAAGATCGCTTGTGTTGCGGTCGAAACGTCGTGATTGATTTATTTTAATATAATTTTATGGTATTTCTACATACGTGACTTTACCAAAAAAAAAAACAATGAGTTAATCAATG
The DNA here is from genome assembly GCF_048934315.1 of Petromyzon marinus. Lineage (NCBI taxonomy): Eukaryota > Metazoa > Chordata > Hyperoartia > Petromyzontiformes > Petromyzontidae > Petromyzon > Petromyzon marinus. The sequence continues at coordinate 1,117,622 of NW_027422640.1, forward strand.
GTTCTCTGTGTGAGTGAGTCTATGTGTCTCCATGTGAGTGTGCCTATGGCTGTGTCAGTGAGACTTTGGCTCTCTGTGTGAGTGTACTCTGTGAGTGAGTCTATGGCTCTCTGTGGGAGTAAGTGGGTCTCTAAGGCCACAACCATCTTGCCCCCTGCCCAGTGCGTCCACCTGGTTGAGCTGCAGAAGTCTATTGTCCACCGCTCCAGACCGCACAGATATCCGACGTCCACCTCCAGCACAGACACCAGCAGATTCTTAAACCTGGTGGTGGAAGGACACGAGAGGGGTAATAGTCAACCACCATTACCACCATCAATACCACCATTACAACCACCAAAATCACCGCTATCGTTAACACCACCATCAATATCACCACCTCCACCACAACGATCACAATCAAAATTACAATCACAATACTCTTTGGTTCTTTCGGTAAAGTCACGTAGGTAGAAAAAAATAATAGATCACGACGTTTCGATCGCAACACAAGCAACCATCATCAGGTGAAAAAATATAGCGAGAAAGCTGCTGAAACACGAAGTTATATTGGCTTGAGATAAGCTCAGCCCAAGGGTAAGTGGGCGGGGCTAGAGGTAGAATTTGCATATAAATACAATACATCGTGGAAAAGGAAAGAGAGACACAGACACCGAGAGACATCCACACACAGAGAGAGGCACACACAAAGAGACACACGAGAGATGCATATAGAGAAAAACACACCGGCAGAGAGAGACACCCACACAGACAGATGCAGAGAGAGATAGACACAGAGAGAATTACATAATTGCCCATGAATTACTATGGTGTAACAATGCCAATTACCAATGTCAAAGGGAACATCAATGAATGGTAAATGTGGGGTAATATCCCCAGAAGAGCATGTAGACTACATTAAAAAATAAAATAATCAGGCAATATAATATCACATATGGGTTCAGTTTAAAGTTTACTTATGACAAATAATACTGAAATAATTGTGCTCCATAGATTATCTTAATGGTCAAGTTACATAAACATCACGGAATCACTTAAGCTGACCATTTAAAAAGACATTAATTCCAAGATGTTGAGCAAAGGAAATTGTATGGAAGTTCATCTCACACCAAGTACATGTTACTATAAATCTAAATCTGCATAGTTCTCAATCAGCAAAGTCGCAAATATGTTTTACCACAAGCAATGAGTTCAGTGTAAAGCTGTTAAGCAAATTAACCACTGCACACGGTTTTAAAGCTCTCTGCCTCAAAGACAGCACTCTACCAAGTATCACGACGCAGCTGCACACGCCACATGACAATAGGCGGAGTGAGTGAATCTAAGTAGACACTGACCCTGTCAAAGGGGATCCCATGTCTAGAGTATTTGTGGCTGGTGCTACACATTTCTAACGTGATTAGCCATTTAGCTGATCTATCATTTGTGGAAAGGTCGCTTCACCCTGCAATCCACTCACCTCACCCTTCAACTCACTCACCCTCCTCACCTATTAATTTTCCTCATTAACTCACTCACCCTGCAATCCACTCCCTCACCCCCCCCCCTCCATCACCCGGCACTCACCGCCTGTCCGTGACCACCTCTCCCGTGCCTACAACCACAAACACCACCACCACCTCTTCCGTGCCTACAACCACAAACACCACCACCACCTCTCCCGTGCCTACAACCACAAACACCACCACCACCTCTCCCGTGCCTACAACCACAAACACCACCACCACCTCCTGCTGCTGCTGTCGCGGTCTCCACGTGGCGCCGCGGCTCCCCCCCTCCTGCTCCTGGCCCCTCCCCCTCGTCCCTCCTGGCCCCTCCCCCTCGTCCCTCCTCCTCCCGCTCGCGACGTGGAGTGATCTCGCCCCCCCACCGCCCATTGCAAGAATGGCGGGAAGCGGTCGCGGGGCCGACCGCGCGCCGCCTCTCGCGTGATTGGCTCGCTTCGCGCCACGTGGGGAAGGCGGAAGAAGAGTATGGGGGAGGAGCTGCGCGGTTAGGGGCGGGGCTCTGGAGTCACGTTATGGGCAATGATTGACAATAAGTGGGCAGGGATGGCTGGTACGTCATAGCGTACGTCTCATCCGGTAATGACGTTGGTATAAATAACACGCCCCTTCGTGACGTGTCTCACTTCCTTCCGTCCCGCGTGCCGTCAACACGACCTGAGCATGGCGCTGCTGATCGTTGACGTTCTGGTCTTGGCCATGCTTGGGATGGGGATCTTCATTTATCTTCTTTTTACGCTTTCCATTTCAGACTTTGACCATGAGGTCACGACGCTGTCTACGGAGAGGATGAGCCTGCAGAATGTGGAGCTCTGTCAGAAGAACAAGATGCTCCGTCTGGAGCTACAGCAGCAGCAGGAGGAGTTGATGGAGAACCGAGAGACTCTCCAGAGAGAGAACAGGAGCCTGGTTCAACAGCTTAAAGAGTGCCAGTTGGAGCTGGAGTCCACGAGAGTGCCTTGCAGGGAGAGCAAGTCTCTCCATGCGGATTTTCTCCGAGACTGCAATGCAGCACAGCGGCAAATGTCGCTGCGCTGTGAAAACAAAGATCTCCGGAGGTCGCTGCACGCCCACCTGACGGAGTTGAACTTCCTGGATCCACAGAGAGGCCAGGAACAGTTTAGGCTACGCGGGAAGCTGGTGCGTCACGAGGACATGTGGCATGGGGAAGAGAGGCTGCATGAAGAGAACCTTCATCTCAGTAGCCAGCTGAAAGAATTGAAATGCGCCTTGTCTCAAATGTACCATGATGCCACCGATGCCCCTTCCACCGCCGCTGCCACAACTTCCACCACCACTTCTGCCACCACTGCCACCAAGCACAAGAAGAAGAAGAGATTTATCCATTGGGTGCGAAAATTGCTGACGCGCAAGTCGGCCAATGTAAAAACATTGGGGAAATTGTGAAAATGACACCGCCCCAATTAAAACATTACTCAGAAAGACAAACATACCCCATAGAACATCAACATACTATTGGGGAAAGTGCTGTACAATATATATGTATCTATATTTAACTTTCTTTGCATCGTATGTAGTCAACCATACCAATGGAAGGTGCTGTTAGCGAATAGTACAACTTATCGGTTCCATTCCTGAGAACTGTCCGTAAGTCGAACGGTTCATAAGTCTGAATACAATAGTGTACTGTATTTAAATCCACATACTGTAAGTTTTTTAAGATGTTATCACGGTTCAGCAAAACATGGAAACATTGTCAAAGTCATATGTAAGACAAAATATCGTACATTTGCATGCAACACTGTAATAAATACTGTATTGTGAGCAAAACATAAAGTTACTTAAATGGAAAAAAAAATCTGTTTTTAGTGTCACTTACCTTTAGTTCGGATGCTGGTCTGCTTGTCGGGAGGGGGCGTAATGAGTCCCTAAAACTGCACACACGGGGGCGGTGGGAGAGGGGGTGAACGTCCATACACACACACAACAGCGACAATCATTCGCCGTATAGCTTTACCAGAATGTTGGGGCAAGCGCTGTTAGCGAGCAGCGCCTATGAAGCTCAGAATGGCACCACGGGCCAGCACAACGCACGGCTGCCTCTCTTTCTCTCTCCATACACGAGACTCACAGGCGTACATGCGTCCGTGCACACACGCACAACAACAACGCAACAACCGTCGGTCACCCCTAAGTGGCGGTGACATCACCACAGCAGATTTAAAGCTTTCGCTGTCCTCCAGACAGTCTCGTCCCTTCACCTGATGAAGGCCGCTTGTGTTGTGGCCGAAACGTCGTGATTTTTGTTTTTTTTATTTTTTACCTACGTGACTTTACCCAATAGAACCAAAGAGTGTCACCACAGCACTTGTGCCATGCTCGGTGCATTTTGAGGCCACGTGAAGTGTCGAAGGCTGGCTGGCAGGAGGTCATGTAATAGACGCAGATGCCATGGATTGACTTGGGAAAATGATCGGCAGATGCAATAGCCGTGCTCCCCACTGTGCCAACTTTATTTGTGTCAGTTGTTTGGCGCTCTGCTCGTTGTTTTGAGCCTCGCTCCTCTGCCCTATGCTGTTGCTGGAGGGCGACTGCCTCCACCTCCCCAGCAGCGCTTTTCAGGAACCTCCTCCACAGAAGCCGATCATGACACTGCTGATACCAGTCATCAATAAGTCCAATCAGCTCCACATCCTTCTGTACCACATCAGTCCATCTCTTCTCTAGCCCGTACCACGCCCATTTAGCACCATCTATCCAGCCAAATTGAAGCTGCTTGGGGGATGCCGTGGCTGTGCATACGGAATGCATGACACAACCAACGCAGCCTCGCTTGCTGGAGGAGCCCACAGATGGGCATTTGTCCAGATATTCCAGGAATCTGAGCTCCTCACAAAGTCCAGTCTGGTTAAACCCTGGATAGATCGTGGGCTAACCAAAATGTTTCAAACCAGCGCAGATGTTACTTTCGAGAGAGATACGGGAGGGCATAACTGCGGTCCAGAAGACATGAAGGTTTGTATGGAGTGACATGCCAGGTAGCTTCCACACAGTGTTCAGCAGCTGATGGAAATATAATGCCGCTCGAATGATTCGAAGTGAGACCTCGGCTACTGAAACAGAGTTGGTCATCAGCACACTGCCCAAGTACGGAAATATCTCCACTCTCTCCACAACTGCCCCAAAATACATGGGGAATTGAGGGAAAGGAGCATTTTGATGATGTAAAATACCCAGGGAGGTGATTTGTTTTTGTGAGGCTGATGGTAACGGCCCATAATTTTTATGAGCATGCTCCATGTTTAGCTGTAGTGTCTCCAACTTCTCCATAGAGTGGGAAGTAATCACCAGATCATCCGCATTCATAATATGGTTTAACAATAGAGATCCATACCATGACCGGACTGGGGCATCGATCAGCCTCCCATTTATCTATACCAGATATAAATTCTACTGGTACATCCATGGAAATCGTCTCAAACTACGTAGTCAAAAAAAATGTTAAGTCGTGAAAGGGCCAGAGGACATCCGTGTCGCACCTTACTCACATATTCTATCATCCCTTAACTCCATTACGTCGATTTCCCATGTGACACATCAGTTGTTTTGTATTATTTATATTTGCTTTCATTTCTGTAACTCTGTGTTTTTATTTAGCTTTGGTCATTTGGGTGATCCAGGTCTCTCTTGCAAATGAGACTCATCCTGGTCGCTTTAGTTCTCGCCTTGTTCAACTAAATAAACTGGTACTCACTCACTCCATTATGAACTCACCCACTTCCCTTACTCTATGACTTACATAAATGCTCCCTCTCCCTCCTCATGAGTCATATATTTACCTGATCATTCACACAATCACCTGATCATTCACTGTGTCAACCTCACTCACGCACTTTTTCATGCTCTCAAGAATGACCCACCCATCCTATCACTCACTAACTTAATCACCATCCCCTTATCTCATTGACCCACTGGTAAAATGAAAATACTCTACAGCAACAACACGTGAGATTGTACTCAGGCTTACACTCACATGTGTAAAGAAGCTTCTTTGCAGGTTCCAATTTATTGATGATTTATTTCACGATAAAGTATTTACAACGCAGGAGTACGACTTTTACGAGCCTTCCCCCGTAAAGTACCCTGTACCTGTCTCCACCCATCAACACTGACACCACTATAACCTTTGCCATCGAAGAGAAGGGAAGTAGATGACGATAGAGTTTGCTGATAGAATCTACCGGGGGCAAGTGCTGGAAGTTACCAGGGCGTGGCCGTAGGGGTATATAAGGGGGAGCGAGGCCCGCAAATGGGTTGATTCCTTGGGGACTGAAGAACAACTGCAGGTGGACGACATCGAGGCCGACTGTTGGAGATCTACATGGTGGAAACCATCAACAAAGACTGTTCGATATTACTCTATTAGAAACCACCAGGACTGCGGTAGTTATAGCCTTGTGAAACGTGTGAGTCGTACTCTCGCCTGTAAATATGTTATCGTGAAATAAATCATCATGAAAATGTATCCTGCGAATGAGCTTCTTTACACATGTCGGAATAGAGGACATGTTTCATCGCAGGCCGTTTTTTTGTCTACAACAGACCTAAACACACGAAATATGAAAAATGGCATTTGATTTGGATTGCCACCTGCTACCCATTCTGAGATCGCCCAACTAGCAAAACCCTTCTCTCCATTATACCTAAGACTTTAGATTTGTACATTCCGTAATTTCAAGACGACGAGTTGACCAAAGTGGCAATGTTATTTTGTCATTTTATTCACAGTAACAAAAATGGTATAGTTTTTTTCCCTGTTAACTTATGCATACGAGTGTAACGGTGGCACAATGGTTGGCCAATTGCAATATGAATCAGGCCACTTTAGTTTGATTCTCAGTCATAGTTACCATCAAGCAAACTGGCCTTGAGCCTTCTCGTCATCAACCCACGTTGACAAGCATGATGGAGTATGGTCAAACAATCTCCACGACTTATCGAGTATGGAAAGACTTCACCCATAAGTGGTATGACAAAGGGTAACAATTATTATTATTGTTGTTGTTTATTACCACCGAAGGAATAACTTCATATCTGTCAGCCAGCCTATATATACTAATAAATACATGCTCTCCTAAACACCACCATTGGGTTGAGGCTGATTTGGTATCTTCCACTTTGAGAGCCTCGCCACAAGGACCATCCTACTCGATCCAGCGGTGTATCAGCGCTTTGTCAGGAGCGAAGCAGTCGGCAGTTTTCCGGCTGTGAGACGTGAACAACGTTAGAGCGTTATATCATCCCCATTAATATTTCAGTCATGCTATCAGTCAAGAAGGCATGAAAACAGTAGCCAGGCAGCTCCAAGGGCAGAGCGCGATGCTGGTACTGCCAATATCCTTCATCTGAATCAAGCCAGCTTCCTGTTATTGAGCGACTTCTCTAGTGCAGATATTTCATGGCCTCAGCCAGGTCATCAATGACTGCACAAATAATGAAATTACATTTGCATCTGCACTTGATCTTACTAAATGTCACATATACGAATAAAACATTGGCTTGCCGATGGTATAATGTGCATTGCTCTCTGTAGCAGCCTGGTTGTGCGTGCAATTTTCAACGAGATTCAAGGCAAGACGCATGCTCTTTTGAGCTAAAATTGGACAAAGAATGGAACTGACCAACAGCAAAAAAAGTTTTTTCCGTAAAAAAAATCCTATAAATAATAGATAATAGATAATCACCTGCCAACTAGAGTTGGCAGGTGATTATCTAGCACATCAGGTGTAAGGTGTACATTAACAATGCAATGGTGGAAAAATTATGGAAGGGAAAAAAGAAGCAGATGAAAAAAATTAGTTGAGATGAGAAGATTTAGTGGAACACAGTGAATTAAGGTTGACAATAGATTTCTGCATTCTCTAAATTATTCATCTGTTGTCTTCAGAAATGCTTCCAGTGGGCAGTTATTCGTTTGAACCATGTCATATTGTTCAAAATGATTTTGATGGCCATTGTCAATAGTTTTTGGAAGGTGAGGGGTCCAATAAACAGAAAGCTAGCATTAAAGATCATAAGATAATATCTCGATAAGGTACTGAATCATCCTTTCATCCCTCTGGAGTTGATGAGTACCTCTTTGTGGGACATTAACATGAGCTATTCCTTGGAAAGTGCCAACTATGATAGGCATTCATAATTGCCATTGACCTGGTGCCACTGCCGCAGGCTCTTTTAAACAAAGACGTTTCATTTTTAATATTTACGAGATGGTTACCCCTCCGATTGCCTTTTTTTCTCAATTAATGTATTTTACAGTATTGAACTGATACAATGTGTTTTTTCTGTTCACTAAAAGAAAGGCCATGACCATCATGAACGTCGTCAGTCGGATGTCAGAAGTCCTCCAACATGATAATGTCAGATTAGACATGAGCCTGAGAACACCATGCATAGTACTGGCTTCCCTCTACTTTAGAAATGGATGAATTCTGGAAAAAAACACGAGTCAAACAAAATTTCGTGATCAGAAAATATTTTCCCATTATATTCAACACAAAAAATTAGGGATGAGTTTCAGACAATCATTCCACCCCACTCCTAACCAAACATTGTTCACATATTGACAAATCAGAAATAATAAGTAAGTACATAAATGTTAAGAAGATTGAATAATAACTAATTTAAGACGAATTATTAATTCTAGATTTCAAGCTTTCGCGACTGCACGGATCCATACTTTTAAGGGAACTCACCAAACGATCTGCATGTTGGAATGCCTAGAAAGGCGATGTGAGGCGTTACTGGTGAGCTGTAGGGATATACTGTGACAGTGTCGCGGATGGATGACGCATCCTCCTGGGTGCTTTTTCTTTGATGCTTTCATGGCGTGTGCCGTGTAAAATTTCGTTAACATGGAAATTCGATTTCATAAATAGAAAAATGTCCATAACTTGTCAATTGCATGAACGCGAAATTCCGTAATCCGAACGTCTGTAAATCTATGGATATCTGTGGAGCCAACATCTGGAATACTCAGAATTTAATTGCTTCATCAGTTGGAGGCACTATTTACTTCAACACCGTAGGAAAAATGCCACTGCTGTATTAAGGTGATTAATTTGCAATGATTATTTGACGGTGGTACCATGGATCCAGGTTGGTGCAAGTGCACAGAGAAATATACAATTGTTCATGGAATTACCTGAACAGGATCAGGAAAATAACTTATCACAACAAGGCTGGGAGAGGGTTTTTCAATGCCAAGTGAGTTGTCGATTGTTGCTTTTTCATCATAATTCACCTTGCTGGTGAGTACGGATTGGAGAATGCAGAAGGAATATATGTGAGAGGATAGAAGATGTGTTGACTATAAGCAGTGACATTGTATTTGTGTAGGGGACTGTAAAGAGAAAGTGCTAGAGCGTACACGTTGAGATAATTAGAAACAGGTGGCCGGAAGGTACTGTATTGATGATAATAAATTATCCAATAAACAATACACTTGCCACAGTGGAGTGGGGGCACTGTCTGATAGGGGCGGGGCCAAGGGGGTATATTAGGGGAGCGAGGCCCCCGATCTCCGCACTTGCCCGGGGATGCACAAATAACAAGGTGGACGAGATTGGCACAGACTAATTGTGGAGCGATAAGGTGGAAACCATCAGGGCTGACTGATAGCCGTAGTAATAACGCTCTAAGTTGTAAATGTGTAGTGAGTTCAACTGAGTCGCAGACGAAGACTTGGAGGCAACACATTTATTTAACTCCAACACACGGGGTAACTTCCCCTTAACATAATAACAACCTATGGTGGTGACCACCAGGCTAACTACACTAATTACAACGTAACTAGCTACTACGGACTGGGACCAACAGCTCGGGTCCAGGTCCACGTGTTGGAGACTCGTTGAACGTAGAACGTAGATCATAGAATGTAGACCGTCGACGAATGTTTCTTCCAGGATGAACAACAACAACAACAACAACAACCCTGGTCCCTCTCGGGACCCGGCTTATATTCTCTGTGGCGTGGCTGCCTCCACCCTTGGCCATGACCACCTTCCAGAATCCTCGAGCAGGATCTGGATCCCAACCACGTGACCCCCCCTAGCCCTCACTTGGGGCCCCTTTGTCAAGTCTCCCTTCAATAAAAGAACAAAACGAACAACCCGTTAGTGTGCATCAACAAATAAATACTTCAACCCATCTATACAATATATACAATATATACAAAAACCGAAGAGTCTTTGATCGAGTCCTTGTGACCAGGCTCCCAGGAGAGGTGGGCATACTCTCCTCGGGGGTCCCAGGGGGAATTAAAAAATGTCCCATCGAGCAAAGAGCAGTCGGCAGGGCAGACGGACCTTCTGCTCCCGAAGCTTGTGAAGATGGCGCAGGTGGCGGCTTGGGGGACGGGATCACATGACTTCCCTGAGGATCAACCTCAGAGGGTACACACCTCAGCTCGCCAGACGCATCTGACACTTGGCCCCTGTGTAGTGTAGATGGGATGAATTCACGCAGTGTGATGAAAGGCTTGAGGCGATAGAGATGTACAAACCAACTCCGCCGACCCTAGCAAATTTTTTTCACACTGGAGCCAAACGACCCAAATCACGCCAAACGGCCCCCTCCAGGGTTTAAACAATTTGGGTGATGTACCCGCCAGTATGTGGGGACAGTGCAGCCAGGCTCTGTCGCCTGAAGCCCACTCATGTCCGGAAAGATGGAGACCCCTCAGCTGCTCATTTGACAATTGACATGAATTGGAATTTTCTCTGGAAGCCTCGCGTGCTTCTGAAAGCCTCTGAAGAGTAAAGCGAATGGACTCCGAAATTTTAGATTTAGCCTTGTTTAGCTCGGCTCATAATTGGACATCAATCTGGGGGTCGTGTTCTCTTCCATACATAAAAAAAATGGTGGGAAGCTGGTGGATGGGTGAGGGGCCATTCTATAGGCAGCCAGGACCCCGGTAACATGCAAGTCCCAGTCAAGCTGGGACTCGCTGACCTGATGGCTCAACATGGAGGTCAGAGTCCTCTGCAGCCGCTCTACAATTCCATCCGTATGGGGGTGGTATGGTGACGTGCGTATTTTATTTGTTCCCAACAAGTCGTACACCTCCCGCAGCAATTTTGAAGAAAATTCCTTGCCCTGATCGGTCAGAAGATGCTCAGGGCCCCCCTTGTCCATCACATAGCAATCAAGGAATGCCTCGGTGATGGCCACATCCGATTGGTTGGGCGGCAGCCAAGCCATCAGCAAAAATATTCGACGCCCACCAATAAATACTTTTTGCCACGAGGGGTGGTAGAAAATGGACCAAGGATAACAAGAGCGACCAGCTCATTTATGCGGGAAACCTGAATGGATTGCAATGATGGACAGCAGAGTTTGGACGGGGGTTTCCGCCGTGCACACTGCACACACCCCTTGAATACAATAGCGACATCTTCCACCATGCCAGGCCAGAAGAAGTCGAGCTTAAGTGTGGCTAGCATCTTATGCACCCCAAGGTGCAACAGTCGCTCATGCACAGCCCAGATGACTTTACTCCGTAGGGCAGTAGGCACGACAATGTTGTAACGTGTCAACCCTCCATTCCAATGCATGAGCAATCTGCCTCTGAGGATGACAGAGGCTACACCCCATCGATTCCCACCCCCGTCCACCTCCTTGACACGGCGTTGTAACTTGAACAGGGAAGCGTCTTCCACCTGAAGGCGTCCGAAGTCTGCATGGTTCATGCCAATAACGGCGTCATGCGCAACAGGACCGTCGGCTTTCCTCAGAGATGTCAACCTCAGCCAATGCCTGAAGGGGTTGAGGCGAGTCCTCAGCAGGTGCCTTACAGCGCCCCGACCCGAGAAACATGTTCACCCGTCGCTCGTTGGTAATCGCGATAGGGCATCCGCGTCCGTGTGTTGGGTACCTTTACAAAAGGAAACAGTAAAGGAATAGTCCTGGAGGACTTCCAACCAACGTGAAAATTGGTCAGATGGTTGCTCAATATGCAGAACGTACTGTAGCGGTGCATGGTCAGAGAGCATCTCAAAGCGTCTGCCATAAAGATAGGCGCGATACTGTTGCATAAAAAAACAGTTGCAAAAAGTTCTGCCGGAGACATCACTCTGCTCCCATATGCTACAACACTTTCCATGCCATAACGACTTGAGACAGAACAGCGCCAATTCCGGTGTTGCTAGCATACGTATCAAGGATGAACGGCAAGGAAAAGTCGGGGTAGTGGAGGGGAGGGGCGTTCACCAAGCCATCCCAGAGCACAACAAATGTGCCCTGCTCCTACTCCCCCCAATGGAACTTCTGACCTTTTGCCGTCAGGGCGTGGAGAGGTTTGGCGATCGTGGCAAACCCGGTGACAAACGGCGGTAATAGGATGTAAATCCAATGAAACTCTGCACCTCCTTTCCCACCGACGTGGGGGTCAGACAAGTACGGACACATGTGGTTTTGTTCAGGTCCATCGCTATCCCTGATTTACTGACTATGTGGCCAAGATACCGAACCCAGTTTTGGAGCAGGTTGACACTTCTGCAGTTTAAATTTGAGATTCGCTGCAGGCATGTTAAGAAAGACAGCACGTAACCATTCCAGATGTTTTTTAAACATACGGCTAAAAACGATAACATCGCCCAGATATATTAGGCATGAGTCCCCTGAAGGCCTGCCAGAACTAGTTCCTTCAATCGCTGGAACGTAGCCGAGTGGAGTGAATACCCATCGGAAGCTGATTTAATTCAAATAAGCCTTGTGATGTGCAAAAAGCTGTCTTAGGTTTAGAGGATTCATCCAAGGGCAACTGCGAAAATCAAGATAGGTCAATAGTCGAAAAATAATATGCCCCTGCGAGAGCGTCCAGGGAATCGTCCATCCGAGGAAGAGGGTACGGGTCAGCTACAGAGATCTTATTAAGCTTACGGAAGTCAACACAGAAGTGCAAACTACCATCCTGCTTTTTAACAAGAGCAATCGGGGCTCCCCACGGGCTGGTGGACGGTGAGATAATATTGGCGGCCAACGTTTCATCAACTGCCAGCTGTACGTGTTCTTTTTCCTTAGGGCTCAGCCGATAGGGGTTCTGCTGGATGGGAGCGGCGTCGCCCATATCGATGTGGTGACTCTGGGACTCGATCAATTCCGAATTTTCGGAACAAAGCGTATCCATCCACTTTTTATAAGAAACCTGTTGCGGCTTCGTATTCAACGTGACCCCCACACCGCCAACGATGTTTCCCTCGTGAAGCATGGACGACACGTGAGCTAGCACGGTGCCCTCCTGAATGACAAAAATGTCCAACCCTGCATTCAGGACTTGAATGAGCGGTTCCTGGTAATTGGCAATGATAATTTGGGCCCCCACCAACGGCAAACCACGAATGTCTTTGTTTGAGGATCCTAGAAGAATTCCCCCCTCAGTCGCCTCCTGGTCTAGCGGCTTGCGCAATCGTAAAGGAACTAACATTTGTGTGCCGGGGGGAATCTTTACGGTCTTACTCGCAAGCGCTTGTACAGTAGCGTTGGCAAAGAAAAATCGAGTGGAAGAAGGCAAAAGGCCATTCGATGGCCCAATGGTAACTCAAGGGAACCTTGATCGATCAAAATTTTCAGGGGCATCTTCCTCAAGAAGTCAGTCCTGAGCAAGCAAGGAACAGCAAGGGACGTTGATACAAGAACTGGCCCCGTCAATTTGATATCTTCAATACACACCTCCGCTGTTATTTTCCCAGTGAGGCCCAATGAGCATCCATTTGCATTAAAGCACGGAACTCTGACGGGACATAGGGTACGACATTTAGGGGGCAGAATGTTAAAAATCAACTTGGAAATGATAGTCGCGGATGCACCAGTATCGACGCACATTCTGATTTCAACCCCCTCTATCAATCCGATAATAGCGGATGAACCTGCGGTCACAGCAATCGCTCTATGGACCAACTCCGATCACCGACCCGGTCGGAGCGGCCAGTCAGCCTGAGCAAAATCTGAACCCTCATGCACCGACACACGACGGGAATGAAAACCGACCGAGTCGTTATGGCATGGAAAGTGTTGTAGCATATGGCAGCAGAGTGATGTCTCCGGCAGAACTTTTGGCAACTGTTTTTTTTTGTGCAACAGTATCGCGCCTATCTTTATGGCAGACGCTTTGAGATGACCATGCCGCGCTACAGTACACGCTGCATATTGATCAACCATCTGACCAATTTTCATGTTGGTTGGAAGTCCTCCAGGACTATTCCTTTACTGTTTCCTTTTGTAAAGGTACCCAACACACGAACGCGGATGCCCTTTCGCGATTACCAACGAGCGACGGGTGAACGTGTTTCTTGGGCCGGGGCGCTGTAAGGCACCTGCTGAGGACTCGCCTCGTCCCCTTCCGGCATTGGTTGAGGTTGACATCTCTGAGGAAAGCCGACGCTCCTGTGGCGCATGACGCCGTTATTGGCATGAACCATGCAGACTTCGGACGCCTTCAGGTGGAAGACGCTTCCCTGTTCAAGTTACAGCGCCGTGTCAAGGAGGTGAACGGGGGTGGGAATCGATGGGGTGTAGCCTCTGTCATCCTCAGAGGCAGATTGCTCATGCATTGGAATGGAGGGTTGACACGTTACAACATTGTCGTGCCTACTGCCCTACGGAGTAAAGTCATCTGGGCTGTGCATGAGCGACTGTTGCACCTTGGGGTGCATAAGATGCTAGCCACACTTAAGCTCGACTTCTTCTGGCCTGGCATGGTGGAAGATGTCGCTATTGTATTCAAGGGGTGTGTGCAGTGTGCACGGCGGAAACCCCCGTCCAAACTCTGCTGTCCATCATTGCAATCCATTCAGGTTTCCCGCATAAATGAGCTGGTCGCTCTTGTTATCCTTGGTCCATTTTCTACCACCCCTCGTGGCAAAAAGTATTTATTGGTGGGCGTCGAATATTTTTGCTGATGGCTTGGCTGCCGCCCAACCAATCGGATGTGGCCATCACCGAGGCATTCCTTGATTGCTATGTGATGGACAAGGGGGGCCCTGAGCATCTTCTGACCGATCAGGGCAAGGAATTTTCTTCAAAATTGCTGCGGGAGGTGTACGACTTGTTGGGAACAAATAAAATACGCATGTCACCATACCACCCCCAGACGGATGGAATTGTAGAGCGGCTGCAGAGGACTCTGACCTCCATGTTGAGCCATCAGGTCAGCGAGTCCCAGCTTGACTGGGACTTGCATGTTACCGGGGTCCTTGCTGCCTATAGAATGGTCCCTCACCCATCCACCGGCTTCTCACCACTTTTTTAATGTATGGAAGAGAACACTACCCCCAGATTGATGTCCAATTATGAGCCGAGCCAAACAAGGCTAAATCAAAAATTTCGGAATCGATGCGCTTTACCCTTCAGAGGCTTTCAGAAGCATGCAAGGCTTCCAGAGAGAATTCCAATTCGTGCCAATTGTCAAATGAGCAGCTGAGGGGTCTCCATCTTTCCGGACATGAGTGGGCTTCAGGCGACAGAGCCTGGCTGCACTGTCCCCACATACTGGTGGGTACTTCACCCAAATTGTTTAAACCCTGGAGGGGGCCATTTGGCGTGATTCGGGTCGTTTGGCTCCAGTGTGAAAAAAATTTGCTTGGGTCGGCGGAGTTGGTTTGTACATCCCTCTCGCCTCAAGCCTTTCATCACGCTGCGTGAATTCATCCCATCTATACTACACAGGGGCCAAGTGTCAGATGTGTCTGGCGAGCTGAGGTGTGTACCCACTGAGGTTGGTCCTCAGGGGAGTCATGTGATCCCATCCTCAGATGCCGCACGTTTAACATCCCCCAAGCCGCCACCTGCGCCATCTTCACAAGCTTCGGGAGCGAAAGGCCCGTCTGCCCGGCCGACTGCTCTTTGCTCGATGGGATCTTTTGAAATTTCCCCTGCGACCCGCGAGGAGAGTACGCCCACCTCTCCTGGGAGCCTGGCCACAAGGAGTCGATCAAAGACTCTTCGGTTTTTGTATATATTGTATATATTGTATAGATGGGTTGAAGTATTTATTTGTTGGTGCACACTAACAGGTTGTTCGTTTTGTTCTTTTATTGAAGGGGGAGTTGACAAAGGGGCCCCAAGTGAGGGCTAGGGGGGTCACGTGGTTGGGATCCAGATCCTGCTCGAGGATTCTGTAAGGTGGTCGTGACCAAGGGTGGAGCCAGCCACGCTGCAGAGAATATAAGCCGGGTCCCGAGAGAAACCAGGGTTGTTGTGGTTGTTGTAAATTGTTAATCCTGGACGAAACATTCGTCAACGGTCTACGTTCTATGATCTCCGTTCTCCGTTCAACGAGTCTCCAACACGCGTACCTGGACCCGAGCTGTTGGTCCCGGTCTGTAGTAGCTAGTTACGTTGTAATTAGTGTAGTTTGCCTGGTGGTCACCACCATAGGTTGTTATTCTAAGGGGAAGTTACCCTGTGTGTTAGAGTTAAATAAATGTGTTGCCTCCAAGTCTACGTCTGCGACTCCGTTGAACTTACTACACATTTACAACTTAGAGCGTTATTACTACGGCTATCCGTCAGCCCTGATGGTTTCCACCTTATCGCTCCACAATTAGTCTGTCCCAATCTCGTCCCTTGTTCTTTGTGCATCCCCGGGCAAGTGCGGAGATCGCGGGCCTGCTCCCCTATATACCCCCTTGGCCCCGCCCCTATCAGACAGTGCCCCCACTCCACTGTGGCAAGTGTATTGTTTATTGGATAATTTATTATCATCAATACAGTACCTTCTGGCCACCTGTTTCTAATTATCTCAACGTGTACGCTCTAGCACTTTCTCTTTACAGTCCCCTACACAAATACAATGTCACTGCTTATAGTCAACACATCTTCTATCCTCCCACATATATTCCTTCTGCATTCTCCAATCCGTACTCACCAGCAAGGTGAATTATGATGAAAAAGCAACAATCGACAACTCACTTGGCATTGAAAAACCCTCTCCCAGCCTTGTTGTGATAAATTATTTTCCTGATCCTGTTCACGTAATGCTATGAACAATTGTATATTTCTCTGTGCACTTGCACCAACCTGGATCCATGGTACCACCGTCAAATAATCATTGCAAATTCATCACCTTAATACAGCAGTGACATTTTTCCTACGGTGTTGAAGCAGACAGTGCCTCCAACTGATGAAGCAATTAAATTCTGAGTATTCCAGATGTTGGCTCTACAGATATCCATAGATTTACAGACGTTCGGATTACGGAATTTCGCGTTCATGCAATTTGACAAATTATGGACATTTTTCTATTTACGAAATCGAATTTCCATGTTAACGAAATTTTACACGGCACATGCCATGAAAACATCAAAGAAGAAGCACCCAGGAGGATGCATCATCCATCCGCGACACAGTCACAGTATATCCCTACAGCTCACCAGTAACGCCTCACATCGCCTTTCTAGGCATTCCAACATGCAGATCGTTTGGTGAGTTCCCTTAAAAGTATGGATCCTTGCAGTCGCGAAAGCTTGAAATCTAGAATTAATTATTCGTCTTAAATTAGTTATTATTCAATCTTCTTAACCTTTATGTACTTTCTTATTATTTCTAATTTGTCAATATGTGAACAATTTTTGGTTAGGAGTGGGGTGGAATGATTGTCTGAAACTCATCCCTAATTTTTTGTGTTGAATATAATGGGAAAATATTTTCTGATCACGAAATTTTGTTTGACTCGTGTTTTTTCCAGAATTCATCCATTTCTAAAGTAGAGGGAAGCCAGTACTATGCATGGTGTTCTCAGGCTCATGTCTAATCTGACATTATCATGTTGGAGGACTTCTGACATCCGACTGACAACGTTCATGATGGTCATGGCCTTTCTTTTAGTGAACAGAAAAACACGTTGTATCAGTTTAATACTGTAAAATACAGTAATTGAGAAAAAAAGGCAATCGGAGGGGTAACCATCTCGTAAATATTAAAAATTAAATGTCTTTGTTTAAAAGAGCCTGCGGCAGTGGCACCAGGACAATGGCAATTATGAATGCCTATCATAGTTGGCACTTTCCAAGGAATAGCTCATGTTAATGTCCCACAAAGAGGTACTCATCAACTCCAGAGGGATGAAAGGATGATTCAGTACCTTATCGAGATATTATCTTATGATCTTTAATGCCAGCTTTCTGTTTATTGGACCCCTCACCCTCCAAAAACTATTGACAATGGCCATCAAAATAATTTGGAACAATATGACATGGTTCAAACGAATAACTGCCCACTGGAAGCATTTCTGAAGACAACAGATGAATAATTTAGAGAATGCAGAAATCTCTTGTCAACCTTAATTCACTGTGTTCCACTAAATCTTCTCATCTCAACTAATTTTTTTCATCTGCTTCCTTTTTCCCTTCCATAATTTGGCCACCATTGCATTGTTAATGTTGACCTTACATCTGATGTGCTAGATAATCACCTGACAACTCTAGTTGGCAGGTGATTATCTAGCTAGTTTTATTTATAGGATTTTTGTTATTGAAAAAACTTTTTTTGCTGTTGGTCAGTTCCATTCTTTGTCCAATTTTAGCTCAAAAGAGCATGCGTCTTGCCTTGAATCTCGTTGAAAATTTCACGCACAACCAGGCTGCTACAGAGAGCAATGCACATTATACCATCGGCAAGCCAATGTTTTATTCGTATATGTGACATTTAGTAAGATCTAGTGCAGATGCAAATGTAATTTCATTATTTGTGCAGTCATTGATGACCTGGCTGAGGCCATGAAATATCTGCACTAGAGAAGTCGCTCAATAACAGGAAGCTGGCTTGATTCAGATGAAGGATATTGGCAGTACCAGCATCGCGCTCTGCCCTTGGAGCTGCCTGGCTACTGTTTTCATGCCTTCTTGACTGATAGCATGACTGAAATATTAATGGGGATGATATAACGCTCTAACGTTGTTCACGTCTCACAGCCAGAATACTGCCGACTGCTTCGCTCCTGACAAAGCGCTGATACACCGCTCGATCGAGTAGGATGGTCCTTGTGGCGAGGCTCTCAAAGTGGAAGATACCAAATCAGCTTCAACCCAATGGTGGTGTTTAGGAGAGCATTTATCTATGAGTATATATAGGCTGGCTGACAGATGTGAAGTTATTCCTTCGGTGGTAATAAACAACAACAATAATAATAATAATTGTTACCCTTTGTCATACCACTTATGGGTGAAGTTTTTCCATACTGGATAAGTCGTGGAGATTGTTTGACCATACTCCATCATGCTTCAAAACGTGGGTTGATGACGAGAAGGCTCAAGGCCAGTTTGCTTGATGATAACTATGACTGAGAATCAAACTAAAGTGGTCTGATTCATATTGCAATTGGCCAACCATTGTGCCACCGTTACACTCGTATGCATAAGTTAACAGGGAATAAAACTATACCATTTTTGTTACTGTGAATAAAATGACAAAATAACATTGCCACTTTGGTCAACTCGTCGTCTTGAAATTACGGAATAAACAAATCTAAAGTCTTAGGTATAATGGAGAGAAGGGTTTTGCTAGTTGGGCGATCTCAGAATGGGTAGCAGGTGGCAATCCTAATCAAATGCCATTTTTCATATTTCGTGTGTTTAGGTCTGTTGTAGACAAAAAACGGCCTGCGATGAAACATGTCCTCTATTCCGACATGTGTAAAGAAGCTCATTCGCAGGGTACATTTTCATGATGATTTATTTCACGATAACATATTTACAGGCGAGAGTACGACTCACACGTTTCACAAGGCTATAACTACCGCAGTCCTGGTGGTTTCTAATAGAGTAATATCGAACAGTCTATATTGATGGTTTCCACCATGTAGATCTCCAACAGTCGGCCTCGATGTCGTCCACCTGCAGTTGTTCTTCAGTCCCCAAGGAATCAACCCATTTGCGGGCCTCGCTCCCCCTTATATACCCCTATGGCCACGCCCTGGTAACTTCCAGCACTTGCCCCCGGTAGATTCTATCAGCAAACTCTATCGTCATCTACTTCCCTTCTCTTCGATGGCAAAGGTTATAGTGGTGTCAGTGTTGATGGGTGGAGACAGGTACAGGGTACTTTACGGGGGAAGGCTCGTAAAAGTCGTACTCCTGCGTTGTAAATACTTTATCGTGAAATAAATCATCAATAAATTGGAACCTGCAAAGGAGCTTCTTTACACATGTGAGTGTAAGCCTGAGTACAATCTCACGTGTTGTTGCTGTAGAGTATTTTCATTTTACCAGTGGGTCAATGAGATAAGGGGATGGTGATTAAGGTAGTGAGTGATAGGATGGGTGGGTCAGGAGGGAGAGGGAGCATTTATGTAAGTCATAGAGTAAGGGAAGTGGGTGAGTTCATAATGGAGTGAGTGAGTACCAGTTTATTTAGTTGAACAAGGCGATAACTAAAGCGACCAGGATGAGTCTCATTTGAAGAGAGACCTGGATCACCCAAATGACCAAAGCTAAATAAAAACACAGAGTTACAGTAATGAAAGCAAATATAAATAATACAAAACAACTGATGCGTCACATGGGAAATCGACGTAATGGAGTTAAGGGATGATAGAATATGTGAGTAAGGTGCGACACGGATGTCCTCTGGCCCTTTCACGACTTAACATTTTTTTTTGACTACGTAGTTTGAGACGATTTCCATGGATGTACCAGTAGAATTTATATCTGGTATAGATATAATAGGAGGCTGATCGATGCCCCAGTCCGGTCATGGTATGGCTCTCTATTGTTAAACCATATTATGAATGCGGATGATCTGGTGATTACTTCCCACTCTAAGGAGAAGTTGGAGACACTACAGCTAAACATGGAGCATGCTCCTAAATTATGGGCCGTTACCATCAGCCTCACAAAAACAAATCACCTCCCTGGGTATTTTACATCATCAAAATGCTCCCCTCCCTCAATTCCCCATGTATTTTGGGGCAGTTGTGGAGAGAGTGGAGATATTTTCGTACTTGGGCAGTGTGCTGATGACCAACTCTGTTTCAGTAGCCGAGGTCTCACTTCGAATCATTCGAGCGGCATTATATTTTCATCAGCTGCTGAACACTGTGTGGAAGCTACCATGTCACTCCATACAAACCTTCATATCTTCTGGACCGCAGTTATGCCCTCCCGTATCTCTCTCGAAAGGAACATCTGCGCTGGTTTGAAACATTTTGGTTAGCCCACGATCTATCCAGGGTTTAACCAGACTGGACTTTGTGAGGAGCCCAGATTCCTGGAATATCTGGACAAATACCCATCTGTGGGCTCCTCCAGCAAGCGAGGCTGCGTTGGTTGTGTCATGCAGTCCGTATGCACAGCCACGGCATCCC
Source organism: Petromyzon marinus (assembly GCF_048934315.1). NCBI lineage: Eukaryota > Metazoa > Chordata > Hyperoartia > Petromyzontiformes > Petromyzontidae > Petromyzon > Petromyzon marinus. Next base: position 1,138,448 of record NW_027422640.1, read on the forward strand.
CAAGCAGCTTCAATTTGGCTGGATAGATGGTGCTAAATGGGCGTGGTACGGGCTAGAGAAGAGATGGACTGATGTGGTACAGAAGGATGTGGAGCTGATTGGACTTATTGATGACTGGTATCAGCAGTGTCACGATCGGCTTCTGTGGAGGAGGTTCATGAAAAGCGCTGCTGGGGAGGTGGAGGCAGTCGCCCTCCAGCAACAGCATAGGGCAGAGGAGCGAGGCTCAAAACAACGAGCAGAGCGCCAAACAACTGACACAAATAAAGTTGGCACAGTGGGGAGCATGGCTGTTGCATCTGCCGATCATTTTCCTAAGTCAATCCATGGCACCTGCGTCTATTACATGACCTCCTGCCAGCCAGCCTTCGACACTTCACGTGGCCTCAAAATGCACCGAGCATGGCACAAGTGCTGTGGTGACACTCTTTGGTTTTATTGGATAAAGTCACGTAGGTAAAAAATAAAATAACAAAAATCACGACGTTTCGGCCACAACACAAGCGGCCTTCATCAGGTGAAGGGACGAGACTGTCTGGAGGATAGCGAAAGCTTTAAATCTGCTGTGGTGATTTCACCGCCACTTAGGGGTGAACGACGGTTGTTGCGTTGTTGTTGTGCGTGTGTGCACGGACGCATGTACGCCTGTGAGTCTCGTGTATGGAGAGAGAAAGAGAGGCAGCCGTGCGTTGTGCTGGCCCGTGTGCCATTCTGAGCTTCATAGGCGCTGCTCGCTAACAGCGCTTGCCCCAACATTCTGGTAAGGCTATACGGCGAATGATTGTCGCTGTTGTGTGTGTGTATGGACGTTCACCCCCCTCCCACCGCCCCCGTGTGTGCAGTTTTAGGGACTCATTACGCCCCCTCCCGACAAGCAGGCCAGCATCCGGACTAAAGGTAAGTGACAATAAACACAGATTTTTTTTTCCCATTTAAGTAACTTCATGTTTTGCTCACAATACAGTATTTATTACAGTGTTGCATGCAAATGTACGATATTTTGTCTTACATATGACTTTGACAATGTTTCCATCTTTTGCTGAACCGTGATAACATCTTAAAAAACTTACAGTATGTGGATTTAAATACAGTACACTATTGTATTCAGACTTATGAACCATTCGACTTACGGACAGTTCTCAGGAATGGAACCGCTAAGTTGTACTATTCGCTAACAGCACCTTCCATTGGTATGGTTGACTACATACAATGCAAAGAAAGTTAAATATAGATACATATATATTGTACAGCACTTTCCCCAATAGTATGTTGATGTTCTATGGGGTATGTTTGTCTTGCTGAGTAATGTTTTAATTGGGGCAGTGTCATTTTCATAATTTCCCCAATGTTTTTACATGGCCGACTTGCGCGTCAGCAATTTTCGCACCCAATGGATAAATCTCTTCCTCTTCTTGGGCCTGGTGGCGGTGGTGGCAGAAGCGGCGGTGGAAGGGGCATCGGTGGCATCATGGTACATTTGAGACACGGCGCATTTCAATTCTTTCAGCTGGCTACTGAGATGAAGGTTCTCTTCATGCAGCCTCTTTTCCCCATGCCACATGTCCTCGTGACGCACCAGCTTCCCGCGTAGCCTAAACTGTTCCTGGCCTCTCTGCGGATCCAGGAAGTTCAACTCCGTCAGGTGGGCGTGCAGCGACCTCCGGAGATCTTTGTTTTCACAGCGCAGCGACATTTGCCGCTGTGCTGCATTGCAGTCTCGGAGAAAATTCGCATGGAGAGACTTGCTCTCCCTGCAAGGCACTCTCGTGGACTCCAGCTCCAACTGGCACTCTTTAAGCTGTTGAACCAGGCTCCTGTTCTCTCTCTGGAGAGTCTCTCGGTTCTCCATCAACTCCTCCTGCTGCTGCTGTAGCTCCAGACGGAGCATCTTGTTCTTCTGACAGAGCTCCACATTCTGCTGGCTCATCCTCTCCGTTTGCAGCGTCATGGTCTCGCGGTAAAAGTCTGAGATGGAAAGCGCAAAACGACGATAAATGAAGATCTCCATCCCAAGCATGGCCAAGACCAGAACGCCAACGATCAGCAGCACCATGCTCAGGTCGTGTTGACGGCACGCGGGACGGAAGGAAGTGAGACACGTCACGAAGGGGCGTGATATTTATACCAACGTCAATACCGGATGTAACGTACGCTATGACGTAACAGCCATCCCTGCCCACTTATTGTCAATCATTGCTCACCACGTGACTCCACGGCCCCGCCCCTAACCGTGCAGCTCCTCCCCCATACACTTCTTCCGCCTTCCCCACGTGACGCGAAGCGAGCCAATCAGGCGAGAGGCGGCGCGCGGTCGGCCCCGCGACCGCTTTCCGCCATTCTTGCAATGGGCGGCGGGGCCGCGCAGGGTGGTAGGGGGGCGGAGGGAGGCGGGGGGGGGAGGGGCCAGGATGGACGAGGGGGAGGGCCCAGGAGGGACGAGGGGGAGGAGCCAGGAGGGATGAGGGGGAGGAGCCAGGAGGGACGATGGGGAGGGGCCAGGAGCGGGAGGGGGGGAGCCGTGGCGCCGCTCTTGGGCCGCGAGGCCTCCCCCTGGGCCCGCGGCGCCACGCGGAGACCGCGACAGCAGCAGGAGAAGGAGGTGGTGGTGGTGTTTGTGGTTGTAGGCACGGGAGAGGTGGTGGTGGTGTTTGTGGTTGTAGGCACGGGAGAGGTGGTGGTGGTGTTTGTGGTTGTAGGCACGGGAGAGGTGGTGGTGGTGTTTGTGGTTGTAGGCACGGGAGAGGTGGTGGTGGTGTTTGTGGTTGTAGGCACGGGAGAGGTGGTGGTGGTGTTTGTGGTTGTAGGCACGGGAGAGGTGGTGGTGGTGTTTGTGGTTGTAGGCACGGGAGAGGTGGTGGTGGTGTTTGTGGTTGTAGGCACGGGAGAGGTGGTCACGGACAGGCGGTGAGTGCCGGGTGATGGAGGGGGGGTGAGGGAGTGGATTGCAGGGTGAGTGAGTTAATGAGGAGAATTAATAGGTGAGGAGGGTGAGTGAGTTGAAGGGTGAGGTGAGTGAGTGGGTGAGTGGTGAGTTCACGACAGGGAGATTGGGGCTGAGTGAGTGAACGCAGCGCACGGTAAAGATCCCCTGAGAGCATTCGCAAGAGTTGGACATTGAGTGCCGCTGTCAGGGTCCACACGCAAATTACTCACTTGGCATGATATACAAATTAACCATTGTAAACGATAACTTTAAAACAAGTCCGCTATTTGTCAGAGCTAATGCGATGTGCGTTCAGCATATTTGTAGCACGTTATAACCAACGTCAACATCGTCATTTAGAGTAACCATTAGTCCATACGTGTCACTTGCTAATAGTCCCCGGGTCAATCACAACTTTGCCGTGCGTGCAGGCTTTGTCTCTGGCTGCTCGCTAGGGCTGCGATGCCTTTCCATGCCACAAGATGACGTTCATTGCTCCTTCCACACCGCGACAATATTTACTGCAGTGTTCTATAACGCGGCAGTTGAGTTGCTGAATAACACCGCGTTATGTAAACTCCCTCGTTACAATGACTAATACAGGGTAAAGCACAGTCCGTGATAACAGCGTGAGATGCGTGTGTCGGCTGAACAAAGACTGAGGCGCGTGGGGAGCATCAGGAAGCATCCAGCAGCATCCCAATGCCTCGTGTTACGCTGTGCCCAGGCAGCCGTACAACCGCACATTCCTACTCGCGCGACGTGGTTCTGTTGACTCAATCGCGTTATATCCATTTAGCATCCGCGTTATAAAACGTGTTCCCTAATACATCCATCGTGCTATATCCAAATGGCGTTATGAAAACACGCGTTGAGGCAGAACGAACTCTATAAACTATTTTTATTTTACCAGGTGAGACCCACTGAGCTATGTGGCTGTTTTCCAGAAGCGACCTGTCCACAAATGATAGATCAGCTAAATGGCTAATCACGTTAGAAATGTGTAGCACCAGCCACAAATACTCTAGACATGGCATCCCCTTTGACAGGGTCAGTGTCTCCTTAGATTCACTCACTCCGCCTATTGTCATGCGGCGTGTGCAGCTGCGTCGTGACACTTGGTAGAGTGCTGTCTTTGAGGCAGAGAACTTTAAAACCGTGTGCAGTGGTTAATTTGCTTAACAGCTTTCGACCGAACTCCTTGCTTGTGGTTAAAAAAAATGTTAACGACTTTGCTGAGCGAGAAGGTTGAACTATGTAGATTTAGATTTACAGTAACAGATTCCTGCAGGGTGGGCTGGTAGAAGTTCGCAAATGAGATAATGTGACTTCCAAATGTTGGGTGCAATAAGACATATCAAGTCTCTGCGCTGTCTATTGCTGATTTTACACCCAACAGCACGAGATTTCACTTCGTTAAAGTATTGAAAGGGGACGGACGGACACATTAATCTATTGCAGGCTGGTACACTCAGTTTACAACTTCGTTTTTACCAGTAAAATGTACATAGGGAGAGATGAACTTCAAAACAATTTCATTTGCTAAACATCTTGCAATTACTGTCTTTTTAAATGGTCAGCTTAAGTGATTCCATAAATTACACTATGAGACCTCCTTTACCAGTAGCAAGATATAGTAATAGGTTTTTACCCTTTTATCTGGCACCAAAACTGACACCTTTATACAATGGATCATGTTTGCAATAACCACAACACAAGCAGTCAAAATGCAAACAAAAATAGACAACTCTGATCATATGCACTGTCCTTGAAATTGATTGGTCCACACCCGAGACGCCTTTTGGCGTCATCTGGTCCAACACCAGTGGAGACTAGGCTCTACGAAAAGCCGTCTCGGGTGTGGACCAATCAATTTCAAGGACAGTGCATATCATCAGAGTTGTCTCTTTTTGTTTGCATTTTGACTGCTTGTGTTGTGGTTATTGCAAACATGATCCCTTGTATAAAGGTGTCAGTTTTGGTGCCAGATAAAAGGATAAAAACCTTTTACTACTGATTCCATGATGTTTATGTAACTTGACCATTAAGATAATCGATGGAGCACAATTATTTCAGTATTATTTTTCATAAGTAAACTTTAAACTGAACCCATATGTGATATTCTATTGCCTGATTATTTTACTTTTTTTTTACGTATTTTACTTTTTAACGTGGGGATATTACCCCACATTTACCACTCATTGATGTTCCCTTTGACATTGGTAATTGGCATTGTCACACCATGTAATTCATGGGCAATTATGTAATTCGAGCAGGTATTTTTAGGACACTCACCTATGGGGGACCATTTTCAAATGCATTGCCTTAATTTCATAATACAAGTAATTTATATATCATTTGACAGTTCTTATCATTGTATTGCTGAAACAGCTGTATGTCTCTTTCTCTGTGTGGTTCTCTCTATGTGTCTTTCTCTCTGTGTGTCTATCTCTCTCTCTGTGTCTCTCTGTTTGGGTGTCTCTGTTTGGGTGTCTCTCTGTCGGTGTGTATGTCTCTCTATATGCGTCTCTCTCTTGTGTGTGTCTCTTTGTGTGTGCCTCTCTCTGTGTGTGGATGTCTCTCGGTATCTGTGTCTCTCCTTTTCCACGATCTGGTGTTGTATTTACATTCAAATTCCACCTCTTGCTCCGCCCACTTACCCTTGGGCTGAGCTTATCTCAAGCCTATATGACTTCGTGTTTCAGCAGCTTACTCACTATATTTTTTCACCTGATGATGGTTGCTTGTGTTGTGATAGAAACGTCGTGATCTATTATTTTTTCTACCTATGTGACTTTCCCGAAAGAACCAAAGATTATGGTGATTGTAATGTTGATATTGATAGTGATCGTTGTGGTGATAATGATTGTGGTGTTAACGGTAGCGGTGATTGTTGGGGTTGTAATGGTGATATTGATGGTGGTAATGGTGGTTGACTATTACCCCTCTCATGTGCTTACTTCCACCACCAGGTTCAGAATCTGCTGGTGTCTGTGCTGGAGGTGGACATCTTGATATCTGTGCCATCTGGAGCGGTGGACAATGGACGCACTGGGCAGGGAGCAAGAGGGGGTGGCCTTAGAGACCCACTTACTCCCACAGAGAACCACAGACTCACTCAGAGAGAGCACTCACACAGAGAGCCAAAGTCTCACTGACACAGAGCCATAGACTCACTCACATGGAGAGACATATACTCACACACAGAACCATTGATTAATCCACACAGAGAACCATAGAGTCACTCGCACAGACTCACACAGAGAGACATAGAATCACTCACGCAGAGAACCATATGCAGTACATCCTCGTCTTTTATGTAATGTGTTTCGCTTAGCGCACACCACACCCACTATAACTCGAGTAGCACATGACGGACTGCTCTTATGAGTGGTGTGGGTGTTGGCAGCATTGTTCTGTGATGCTGGGAGCTGATGCTGTACTGGTGCGCCCTGTGTTACGTGGCGTGTCAACTGCTTCCTCAGCCTTTGTTCCAGCATATTTGTGTGTGTAGTGTAATCTCACTCACTCCCTTATAGTTTTCACTCGCCATATCTAGCTTTCACATCCTTTGTATGTATATTAATGACTGTCACGCAATTATTCAGATTATTTGGCTGCTATAAATTTCCACGTCATAAGCCACTTCATTGAGCTATCATTTGTGGCCAGGTCCCTTCTGAAAAATAAGCTAATAGCTTAAGGGCTTTACCTGGTAAGATGAAAATAGTTTTTTTTGTAATTTGCTTTCCTTTCCTATACTTTGCACTCCGATTGTGTTTTTGCATCGTTTGTTCTTGTAACTTTCTGTACCACCCCAACTGGAAATCTGTGAAACAGTGCTTTTTAGATTCCTCCAGTATAAATAAAGATTATAATATAGATCTTCTACATATACACAGCACATTTAAAATAAACATAGAAAACAGTGTACTGTACTCTCAATTAAAAACAATAATAAAAGTTTGTGCTGAAACGCAGCCTCCCCCTTTACCGTTATTCCTTATAGAAAAGTTTTCTGCTTCACGTAAAATTGCTTTAAGCAGCAATTTTGGACAATGCAGCCCCCGTGTTAAGCAAGGATATGTTGTACTCACTTACACAGAGAGACATAGACTAACTCGAACAGAGAGACTTGGAGTCATTCACACAGAGCCATCGACTCATTCAAACACAGATGATGATAACAGAGACCCATGAACTCACATTGAGACCCATGGACTCACACAGAGACCAGTAAACTTACCAGACCCGTAGACTCACAGAGACCCATAGACTTACAGAGAGGTAAAGACTTACAAAGAGACCATAGACTGGTGAGCAAGAATTTAACTCGGATCACCAGATTTGTAGCACAGCACATTCGACTTTACACTACCATTCACCTTACACACACACACGCACTCACATGCTCACTCATTCACACAACCAGACGCTCACAAACACAATCACTCAATCACTCACACACTCGCGTTTTCTTGCATGTGTAGGGGCTTAACGACGTCGGAGACTGTTCTTAGAGGCAACACGTATTTATTATAACTCAGCACAGGGCAACGTACAATACTTGAAGGGGTAACGGCCCCTTCACCCGTACTATTCTGAGATATACCCCTAGGTTATCTGCCTATCCACCTACGCTCCCAGGTCCTCCACTAAGGGCTTTAAGGGAGGCTACCTGACCTGGCCCAGCCAAGGCTCAGGTTCCGACCACCAGCCACACGAGTCCGGCCCTTAGAAGGACATCGGCCCTCACGACTCTGGTGTCGCACCCTGGCTTGCCTTGCCCGGCCCTCAAAAGGACAGCGGATCAAGGGAGCTCCAGGGGTCTAGCTAGTCGGTCTTCTCTCTTCACTGGTACTTCATCTTGCTTGAGTCGAACTGCCTTGCAGCACCCCGGGTCCCACCTTTTATACCGTTCCTCACTCAGGGCTGGGGCTCGGGAGGGATCTCAGCATCCCCCACAGCCCCCCAGGGTGGTCCATAGCGGACGTGGTTGTAACCACTGCCCTACAACCGCGTGTCCCCCCTCTCATCACACCTCTACACATGTAGCAATATCTTCAGGAGCTAATTGTCAATTATTGAGGTCTGTTAAGATAAACGAGTGTGTGGGTGTGTGGATGACATAGAAACAGTGGGTGAGTAGGTGAGTGAAGATGTGAGCTCAATAGCATGTTGCAGTTCTCCCCCAGGACAAGGTGGGTCATATTTAGGGTGTGTACATGTTGATTTACTGGGTGTTATGGGTTTGTGAGCGAGTAGGTGAGCTCACTGGAATGTCGCAGGTCTCGCCCAGCATTTTACAATCAAAGATAAAACAGATGAATGAGCGGTGGGATTTTTGTTATTTTCAGGTGAGCAGCACCACCTTAACACAAATATCTCTATTACACCTTCATCCATGTTACAGCTCCCACCTGGCGAGAAAACCTGCGCCAAGTAGTTTAGGGATGGTAATATGTCTGTCTTTACCACCATAATCCTACCGGCCATCGTGAGCCGCCTCCCAGCCCACTTATTGAGACAGCCCTTTGCCTTACTCACCCCCTTCTCCCAGCTATTTTCCCCCATCCTATCCCCACAGAAGGACACCCCCAATATCTTTATCCCCTCTGTAGACTCAGTTTTGGCGGCCGACCCTCGAAAAGCCTCGAGTCTCCTAACACCATCAGCTCACTTTTCCCCACACTAACCTTCAATCCGGAGGCCGCGCAGAACCTCCCCATCCCCTCCATTGCCCTCCATACCGATGCTACATCCCTGCATAGCACGGCCACATCGTCCATGTACAGGGTCACCTTTCCCTGCTTCTTGCTCCCCGGTATTACCACCCCCCTAATCCTCTGGTCATTCCTTATCATCTGCGCCAGAGGCTCCATGCACATGACAAATAGTACTCGGGACATCGGGCATCCCTGCCGCACCCCGGATCCCACTGGAATGATCCCAGAGCGTTCCCCATTTATCAGGAGCCTGGCCCTGAGCCCCTCATAGAGTCGCTTCACCCACTCCACCAGGGGCCCACACACCCCATCCTCTCCATCACCACCAGCATGAATTCATGAGAGAGGCGGTCGAAGACCTTGTCCAGGTCCAGACTTAGGATCCCCAACGGGCACCCCCTCTTTCTCTCGCCCTCAATCACCTCCCTCAAAACCACCAAAGTGTCCGCGATCCTCCTCCCCGGGACCGCACATGTCTGGTCCGGCCCCACCACCTCACCCACCACCTTCCCCAGTCGCCCCGTGACCACCCTTGCCACGATCTTGTAGTCCGCATTCAGGAGGGTTATTGGCCTCCAACTTCCCAGGTCCCTACGGTCCCTCTTCCCTTTATAAATCAACGTGACCAAACCCTCCTGCATGTCGTCCGGCACCCGCCCCTCCTCCAGAGTTTCCCTACAAATTTGCATAATATCCTCTTTCTTCTTCACAGAATTGTATGTAGAATTCCGCTGGGATCCCGTCCGGGCCTGGAGTCCTGTTCTTGTTCAGCCCCTTCACCGCCCCTTCCACTTCTTCCCGTAGAATCCTCTCGACTAGCGCCTCCGGGTTCTCAACCCTCTTCCCCAATGCCCCCAGCAGCTCCTCCCTCCGTCCCCCATCTATCCCTTTCCTCTTATACAACTCCCCATAAAAGTCCTCTGCTACACTAATCATCCCTTCCGTCGTCACCTGTCTACCCCTAGTAGGACTAACCAGCTCCCTCATTTCATTGTCTCCTTCCCTACCCGCCTTAAAGAAAAATATTGTACACTGCTCCCTATCCTCTGTTGCCCTGACCATCGCCCTATACACTAATTGCCTAGTCCTCTTTTCCAGGACTGAGGGTACCCTCCCTTTCAACTCGTCTATCCTTTCTCCCACCGGGAACCCTAGCTCTAGCAGTCTATACAGCCTTTCTAACCTAGCGTTCCACTGTGTCAATTCCCTACCCACCCCCTTCCTCCTACTATAACGCTGAAAGAACGTTCTTATCCTACCCTTTATCTGCCCCCACCACTCCACCTTCGTGGGGAAGCACACCTGCAGCGTCCTCCAGCTGGTATATGCTCACGTGAAGTCCTCCCGCCACCTCCTGATCCACCAGCAAGCCCACATTCATCTTCCACACACCCTTTCCCCTCTTCACCCCACCTGGGATCACAAGCCCCGCCACCACCATTCTGTGATCTGAGAGGGGAAAAGGTTCCACCCCCACACTTACCACATTCACCTTGTCGGAAACGAAAATAAAATCGATACGTGACTGTGTTCCCCCACTCTTATCCGCTCACGTGAACCCTGGCCGCGTGCCATGCACTTTCCTGAACGTATCCACCATCCCAAAGTCCTCCATCAACTCCCTCAGTTTCCTGGAAGAGGAATCTAACTTCCTTCTCCCCTTTACCGATGCCAGATCCGCCAGACATAAACGGGCAGTTAAAATCGCCCCCCACAATGACCTGCTTCCTGGTGGCCAATAGGCCCGCCAGGCTCTCCTACACCTCCGTCCTGTCCATACATCGTACCGAGGCATACACATTTATAAGCCGTAGCTCCACATCCTGGTAAGATGCATCTACACAGAGGAGCCGACCCGGTATTATTTCCTGGGTCCCTTCCACTCTCATTCCCCTTCTTCCTAGGAGGGTAACCACGCCTGTACATCTGTTCCCGTTGCTGCCGGACCAAATGTAGTGTCCCTTCCATTCGTCCAGCAGAGCCTCCGACCCTAGGGTATAGGGTAGGTGACATTCTTGGAGGAAAATTACGTCACATCCGGTGATCTGCAGCCACTGCATGATCACCCCCCTCCTTCCTTTCCCCTTCATTCCTCTCACATTAACAGATGCTACAGATATGTCCATGCCGAGACGTGCATTATTCCGTGTCGGACTCCGGTGCGCGCTCCCCCCATCTGCCTTTGTCCGCCTTCTCCTTCACCTTCTTTCTCCCCTTCAACCTCCGGGGCTTCCCCCAGATTCCACCGAATCCGGCGAGGATCCTGAGAGGCTTGCATCTTGCTGGGGACTAGCTTTTTTCAGAACTCTGTCCAGCTTCCTTTTTCTCCCCCCCGATTCCTCCCATGCGTCATCCGCTTCTTCCTCCACCCGCTGCCCCTCCTCGCCCTCCTCCTCGCCCATCACCTCCGCCCAGTCCCCCACTGGGGTTTCCGAGTCCTCTTCTCCATCTCCCCTCCCCTCCTTCCCCCCCTCCCCCTCCAGTGGTGGTGGTGCTCCCTCCCCCACAGATCCCCCCCCTCATCCTCCCCGGGGGGTCGTGGTTCCTCAACCTCCCCTTTCCCTTCCCCTCCGTGCTCCCGGCCCGCTTCCCATCCAGCCACCTCCTCTGCCACCTCCTCTACCTGTCCAGTCCGATATGCCCGCACCCTGTTAGCATAGGACTCTGGGCAGGTCCTATAAAAATGCCCTCTGCTGCCACACAGGTTGCAAAGGGCCGGCTCCTCGCACTCCTCCACCGTGTGGTCCAGCGCCCTGCACCTGTAACAAACGCGTGCCACGTACTCTGCCGCCAGGTGCCCCCCTCCCCGAAACCTCCTACACAATTTGGGCTGTCCCGCATAGACAACATAGCCCCTGTTCCCCCCAATGTTCAATGCGCTCAGGACGTGCCTCAGTTGCCCCCCCCCCCCCCCGCCGTCTTCAGACGCACCCTCCATTGTCTGGCCCCCGTCCATATCCCCGCCGCATCCAGCACCTTCTTGCAACCCGACAGAACCACACAATGCTGCCTCAGCCACACCTCCACGTCCTGATCATACAACGCTTCATTATAAAGGAACACAGTCACAACCTTTGTCTCCAGGTCCGACAGTAACCGCGTCCTCATGGACGTCAGCGGCTTCTCCCCTGCCTTCCCCTCGAAACGGGCAAGGAAATTTTGCAGCAGAATGTTGGTGTTGAAGCTCACATCGAACGCCCTCCCCCCCGGCAGAGCAATCAAACAATAGAGGTCCTCCACCTCCACCCGCAGCATCCCAAGCACCACAGACCTCACGAAGGTCGTCCTGTCCAGGGTCATCCCCTCTTCCACATCTTCCTTGAATTCGACTCGCACGCAGTTGTGCCTCCTGGCCTGCATCGGGGTCAGGCCTGCCCCAGCTCCGCTGCGCCACCTCCCCGCTCCTCCGCCGGGCCTCCCCGCACCCACCGGGTCAGCGCCCGTGGTCTTCTCCCTCCACTGCCCCTCCCCCGGCCCCTGGGCTGCATGTGCCTATCCTGCCCCTTCCTCCCCATTCTGGTCGGGGGCACTCCCACCCCATCCTCCCGGCGCTCCCCCTCGTTCTCCTCCCCGCTCCTCCCTCCCCGCACTCTCCAGCACATCCACCCCCTCCACTCTCTTCCCTCGTTGCGCCTCACCCAACATCACCCCCGCACCAGACGGGCCCGCGCCGCTCCTCCGGTCGCTCGCAGCACCCCGGGCGTCTTCCTTGGTCCGCGACGTGCGCCGCGACTCCGTCTCCATCCCCGCCATCTCCATGTGCTCGCTGCAGTGGGGTCACTCCTCCCGCAGCGCCTGTGGCTCCCCCACCCTCCGGCAGCAAGGCCACCCCAGACCACCCGGCCTGGGGCCCTCGCACACCCTGGGGTGGCTGGAGAACCCACGGGACACCGACGAGCGCCGCAGTAGTGCGTCAGGAAGAACAGGAATGCGTTTCGCTGGCAATTACCCCAGCAGCATCGGGCAATTCGTCAGAATGGTAAAGCCCTCGCTTGCTCCCGGTCTTAAATAGAGCAGCAGGGTGACGTCATCATTTAACTCATTTCAGGTGCAGTGATTTGAGGTGGAGGGGGGGGGGGGAGTATTGTAATTATGTAATCGATTAGTAATCAGTCAATGGTTATGATTAGTAATGAGATGTAGATTAGTAATTAGTTGTAATGTGTGTTAGTGATTATATGCTATGTTAGTAATCCGTTAATTAGCATGTGTTTCCCCTATAAAGAATTGTAATATGTATTGTTTAATAATACGCTTCCAGGCCGCACTAAGCCTGTAGCTGTCAGAGCGATTAAAGTTATTTTTATCCCTCAATTTCAATAGATTCTCTAATTAGTCTTTGCCAGTAATAATTAGTTTTACACAACACTTCAACGTTATCAAAATCAATTGAGTGTCCTTGTTGACAAGCATGTTCTGCCACTGCTGACAGTTGTGTTTGAGATAATTTAATATTTCTTTTATGTTTTTTTTAGTCTTACGCTGATGTTACGTCCCGTCTGTCCAATATAGCATCAGCCACAAAAACAATTTATCCGCTACACACCTTCTGTTGATAATTTAGGTAATGCGTCTTGAGTGCAAGATACTAGTTTTTGAATTTTGTGTACTGTACCAAATCTTACTGTAATGTTTTGCTTTTGCAAAACACGGGCTAATTTGTCAGTTACTCCTGAGATATATGGAATTTTTATTGTTTTAACAATCTGATCGCTTTCAGCAGTATTGCTTTGCGATCGTGATTTGGCATTCAGTGCTCTGTCAATTTGAGCATTATTGTAGCCATTCTGTCGTAGTGTGTCTTTAACGTGTTTGATCTCTCTCACTAGACTTTCACCATCTGACACTTTTTTTAGCCCGATGTATGAGCGTCTTGATAAGAGAGGATTGCTGAGCTGGATGATGATGCGAATCTGCATTCAGATAGGCATCAGTGTGCGTTTGTTTTCTGTAAACGCTGTGTGTTATTTTACCGTATAGGCCATGCACAAGCAAAATATCTAGGAATGGGAGTGTGTTATTCACCTACATTTCCATGGTGAACTGGATGGCCGGGTTTTTTGCATTGAGATGATTTAGAAAATCATTAAGTGTATCTTTACCATGTGGCCAGACAACCAAAGTGTCATCCACATATCTAAACCAAAAAGATGGTTTTAATGTGCTCGAGGCAAGTGCTCTTATTTCAAAGTTTTCCATGTACAAATTTGCTAAAGCAGGGGATAAAGGAGAGCCCATTGCTGCTCTTTCATTTTGTTTAAAGAAATCCCCTCTCCATAAGAAGTAAGTGTTATTTAAACAATGGTCAGCAAGTTTCGGAATATCTTTTGGTAAACCTGTATTCTTTACTAGTGTATAAAGTAATTTAAGCGATTCGTTCACTGGAATCTTAGCGAATGGAGAAATCACATCAAAACTTACCAAAATATCATTAGGATTAAGTTTAATATCTTTAATCACATTCAGAAGATGTTCTGAATTTCTTATGAATGAAGATGTCCTTCTGATGTAGGGCTGTATTTGTTTAGTTATATATTTTGCTAATTGATATGTGGCAGAGCCAATTGTACTGACTATGGGTCGTAATGGGATGCCTATTTTATGAATCTTTGGTAGCCCATAGAGTCTAGGTGGTTTTGAGGCCCTTGGCTTAATTTGGTATTGCTCATGAATGTCGTCAGGGGACAGTACAACGTCTTTGACCATAGAGACCAATTGGGCTGAGTTAAGTACTGCTGAGGCGGTCTGGCCAGTGAAAGGCAGCAAGGTATCTGACAGAAAACGGGCGAGTCTATAGGTAGGGGAGTTGATTGTGGATCAGGTTGTCTCGAGAACAGCTCTGGAGTGAAACACAGCCACGCTCAGACCACGACCTTTAAGCTGTGTGCGAGGAAACAAGGTGCCTTGAAAGATGTTCTAAATCGAACCAAACATTAAACTAATTTTCATTGGTAGAGTATATTTTTCAAGTAGTGGTACCTCAAACTTTCGCAGCTCTTAAAAATTCCATTTTCACACCATCAATAGGTAAACTCCCCCCCCCCACCCCCCCGTGCCAAACGGCAAGTGCACCCACATGTACACCACCTATATGCTAAGTCGGCCAATCAAATGCTAATTTTTATGCTAATTCCTTTGTCAAGGCACCTTGTTTCCTCGCACACAGCTTAAAGGTCGCGGTCTGAGCGTGGCTGTGTTTCACTCCAGCGCTGTCCTCGAGACAGCCTGGTCCCTTCACCTGATGAAGGCCGCTTGTGTTGTGGCCGAAACGTCGTGATTTTTGTTATTTTATTTTTTACCTACGTGACTTTACCGAATAGAACCAAAGAGTATGTATTCTTGCAGTCACGAAATCTTTAAATATAGAATAGATAACATCTACGGGGAGGGCTTTCACTTATCTGTTAGAGCTTTTAACAGACAATGGGACAAGAAGTCACAGCTCATCGAGACGCTGACCTTCCTCAAAAGATGCCGCGATCACAAGGTAATACCCATCGCTTTCACACTCACTTCTGCTGCTGTATCTTCTCCGAATTCTAAACAGATTCTGTTTATGGCCAGCCTATCTTTAATATATATGAGGCTACTCCGATTTGAACTCGATACTTTAGACAGGACTCTCCTACAAGCTAATTTAATGTTAACACAAAAAATGTCACCTTCTGATTGGAATCACGTAGACAACATGACTGCTTCTTCTGCTGATTCATTGTCAGTCAAATGTAAAGCTAACCTGATTTCTAAATTCAACCACCTATCAAAGAAAAACCCAGTTCCACATATAACAAAACTAGACGTTAACAAAATCGTCATTAATCAGAGTAGCACCCCGATTTCGGACAATCTGAAAACAATACTGGCTAAGGGACTGAATTTTGCTGTCACCCCAAAACACATACCAGTAGATGATATCATCTCTCAGGTCGATGTAGCCCTAAAAGGCATAGGACACATCCAAGCAGACGTTGCGAGAGCTGAAATAGCCACTATTCTTAAGACTGCTAAGAAACCCATTAGTAACATCAGCAAAAATGAACGCTCTGAACTCGCGAATTTAAAAAACAGAAGTGATATAGTCATCCTCTCAGCCGATAAAGGCAATGCTACTGTAATTATGGATAAAGATTCAAACAACAACAAAATCGAGAATCTGCTCAACGATGGAAGTTACTCAAAAATTAAAAATGACCCTACCAATAGCCTAGCAATTAAAACCAACAACATCATCACAAGTTCGACCTCCCTAATCGACCCAACTAAACGTCCCTCCCTAAAACCTTCTGCTGCAAGACCCCCTAGATTCTATGGTCTTCCCAAGATTCATAAAAAGGCACCCCACTACGACCCATCGTATCCACGATCAACTCCCCTACCTATAGACTATCCCGTTTTCCGTCAGATACCTTGCTGCCTTTCACTGGCAAGACCGCCTCAGCAGTACTTAACTCAGCCCAATTGGTCTCTATGGTCAAAGACGTTGAACTGTCCCCTGACGATATCCTTGTCAGCTTCGATGTGGTCTCTTTGTTCACCAAGGTCCCAGTACCTGATACCATTGAAATAATTGAAAATTTGGTCCAACATGAACTAGACCCCGATACACCTGCATTGGTTAGGCACTGCCTCAACAATACCTACTTTACTTGGAATGTCTCCTTCTACAAGCAAAATAAGGATACCCCCATGGGATCCCCCTTGTCACCAGTGATAGCCAATATTTTCATGGAGAAATTTGAATCAGATGCCATCCAGACTTCCACCCTCAGACCTTCCCTGTGGAAGATATATGTGGATGACACTTTCGTCATTTGGCCACATGGCCTCCCAGCTCTGAACCTTTGCCTACACCACATCAATTCCAGACATCCCGCCATCAAATTCACCATGGAAGTGGAGAAAGATGGCAAGCTACCATTCTTAGATGTTCTGTTTGAGAGGAGACCTGATGGCTCATTGGGGCATTCTGTCTACAGGAAACCCACCCACACAGATTCATACTTGAAACCTGATTCCCACCACCACCCAGCCCAAAATAATTCTCTCATCAAAACTTTATACCATAGGGCTCATTGCATTTCGGACCAACACCACCTGACCAGTGAATTAAAACATGTACACCTGGCCCTCAAAATGAATGGATACTCTGACCGTACCATCCGTCAAGCTGTTTCTCCCTCCATACAGAAACAACCACTTGATACTCCGGTCAAAACCATCACACTACCATATATAGCAGGCGATACTAAAAAGATTTCCAAAATTCTAAACAAACACAAGATCCAGGTCCGGTTCAATACAGTACACAAAATTCGTGATCTGATCCCATCCGTGAAGCATGTCATTCCTGACTTACAGTACCCCGGGGTTTACAAAATGAGTTGTACCTGCGGTGATTGCGATATCGGGGAGACAAAGCGACATGTTTCTGACCGAATTCGCGAGCACAAATCAGATTTGAAACACGGCAAAACGAATTCTTCTGCCGTAACTGATCACTGTTACAACGCTGTGGGTGATCACGATATAATTTTCTCCGATACCTAGGTTCTTTGCAAACCCACGGGTTTTTATCAGAGATTTGTTCACGAGGCAATTCAGATCTACAAACACAGACACAATTTCAACCGAGAAGATGGTTTCAAATTAAGCAACCATTGGAAAGATGTTCTAAATCGAACCAAACATTAAACTAATTTTCAATGGTACTGTATATTTTTCAAGTAGTGGTACCCCAAACTTTCGCAGCTCTTAAAAATTCCCTTTTCACACCATCAATAGGTAAACTCCCCCCCCCCGCGCCAAACGGCAAGTGCACCCGCATGTACACCACTTCTATGCTAAGTCGGCCAATCAAATGCTAATTTTTATGCTAATTCCTTTGTCAAGGCACCTTGTTTCCTCGCACACAGCTTAAAGGTCGCGGTCTGAGCGTGGCCGTGTTTCACTCCAGCGCTGTCCTCGAGACAGCCTGATCCATTCACTTAATGAAGGCCGCTTGTGTTGTGGCCGAAACGTCGTGATTTTTGGTTGTTTTAATTTTTTACCTACGTGACTTTACCGAATAGAACCAAAGAGTATGGATCCTTGCAGTCACGAAAGCTTTAAATCTAGAATAGATGTATTACGGTTCAGCAAAAAATGGAAGCATTGTCAAAGGCATATATAAGACAAAGTATTGTAAATTTGCATGCAACACTGTAATAAATGCTGTATCGTGAACAAAACATAAAGTTACGTAAATGGAAAAAATCTGTTTTTATTGTCACTTACCTTTAGTCCGGATGCTGGCCTGCATGTCGGGAGGGGGCGTAATGAGTCCCTTTAACTGCACACAGGGTGGCGGTGGGAGGGGGGTGAACGCCTGTACACACACAACAGCGACAATCATCCGCCGTATAGCCTTACCAGAATGTTGGGGCAAGTGCTGTTAGCGAGCAGCGCCTATGCAGCTTAGAATAGCACACGGGCCAGCACCACGCCCAGCTGCCTATCTTTCTCTCTCCATACAAGAGACTCACAGGCGTACATACGTCCGTGCGCACACGCACAACAACACAACAACCATTGTTCACCCCTAAGTGGCGGTGACATCACCACAGCACTTGTGCCATGCTCGGTGTATTTTGAGGCCACGTGAAGTATCGAAGGCTGGCTGGCAGGAGGTCATGTAATAGACGCAGGTGCCATGGATTGACTTAGGAAGATGATGGGCAGATGCAACAGCCGTGCTCCCCACTGTGCCAACTTTCTTTGTTGCAGTTGTTTGGCGCTCTGCAGCCTCGCTTACTGGAGGAGCCCACAGATGGGCATTTGTCCAGATATTCTAGGAATCTGTGAGCTCATAAAGTCCAGTCTGGTTAAACCCTGGATAGATCGTGAGCAAGCTAACCTAAATGTTCCTTTCGAGAGAGAAAAGGGAGGGTATAACTGTGGCCGAGAAGACATGAAGATTTGTATGGAGTGACATGCCAGGTAGCTTCCACACTGTGTTGAGCAGCTGATGAAAATATAATGCTGCTCGAATTATTTGAAATGAGACCTCAGCTTCCAAAACAGAGATGATCATCAGCACACTGCCCACTCCACTCTCTCCTCAGGTGCCCCAAATACATGAGGAATTGAGGAAGGGAGCATTTTTATGATGTAAAATACCCAGGGAGGTGATTTGTTTTCGTGGGGCTGATGGTAACGGCCCATATTTTAGTAGCATGCTTCATGTTTGGATGTAGTGTCTCCAACTTCTCCTTAGAGTGGGCAGTAATCACAAGGTCATCCGCATTCATAATATGATTTAACAATAGAGATTCATACCATGACCGGCTCGGGCATCGATCAGCCTCCCATTATATCTATACCAGATATATATTCTACTGGTATATCCATGGAAATCGTCTCAAACTACGTAGTCAAAGAAAATGTTCAGTCGTGTAGGGGCCAGAGGACATCCATGTCGCACATTACTCACACATTCTATCATCCCTTAGCTCCATTACGTCGATTTTTCATGAGACAGCAGTTGGCTTTCTATTGTTTATATATGCTTTATCGAAAGAAGAAAATAGTATATTTGCTTTAATTACTGTAACTCTGTGTTTTATTTAGCTTTGGTAATTTGGGTGATCCAGGTCTCTCTTGCAAATGAGACTCATCCTGGTCGCTTTAGTTCTCGCCTTGTTCAACTCAATAAACTGGTACTCACTCCATTATGAACTCACCCACTTCCTTAAATCTATGACTCACGTAAATACTCACTCTCTCTCCTCATGAGTCATATATTTACCTGATCACACAATCACCCGATCATTCACTGTGTCAACCTCACTCACGCACTTTTTCATGCTCTCAAGAATGACCCACCCATTCTATCACTACATTAATCATCATCCCCTTCCCTCATTGACCCACTGGTAAAATTAAAATGCTCGACAGCAACAACACGTGAGATTGTACTCAGGCTTACACTCACATGTGTAAAGAAGCTCCTTTGCAGGTTCCATTTGATAGATGATTTATTTCACGATGACGTATTTACAACGCAAGAGTACGACTCACACGAACCTTCCCCCGTACAGTAACCTGTACCTGTTTCAACCCATCTCCACTGCCCCCACTATAAACTTTGCCATCCAAGAGAAGTGAAGTAGAAGAAAATAGAGTCTGCTGAGAGAATCTACCGGGGAAAACTGCTGGAAGTTACCAGGGCGTGGCCATGCGGGTATATAAGGGGGAGCATGGCCCGCAAATGGGGTGATGCCTTGGGGACTGAAGAACAACTGCAGGTGGACGACATCGGGGCCGACTGTTGGAAACCAACATGGTGGAAACCATCAAGAAAGACTGTTCGAGATTAATCTACTCTATTAGAAACCACCGGGACTGCAGATAGTCATAGCCTTGTGCAACGTGTGAGTCGTACTCTCACCTTGTAAATATGTTATCGTCGGGAATAAATCATCTAGAAAATGAAACCTGCGAAGGAGCTTCTTTACACATGTAAGAATGCAGGACATGCTTTATCAGCAGGCCGTTGTTTTTGTCTACAACAGACCTACACTCAAAAAAATGATAATTGGTAGTTGTTGGTCCAAAGAATGTAATTATGTTTAAATTAAATAATGCTCTAACGTTTGTGCAT
Organism: Petromyzon marinus; assembly: GCF_048934315.1. Taxonomy (NCBI): domain Eukaryota; kingdom Metazoa; phylum Chordata; class Hyperoartia; order Petromyzontiformes; family Petromyzontidae; genus Petromyzon; species Petromyzon marinus. The sequence goes on from NW_027422640.1 coordinate 1,158,735, forward strand.
TAAAATTAAAACAGTTGTGTTGACAAAATTAGAAAAAGTGATATTTCCCATTTACACAGCTCACTTGTGTTAAATGAATGAAATTCAGTTGTGTTGCTTCTGCAGTACTGCACTTTGGTCAGCAGGTGGAGCGATATCTGCGCATGCGCAGATGGAAAGCACATCCAACGATCAACTTTGATCCTTCAGCTCACTCAAATTCCCTCATCGCCATTTTGTGCAGTCAAATGCAACATTTCACAATCAACGTTTTGTCTTTGTGGACACAGAGGTGAGGTATTTTACTTTTATGCATTTATATAGGCTAGAGGCTGTCAGTAGATGGTTTATCGCGGATATCGTGTTTTGTATGGTATTTTAATGAAGTTGCCGCATTCGTGTGGTTTTCGCATTTTTGTTAGTTAGGCATATAACGTTACATTCGTGTGTTTTGATCTTATATAATATATACTTGTTGAACTTTGATGTGAATTTCCCCACACAAAGACACAAATTACTTATTAAATTGCTAGTTAATAAGAGTTTCTCCACTTATGTGTTAACGGATTGTTGTGTGTGATGTTACTGTATAAAGCAAAGCACTTTTTCTCATTTTAGTAATGTCAGTTTTAATAACTGTCTCAAATAATGGTGTTGAGCATTTTTATTTAATGTAAAATGTTAACATTCAAACTTTGGAAAACCCAAATAACAGCTATAAACACATTTGACACATGAATAAAATGGCATTGATGTTAGCTAACAAGTAATGTAAGCTTGGCGGTTCGGCCTAATCTAAAGTGTAAACTATTTACCAAGGATATATACAGATTTTTACTGTATAGCATACCACTTATTCATAATTTATGAACCTATTAACTAATAATTTATAAATGACATATCTGAATTAACAAAAGCATAGAAACATTTAGCATATCACTTATTAGTCATTTATGAATGTATAGTCATGTTTTGTAAATGATTAGTTCATCATTAATAACCTTACAACTAATTTAACAAAACATTCATAAAATGTTAGCACATTACTTATTAATCATTTATGAATGTAGACATGTTTTGTAAATTATTAGTTTATCATTAACTAATCTCTTATAAGTCACTTATAACTGAACGTTATTATAAAGTGTTACAGTGTTGTTTATATTATTATTCTTTGGTGACTTACATCTTTTTTTTCTCACAGAGTTTTGGAGTTCTAGAGTCCTACATGTGGCTGTGCAGAGATTGTGGCTCGTCTCACATATCTAGATCAAAACTTTTAAAACACTTAAGGTTGGTACATGGACAATATGGCCGCAGACACGCATATCCATGCGCATATTCTTACTGTCCATGCACTTTTAAAACCTGGAATGCACTGCGGTCCCACTTATGCAGATCACATGGTAGTGAGCAGCAACCTCAAAAGCAAAATTCTAGCGAAAGTACAAAGATAAATTGTCATGTTTGTGGTGTTACTGACATTCGTTCAGTAAATGATTACTTTCTCCACATAAGTAAGCATTTGCGCAGTCATGAGACAGTAAGTTTTATGTTTGACTGCTCGTTTAAATCAAATGTGTATAGCACATTCAAATCATATAAGAGGCGAAAACATTGTCAGTGTTCGTTGACTGATTTTAAGGAAGGAATAGTGAAAACAAGAGGTAAGAGGAATATCTGATGACACTCTTTCAAACGAAGAAATAAATACATCTACGTTAGAGGAGGATTCCAGTTGTATTGATACAGGAGAGGTTCCAGAGAACTTGCCAAAGTTGGTAGAGCTTAAATTTGCTTCTTTGCTGTTGAAGCTGGAGAATCACTATCATGTCCCAGGCACAGCTGTCGATGAGTTGTTGGAGGACTTGCATTATTTACTGAGTGATGCTTCTTTCCCTTTGTCATACAGAATTATTGTAGACACCTTACAAAAGCACAGGATTGACAATTATGAGTTTCTAGTCAAAGACCTTGTTACATCTTTAAGTACAACACATCCTTTGCTCACTGCAATAAAGCATGGTGGACCACTCGCCTCTGCATTTAAGCGTAAAGAATATTACAGGGAAAATTTTAAAGTTGTAGACTCCGTGGAGTATGTTCTTGAGGCCAAGGGAAACAGAACTTTTGAATATGTTCCAATACTTGAGTCTTTACAGAATCTACTTGGTCAGAATGACCTACTAGACAAAGTGGTCGAAAGTCACAGTTCTCAACAGTTAAGAAGAGATGTCCATCAGTACAGGTCAATTCAGGATGGTCAGTTTTTTAAAGCAAATAATTTCTTCTCAGATGAGTTGAAGATATCTGTGTGCTTATATGTCGATGACTTTGAAATTTGCAACCCTCTCGGGACATCAAGAAAGAAGCACAAGATATGTGCAATCTACTGGATTTTGGGTAATGTGCCATCCATGTTTCAGTCAACTTTGTCTTCAATTTATCTTACCGTTTTGTGCAAAACAGAAGACGTGATAACATACGGATTTGAGAAAATCTTGCGACCTCTTTTGCAAGATCTCCAAACTTTGGAACAGCAAGGTGTTTTTGTCCACCAGCTGGGAACATTCTTTAAAGGAACAGTTCAATTTGTTGTGGCCGATAATCTTGCTGCACATTCAATGGCTGGCTTCATTGAGAACTTTTCAGGAGAGTACTGTTGTCGATTTTGTACAGCTTCTCGTGCAGATTCTCAGACCAATGAAGTGAAGGCAGGTGAATTTACACTAAGGACTGCAGAAGAACACCAGGGACATGTGAAACTTGCAAAGGAGAAAGGTGTGAATGTCATGGCTGTGAAAAAAGCATGTGTTTTCAGTGACAGCCTTAGCTACTTTAATGTTACAACAGGCTATTCTCCTGATTTGGCTCATGATCTTTTTGAAGGCATAGTACCAGTTGAGCTGGCAGAGTGCTTTTCTGTACTTATTTCAAATAAGATCTTGTCTCTTGATCTGCTCAATGAACTCATCCATAATTTTCCGTACAAGTGGGGTGATAAGACAAATCGACCTCAATTGGTGCCACAGACATTTGCAAGGAGAAAATCAGTTGATGGCAATGCGCATGAAAATTGGTGTCTGTTAAGACTGCTGCCATTTATTATTGGGCATTTGGTGCCTGCAGATGAAACCTGTGTGGCTTTTGATTTTAAACTTGAAGGATATTGTGGAACTGGTTGTGTCTTCAGTTCATACAGATGAGACCATTGCATATTTGGAATGCAAGATCTCTGAACACCGTCAGATGTATCAGGAGCTTGTCCCACTTAAACAGCTGCTTCCAAAGCATCACTTTTTGGAGCACTATCCAGAAATGATTCGCTGCTTTGGTCCTTTAGTTTTTCTTTGGACATTGCGTTTTGAAGCTAAGCATAGCTCTTCTTCTTTGGTTCTTTCGGTAAAGTCACGTAGAATGAGAATAAAATAATAAATTGATAAAATAAAATAACACAATATTATTGTGGGTTCTTTCGGTAAAGTCACGTAGAAAGAACCAAAGAAGATGAATCATTGCAGTCACGAAAGCTTTAAATCGAAATCTAAGCATAGCTACTTCAAACAAGTAGTTAGGCACACAAATTGCTTCAAGAACATAACACTAACTTTGGAAAGAAAACACCAATTGATGGTTGGATATAACCTCCACATACCCAGCCCTGAAAAGACCACCTTACAGGTCAGACGTGTCTCTACCATCACGATCGAGGTCATGAAAGAGGATGTCGTACGTTGCCTTTATTCTAGATATCCTGGCATCACCACTGTCAATGTTGCTCAGAATGTTTCTTATGATGGCATTATGTATCGAAATGGCATGATAATTGCCCATGGGTCTCTTGGTGGACTTCCAGAATTTGCAGAAATTGCTCAAATTTGTATAATCGAAGACAACCTTGCTTTCATTGCCAAAAAAATGTGTTCATGGTATCGAGAGCACTTCAGGGCGTTTGAATTGGTACCAACTCTTGAAATGTGCTTAATTACCCTCAATGAGTTGAAAGACCCATACCCTCTTGCAGATTATAAGGTTTGCGGTGTCCGAATGATTACCCTAAAACGACACATACTAATTGATGAGGTGTAATAACCAGCCACTGAAGTCCTCTGTGGACTTGTATATTTTATGTATATTTCATTTTATACTAAACATCTATTTAATGTCAATAGTTTGGATTGGTCTTCTGGTATTATATTCATATATTCATCCCCTCTATCTCTCTTTCAGAAAAATTTGACAGGATGGGTACCCCAGCCAAACTTCTAGTAATCTTGGGAGAAAATAATTGTGAAAGGTTAAATCTCCCAACTGGTATACCAAACTCGTTGAATGACCTTAAAAGAGAAATCCAAACACAACTGACAGTACTTGAAGATTTTCGACTTCAATTCAAAGATCCGGACTTTAATGATTTTGTCAACCTCACTTCAACTTCAGACATACAGGATAAAGCTATACTCAAGGTCATTCAGTTGCCTTCATCTACAAGTTTCCCAACTACTTCATCTGTGCCAGAAATAAATGAGACCTCTTCAGTATCATCCTGTGACACAGACATAATCTCATACTCACAGTCATCTTTACTTTCAAGTCCAGAATCTGTGTCCTCAGAAGTCAGGCATGGCCTGAACGTTTCCCAATACCACAGTTTAGTTTTGATGCTGAGATTCAACTGCAAAAAGCTCAACTTGCTTATCAGGCTGATGGTATTGTCCTGAGCCCCAATGCCAAACTGAAGTCTGATATTTTGGATACTTTAGCTTCAGAAATAATAAAGTACAAGGCATACCCTACAAGTGCAGATCTTGATGATGTTGCTGCTGCTTTGGTACAGAAGCACCCATGCCTCAAAGAAAAAGGCTCTGTGAGCGGCTACTTTGGCTGGAAAATAAGTCTGAAATATAAGATGGCAAACTACAGAACAAAATTGAGGAACATGGGATGTTCTGAGTTAAACATCAACTCCCACAAGCGAAAAGGATCCATGGGAAGTCCCAACCAAGTGAAGAAACCTAGAAAAGCCGAGGTTAATTGCTGTCCAGATTACCCATTGGGTGGAACAAAGGATACGCTTGAAAAGCAAAGGATGACACTACTGTCTGAGGTGGCTAAAATAAACAATGAGCAGGTTATCAAGGTCCTGATGGAGAGAACATTTGTGCTCCGGAGGCATGAGGTGGTAGAAGATTTGCCGTTCATCGTTGAGTTTAGGAACAGATGGCCAGCACTCTTTACTGAGAGAGAGGTAAGTCTTTGATGTAATGGATGGTTTTTATAATTCTAAAATATGAAAATGTTCATTTGTAATTTTGTATGTCATCTGTAAGTGCTGGAAAAAAAAATGTTCAATGTTTTTTAAACATGTTTATCAGCAGCCAACATGATTTGTCCTTTCAAAATTGTATTAGGTATCTGCAGAATTCAGTAGGATTACAACTATCCCTTTGGTGTTCAAATTTATGGGTCAGCTGGATAATTTCTCAACCCAGCTCCTCAGAATCTTCAGAAAGAAAGGAGGAAGAGCAGCACAGAAGATGACAAACATCCTGTAAGTTATGGATCGGGTATGTTCTCTAAATTCATAATTTTAAATCTGACAATAATTAATATTATATTTTAAAAATATTTAACCCAAAGATGGATATTCAGTCATTATGTATAGCCTCATGTTATCGAGGTGGTTAATTTTTGGGTTAAGTATCCCTTTAAAGTCTGGTATATACAGTACTCTGCAAAAGTCTTAGGCATGTTAATATTTTCACCCCAAAAAGAAATGGTTTTAAGCCAGTTATTTAAATCTTTTACTGCAGTGTGTCAGTACAAAATATCGTTTTACATTTCCAAACATTCCTTTTGCCATTAATTGTAATAATCCAGTGACATTTTTATATACACAAGGAGTCTGACAATAGCCAGTATGATCCACACAGAGATTGGATCTCATCATCATCAAGTCTGTCTGTGATTACATGAAGAAACAGAAAAACTGAGAGATTAAATCCAGAAGAACTGCGTCAACATCTCCAAGACACCTGAAGAAACCTTCCTGCGAAGCTACAGTACTTTTTGTACTGCTTTAAAACAATGCCATAAATAGATTTTATTTACTTAACTTCTATTAACTACATAAAATCAATACTCGGTGTGACCAGCCTTTGCGTTTAAAAAAGCTTTTGTCCAGGTACACTTGCTCATAGTTTTTCAGGTAGCTTTGCAGGAAGGTGTATTCAGGTGTCTTGGAGATGTTGACGCAGTTCTTCTGGATTTAATCTTTCTCAGTTTTTCTGTTTCTTCATGTAATCACAAGAATGACAAACTTGACTTGAATGAAAACAACACAGTGGGATAATCTGTATAATGCTACTTATAATGGTACAATAACAAGTCTAAAAAGCAAAGTGCTAACTAATGCTCATTTCAATTTTTTTCAGAATGACACCATCGAAAAAAAACGTGAATGCATCTTGAAAGCCCTTACTGTTTACATGAACGAAGACCTCTCAAACCTTGTGAAGGAGTACTTGGTAAGTTATTTACTTTTTTTTAAACCTATTGTATGTTTCTTTAAAACCAACTCCCACTTTCAGCCCTGATCTGTTATTAATTGTTTCTATTTGTATTTTACTTTTTTAGGACGTTGAACATGATGAAGCCCAAACTTCAATGCGCAACACCACCCTCGACATTTATGTCATCGTACATGAAGGGGCAGATGCTACAGACGCTTATGAAGATGTTGGCATTATCATTAAAGGCGTCCAAATACTTGAAGACCTGAACAATGTGGCAAATGCTTGTTCTGTGATGCTTGGTCTAATTTACGCTTTTAACTTGGCTTACCCACAAGACCTGAGGTACACTTTTGAAGTATTTCAAAATATTTTTATGGAGCTAGATGCAAACAAGCTGTCAAACAAGGTCCAGGTCCTGAAAAATAAACTGCTTTCGTAAACGCTGTAACTTGAGGTCAGGACCAAGACCCAGGACTTATGTTTTCTCCATAATGTTGCACTGTTGGTTTGGCTGTTGCAGTACATATATTTATGTACATAATACTTTTTTATTTTTGTTCTTGTGCAATTAAAAGGAAGCAAAAGAAGACTGCTATTATTTTTCAAGTATAACACTTGTATGTGCATATTTTATTAATCCTTTAATTTAAAGACAGTATGCTTTTATTTATTTTAATTTTCTTGTAATAAGCAGATTCTTTTCATTTTTAAAAGTAAAGTTAGTCTTTTGAGATTACAGATTTTGTACCAGTTATTCTTTTTGGAAAAATGTGTAAAGTAGATGCCTTTGATTTTGAAAAGTAAAGTTAGTTTTTTTTAGATTACAGATTTTGTGCAAGTTATTCTTGTTATAATTTTTTTTTGTGAAAGTTTTCAGAATTGTTATTGAATGGATTCAATAAAAAAAACTGGAACAATGAAAATGGATTATTTATTTTGGATGAATTTAAAAGTATTAATTTTAGGATAATTGTAGTTAATTAACTTTATTGTTTAAAACAAAACCAAGACTGTTAAATTGATTCAACTAAACAACATTGCATTTACCTTAAGCAATTCACTTACGTTTACCGAAATAAATAATGTTACTTAAATGCAACATAACCCAGTTGTGTGCATCCTGTTGACATAAAAAAGTTAAGTTAGTCCAACATATCATTTTTTTGAGTGTATGCACACGATCTTGAAAATGGCATTTGATTAGGATTGTCACCTGCAACCCATTCTGAAATCGTCCAACTACCAAAACCATTGTCTGCATTATACCTGAGATTTTTGACTTGTACATCTCGTAATTTTCAGACGACGGGTTGACCAACGTGGCAATGTTATTTTCTCATTTTATTGACAGTAAACAAAAAACATGGCATAGTGTTTTATTTCCCTGTTAACTTGTGGAACGGTGTCACAATGGTTTGTGCGTTGCACTATGATTCAGGCCACTTGAGTTTGATTCTCGGTTATAGTTAACATCAAACAAACTGGCCATGAGCCTTTTCGTTATCAACCCACGTTGAGAAGCATGATGGCGTATGGTGAAACAATCTCCATGACTGATCCAGTATGGGAAGACTTCACCCATGACAATGGTTATACATTTATTATTGTTTTTGTTGTATATTACCACCAAAGGAGTAGCTTCATACCTGTCAGCCAGCCTATATATACTCATAGATAAACTTTCGCCTAAACACCACCATTGGGATGAAGCTGACTTGGTATCTTCCATACTCTTTGGTTCTTTCGGTAAAGTCAAGTAGGTATAAAATAAAATAAATCACGACGTTTCGGGTGCAACACAAGCGTCCGTCATCAGATGGCAAAGCATGATCTGCTGTTGAGGCAGAATGTTTAAAAGAGTTTGAAATGGGTGTAGCCCAAGGGCCATAAATAAGCGGGCGGGGCTAGTGATGTTAATGTGAGAAATTAGCATGTAAATGTAAGAATAGGAGAGCGGCTTCCTCGTAGAGGGCATGAAAGTGGCTATGTTAATGTGAGAGATTAGCATGTTAAAGTAATATCGAAGAGTGGTGGAATCCAAAGTCATGAGAGTGCAATCCAAAAGACATGTGAGCATGAGAGATCTAAGAGAGAGGCATAGAGAGAGACACAAAGAGTCGGAAATAACAGCTGACATAGGCAGGTAGGATGGAAATATCAGTCATAAAGAAGGTACACCACTCTGTGCTATCATCTCCACCAAAGAGTATGAATCCCTGCATTCATGAAAGCTTTAATTTAAGATTATTCCAGCAGACTTTACCGTCTTCTACCTCGAACCTTCCCTCGTGCGGTACCATGCACCTGTTTCCACCCATCTCCACTGACACCACTATAACTTTTGCCATGTACAGTACCCTACATCACCCTCTTCTGCCCATAAAAATATCTGTCCCGGCTAAAACTCTAATTTAACAGGTCCCTGCAGGGTGGGCTGGTAGGAACATTGGAATTTTGCGCAATTTTATTTTTACACCCCAATAGCACGAGATTTCACTTCGTTAAAGTATTGAAAGGGGACGGACGGACGGACGCATTAATCTATTGCAAGCTGGTACACTCATCTATTGCAGGCTGGTACACTCAGTTTACAACTTCGTTCCTACCAGTAATAGGGAACTCTATGTGGGAATCAATGGGATCGCACACGGGATTCAATGATGTGGGCATGGAGTACAAAACATTTAACCTCTGGGTTAATGTTTAACATAGGCGCTTGAATCAATGGGGGGAAGACATTACAACCCAACTTGACCCTTCAGTATCATCACCAAACTCTTATGTGGGCTGCCCTATTGAAGGTGTACATTCTTAGGCAAACAATACGCAACATCATTAGCCCTACATTTACAACAAGCCATCAATATGTACTGTAGGTGTGGTCGAGCAGCACATTCGACCTGGTGACACTCCTTCTCGGCACCTCTCGAAATTAGTCCATCGGCCTCCCTCATCGTGGCCGTCTTCATTCCGGTCGATCCTGAGAGGAGAGTGCGGGGGCAGTATTTCTGTGAGGAGGATGCTCCCCTCCCTGGCATTCGTCACGACGCCCCTAGACACGGCCTTTTTGAGCCTGAACGATCCCTTGTGACGTCAGTTCTCTATATGGTTTAGGGCGACTCGGATTAACCACCCATCTCTGGCGTCCCATTTGGATGCGAACACTTTGCGGGCAGAGGATTTTAACAATTCCACTGGGCTTTGCAAAGGATGGTGTAGTTTGGCGGATTTTCTAACCCGGACCTCAGGACAGTGTAACCAGGCCCGATCAACCTGTTCAAAGGGTACAGGCGTCTCCGTTCTTTTCCGCAACCGTTTGTTTGCTATTTGCGATCTGCCTGACTCTGCTATCGCGGCTTCACGAGCTTCACAGAGCTTTTTTAGTGGCAGTCTGAGGGAGGTTGGCGACGACACAACTTTAGCAGGGAAAGCCACCAGTTGGTCCTCAATAGGTGGCTCAGGGTCTCTCCCCTACATCCAAACGAAGGGGAAGAGCCCGGCCGATGCATGTGGCACTCTACAATATGCCCCTAGGACCCCTGGGATGTGCAAGTCTCAGTCCATCTGATCACCATTTACAACATGGCACAACATTGCGGACAGCGTGCGGTTAAGCCTATCTACTTGTCCATCACACTGCAGGTGGTACGGTGGCGTTCGAATTTTCTTAGTACCCACGATATTACAAACCTCTCGCAACAGATTAGTAGAAAAATTCTGACCCTGGCCTGTTAGACGTTTCTCAGTGGGGCCCTTGTCCAATACATAGCCATGGAGAAAGGCTTCTGCTATTATTGCAGCCGTTTGGTCATGTATTGGCCATGCAACGAGCCAGTGTGTGCAATACTCCATCCCCTCGAGCAAATATTTATTTTATCCTTGCTGTTTTAGGAAATGCACCCAGAATATCCAACGTTACTAGTTCGTTTACCCTCACCACTGCGATCGACTGCAGTGGAGGCTGTATAGGATGGGGAGCAGGTTTCCTTTTTGCACACTCCTGACAATGATTACCCGCTCGCGTACATCTTTTGACATCACTGGCCAAAAATATCGAGCCTGCAGTGTGAGTAATGTGTTTCGGTGGCCCAAGTGGATTTGTTGTTTGGCGTGCACTTCTTGTAGCAACTGTTTTTGCAAGGGTTTTTGCACCACTAGGCAACAACGCTGCATCTTCATGTCCCACCTCATCAGGAGTCCTCGCCATGGGATGAATGGCTCCCCATTTTGACCAGTTTGAGCACATTCAGCTGCCTGTGCAGCCAATGACTGTATAATTTCATCCTGTTTTTGCAATCGGATTCATTCGGTCCTTATCAGCCCAAGATCATGATCTGTTGGGTGGTACATCATTTTCTATCGTTGCTGTGTTTATTGACATCACCTGTCACGGCGAGTCAGGGAGGGTCGGTTTACACCATGCTGCTCCCGTCGCTGCTGCTACGACCGATCTCACTAACTTTTTCCACTTAGCCCGAGATGTTGGCCGAATTTTCCCTGTTGTTTCATTCCAGGTCGATGTGATCGAGTGGTGTGCTAGTGATGTTGGTGATGAGGGTTTTGGAAATGAGGTGCACGTGTGATCTGGCTGGGTGTACAGGCGACACGCCTGGGTGTTTCTTGGTTGTCTCGGGATGACTTCCCCTCGGCAACCTCTCGCGATGTGGCCCGACCTCCCGCAGTGGTAGCAGTACATCACCGCATGGTCCTGAATTCCTCCGTGGTTGTGCCATGGTCGCTGATGCTGTAGTTGACACCTTGAATCGTTGAACCCCTGGATGGCCACAGCCATCTCTTCCAAGGTCGCCTGCAGATCACCCTCCATGCTGGGCATTGCGGCGGTCCCTGTTGTTGCTGTCCCTGTTGGCTCCATTGGTCCTCCTGCTCCTCCATTCTCCATCACCCTTGTCACATGGGCTGCTACTTCACATGGTGCCCTGGGATCTGTGTGTGCCCAGAGGCATTTAGCAAACTACATTGAAGTTTGCTCACTCTCTGGCAAAATCGGCAATGTAATGCCACTTTGATAGAGGAGAGTTTGTAGCCGCTCCACCACTAGCACGTCTCAGGTTGTCATGTCCATCCTTGGAAATGCCACAACTGCAACCGCATGCAAGGTACTTCTATAAGCCATCAGTGGCTCGCTATCTCCTCTTCTCCAGGATGAAAATTGCTGCCTTGCGCTGGACGCAGGACAGAAAACATCGGCCATCCCTTGACAACCTTGTTGGGTTGTGGCAGGTTGATTTTCCGGGATCATAAAGAAGGCCAATAGTGCTCTGTCATCCAACACCGTTGGCAGCAGTCGTAGCACTTCATCGTCAATCAATCGGCTGACTCTGACAGCTGCTTCAAATCTTTTGATGAATGCAATACAATCGCCTCCCGTATTTTTATGCATGGTGGTCAAGGTCTGTTGAACAGCTTCTAGTTGTGGTTGAGTCATTTGATTGGTTCCCGCCTGCTGCTCGACGGGGGGAAGCGATGGCTGCTGCCCTATGGCGCTTTCTCCTCGCCATTGCGGTCCATGGTGGAGATGGATCTGGCTTCAGCCGCGCACTACCTGTTCCTTCCTCTTCTCTTTTCTTCATCATCGAAATTATCAGTCGATCCACCACTGAGGTAAGGTGGTCCAACCTGTCCAACAGCTGCCGCCAATTTTCTTTGTTCGGCGATGCTGGTTCTTGGGTCTTTGGCGGAGCATCCACTTCCATCGGGAACTTGGCTGCCAACGGGGTCCGGCTCTCACTCCCACCATTTGCCGAGTCTCAAAAACCTGGAGCGCTTAGGGTTGATAACTCGTCCTCTGCAGGAGCTCTTCGGCGGGTCTTCCTTCTTGAACTTGTAGACTGTATCCCACCACTGCCACCAGAAGCTTCTTTGCAGGTTCCATTTTTGAGAAGAGAGTGCAACTCACACGCTTCACAAGGGTATGACTATCTGCAGCCCCAGTGTTTTCAACTACATTCATCTCGAACAATCTTTCTTAATGGTTTCCACCATGTACAACAGTCGGCCCCGATGTCATCCACCTGCAGTCGTCTTTCAGTCTCCGAGCTAGCGCCCCAATTGCGGGCCTCGCTCTCCCTTTTCTACCCACTCAGCCTCGCCCTGGCAGCTTCCAGCAGTTTCCTTGGTACATTCTTCCAGCAGACTCAACCGTCTTCTACTTCCTTTCTCTTAGATGGCAAAGGATATAGTGGTGTCAGTGTTGATGGGTGGAAACAGATGCAGGGTACTGTACGAGGGAAGGTTCATGTGAGTCGTACTTTTGCGTTGTAAATACGTTATCGTGAAATAAATCATCTAGACAATCTAACCTGCGAAGGAGCTTCTTTAAACACGTGAGTGTTAGACTGCGTATTTCCATTTTACCAGTGGGTCAATGAGGGAAGCGGATGGTGAGTAAGGTAGTGAGTGATGGGATGAGTAGGTCGTTGGTGAGATTGTGAAATAGTGCGTGAGTGATGTTGGCACAGTGAATGATCAGGTGGTTGCCTGGGTTATCAGGTCAATATATGACTCATGAGGAAGGAGAGGACGTATTTATGTGAGTCATAAAGTAAGGGAAGTGGGTGAGTTCATAATGGAGTAAGTAGTAATTTATTTAGTTAAAACAGGCGAGAACTAAAGAGACTAGGATGATTCTCATTTGCAAGAGAGACCTGGATCACCAAAATAACAAAAGCTAAATAAAAACACAGAGTTACAGTAATGAAAAGCATATATAAACAATAGAAAAACAACTGCTGTGTCTCATGGGAAATCGATATAATGGAGTTAAGGGATGATAGAATATGTGAGTAATGTGCGACATGGATGTCCTCTGGCCCCTACACGACTTAACATTTTCTTTGACTACTTAGTAATGAGACGATTTCCATGGATGTACCAGTAGAATTTATATCTGGTATAGATATAATGGGAGGCTGATCGATGCACGAGTCCGGTCATGGTATGGCTCTCTATAGTTAAACCATATTATGAATGCGGATGATCTGGTGATTACTGCACACTCTAAGGAGTTGGAGACACTCCATCTAAACACGGAACATGCTACAAAAATATGGGCCGTTACCATCAGCCCCACAAAATCAAATCACCTCCCTGGGTATTTTACATCATCAAAATGCTCCCCTCCCTCAATTCCACATGTATTTTGAGGCAGTTGTGGAGAGAGTGGAGATATTTCCGTACTTGGGCAGTGTGCTCATGACCAACTCTGTTTTGGGAGCCGAGGTCTCACTTCGATTAATTCGAGCGGCATTATATTTTCATCAGCTGCGTAACATTGTATGGAAGCTACCTGATCTGTTACTCCATACAAACCTTCATGTCTTCTGGACCACAGTTATGCCTTCCCTTATTTCTCTCTATAGGATTATCTGCAATGGTTTGAAATATTTGGTCTAGCCTGCCTACGATCTATCCAGGGTTTAACCAGACTGGACTTTGTGAGGAGGCCAAAATTTCCTGAAATATCTGGACAAAGGCTCATCAGTGGGCTCTTCCGGCAAGTCAGGCTCCATTGGCTGGGTCATGAAGTCTATATGCACTGTCACCGCATCCCCAAGCAGCTTCAATTTGGGCGGATAGATCATGCTAAACAGGCGCGGCATGGGCTACAGAAGAGATGGACTGATGTGGTACAGAAGGATGTGGAGCTGATTGAACTTGCTGATGACTGGTAGCAGCAGTGTCGCGATAGGCCTATGTGGAGGAGGTTCATGAAAGACTCTACTGGGGAGGTGGAGGCAGTTGCCCTCCAGCAATAGCGTAGGGCAGCGGAGCGACACTCATAACAATGAGCAGAGCGCTATACGACTGAAACACTGAAAGTTGGCACAGTGGGGAGCACGGCTTTTCCATCTGCCCGTCATCACCTTAAGTCAACCCATGGTACCTGTGTCTATTCATGACTTCCTGCCAGCCATCCTTCGACACTTCAAGTGACCTCAAAATGCACCAAGCACCGCACAAAAGCGCTGTGGTGATGTCACTGCCACTTAGGGGCAAACGGCGATTATTGTCTTCTTGTTGTGTGTGTGTGCACGGACGCATATACCCCTGTGAGTGTGTGTGTGGGGAGAGATAGTGCAATGGTGAACACTGTCTACCATCCCACCGATCCCAGTTCGATTCCCACTCACGACCAACACCTTTAACGATTATATCAATGGTTGCTGGGCTTTCCGTCGATCGACTCAGCCTCAAATAAGTGCCTGGTGTGTTGTGTAAATATCACCACTGGCGAGACAAAGGCAGCCGGGCGTGGTTCTGTCCACGCACCCCCTCGTGCGACATTCCAGCCTTCATAGGCGCTGCTGGCTAACAGCACTTGCCCCAACATTCTGGTTAGGCTATTCGGGGGATGACTGTCGCTGTTGTGTGTGTGTGTGCTTGCGGGCGTTCACCCTCAACCCCCCCGTGTGCAGTTATGGGGACTCATTATGCCCCCTCCCGACAAACGGGCCCACATCCAGACTCAAGGTAAGTGACAATAAAAACATTTTTTTTTCTATTTACGTAACTTTATTTTTTGTTTACCATACAGTATTTATTACAGTATTATTTGCAAATGTATAATATTCCGTGTTATGACTTTAACAATGCTTCCAATTTTTTGTTAAACCGTAATACATTTTACAACACTTCCAGTATGTGAATTTAAATACAGTACACTATTTTATTCAGACTTATGAACTGTTCGACTTACTAACGATTCTCTGTAATGGAATCCAAAAGTTGTACTATTCATTAACAACACCTCCCATTGGTATGGTTGACTACATGTGATGCAAAATAAGTTAAACATAGATAAATATATATTGTACAACACTTTCCCCAACAGTGTGTTGAGGCTACATGGGGGACCTTTGTGTTTGTGCTTGTGATTGTATTGTGGAGGCCTTCTTCGGTGCTGCTCCTTGCTAATAGCACTTGCCCCAATAGTCTCTTGATTCTATACGGGGAACGTTTGTCTTTGTGAATAATGTTTTAATTGGGGCGGTGTCATTTTCAAAATTGCCCCAATGTTTTTAAATGGTCGACTTGCGTTTCAGCCATTTTCGGACCCAATTAATACATCTCTTCATTTCTTGAGCTTGGTGGCGGTGGTGGCAGCTGTGGCAGCGGCGGTGGCAGTGGCGTTGGTGGTGGTGGCATCTTTGTAAATTTGAGAAATGGCGCATTTCAGCTCTTTCAGCTGTCTACTGAGATGCCGGCACTCTTTGCGCATCTTCTCTTCGCCGTGCCACTTTTCCTCGTGACGCGCCAGCTTCCCGCGCAGCCTAAACTGCTTCTGCCCTCTCTGTGGATTCAGGAAGTTCAACTCCCTCAGGTGGATGCGCAGCGACCTACGGAGACCTTCCTTTTTACAGCGCAGCGACATTTGCCGCTGTGCTGCATTGCAGTCTTGGAGAAAATCCGCACGGAGAGACGCACGCTCGCAGCAAGGCACTCTCGTGGACTCCAGCTCCAACTGGTGCTCTTTAAGCTGTTGAACCAGGCCCCTGTTCTCTCTCTGGAGAGTCTCTCGGTTATCCATCAACTCCTCCTGCTGCTGCTGTAGCTTCAGATGGGGCGTCTTGTTCCTCTGACAGAGCTCCACATTCTGCTGGCCCATCATCTCCCTTTGCAGCGTCGTGGTCTCGCGGTGAAAGTCTGAGATGGCAAGCGTAAAACGAAGATAAATGAAGATCCCCATCCCAATCAGGGCCAAGAGCAGAACGCCAACGATCAGCAGCGCCATGCTCAGCTCCTGTTGACGGCACGCGGGACAGAAGCAAGTGTGAGGCAAGTCACGAAGGGGCTTTATTTATATAACTTCTTTACCGGATGTGACGTACACCTTGACGTAACAGTCATCCCTGCCCACTTATTGTCAATCATTGCCAACCACGTGACTCCACGGCCCCGCCCCTAACCGCGCAGCTCCTCCCCCATACTCTTCTTCCGCCTGCCCCACGTGACGCGAAGCGAGCCAATCACGCGAGAGGCGGCGCACGGTCGGCCCCGCGACCGCTTCCCGCCATTCTTGCAATGGGCGGTGGGGGGGCGAGATCACTCCACGTCGCGAGCGGGAGGAGGAGGGATTAGGGGGAGGGGCCAGGAGGGACGAGGGGGAGGGGCCAGGAGCGGGAGGGGGGGAGCCGTGGCGCCGCTCTTGGGCCGCGAGGCCTCCCCCTGGGCCCGCGGCGCCACGCGGAGACCGCGACAGCAGCAGCAGCAGGAGATGGTGGTGGTGTTTGTGGTTGTAGGCACGGGAGAGGTGGTGGTGGTGTTTGTGGTTGTAGGCACGGGAGAGGTGGTGGTGGTGTTTGTGGTTGTAGGCACGGGAGAGGTGGTGGTGGTGTTTGTGGTTGTAGGCACGGGAGAGGTGGTGGTGGTGTTTGTGGTTGTAGGCACGGGAGAGGTGGTGGTGGTGTTTGTGTTTGTAGGCACGGGAGAGGTGGTGGTGGTGTTTGTGGTTGTAGGCACGGGAGAGGTGGTGTTTGTGGTTGTAGGCACTGGAGAGGTGGTCACGGACAGGCGGTGAGTGCCAGGTAATGGGAGGGTGGAGTGAGTGAGGAGAATTAATAGGTTAGGAGGGTGAGTGAGTGAGTTCATGAGGAGAATTAATTGGTGAGGAGGGACCTCCTGCCAGCGGGCGTTCGACACTTCACGTGGCCTCAAGGTGCACATGGCCTGGCACAAGCGTCGTGGTAACGTCACCACCACTTAGTGGCGAATGGCAGTTGTTGTAAACGCATGTACATATGTGTGTGTACATGTGTGTGTACATGTGTGTACACGTGTGTGTACATGTGTGTGTACATGTGTGTGTAAACGCGCGTGTGTGTGTGCATGTGTGTGTCGAATCAGCCTCAAATAAGTACCTGGTGCAGCGTGCAAACGACGCCATTAGGGAGGTAAAGGCGGCCGGACGTGGTGTTGGCCACCCAACCCATCGTGTGCCGTGTAGGCCTCTATAGGTGCTCGCTAACAGCACTTGCTCCGACAGTCTGTTAAGGCTACACGAGGGATCTTTGTCTTTGTGTGTGTAAGCGCGCGTGGGGAGCGGTGGCGCCGTGGTTAGCGCACTGCGCTATGAACCACTCATGTTCGACATTGTTGACGAATATCTTAACCTGTCTCGGGCCTCCCCTAAGTCGACTCGGCATATTATCACAATTGAGGAACCAAAGGCGGCTGGGCATGGTGCTAGCCAGGTACCCCCTCGTTCGCCATTCTCTCTTTTATATATACTCACTACTCTACGGGACGTCTGGCAAAATATTACAAAGCTGCAGCATTAACAAAACTCTTTGGTACGTGTCGTGACCCGGTAGTGCAAGATCTGACCATGTCTGTCCAGTGCTCGCCAGGTCACATTGGCTTCCTGTTGCCGAACGAATCGACGATAAGGTCGCACTCATTACACACAAAGTGCTTGCCACAAATGATACACAATACCTTGCTGATCTCGTTAAGGAGCATAATCTATCACGCAAACCCCAGTCACCATCGCAGCAGCTATTGACTCACCATCGAACAAAGACGGTCACTGCATCGCGCGCTTTTCGATGCGCTTCTGCAGCCGTCTGGAATGTTCTTCCATCCGATATTATGAAGCCACTGGGAGCTATGCACTTTTAAATCTAGATTGAACTCTAATTTATTTAGAGCTGCTTTTTGTGTTTAGTTTGTTCTTACCCTGCACCTCCGATTATCATACGGTGCGAAATAAGTTCAACATACATAAATACTCACGAACTGAACTTTCACAAATATGTTCAAGCTATACGGGTTATCTTTGTCTTTTGGGAATGTTTGCGTGTGTGTGTGAATGAGTGAAGCGAGTGTACACTTACACCACTGAGTGGTGCTTTTCGCGTTGTTAATCATAACTCCTGCCAGACAGATTTCCACGAGACCCAGGAACAGAAGTTCTCGCAGTAACGCTCACCAAACGCCACTGTTTTAGTGAGCGTTGTTAAAAACGGAGATTTAAATAGCAATGCATGCTATGTAACTTGGGTAAAAATGTAACTCTTACACAGGGAGTGGTTTTGGGCTGGAGTCGTGAGCGGTTCACATGGGGGAATTTATATCCGTGCACGTGTAGAACACATACACACCTACACCTATAACAGTGCACACACTCACACAGTGTGGGGGGTGAGACTACTTCATAGCCAAAAACAAATCAGAATTTTGTCTTAAATCGCGGTTGCCAAGTGCAGGCACAAAGGTCAATAACGCAAAGCGGTCAGCTACAAACAGCACAATTCAAATTTTAATTTAAAGCTTCCGTGACTGCAGGGATTCATATTCTTGGTTCTTTCGGTAAAGTCACGTAGAAGGGAAACAATAAAACAATTCAAGTTGTAATAGATGAGAGTTAACACGTTTCTAGACATTGACCCATGATGTATCAAATAACTTGGGACAAAGACGATGGGGGGGAATTTCCAAGTGGAGCAGTGCGATAGAAGACCTGGACTATGGTGAGGCCATGTTGGTCTAATGCAGACGATATCAGCAGGGATACAAGTTCTGTTTTGTGGAGGCACAACGGGCTCAGATATTTCACATTTAATATTTAGCGTGATTTTAAAGATAAATAATATGTTAACTAACTGGCCTGCTATCTCAGTAGTAGAGTAAGCGGCTTTGCAATCAGAATGTTGAGTTCAAACCCTGGTTGTGGTTGACTCATCCCATCATCTTAATGGGTCGATAAAGTGAGCACGACTTTGTGGGGAAGTCCAGTTAGGTGAAGTCAAGTCAGTCTCATTTGCAAGTTGCCCGGGGTCAGAAAAATAATAAATTATCGTGGAGCTATAGTCTACCAGCCATTAAAGCGTCACACGATCTCAATACTGCTTGTCTTGAGAATTGAAATCGCTCCCGTCATAGAAAAGTGGAATTATCACGACCACCGGAACAGGGCTGTAAGCAAGAGATAATCACCACCTCAATGCTTATTTTAGGAACAAATCACTTTCACTTTAGACATATAATAAGTGTCGCGGAGTGAATCAGTGCATCACACGAGTTGCGTGAAAGGTGAGATGATCACATTGGTGGTTATAGTGAGGTGAGCTCGCCGAGCAATGACAAGTCACCTGGCAAGGAATTAAATCAAAATAACCAACATTGTCTCGGTACAATGTAAACAGGCGTGTCTCACTTAAACGAGCGAGATACGTTCGGAGAAAAATGCTCGATAAGCAAAAACTCGCCAAAGATCATCGTTATCCCATTGACTCCCATACTAAAAAGCCAAGCTACGTTTCAGCCTCGAAATGTTCCACTCTTGAACACCCCCCCACCCGCCCCTCCCACCCATTCCGCCCCCCCTCCCCGCAACCATTGACCCACCCCACCCACCCCTCCCCCCCACCCGCGTGGATCTGATTGGCAACCTTGGAGGCGGCCTAACTTGAAGGCGGTGCTCCCAGCGTGAGCCGAGGAGGAGGAATCGCCCCTTGCTGTTGCTGCTGGAGGAGGCTTGCTCATGCCACTGCTGGCGTCAAGGTCTCAGCTAGGGTAGCAGTGGTGGTGGTGGCGGCACGGGGAGCCGGGCCGCGTCTGCGCGTGTCGCGAGCGACAGACACGGGCGACTCGACACTTTACAGCGTGGGTGAGTTGTGGGGAGTTTGCAGTGTGTGGAGTAGGGGGGGGGGCTGTAAACAGCCTGAGGCAAGTGGTGGTAACGAGCGCCTGTGAAGGCCAGCATGGGATACGGTGGGTGGCAGTGTGGTCCAGACATACACAGCCTGCTTAGGCAACACCCGGAATGTTTTATGTATCACTAGCAGGAAGTACCCGGCATTGTTCAAGCATATACGGGGGTATCTTCGTGAAAGGGAGTCCACGTGAGTCGTCCTGGCAAGCGGACTCTTGTTCCGTCGGTCTCGTCACGAACAGTTGCAGGGCACATGGCAGCAACGCTCGCAGTTGACTCCCAGACTTTTCTTTCCCCAAGCTCCGAGCCCTTTCTGTATGTTTTTTTCGCCTGCCAATCTGTATTTCTTTTGGGGATGTTACCCAATCCTCCATCTGTTTCCCCGTGTTTCCTCCTGGTGCTTATTTCGACTTGGTTTCCGTTGGCGAAGCCCTGCCGTGACCCCTCCAACGAACCTCCCCCCCCCCCCACTTTGCACAAGAAGAGCACGCAAGTGTGGTCCACATCTCCACAAATATGGCTGTCGCCTGATAAAGCTGGTTGTAATTGCTGGCGAAACGATGTACTCGGATTGTAAATGTTGTGGCTTGGCTGTCCCAAGACACACGGTGTGCTGTACTCGTGACGAATTGACACGTTCTGTTTACGTGACAACCCTTACTAGTTGGCTGTGTTGGGTAGTGGTGGGTTTAACGACATATTTATTTATTTACGCAATCTAACCAAAAAAACCTTTATTATGGATGATATTGATCACGAAAGCCGTCGTGTTAAAAAAATATAAACAATTACCTCTTGTTACAAAATTAGCGTCTCTGAAGTGCTTCGTTACAATTGTATCCCACGCCTCTATTTTCCTAACTTTTTTTATTTCATAAAATATTTCACTTGCAAATTCCATTGACGTTGAATGTTTCGTGCACATGGATGCCCAGAGTTTATGGGGTGGAGTAGTTGCACAGTGCTTGGAGCACTGCACTACAAACCAATGGCATAGAATCGGAGGCGAGTGAAAAATGAATCAACTCCTGCCCACCCCCCCCCCCCCCCCCTTTGCTTCACCAACCCGCACTGAGCAGCATAGTGAAGTATGCTAAAAACATTACTACCGACAAGGCATCGCATACAGGTCTGGTTGTGCATTGTAATTCTTTAGTTCCTTTGTGAAATGTAATACTTGGCGAGATACTTGCTCATTTAATCTGGTGCATTTACTATTTATTTTGCGCGTCTGTGCACTGGTCACGTTACTTGGATTTGTTCATTGTCGTACGAGTTTAATCTGATGCTATCTTGGTAGAGCACCCAGTGGCCTCGGTCTCTTTACTTCCCTTTGTGTCACTGTATTCTTACCAGAGGATGTTGTGGTGCCACAGTGGCAAAATGTTAACTACCACGCCTGGTATGGAGGAGGTTGTGGGTTCGATGCCAACCATGACGCCTGTGTATTTGGAGTTTGCATGTTCTCGCCGTGGTCGCTTGAACGTACCTCGGGTTCTCTAGATTTTCCCTCCACATTTAGAAACATGCATTTCGAGTTTTTGGCTGCTATACATTTCCTCATTATAGGACATTTCGTTGAACATTCATTTGTGGTCAGGTCCTTTCTGAAAAACAGTTATATAGTTCCATGGGCCTTACCTGGTAAAAAAAAAAATAGTTTTGGGTTGTTCACAGTGTGATGTATTTAATTGCAATGCTAATTTAAAGTCCATATTTTAACAAGAATAGTGTTGTTTTTGTAAAGTTAATACTTTTGTAGTCTATTACGTCCAGTCAGTTGAGGGAGCGATATCCCCCACTGCACCCTGAGCCCCGTGGTGCCGCCTATGGGACTCATCCTCACTCAGAAGCCAAAGTTCACCACGGCGCTGTTTCGAGCAGAACCTACCTCGCTGTTTTTTCAAGTAAATAAAAAGCAGCACTTTAGCAAATGTGCCATGGAACTCAGAGTCTTGTCATTCAGCATCCTTATGTGCTGTCTCGCCCGTTGCATTAGTTAGTGAAGCTGTTTTGTTTATGATCCTTTCTCTGGCACTCGATTTATCTGGTTTTCATCATATCTGGGTCAACTTCCGAAGAGGAATGTCTCATCCCGTAAACCTTTCCAAGAGCTTTCTAGTTACATTTTTATTTAAAACTTTCGTGACTGCAGTAATTCATATTCTTAGCTCTTTCGGTAAAGTCACGTTGAAGGGAAACAATAAAATATATATAAAATAATAAAAATTATCACGACGTTTCGACCATAACACAAACGGTCGTCATCAGGTGTGTCGACCGTTTGTGTTATGGTCGAAACGTCGTGAGAATTTTTATTGTTTTTTATACATTTTATTATTTTATTGTTTCCCTTCAACGTGACTTTACCGAAAGAGCTAAGAATAAGCTTTCTAGTTGTGGGTCTTACACGTGCTCCCTCTCTATCAATCAGGTGGTGCACCTGCCAGTTTGTATTTTTTCTCCTTTTCTCCAAACCAGTCTAAAGTTGGGTGGGGTGAATAATACAGGTCTTTTTACGGGGCTATGGTTGACATCCCTGATCTGAAGACATCTAAATAAGTGTGAGTGTGAAATATCATGGTGCGTGCAAAATTGCTCAAATGTCTTCACTCTCCCTTTCTCGGTTAAAGATTGGCTACTTTTTCCAGGCCAGTCTCTTTCAAACTGGGTCAGCAAACCCCATGCCTCCCAATTTCGATGAGGAATCACTCCACAATAGGGATTGTCTGTGTATGGGGTTAGGGAAGGACATTGGTTTATTTTTGCATATTCCTAAAGTTCAGGTGACCGTCCATTTGGGTTTCATGTTTCTGCACCTGTCCTTGGAGGGGAGGTGATTCTTGATTTTGACCACGAGTTAATGGAGTCCTCTTATGCTTTTTACGTCCCATTTTTTTCCGAGTTAATCCAATGCCCAATGTTCTGGAGGGCCATCGCTTTGTGGTATTTAAGGGAATCTGGAAGGGGCTGGCCCCCCATCATTTCGAGGCAGGGTAAAAGAGTGATCGTCTTTTCGTGCCAAATTTCGTCTTCAAAATTAAGTCAGCAATGTGGGAATGGAGTATCTTAAAAAAGGCCTTCAGGAAACATGTCCGGACCATGCTAAAGTGGTATAGGAGCTTGGGCAGAGCCATCATCTTAACCAGATGGGATATTTTGGGGAGAAAGACGGGAACGTCCATCCATGCCTCAAGCGAGGTGGTCATCGGCTGCAGAATAGTGTGAAAATGTTTTTGAAAGAGCAACGAAAGCGATGAAGGATGATCACTGCCAGGTACTTCATTTGTGTAGGGAACCATCTGAAGTACAGAAGCTTCAGCCAGTTTTATCGAGACCTGGGTGAGGGAGGATCTGGCTGAAATCAATCAAGGAAGGCATGGCTGCCGGCAGAGATGGTGTCCCCTCAGAAGTCCCCAATTACTTTAGTCCCTAGGGGACTCCGATGACTGGCAAACTTGAACACTAAAAATATGAAAACCGAATGCATCTCAAAGGCATGACAGGAGGCGATGGTCATTGCAATACCAAAACTGGGCAAGCCAACTGACAACCCGGGAAGCTATAGGCCATTATCACTCCTGTTGATGACCTATGACCACCTGGAAAGTATCATCGTCCTGAGAATTAGCCCCCTCATCGAGTCAGTGATCCCTGAAGAACAAGTGGGATTCCGGCCTGGACGCAGCTTTTGTGATCAATCTTTGGCCTTTGCTACGCACAATAAAGCTGGACTCCAGAAGAAATCCAAGACTGGCACAGCCGGTCTTGGATTTCAGGTAACAAGCTGAGATTAGGAGCACTCCCTTTAAGAGTGTGCTCCTAATCTCAGCTTGTTACCTGTATAAAAGACACCTGTCCACAGAAGCAATCAAATCAATCAGATTACAAACTCTCCACCATGGCCAAGACCAAAGAGCTCTCCAAGGATGTCAGGGACAAGATTGTAGACCTACACAAGGCTGGAATGGGCTACAAGACCATTGCCAAGCAGCTTGGTGAGAAGGTGACAACAGTTGGTGCGATTATTCGCAAATGGAAGAAACACAAAAGAACTGTCAATCTCCCTCGGCCTGGGGCTCCATGCAAGATCTCACCTCGTGGAGTTGCAATGATCATGAGAACGGTGAGGAATCAGCCCAGAACTACACGGGAGGATCTTGTCAATGATCTCAAGGCAGCTGGGACCATAGTCACCAAGAAAACAATTGGGAACACACTACGCCGTGAAGGACTGAAATCCTGCAGAGCCCGCAAGGTCCCCCTGCTCAAGAAAGCACATATACATGCCCGTCTGAAGTTTGCCAATGAACATCTGAATGATTCAGAGGACAACTGGGTGAAAGTGTTGTGGTCAGATGAGACCAAAATGGAGCTCTTTGGCATCAACTCAGCTCGCCATGTTTGGAGAAGGAGGAATGCTGCCTATGACCCCAAGAACACCATCCTCGTCAAACATGGAGGTGGAAACATTATGCTTTGGGGGTGTTTTTTCTGCTAAGGGGATAGGACAACTTCACCGCATCAAAGGGACGATGGACGGGGCCATGTACCGTCAAATCTTGGGTGAGAACCTCCTTCCCTCAGCCAAGGCATTGAAAATGGGTTGTGGATGGGTATTCCAGCATGACAATGACCCAAAACACACGGCCAAGGCAACAAAGGAGTGGCTCAAGAAGAAGCACATTAAGGTCCTGGAGTGGCCTAGCCAGTCTCCAGACCTTAATCCCATAGAAAATATGTGGAGGGAGCTGAAGGTTCCAGTTGCCAAACGTTAGCCTCGAAACCTTAATGACTTGGAGAAGATCTGCAAAGAGTAGTGGGACAAAATCCCTCCTGAGGTGTGTGCAAGCCTGGTGGCCAACTACAAGAAACGTCTGACCTCTGTGATTGCCAACAAGGGATTTGCCACCAAGTACTAAGTCATATTTTGCAGAGAGGTCAAATACTTTTTTCCCTCATTAAAATGCAAAGCATTTTATAACATTTTTGACATGCATTTTTCTGGATTTTGTTGTTGTTATTCTGTCTCTCACTGTTCAAATAAACTTACCAATAAAATTATAGACTGATCATTTCTTTGTCAGTGTGCAAACGTACAAAATCAGCAGGGGATCAAGTACTTTTTTCCCTCACTGTACAAGTGGAAAATTAAAAACTCTTCAGTGTGTGACTGTGATCATCCAGACCATAAATCGTATAATAACGCAATGCCGATCCACAAATACAAAGGAGACATTACAGCCATACACAGTGCTGCTCCTGACACGGTTATCTGGCTTTACCACCTGAATGTAAATTTGTAGTTGTTGCTTTGCACTTACAATACCCATAGGAAAACAGAAGAAGACCACTTACCACCGTCACCATCATTAGCACTGTCACCAACATCATCAACACTGATACCATCATCGTGCTGGATCTAAGGCAGTGGAAGAGAGGGGGAGGTATTGAGTATTTACTTGATTTTGAAGCTCGTAAGGGACAGGGTGTCAACTTACATTCAGCATCACAGAGGTGTGCACCATGGCATGCACACACACTCTCAGCCTTATCCAGACTACCAGTCCAGAAGAAGTGAATGTGTGGCCATGTTGTCGTTTAGACCACTAACTGAAGAATGTGGCCGTCCCAGTAACAGAGAGCAGTGAGACGAAGACACAACTTTTGACAGATTTCGTCTATTTAGGGCTCGTCATTGCAGGAGAGTCATCAATACTTTATCTTGCCATATGCCTCTTGGAGCACCATGTATGGAGATTACTTGTACATTTACTCTCTGGAGACCCCATTGGCACATGTCCCAATGCAACACTTCAATCTGTAAATTATTATAAAACCCATCGGAACAAATACATTATGCAGGCTGGAAACAATAGATTTAACAATGGCAGCAGCTAAAATAGATTTGTGTAAAAGCAATGCACACCTTTGTGTGTTGTTCAACGTATGTCTCCAGCCTGCGTTGATGTTTCTCTTGTGATGAGTTTTCTTGTCATTTGCACATTTCAATGGCAGTGAGAAAACAGCTCAGATGCCGGGGGAATTGGAGTTTCAGACATTGAGGATAGCAGCGACAAATGAGCACCCTGCCCAATGTGCAATCCTTGTGTGTCCACCAGGTGGCGAACCGGTCACTGCAGCGAACAAAATATGGTAAAGTCACGTAGGTATTAAATACAATAAATCACAACGTTTCGATCGCAACACAAGTGGTCGTCCTCAGGCGGAACTGCTGAACCAGCGAGAGAGCAGTTACAACAAGGTTATATATGTGGCGATGGACAATCAAGTGGGATCTGAGCTTTGAGGTCTACAACTGTACGCACTGCCACGCAGTTGACGTCCATTGAATTGTAAATCACGCGTGGTGGTTAAGGCCCCGCGTGTGTGTGCATGTGTGTGTAAACGCACAAGCTTAGTTGTTACATATTTCAGTTTAATTCGTGGTTTCGTGGTAATTAATTGAAGGTGGAGGGGTTACCAGCCCCTCGCACCCGTCCAGAGCCCCCGTTTAGCCCCTGTGGTGGACACATATGCCATGAGGGGAGGAGCCAATCAAAATTGGATCTCCCCCCACAGCGCTGTCCACGACAGAGTTGCCCGTCCGGCACCGCGAGGAGGTAGGGGGTTGTTTTGCCGGACCATGATGGTGAGCGGGCCCGGGTAAAACTACGTGGCCGGGAGTCAGAGCCATTCCCTGTACACCTTGGGGTGCGACAGGGATGTCCTCTGGCTCCCACATTATTTAACATCTATTTTGACCACGTAGTTCGTGAAGCCTTCATTAGCTGTACCGGGGGAATCTCCATATGGTACAGATATAATGGGAGGCTAATCGATGCCCGGGTGCGGTCAAGGGATGGCTCCCTATTGCTCAACCACGTTATGTATGCTGATGACTTGGTAATAGCTGCTCAGTCAGAGGAGGAGTTGGAGACGCTGCTGCTGAGACTGGAGCGTGCCACTAAGAGGTGGGGCCTTACCATCAGCCCCACCAAAACTAAGCACCTGCCTGGGTATTTTGTACCATCGGACACTCCACCCCCACAACTCCCAATCGGTGATGGGGCAGTTGTGGAGAGAGTGGAGAGTTTCCCATACCTGGGCAGTGTGCTTATGACTGGCTCCAGTTTAACAGCAGAGGTCTCACTCCGAATCAGTCGAGCGGCAATATCTTTTCATCGGTTGCGTAACGCTGTGTGGAAGCTACCTGGTCTGTCGCTCCGCACTAAGCTTCAGGTCTTCTCGGCCACGGTCATTCCCTCCCTTCTCTACGCTTGCGAAACGTGGACCCCCCTAATGGAACATCTTCGCCGGTTAGAAACATTTAGGCTGGCCTGCCTACGATCCATCCTGGGTTTAACCAGACTGGATTGTGTGAGGAGCTCACAAATCCTTGAAAGATCTGGGCAGGGTCCCATCGGTGAGCTCCTCCGGGAGGCAAGGCTGCGATGGCTGGGTCATGTAGCCCGCATGCCCAGCCACCGCATGCCGAAACAGCTTTTGTTTGGCCGGATTGAGGGGGCTAAGCGGGCGCGGCACGGGCTAGAGAAGAGATGGAGTGATGTGGTACAGGAGGACGTGGAGCTGAGTGGACTTGCCGATGACTGGTACCAGCGGTGTCAAGATCGGCCTCTGTGGAGGAGGCTCGTGAAGGATGCTACTGGGCAGTTGGAGGCAGTCGCCCTCCAACAACAACGGAGGGCGGAGGAGCGACGCTCACAACAGCGAGCGGAGCGCCGGGTGGCTAAAGCACAGCAGGTTGGCACAGTAGGGGGCACAGGTGGTGCATCAGCCAGTCATCTCAGTCAGTCGACCCGTGGCACCTGGGTCTGCCCCGTGACCACCTGCCAGCGGGCGTTGGACACTTCACGTGGCCTCAGGGTGCACATAGCCTGGCACAAGCGTCGTGGTGACGTCACCGCCACTTAGTGGCGAATGGCGGTTGTTGTTGTTGTTGTGTAAACGCACGTGTGTAAAAGCGTGTGTACGTGTGCATGTGTGTGTAAACGCGTGTGTGTGTGTACCTGTATGTATCGAATCAGCCTCAAGTGATTACCTGGTGCGGCATGTAAACGACGCCATTAGGGAGATTAAGGCGGCCGGGCGTGGTGGTGACCACCGAACCCATCGTGTGCCGTGTAGGCCTTCACAGGTGCTCGCAAACAGCGCTTGGTCCTACATGGCTACACGAGGGGTCTTTGTGTGTAAACGCATGTTGGGAGCGGTGGCGCCGTGGTTAGCGCACTGCGCTATGAACCACTCATGTTTGACATTGTTGACGAATATCTGAACCGGTCTTGGGCAATTGAGGAGCCAAAGGCGGCTGGGCATGGTGCTAGCCAGAAACCCCCTCGTTCGCCATTCTCTCCTTCATACATACTCACTACTCTATGGGACATCGGGCTAAATATTATCAAGCTGCAGAACTGTCAGAACTCTTTGATACGTGTCGTGACCGGTAGTGCAAGATCTGACCATGTCTGTCCAGTGCTCGTCGAGCCACATTGGCTTCCTGTTGCCGAACGAAAATATAAGGTCGCACTTATTACACACAGTGCTTGCCACAATTGAACCACAATACCTTGCTGATCTCGGTAAGGAGCATAAACTGTCACGCGGACCCCAGTCACCATCGCAACAGTTTTTAACTCGCCATCGAACAAAGACTGTCACTACATCTCGCGCTTTTAGATGCGCTTCTGCAGCCGTCTGGAATGTTCTTCCATCCGATATTATGAAGCCACTGGGAGCTATGCACTTTTAAATCTAGATTGAACTCTAATTTCTTTAGAACTTCTTTTGTGTTTAGTTTGTTGTCCTTACCCCGCACCTTCGATTATCACGGTTGGATGCATACGGTGTGAAAGAAGTTCAACATACATACATAAATACTCACGAACTGAACTTTCACCAATATCATGTTCAAACTATACGGGTTATCTTTGTCTTTTGTGAATGTTTGCGTGTGTGTAAATGAGTGAAGCGAGTTTGCACTTACACCACTGAGTGATGCTTTTTGCATTGTTAATCATAACCCCTGCTGGACAGATTTCCATGATACCCACTAACAGAAGCTCTTGCAGTAATGCTCACTAAACGCCACGATTATAGTGAGCGTTGTGAAAAATGGTCAAAATGTAACCGTTTTTCACTGGAGTTGTGAGGTGTGCACGTTGGGGGGGGGGGGGATTTATAACCATGCACGTGAAGGATGCATACACAGCTACACGTATAACACAGTACACACACTCACACAGTGTGGGGGGTGAGACTACTTCATAGCCAAAAACAAATCAGCATTTTTCTTCTTTGGTTCTTTATTATTTTATTCTCATTCTACGTGACTTTACCGAAAGAACCAAAGAAGATGAATCATTGCAGTCACGAAAGCTTTAAATCGAAATTTAAATCAGCATTTTGTCTTAAATCGCGGTTGCTGAGTGCAGGCACAAAGGCCAATAACGAAAAGCGGTCAGCAACAAACAGCACAATTCAAGTTGTAATAGATGAGAGTTAACACGTTTCTAGACATTGACTCATGATATATCAAAGAATTTGGGACAAAGACGATGGGGGGGAATTTCCAAGTGGAGCAGTGCGAGGGACGACGTGGACTATGGTGAGGCTACGTTGGTCTAATGCAGACAACATCAGCTGGGATACAAGTTCTGTTTTGTGGAGGCACAATGGGCTCAGATATTCCACATTTAATATTTAGCGTCATTTTGAATATAAAAAAAGAATATGTAAATTAACTGGGCTGCTATCTCCGTAGTTGAGTAAGCGGCATTGCAATCAGAATGTTGAGATCAAACCCTGGTTGGGGTTGACTCGTATCATCATCCTTATTGGGTCGATAAATTGAGCACTACTTTGTGGGGAAGTCCAGTCAGGTGAAGTCAAGTCAGTCTCATTTGCAAGTAGGTTGAGGTCTTGAGAATAAACTCGCCCCCATCATAGGAACAGGGAATTATCATCACCGGAACAGGGCTGTAAGCAGGAGGTAAGCACCGCCTGAATGATTATTTTAGGAACAAATCACTTTGACTTTAGACATATGTAATGTGTCTATGACTGAATCAGTGCATCACACGAGTTGCGTGACAGGTGAGATGATCACATTGGTGGTTATCGTGAGTTAAGCTCACTAATGAATGACAAATCACCTGGTGTGGAACTCACAATTAAAATAACCAACATTGTCCCAGTACAATGTAAAACAGGCGTGTCTCGCTTCACGAGCGAGATACTTCACGCGGAAAATGGTAGATAAGCAAAAACTCGTCAAACAATCATCGTTACCCCATTGATTCCCATGCTAAAAGTTTAGCTTTGTTTCAGTCCCAAAATGTTCCACTCTTGAGAAACTTTGTTACCGTGAGAGCAACAAAAATTAATTTAAAATAAAGTATTAAAACATCAAATGTAACACACGCAAAGAACCGCAGTGCTTGCATATGCCACCGCTCTCCACACCCCGCACCCCTCCCCTCAACCTTTCCCCTCTCATCCTTCCTCTCTCCCCTTCCCCCACCCCTCTCCTTCCTGCTGCTACTGGAGGAGACTTCTTGGTGCCACTGCTTGCATCAGGGCCTGAGACTGAGAAAGCAGCGGAGGAGGCGACACGGCGAGCGGGGCCGCGTCTGCACGTGTCAGGGATGAGAGACGCGGGCGACTCAACACTTCACAGCGTGGGTGAGTGTGGGGAGTTTGTGGTGCGTGGGGGACGGTGGGTGGTGTGACACTTCACGGCGTGGGTGAGTGTGGGGAGTTTGTGGTGCATGGGGGATGGTAGGTGGTGTGACACTTCACATCGTGGGTGAGTGTGGGGAGTTTGTGGTGCGTGGGGGACAGTGGGTGGTGTGACACTTCACGACATGGGTGAGTGTGGGGAGTTTGTGGTGCGTGCGGAACGGTGGGTGGTGTGACACTTCACGACGTGGGTGAGTGTGGGGAGTTTGTGGTGCGTGCGGAACGGTGGGTGGTGTGATACTTCAGGCGTGGGTGAGTGTGGGGAGTTTGTGGTTCGTGCGGAACGGTGGGTGGTGTGACACTTCACGACGTGGGTGAGTGTGGGGAGTTTGTAGTGCGTGCGGAATGGTGGGTGGTGTGACACTTCACATCGTGGGTGAGTGTGGGGAGTTTGTGGTGCGTGCGGAACGGTGGGTGGTGTGACACTTCACATCGTGGGTGAGTGTGGGGAGTTTGTGGTGCGTGGATGACGGTGGGTGGTGTGGCCCAGACTATAAACCGCCTGTGTAGGCTACACGGGGGATTTTTTTTTTATTGGTGCCTAAATGGCTGTGTGTGTGTGTGGAAGATGGTGTAGTGTGTGAATGTGTGTGCGGTGGGGGGTAGGGAGGTCAATGTGTGTGTGTAACGCATATGAGTACCTGGGGCGGTGTGTAAATATCACACATTCGGGAGACAAAGGCGGTCCAGCGTGGTTCTGACCACCTACCATTTCCTGTACTATGTTGGCCTTTATCGGGGCTCAATAACAACACTTGCCCCACCAGTCTGTGGAGCTACATGGGGGTGTTTGTGTTGGAGCTCGTGCTGTAGGCGTCAAAGACGCGCGACCGTGGATCTTCTGGAGGGAGCGCGCGTCTGCTGTGTGTAGCGTGGAGCTGCACGAGCGGACACCGACGCAGCGATTCCCATAGCGAGTCACAAGATAGGCGCTGGAAAACAATCAAACTGAAGTGTGTGGCTGGGTTGATGAAGCGAGCACCACCATGGTGTGCTTGGCTTGCATGGTCAGTCGTGACCGATAATGAATTATTATAATACATTAAGTCACACCTCTACACCGTGTTATGGCAGTTTTTCTGTTTTACCTTGATTGTATTTTCATTCCAGAAAATGTTTCACCTGCAAAATCGATTGAATATCTGATGCGAAAGGGTGCCCAGGGCATGTGGGGGGTTGACCAATTGCACAGTGCTTAGCGCACATCACTACACACCTACAGTATGGACTAAATCCAGAGGCGAGTGACAAATGAATCAGTCCTGCCCCTGTCGCTTCACCAACCCGCACTAGGCATCATGGTGAACTATGGTAAAAAAACAACACGACCGAAAGGGCATAGGGTGCCCATTATCCAGCAGTGCTGTACTTTATTATCACATCCACATCTAATTGTGGATTTGGTTATTTTTCTTTAGATGTCTTTGCATATATATGTGACTTGGCCAGATGTTTACTCTTGATTTTAAGCTTTCGTGACTGCAGGAATCCATACTCTTTGGTTCTTTCGGTAAAGTCACGTCGATATAAAATTAATAGATCACGACGTTTCGGTCACTTGTGTTGAGCCCACACTCCCACCCTCTCTTCCTACTATTTGACTTCACTCATACTGTACAACAGATTTGTATTCATTCATCCAACTCTCTGCATGTCAAAAATTACTCGAGGCGAATGTTTGCTGGCCAAATTCAGACGAGTGTGGAGTAGTATGGTCCAATAACCTCTACGACTGCCACAGCGGGCGGAGGACTGCCTGGAGCAGTGCATTAGAAAATACTTGTTTATTTTTATTGTTGTTGTGAGAATTAATTCACTGCCGTATAACATCTAGTTTCAACATTACAACCACTACCATCAACATAATCAGCGCCATTAAAATTACAACTACAATGAATGATTCTGAATATCAATTTCAATGTGTGCTTTTAAATGTAATAATCAATACATTTATAATAATCAGATTTTAACCAGCAACATCCGAAGTGTGATCAACACCATAGATACTATAGCCACCACTTATGCTATTGTCTAACAAGTGTTGTGATGCTAACACACATTCTTGTGTTACTCAGAGCCTTTATTTCGGACACAACACTATTTATAGGCTTCGTTCTTGATTCTTGAACTTCGTCGTCTCTCCAATCATCCCGTCCCCTTGTGCTATCTCCTTTTATATCCTCTGAGTCCCCTTTCTGAAATATTTGCTCACTCCATTTCCTTTAGCCAACCTTCGTCCTCCTCCTCCAACAGTTGTCAACCATTGCCCCTACAGTCAATCCGCATTACCTGCCCTTTACGTTTGAATCTGTCCTCCAATCTCTGATTCTCATCTCTTGATCAATCCTCTTTGAGGCCTCCCTGCACCAACCAGAGACCTTTAATGATTTCCTGCCTGTCCGTTGACACATATGCTTATGTCAGGTAAGTGGTATGTTGCCTCGGGCATTACACAAGTAACAATTCTGGTAAAAAAACAAAAAAATATTATCCATGTTTAATGACGACTTCGACGCACTTGTCTTGAGATTTTTATTTTAGGAGCCAGGTGCTCACACTTGGACAAGCAGGGACCCCACTCCAACAGCCACGAGTCTCCCGCCCATTTTCCTTAAATACGGTGTGTGGCCACGCCCCTGTCCCCGTGGCCACCTCCCAATTCCCAAAACTTCTCGCTGGCCCTAGACCACTCGTTCTACCACTGTCCTCTTACGTCACCTGGCCACGCACCTTTTCTTGATCATTCCCGTGGCCACCAGTCCATTTGCACTGCAGGCTGACTCCCCTGACATTACCTCCCGTCGCCACTTGTCCGCTTGCACCGTAGGTTGACTCTACTGTCATTACCTCCCGTGTTTTTGTTGTATTGTTTAAGTTATATTTACTATAGTTTAAATTATGTCTCTTCCATAGACTCGATGACATGACGTCATCGAGCCTAAAATGGAAAGTTTAACATGACTAAAGCTATGGCTTGCATGAGCTCTTCAGAGGGGTATGACAGAGAGCGATTATGCAACTGGGAGGATAATAATGCAATTTATAACGCGCACAAATTTGCGGACGTAACGGCCGCAACTCAGAGGCGTGGAGCCAATCTCAGAGTCACTCGAAATCATGGTTATAGAGGTGAGTTTTTAAGTGTCTTTTGAAGGAGGCGATTCAGGTGATTCTGCGAATGTGCAGAGGGATCGCGTTCCAGACTGTTGGGGCTGCCACCGAGAAGCGGCGCATAGACATGACCATCCTGGATCTTGGCGTCAAGAGGAGGTCGTGAGTCGCGCTGCGCAGGCATCTGCCATGTGCTGAGCTGCAAGTCGTCAGTAATGAAGAAGGGTACGGCGGGCAGGCAGATGTAAAGGAATGGCGGCAGAGGCAGGCGATCTTGTATATGACTCTGCTGGCGATGGGTAGCCAGTTGAGGGTACGGAGACAGGCAAGTGAGTCGAGACGGGGATGAGTGTGGCCAATGACGACGCGTGCTAGGTTGTTTTGTAGTCTTTGAAGACCTTTTAGGTTGCCAGTCGAGGTCCGGACTAGGACGGAGTTGCAATAGTCAAGGCGAGACCCAACTATGCAACATGGCAAAGTGTTGGCAATTTCGGTGGAGATAAGAGGACGTAGGTGTCTGAGAGCCTTCAGGTGAAAGTTACATGAACTGATGATGTGATTGGTTTGACGGTCGAAGGATAAAGTGGAATCTAGGATGACACCGAGGTAGCTGATGTGATCGGTGAACCTTATGCTGTGACAATAGATGTGTATTTGTGTTGGGAGTGCTGATGAGTTGAGACGTTGCTTGGTACCTAACATGATGGCCACTGACTTTTTCCGATTAATGGCTAGGATGTGTGCAGTGAACCACTGTTGCAAGGCAGTGGTACATTCCGAGAGCCTGTCGAATCCAGATGCATTGTTATAATCGATGGCTGTGAATAGAATAGTGTCATCCGCGTATGAGTGGTGCTGAACACCGAAGCTTGCGATGAGCCAGCCGGTCGGGGAAGTGTAGGCTGTGAAGAGCAGGTGACCTAGGACGGAACCCTGGGGAACCCCGCATAATGCTTTTGTTTCAGGCGATGTGGACGTGCCCACCCTGACTGAAGATTGCCGGTCAGAAAGGTACAGAACTATCCACTTGAGTGCTGAGCCACATACAGTGAGGGAAAAAAGTATTTGGTCCCCTGCTGATTTTGTACGTTTGCCCACTGACAAAGAAATGATCAGTCTATAATTTTAATGGTAGGTTTATTTGAACAGTGAGAGACAGAATAACAACAAGAAAATCCAGAAAAACGCATGTCAAAAATGTTATAAATTGATTTGCATTTTAATGAGGGAAATGAGTATTTGACCCCCTCTCAATCAGAAAGATTTTTGGCTCCCAGGTGTCTTTTATACAGGTAACAAGCTGAGATTAGGAGCACTCCCTTTAAGAGTGTGCTCCTAATCTCAGCTCGTTACCTGTATAAAAGACACCTGTCCACAGAATCAATCAATCAGATTCCAAACTTTCCACCATGGCCAAGACCAAAGAGCTCTCCAAGGATGTCAGGGACAAGATTGTAGACTTACAAAAGGCTGGAATGGGCTACAAGACCATTGCCAAGCAGCTTGGGGAGAAGGTGACAACAGTTGGTGCGATTATTCGCAAATGCAAGAAACACATAAGAACTGTCAATCTCTCTCGGCCTGGGGCTCCATGCAAGAGCTCACCTCGTGGAGTTGCAATGATCATGAGAACGGTGAGGAATCAGCCCAGAACTACACAGGAGGATCTTGTCAATGATCTCAAGGCAGCTGGGACCATAGTCACCAAGAAAAAAATTTGTAACACACTACGCCGTGAAGGACTGAAATCCTGCAGCACCCGCAAGGTGCCCCTGCTCAAGAAAGCACATATACATGCCCATCTGAAGTTTGCCAATGAACATCTGAATGCTTCAGAGGATAACTGGGTGAAAGTGTTGTGGTCAGATGAGACCAAAATGGAGCTCTTTAGCATCAACTCAACCTGCCGTGTTTGGAGGAGGAGGAATGCTGCCTATGACCCCAAGAAAACCATTCCCACCGTCAAACATGGAGGTGGAAACTTTATGCTTTGGGGGTGTTTTTCTGCTAAAGGGATAGGACAACTTCACCGCATCAAAGGGACGATGGACGGGGCCATGTACCGTCAAATCTTGGGTGAGCACCTCCTTCCCTCAGCCAGGGTATTGAAAATGGGTCGTGGATGGGTATTCCAGCATGACAATGACCCAAAACAAACGGCCAAGGCAACAAAGGAGTGGCTCAAGAAGAAGCACATTAAGGTCCTGGAGTGGCCTAGCCAGTCTCCAGACCTTAATCCCATAGAAAATCTGTGGAGGGAGCTGAAGGTTCGAGTTGCCAAACGTCAGCCTCGAAACCTTAATGACTTGGAGAAGATCTGCAAAGAGGAGTGGGACAAAATCCCTCCTGAGATGTGTGCAAACCTGGTGGCCAACTACAAGAAACGTCTGACCTCTGTGATTGCCAACAAGGGTTTTGCCACCAAGTACTAAGTCATGTTTTGCAGAGGGGTCAAATACTTATTTTTCTGGATTTTTTTGTTGTTATTGTCTCTCACTGTTGAAATAAACCTACCATTAAAATTATAGATGATCATTTCTTTGTCAGTGGG
The DNA here is from genome assembly GCF_048934315.1 of Petromyzon marinus. Taxonomy (NCBI): domain Eukaryota; kingdom Metazoa; phylum Chordata; class Hyperoartia; order Petromyzontiformes; family Petromyzontidae; genus Petromyzon; species Petromyzon marinus. Next base: position 1,195,321 of record NW_027422640.1, read on the forward strand.
AAAACGTACAAAATTAGCATGGGATCAAATACGTTTTTCCCTCACTGTAGCTAAAAACCAGGGACACCATCACCAAGGCTGCAAACAAAAACTTTGCCGAGAGCACCCACCCCAAAATGGACTGGCTCGTGGAGAAATAGCACAAACTAGCATAGGCGTGCCATCACCTTTTTGTGTCTCTGTGCTGTCTCTGCATGTGTGTGGGCCTTGGTGTTTCCGAGTGTGTGCTGCTGCTCCGCACTTCCCACGCCCCCCCTTTGCTCCATGCATACCTCATGCTAAGTTGTCCCATTGTCTCTCAGCCTTACCTTCTCTGCCTATTTAAGGCGACTTCACTCTGTGCTGGTTCGCTCTGCTTGGATGTCTATGTGTGTGTGTGCGGTCTGTATTTTAAAAGTTCATACTTAACTTGCAATTTAGCAATCTTTGAAATAGCGGAAGCAACCAGACTATGCGTTAATTGTGTTTTGACCAACCGTCTGTGTTGCTTTATATGGTTTCCAAATTTTGCTAAACCCTGTTTGTTTGGTGTGATTCTCTCTCTGTGTCCCCTGTTGTATCTGTGTTAGTTCCCCCTACTTGGGTGTCTGTATATACATCTGGGGTTATGTGTTTCCTCTCTCTCGTAAATTTAGCTCTTCTGTACCTGATGATGGCTGCTTGTGTTGCAACTGAAACGTCGTACGCTATTATGTTATTTTATTATTTCTTATTTATACGTGACTTTACCTAAAAAAACAAAAAGTAATTCCTGCAGTCACGAAAGCTTCGAATCAAGTCTAAACCACCTCTACGGGGAGGTATGAGGTCTGTGTCTTTGTGTTGTCTCTGCTTGTGTATCTGCCTTTGTGTCTTGGCTTGGATTTGTGTCTCTGTGCTGTCTCTGCCTGTGTGTTGGCCTTGGTGTTTCCGAGTGTGTGCTGCTGCTCCGCACTTTCCGCGCCCCCCTTTGCTTCCATACATACCTCATGCTAAGTTGTCCCATTGTCTCTCAGCCTTACCTTCTCTGCCTATTTAAGGTGACTTCACTCTGTGCTGGTTCGCTCTGCTTGGATGTCTATGTGTGTGTGTGTGCGGTCTGTATTTTAAAAGTTCATACTTAACTTGCAATTTAGCAATCTTTGAAATAGCGGAATCAACCAGACTGTGTTAATTGTGTTTTGCCCGACTGTCTGTGTTGCTTTATATGGTTTCCAAATTTTGCTAAATCCTGTTTGTTTGGTGTGATTCTCTCTCTGTGTCCCCTGTTGTATCTGTGTTAGTTCCCCCTACTTGGGTGTCTGTACATACATCTGGGGTTATGTGTTTCCTCTCTCTTGTAAATTTAGCTCTTCTGTACCTGATGATGGCTGCTTGTGTTGCAACCGAAACGTCGTACGCTATTATGTTATTTTATTATTTCTTATTTATACGTGACTTTACCGAAAAAAACAAAGAGTAATTCCTGCAGTCACGAAAGCTTCGAATCAAGTCTAAACCACCTCTACAGGGAGGTATGAGGTCTGTGTCTTTGTGTTGTCTCTGCTTGTGTATCTGCCTTTGTGTCTTGGCTTGGATTTGTGTCTCTGTGCTGTCTCTGCCTGTGTGTGGGCCTTGGTGTTTCCGAGTGTGTGCTGCTGCTCCGCACTTCCCACGCCCGTCTTTGCTCCATGCATACATCATGCTAATTTGTCCCATTGTCTCTCAGCCTTACCTTCTCTGCCTATTTAAGGCGACTTCACTGTGCTGGTTCACTCTGCTTGGATGTCTATGTGTGAGGTCTGTATTTTAAAACTTCATACTTAACTTGCAATTTATCAATCTTTGAAATAGTGGAATCAACCAGAATATGCGTTGTGTTTTGACCGACCGTCTGTGTTGCTTTATATGGTTTCCAAATTTTGCTAAACCCTGTTTGTTTGGTGTGATTCTCTCGCTGTCCCCTGTTGTATCTTTGTTCGTTCCCCCTACTTGGGTGTTTGTATGTACATCTGGGGTTATGTGTTTCCTCTCGTAAATTTAGCTCTTCTGTACCTGATGATGGCTGCTTGTGTTGCAACCAAAACGTCGTACGCTATTATGTTATTTTATTCTTATTTATACGTGACTTTACCGAAAAAACCTAAAGAGTAATTCCTGCAGTCACGAAAGCTTCGAATCGGAGATGTGTGCTGAGAAAAAGCGACTGAGCGCACGCCCTCACCCCCTTCTCCCTATTACATTATCTCCTCGTACCATTTCACTACTCATAAAATCATACGTATGTAGTGACACCGCGGGATGTCAATGTGCAGTGCCGGCCCTAACGAGGCACGGCGTGCGGTGTAGCGACATCACGGATACCACAATGGTGTGGGTGTAGTACTGGCCCTAGAGGGGCCCGGTGAGCACTGAGTGATAGCACTGGATGGCACCACGCTTGGCGTGCAGTGCCAGACCTACAGGATAGGGTGTGGGAGTGCCAGTCGCAGGAATGAGGTTACTAAAGGCCATGGAATTCTGGTTGACCCAAAAGAACACGTGACCAGTTAAGTCTACAAAGGGGCCCCAAGTGGGGACTAGGGGTGGTCACATGGTTGGGGTCCAGATCCTTCTCGAGGATTCTGGAAGGTGGTCGTGGCTAAGGGTGGAGCCAACCTCGCTGCAGAGAATATAAACCGGGTCCAAAGAGGGACAGGCGCTGTTGTTCATCCTGAAAGAACCCTTCGTCTACGTTCTCCGTTCAACGAGTCTGCAACACTTGGCCCTGGACACGAGCTGTGGTCCCGGTCCATAGGAGCTAGTTACGTTGTAATTAGTGTAGTTAGCCTGGTGGTCACCACCATAGGTTGTTATTCTGTTAAGGAGAAGTTACCCCGTGTTAAATAAATGTGATGCCTCCAAGTGTACGTCTGCGACTCAGTTGAACTCACTACAAGTACAGTACGTTATCGTACGTGAGGTGAGGAGGAAGGACAACAAACTAAACGCAAACATAGCTTCTAAAGAAGTGAGTTTTCAATCAAGTGTATTGCCCAGTGGCTTCCTAATATCAGAAGGGAGGGAATTTCAGATGGCAGCAGAAGCGAATCTGAAAGCGCGCAATGCAAACAACTGCAGGCCACCGTGTGCTCCCTGCTGCCAAAGAACACAATTTGATTAAGCCGTTTCCGCTCGTTATGCGAACATTTGCTAATTTTGCAAAAAAAATGGGTTAAATTAATATTGCTTGTTATAGCATATTCTTGTAGAAAGAACGCTGGTTAAGTCAGACCGGCCTGTATATGTACAGTATAAATATTTATTTTTCAGCAATGCAATACACACAGCTCAATACACAAAGAGTTAAATGTATACATATTTCAAACTAAAGAATGGGTCACTTGGGTTTACAAACATGATGTACAAAACTCGTTATAGTCTCATGCTCTGCATGCTGTTGTAAATGCACGTGGTGCATACTCACTGACCAGATGCTTCATTATTATTGATACTAATTAAAAATGTTAAATCAATAAAAAATGTCATTAATTTCTCACGTTAAACAAATATAGAAAGGCGTTTATCCAGCGGTAGAGAGACAATGGCTGCTGATGATGATGTAACGTGCCGCTCATTTTGAAGGACTCCTAAGAGACAATGTAGGTGGAGATTCAAAGACATAGGAAGGTGGCTGTACAGACACCTTTGCCACTGCTGTCCTGTATAAGTGATTTATTTAACATAATGAACATCACAGTAAAACTGACGCTGCCTCATGTGTGTACTTTAAGTTTTGGCTTCCCCACACAAACACACTACCTCCGCAAAAGGTTTTGTTTACTAGACAACCTCAGAGCACCCTCTACCCATAAACTGAGAGCATGGGAGTGCCCACTACTTAGGGACCACCCAAGATCAAACCTGGCTCCCACCCTCTAATCGTCATTCAACTAGAGGTGACGCTATCCCGATCATTGCACATTACAGCGCAATTCGCCGTCTGCATAGCATCACGGTGGTCGAGGCAGTGAGCGCGTGGTTTCACGCAGCTGCTAAATTTGCTAAAACTGTGTGGTGTTTTGAATTAGGTTTACATTTTTTTTACGTAGTGTTGTGTTCAAATGAATGTTCATATGCTTGCACTGAAGAGTATTTTGAGATGCCTAAGGTGTTTCGATGCTATTTAATATATTTTCATACATTTCAATACCAATTTTAAGCTTACATTACAATTTAAATAACTCAATATATTCACAATCAGGTACCTAAAGTCGCAATTTTACCTAACCGAGACCTCTCAGATTTTTGTAGCAGAATTTTATTTTAATTTTTATTATTATTATTCTTTCCCATACCTCGCTAAAATTACATGACTATGCTTACAGGTGACACGTGGTTTGTTTTCATTTTCTTCAGGTGACTGCATTTGTCGTGATGGCATCAAAAGATCCTGCATATGAGATTATTAGAACCAACAAAGTGAATCTGCAGAAATACCTCCAGGCGACGTCTTCAGAAGTGCTTGACCATTCCTATCAAACAGAGATAGTCCTGGACAGTGAATATGCGTCCCTCAAAAGCGAGAATGACCCCATTGCACGAACACGGCACCTGGTTGACCTGGTGCTCGACAAGGGAGAAGATTTGTGCATGAGATTCCTTAAAGATGTGCTGGTGCCACTGAGATCCGAGATCCCCCTCTTGGATCAGTGGATATCACAGCATGAGCAGGAACTCATC